>NW_027315790.1:70000-670000 GCF_026437365.1 Eucyclogobius newberryi
TCACCAACACTGAGCTTCAGTTTATGAGCATCACAACTTCAGAGTTGATCTACAGAGATAAACATTTAATCTATTGTTAAATAGATTGTTAAATATTGTTAAATAGGTATTTGGAACTGAAAAATATTGTATTTGACTTTATCTGTTCACCTGAACTGACACATCACTAAATACAAACACACGTGGAGCGTTTAAGGAGGTTAAGTTACGCCTCAGGCCTTGAAAATATAGAATAAAAAAAAAAGTTGAGGCAGTGCATGAGCCACAGTTTCCATCAAACCAAACTCTTTTGTCAAATCGTGGCCCGAACATTATGTACAAAATAAAACAATAAAAAATATAAGAAATGTAAGAAAGAAATACATACACAATAGATGTGGAGACTGTTGCACATTTGTGCAGCAGGTGAAAGACTGAGTCCATGTTCAGCAGCAGCAGCAGCAGGAACATGGACTTTTGATGTGATTTCTGATGTGAAATGTTCATATCACAAACATGTTTCTGCTCAAACTCAATATGAGCTATTTTCATAGTTTAAGCTGATCTTAGTGACAAATGATTCATGTAGTGACTCAAATTAGGTCATTGTGTTTATGTCACAGTCACATTAGTGTGTTCACAGTCACATTAGTGTGTCAGTCACATTAGTGTGTTCACAGTCACATTAGTGTGTTTACAGTCACATTAGTGTGTTCACAGTCACATTAGTGTGTTCACAGTCACATTAGTGTGCTCACAGTCACATTAGTGTGTCACAGAGACTAGAGGACTGGGTGGGCATCACTGGCACTGCCCTAAACTGGTTAAGGTCCTATCTGGAAGACAGGAAGTACTTTGTTGAAATTGGTAGCTGTGTCTCAGACCACATGACCCTGACCTGTGGAGAGCCCCAAGGGTCAGTCCTGGGTCCCCTTCTGTTCAACCTCTACATGCTGCCGTTGGGTCAGTTGATACGCAGTGAAAATGTGTCCTATCACAATGATGCAGACGACACTCAGATCTATGTTTCACTATCGGCAGGTGACTATGGACCAGTGGATTCACTCTGTCACTGCATCCAACAGATCAGTTTGTGGATGCAAAACAACTTTCTCCAGCTGAACTCAGACAAGACTGAAATAATCGTTTTTGGCCCACAGAAACAAAGAGAAAGTGTTAGCGGTCACCTCCAGAGTCTCGCTCTAAAACCTACAAACCAAATTAGAAATCTGGGGGTAATAATGGACTCAGACTTGAACTTTAATAGCCACGTCAAATCAATAACATCAGCAGCTTTTTACCATCTAAAAAACATTGCCAAAATCAAAAATATAGTGTCAAAACCAGATTTAGAGAGACTTATCCATGTGTTTGTCTCCAGTAGATTAGACTACTGTAGCGGCCGCTCACTGGTCTCTCCAAACGAGCTGTAAAACAGCTGCAGTACATCCAGAACGCTGCTGCTCGGGTCCTGACCAGAACCAGGAAGTATGATCACATTAGTCCTGTTCTCAGGTCTCTGCACTGGCTCCCTGTGGCTCAGAGAATAGACTTTAAAGCAGCTCTGCTTGTGTACAAGTCTCTCCATGGCCTAGCACCAAAGTACATCTTGGATATGTTAGTGCCATATGAACCATCTCGGACTCTGAGGACCTCAGGGACCGGCCTCCTGCTGGTGCCAGAGTCAGGACAAAACATGGAGAATCTGCGTTTCAGTTTTATGCAGCTAAAATCTGGAACATTCTTCCTGAAGATGTGAGACAGGTTCTACTCTGACAATGTTCAAATCTAAGCTAAAAACAGTTTTGTTTAGCTGTGCATTTGACTGAAAGGATTTTTTCTTTGCACTCTTCTCTTTTGTTTGTGATTTTATTAGTTTAGAAAATCAGTTGGATTGATAATTTTTAATTTAGTTAATTTTATTATATTTCTGTTTCTGTAATTTCTTTGTGATTTGAATGCATTTTTCCTGCTGTGAAGCACTTTGAATTGCCTTGTGTATGAAATGTGCTCTACAAATAAACTTGCCTTGCCTTGCCTTGCCAGTCACATTAGTGTGTTCACATTCACATTAGTGTGTTCACATTCACATTAGTGTGTTCACAGTCACATTAGTGTGTTCACAGTCACATTAGTGTGTTCACAGTCACATTAGTGTGTTCACATTCACATTAGTGTGTTCACAGTCACATTAGTGTGTTCACAGTCACATTAGTGTGTTCACAGTCACATTAGTGTGTTCACAGTCACATTAGTGTGTTCACATTCACATTAGTGTGTTCACAGTCACATTAGTGTGTCACAGTCACATTAGTGTGTTCACAGTCACATTAGTGTGTTCACAGTCACATTAGTGTGTTCACAGTCACATTAGTGTGTTCACATTCACATTAGTGTGTTCAGTCACATTAGTGTGTCACAGTCACATTAGTGTGTTCACAGTCACATTAGTGTGTTCACAGTCACATTAGTGTGTTCACAGTCACATTAGTGTGTTCACATTCACATTAGTGTGTTCACAGTCACATTAGTGTGTCACAGTCACATTAGTGTGTTCACAGTCACATTAGTGTGTTCACAGTCACATTAGTGTGTTCACATTCACATTAGTGTGTTCACAGTCACATTAGTGTGTCACAGTCACATTAGTGTGTCACAGTCACATTAGTGTGTTCACATTCACATTAGTGTGTTCACAGTTACATTAGTGTGTCACAGTCACATTAGTGTGTTCACATTCACATTAGTGTGTCACAGTCACATTAGTGTGTCACAGTCACATTAGTGTGTTCACAGTCACATTAGTGTGTCACAGTCACATTAGTGTGTTCACAGTCACATTAGTGTGTTCACATTCACATTAGTGTGTTACAGTCACATTAGTGTGTCACAGTCACATTAGTGTGTTCACAGTCACATTAGTGTGTTCACAGTCACATTAGTGTGTTCACATTCACATTAGTGTGTTCAGTCACATTAGTGTGTCACAGTCACATTAGTGTGTTCACAGTCACATTAGTGTGTTCACAGTCACATTAGTGTGTTCACAGTCACATTAGTGTGTTCACATTCACATTAGTGTGTTCAGTCACATTAGTGTGTCACAGTCACATTAGTGTGTTCACAGTCACATTAGTGTGTTCACAGTCACATTAGTGTGTTCACAGTCACATTAGTGTGTTCAGTCACATTAGTGTGTTCACATTCACATTAGTGTGTCACAGTCACATTAGTGTGTCACAGTCACATTAGTGTGTTCACAGTCACATTAGTGTGTCCACAGTCACATTAGTGTGTCACAGTCACATTAGTGTGTTCACAGTCACATTAGTGTGTTCACAGTCACATTAGTGTGTTCACAGTCACATTAGTGTGTTCACATTCACATTAGTGTGTCACAGTCACATTAGTGTGTCACAGTCACATTAGTGTGTTCACAGTCACATTAGTGTGTCCACAGTCACATTATTTTTTTATTTTTACGTCATAAGGCGCTGGTACAGCTGGCAGCCCGGTGTAAACGCTCTCTCTTCTTTCTCACACTTATTGTGCTTTATCTCCTATATTTTGTAAATATAGTTAGTATATTTTTTCTATTTTACTGTACGATAGGGACAAGCGCTGGAATAGTTTTTTAATTCAACTGTTTTTGACTTTTTTCGGCTGGATTTGAGCGTTTTTCGTTGTGTTGTTGTGACGTGAGCTAGCTCCGAGCGAGCCCACCAGCCCCGCGCCCTCCGGCCGCGCTAAAGTACGGCGTGTCGTCGGTACACGTTTATATACACGTTTATATACACGTTTATATACACGTTTATATGAAAGAGGAACTTCATGAACGATCGGGACACGCACTGGAATCGCTTTAAATTAACTTGTTTTGACTTTATTCGGCTGGATTGAGTGTTTTCGTCGTGTCGTTGCGATGTGTCTTGGCTCTGAGTCCCCCGGCTCCGGCCCCGCCCCCCGGCTCCGGCCCCGCCCCGCGCCGTACCGCGTTTCCACAAAGGAGGAACTCATGAAACTGCGGAGAACAGTCGTCTTACCCGGAGAGCGTCACGTTATCCCGGCGCAATACTGACCTAACCTAATACTGATGTGCAATTCTGTCATATGTGCAATTGCTGTTGGAATTCATGTGCAATTCATGTGCAATTACTGTGAAATTCATGTGCAATCTATGTGCTGTCGTGACACATATTCATGTGCAATTACTGTCGGGATCACATGCAATGGTATTTATTTATTTATTTGTCTATGGGAGTTTTTATTTATTTATAGGAGATCTTCTACTGAAAGTGTTTTTCAGACTTCCTATAAGTGATCTGTTCTTCTGGATCTACCTCTGTATCTTCCTGCGTTGCACCAATGAAATTTCCCCATGTGGGACAATAAAGGAATATCTTATCTTATCTTACATTAGTGTGTTCACAGTCACATTAGTGTGTTCACAGTCACATTAGTGTGTTCACAGTCACATTAGTGTGTCACAGTCACATTAGTGTGTTCACAGTCACATTAGTGTGTTCACGTTCATGTTCATACTTTATTACACTCTGACCTGTGTTTTTACCTGTGGCTCCTGATCTGTTCAGGTTTGTAGAGGATGTTTTCCTCACTGAGCATCGTCACAGAAGTTATTTTTCTTGTTGTTAGCTCCACGTTAGCTCCACTTTTAGCACAGCTCTAACATCCACAAAACAGTCTTCTTTCTTTCTTCCACGTTTCCCCTAAACCTTGCTCGCTCAGACCTCTGCTCTGAGGTGCGTAAGTGCTGTAAAGTGTGCAAACGCGTGTCTTACTTCTTTCTGCACTTCTCCCTCTGTGCAGTACACACATCAGTGAAGATCCGCGTGGGGGAGGGGCGGCCACCAGAGGCATTGTGGGACGTGTAGTTTTAGCGATAAAAACGGTTAAGGATGTAACCCCGGTTCTATGAATGAAAATGTATATATATGTTCGGTGGGCCGGATTAAAACGTTACGGCCCGCGAGCCATATGTTTGACACCCCTGGGCTTAAGTGTTGAACTCAGAAGATGTTGAACTTAATATGAGACTTTGAAGAGAACTACAAATCTTTACTCACCGGGGAGTATGGACAGCAAGTCCAGCCACCGGATGGATCTCTGCAGCAGGTGTGGCTGTTGGGACATGTGAAGTCGTTATCGCAGTCCACCACAGGGGGCGCTCTGTCTGGAGCCTGCCCTGTACGCAGCATTGGCCTGCTCTCCCAGCGCCTCTCACACATCTGGGTCACCGGGTTACACAGGAAGTTGGAGGGGCAGCAGTGGGCTAGGTCCGCACAGCACACGCCCTGCTCAAACCACAAACCACATTATTAAAGCAGGAAGGACATTCTGGAACTTATGGCTCACAAAAGGGGAACTTTCACTTACTCGTATTAAAATATGTCATAAATGTAGTTATGCTGATATATGACAGAGATAAGTGTATTATTCTCATTAGATAAAATTATTATTTAGTTTCATTTTGGATTCATTGTGCTGGCTAATCGCCAGTACTGTTATATGGGGAAACAAGACACAAAAAGGAAGGTTAATATTGAGTTCAAATGAAAGACTCACATGTGGATAGGGACAGCAGCTGTATCCTTGCTCAGTCAGGCAGCATGTGGCCTGGTCATTACACTTGCTTTGTCCATCAGGGCACGTGATGTAGCAGGACACCAGACCCCAGAACCCCAGGAGCAGAAACCTTTCCAGCATCTAAACAATTACAGCAAAAACTTCTACTTGAAAAGGGACAGCAGAACAACGTGAAGGATAGAAATAAACAAATTGTGTCAGAACAGTTAGTTACGTGACATGTACTTACCTTCTAGTGGCGTGTGAGCTGCAATATGCCCTTCCTATGCACAAGCAAGTAAACCAGGAAGTTTTGTTCTCGAGTCTTGTGACTATGCCTTTTATAGGAGTTGAATACACCACTGGCCGAAACCACTTTCGGTTTCTCAATAATGGTACATTCACATGATCTCGGAAACTTAGAGATATCTAGTAGGTTAATCATACGGAGCCGAGTGCACCAGCTGTGAGACTGGTCTGAAGCTATGTCCGACTTAAATCTGAAAATTAAGACCACCTTATAGTTAGGACCAGTGCCCCAGCAGGACTTAAACCCTCTGAACTTTTACGACCCAGTGTGGAGCAGGAGTCAGGGTTGAATAAGAGAAGTGCTGTTAGACAGAGCAGTGGCATGTGGCCTTTGTCAGATGTGAACTGCGAGTTCCAGTGGCAGACTTTTAAAAGAATCACATCACAGCATTCATTTATGTTAGATTGCTTTTAATTAAGTGATTTAATCCATTTACAGTGAAAAAGCCCCAAATCATGTACATGACCTGTGGACCAGGGGTGGAGCTGAAGGCGGAACAGGGGCGGAGAGGCCCACTATGACATGACATCATAACATTACAGTCAGATTTACTCCTGGGAATCTATTTATTTTATAGACTCAGTTGGCCAGAGTCTTATCATATCCTACTATATGTCTTCAACCGGTTTGTTATGTAAACGTGGTGAATTGGTTTTAAACCAAAGAAATATATATAAACCAAGGGCGTTGCCGGGACTTAGTTATAAATCAAACCAACCCCGAGCCCTGTGTAGAAACAGCCCCCTCTAGTGCTATTTCTGTAGTCACATCACACAGATGGGAAAACAAAATGCGAGTCAGACTGCTCAATCTGAGAAATGTGATTCATATTCCCTGTGAAAAGATAAGGCCCAGTCCCACTGAAACTAATCTGAAACTTGCTGTGCTACATGTCAGATCCTTATGTAACAAATCACTCTTAATTAATAATTGTGTTTCTTCTTATAATTCAGGTCAGGGTTAGGGTGAGGTCACGCGAATGCAGCGTAAGCCTAAAACACAGCTGACATTTACAGACACTGACCTTTGCTTCAAACTAAGACAAACTTTTCTAACTGACAGAACTCTAACAGAGGCACACATGACACAAATTGACAGAAAAAAGCCTTTACATTTTTTTTATTGTTTAACCTTGAGAACATTTTATAATTGCAATAATAACACATTTGCAAAGAAAAAAAAAAGATTTGAAAAGGACATGTATGTGCTCTGCTCCTCAGCTGAGCCATAGTTTTTATTATCTGAGAGGAAAGCACAATCTGTGTGTATTAGATTGAAAATGTAGCGCTTTTAGGATCATTAATCGTGCACTGGGTAACTCTTCTGGTTCAAGAAACATCACCCACTTGTTTCCATGAAGAGAATACTGCTCAACAAATATTGCACAGTGAACATATCCATTTTCAAGAAGACAAAAGTTGGCCAAAAAATGGAAGATCGATTCATCCAATGACATCCGAGAGCTATCAAAGCAAAGCAGCAACAGCTTCAGGGAGACCAGCAGGTTGCAGCAGAAAAGTTCCACAATGCACCATTAGTGTGTTACATATTTATAGCAAAGGACACTTTAGTTTCAAAGTGTTCCGACATTATATTGCCGATTCCCCATTTGCACAGATCCACAACTATTTGTTGTATGAACGAGGATTATTCAGCTGTGGAACATTGGCTTTTGTCAGATGATCGAGCAGAAGTCGCCACTCATTTAAAGCAAATCATCCCAGTCGGAAATATCTATTGCAAATTTCACATTCTCAGTAATTGGGGAAATAAACATCAATCAGGCTGAGCAAAATAAGATGTCTGTTTGTCGTAACCCGACCAACCCGCTATGAAACTAGCCGACTGAAAAAGAAATATCAGCATTTTGCATCAAAATCTTTAATTTTTCAATTATTTTGCAGACTCACCGACCGGTCTGTCCTGAACCACCGTGTCAAACATTTTTTACACGCTTGTTAACTTGACTATCATCTCAACAGACTGATAACGCACCGCGAAACACATCATTTTCAGATCTCCACATGAGTCTGTAACAAAACAGGGCGCGCGTAAGAATCATCATTTTGCCTTACACAAATTGGTTTACCCCTGTCGCCACTGACATGTCCAGAGTAATGCCAGGCTCTGTCAGGGTGTGAAATTTGACTTACGCAAATGCATTCTGGGATTGAAACACGTAGCGTCATCACAACAAACATGGCGGCGCCCGTGTCCCCCGCATGTTCCCCCCGCTCGCCTTCGCTACCAAAATAAAGGATAGCGGCGTACAAAAGGTCGAATGAAATATCTCAAAATCGTGAGCTTTAGTCTCCTGATCGGGTTGATAGAGACGTTTTCCGTCATTGACTGTTGAAGCCTGACCCCTGGTGGTCACTCCGACTCAAAAAATGGCAAAATTTTTATCTTTTTTTTTGCCTTCAAAGTAAAAAAAAATAAGAATTTGCCTACCGACCGAGTCACTTAAAAAATGTTGACTCGGGTTACAGCAAACAGACAATTTATTTGGGGTAGCCTCAAGACAAGTTTGAAGTCAAGTGAAACGAGGCGGCGCCTAAACTTAAATAAAGAAATTCACTTTTCTGAAACTATTAAGTTAAGCTTTCTCACATATACAGAGATCCTGTTCTTTCCTAGTTCCATTAGAGACTGCATCATGCAAATGTTTTATTTTAATGTTGGTTGTTTGTGTGTAACTGTTGAACTTTGCTGCCTCTTGGCCAGGACTCCCTTGAAAAAGAGCTTTTTAATCTCGATGGGACTCTCCTTGAATAAATAAAGGTTCTTTAATAAAAGGTTTAAAAAATACATATTATTTTCAATAGACGGATGTTGTTGGGGAAGAGATGTCATGACACAAACAGAAAATACAATCCCGTCCTATTATTTCCCAAATCAATGAAATACGGAAACAAATGACAATTTAGTACACTTAGTAAACGAGCTTTCTAACCCATTCACAAAAAACATGGAAGAGCATCACAGAAAAAGGCGCACTATGTAATTTTTCTGGTGGACTGCAGGCAACGAGGAGGTGACACACAAGGCCAGATCTGTGGAGCGTCGGGCCAGCTCACAGTAAGAACGCATTCTTTACAATACATTTGAGTAATACTCTTGTAATTTACTAAACGTGACTAACTAAAGATGAAGTTGAATTCCATGATGTGGAACTTTCCAGGAAAAGCAATAACCTCGGAATAGACTTAACCCTCCATAGAAGTGTTCACAATTATTGGTGTGGAGGATTCTGCACTAAGAGAGAAAAAGAAATGTGGTAGAAAAGGTTTTAAAAAGGTAGTCACCCCGTTTTCTGATTTTAGAGGACTTCCTTTCAAAGCATTTCTGCATCGGACCATCCTTGAACGATGGGGAATTACACAGTTTCTATCGGTCTGCAAAGATGAGGCAGTACCATCACTCGCCAGAGGGGGGCTACGTAGAGAACACTGCGGCAACTTGGATGGAAAATATAAGAATTTATTCATACTTAATGAAATCTGAAATTTGGAGCACTGGAATACAAAGAAAGGCAATCCATAATTTGTTTGATGTTAAATTAGTACCACATGTAAATGCTTTTTCTAAACTGTGATATCATTCGTTATATTCATATGCCATTTCCCATGGAAGTCTTAAGTTTGTGCTCAGGTGTTCCTTCTGCAGATGAGTGGAGGGGCTGAAGAGGGGCTAACCCTGGATTCAAATGGACCAGATGAAGCTACGCAAGAAGAGAACCAGAGTTTGCTTCAATTGGATAACGTATGAACACGTCTTAATGCACTTTAACCCACACACTGGTCATTCTGTCCTCATTCTACTGAAGTCAAGTGGAAAAAGAGATGCAGAAATTCAAATATTTGCATTAATCACTGAGCAGAGCTCTAAGCTCAGGGGAAGTGTACAGTCCAACTTCAATGTGAGGTTGGCTCCACATGTTCACGTGCAGCTACAGGCACTAGAATACAGCCCTAGAGCCACATAAGCTGCATTCACCTATAGGAGGAACACATTTGAAAAAAAAAAAAATATCTAAATCAATGTTCCTAAATGTTTTAACATGATCTGTTAGAGATTGGCTCTACAAACTCATTCATTTTGTGGTTTAAAGTCCTTCCAATCTGCATCTGACCAACAGAAGATTCTACCTGAGGATTTTGACCCGTCACAGCCAGAGTTTAAACCAGGACTAGACTTATGATGTCACGTGAACACAACCTGTGTGTGTGTGCGTGTGCGTGTGTGTGTGCAAGTGTGTGTGTGCAAGTGGGTGTAGGTGTGTGTGTGTGTGTGTGTGTATGTAGGTGTGTGTAGGTGTGTGTGGGTGTAGGTGTGTGTGGGTGTAGGTGTGTGTGGGTGTAGGTGTGTGTATGTAGGTGTGTGTGCGTGTAGGTGTGTGTGGGTGTAGGTGTGTGTATGTAGGTGTGTGTGCGTGTAGGTGTGTGTGGGTGTGTAGGTGGGTGTGTGTAGGTGGGTGTGTGTAGGTGGGTGTATGTCTGTGTGGGTGTGTATGTAGGTGTGTGTGTGTAGGTGGGTGTGTGTAGGTGTGGGTGTGTGTATGTGTGTGTAGGTGTAGGTGTGTATGTAGGTGAGTGTAGGTGTGTGTTCGGGTTGCACTACTCAAGCTCCGAGTCTGACTGAGACGTGGCCTTGACTTGCTTTTTCCTGTTGCGTTTCTTGTGCTTCTTCTTCTTCTTCTTCTTCTTCTTGGATTTGTCCTGAAAATGTAGAAGATAAAAATGGAATTTAAGAAGACATTATGTTTGGCTTTTAGTAAAAACCTAACACACACACACAAACGTTCAAAATCCGTTGAGCCCCACCACCCGTCCCCCCTCGTCTTTCACCTGGTATCTCCCATAAATAGGATGCACTGGGTCTCAGCGTTGCTGGGACTTAGTTATATTAAAAATCAAACCAACCCCGGACCCTGTGTAGAAACAGCCCCCTCTAGTGCTATTTCTGTAGTCACATCACACAGATGAGAAAACAAAATGCGAGTCAGGCTGCCCTGGGAAATGCTAAAGAAACACTAAAGAGCTTGATACTAGCCTTGAAACCTTCAGTCTTACTCAGCATGTGAGAGGCCCCACCCACGGCAGAGTGGCCCCACCCACGGCAGAGTGGCCCCACCCACGGCAGAGTGGCCCCACCCACGGCAGAGTGGCCCCACCCACAGCAGAGTGGCCCCACCCACAGCAGAGTGGCCCCACCCATGATTGGGTCAGAGCACAGAAAAGGGAGTGTCACGGGCCCAACGGAAATGGAGCAAGTCAAAGCTCCAGGTTCAAAAAGAGATTTACAAAGAGAAGCTGAACATGTACAACCTCATTTTATGTAGAACTAGGGAAAGATATTTCTCTGAAATTATTGGAAGCTGCAGTAACAACTCGCGTGTCCTGTTTCCACAGTAACAGATGAACAAACCCTCCAGCTCAGCTGCTGTTAGAACTCATTTCCACATCAAGTGTAATGAGTTTACATTATTCTTTAATGACAAAGTTCAGGGCATTAAAAATGATATAAATCCCAAAATGCAAAAAAATACCCTAAAACCACATAGACACTTAGACAAAACTGGGTCCTGGTTTAGTCCTGGTTTAGTCCTGGTTTAGTCCTGGTTTAGTCCTGGTTTAGTCCTGGTAACACGGGACGAAGCCTGTGCAAAACTGGGACAAATGACTGGTTTTGGAGAATGCACTTCTTCCTGAACGTGGGACTATGGGCTTTGTACCAGGACCGAGTCTTGGAGCGAGTCTTGGAGCGAGTCTTGGACCGAGTCTTGGACCGAGTCTTGGACCGAGTCTTGGACCGAGTCTTGGACCGAGTCTTGGACCGAGTCTTGGACCGAGTCTTGGACCGAGTCTTGGACCGAGTCTTGGACCACTCTCCGGAGAGCGCTGCAGAGTGGACGCGTTCAGCCCCGTGCAGGTGACCGAGCCCCGGGCACGCACGCGGGCACGCACGCGGGCACGCACGCGGGCACACAGGCGGGCGGCGGGCACGCAGGCGGGCGGCGGGCACGCAGGCGGGCGGCGGGCACGGACGCAGGCGGGCACGGACGCAGGCGGGCACGGACGCAGGCGGGCACGGACGCAGGCGGCAGGCGGGCACGGACGCAGGCGGGCACGGACGCACACGGGTACGCACCGCTGCCTGCGCTGGAGAGCTCCTGGATACATGTTTTACGCGCACACTGTAAAATCAGTTTGATTTACTTTCTACAAGGTCAGCCTTCTTTCTGCTAATGCAAAGTCCTCTGCACCGTAGCCATCGCTTCAACTCTCGGAACGCTCCTCTACTTTATGCTGCTTCAGATCCTGGGATGTCGTCTTCCGACAATATTATCGAGATTAGCGGTTGTCGCTGTTGTTCTGCCAGTTTTCCATGTCACATGACTGTCTGACATACGGGACATTTGTAGAACTCATTAATTCCCGTTTGTGACGCCCGCGGAGCCCCATTAGACTGATACTTACAGAAATCTTGTCTCTTCCTTCACTTTTCTTCTTCTTGAATTCGGCCTGTGGAAATTAAGGATTTATGAAGCCAGAACATAAAGGACAATACTTCTTTGAACAATTGTATATTCTGTCGGTGTAATCCCTCATTCGTCCTGGCGTGTTCCATTGTAGAAAAAGCTTCAGGTGTAGTCATCTGGACGTTTCGACTCTCATCCAAGAGTCATTTTCAATAAGAGAATTTAGGTCGAGAACTCCGATATTTGTACTATTCTGTGGGAAGTCCAACCCATTGGGCGGAGCCTTCCTGAAGTGGAACGAGTTGTTTGTTTCAACCGAAACTTACCCTCTTTGTATCTACAGAGCCTATTCAGCCCTTTAATGGGCTATTAGTCTCCCCTTTGTCTTTGTGAGACCCTGGCTCACCCACCCTGAGTACCTGATTAGCATCTAAATGTCCTGGTCCTGGTCCTCTACCTCTCCAGGGGTTCAAGATTCCATTGTAGACTACATGAAGGTTGAATCTTAGCCCTCCATTTCTGTTTAAAGAAGGTTTTTCTTTTTTTAACAAAAATAGCTTCCTTAACTCCTCTTTCAAACCATCTTTTCTCTTAGAAAAATTAGACGTTTCGACTCTCATCCAAGAGTCATTTTCACCAAAATTCTCTTAGACAATGACTCTTGGATGTCGAAACGTCTAATTTTTCTAACGGAGTCCAGATGACTACAACTGTAGCTTTTTCTACAATTGTATATCTTAATAACATGTATGATCTACTCTGCCATGTTATTTTTTCATATCAATCTATCACAAAGTGTTCATCACTGTTTGAGCATGCGGTGCACATGCATGTTAAAAGATGCAGTACATAAAAGTGTCCAGTAGATGGGACTGTGCACCTGTCCGAACATTTTTTCAGGTGATATTTTCTTCAGTGGGAGGAAGAGCACTCCAAAGAGCGCTCGGGCTCGCGGGGTGGTGGTCAGGCGGGGAAAAGGGCGTGTCGGGCGTGTCGGGCGGTGGCGCGGGTGGAACACTGGAGCCTACCTTGCTCTCAGCATCACAGTCTTCTTCTGAAGAGTCTGATGTTCTCCTTGACAACCGTTTTCTTTTTCGTTTCTTTTTTCCAGGCTTTTCCTCCTGTGAAACAATTAATTTTGAATATAATAATAGATGAAGTAAAAAAGCTCATATCCATGTAGTGGATACACACCTGATCTTCAGACTGGGACTGGGAGCTGCTGGAGGAATCAGAAGACGAGGAGGATGATGATGAAGAGCGCTTGAACAGAAGAATCAAAGCAGGCTTTGTCAGACTTGAGCTCAGACACATGACGACCACAGTAAACTGGCTCTCACCCGGCTGCAGCGCCGCCTCCTCACCTTCTTCCTCTTCTAAACCGCAAACACAGTCAAGGGTTAAAGCAGCACAACAGCATTAGAACGATACATGTATTTAATGAATACAATACAGTGTCACTACAGTGACCAGTGTCACTACAGTGTCACCGCAGTAACCCTACAGTGTCACTACAGTGTCACCACAGTGACCCTACAGTGTCACTACAGTGACCCTACAGTGTCACTACAGTGAACACAGTTACTACAGTGAACACAGTCACTACAGTGACTACAGTGACCAGTGTCACTACAGTGACTACAGTGACCAGTGTCACTACAGTGACCAGTGTCACTACAGTGAACACAGTTACTACAGTGAACACAGTCACTACACTGACTACAGTGACCAGTGTCACTACAGTGACCAGTGTCACTACAGTGAACACAGTCACTACAGTGACCAGTGTCACTACAGTGACCAGTGTCACTACAGTGAACACAGTTACTACAGTGAACACAGTTACTACAGTGAACACAGTCACTACACTGACTACAGTGACCAGTGTCACTACAGTGACCAGTGTCACTACAGTGACCAGTGTCACTACAGTGAACACAGTCACTACAGTGACCAGTGTCACTACAGTGACCAGTGTCACTACAGTGAACACAGTTACTACAGTGAACACAGTCACTACAGTGACTACAGTGACCAGTGTCACTACAGTGACCAGTGTCACTACAGTGAACACAGTCACTACAGTGAACACAGTTACTTCAGTGAACACAGTCACTACAGTGACTACAGTGACCAGTGTCACTACAGTGAACACAGTCACTACAGTGAACACAGTCACTACAGTGAACACAGTCACTACAGTGAACACAGTCACTACAGTGAACACAGTCACTTCAGTGAACACAGTCACCAGTGTTGGGAAAGTTCAGTTTCTACATGAACTAGTTCAGTTCATAGTTCATAAGTCAAAATTTTGAACTAAGTTCACAGCTCCAAAAAATGAACTAGTTCAGTTCTTTTTTTTCAATATTATGAAATAATTGAACAAAAAAAATCCACCCCCAGTTTAATGCTGAAACTATTTCAACTATTTCACTATTTGGAGACTGGTGGTGGTAGATGGGCTTAAATGCGACCGCCTGGGCGCTGATTGGAGCGGGGAGGAGTAACTTGAGATGGTTGATTGGGGATGAGGAGCAGGTGCGAGGGCCATGATGCGACGTCCCCTGTCCTTTCACCATCCTTCTTGGCCGGGAAAAACTGCATAACCTCTTGGGATAAGCGCAGAAACCTGGAAGAGTCCATGGTGAAGTGAGGGATCTGACTCTCTCAGACAGACGCCGTTTGAGTGCGATGATGGCGCTGGGGAGAGGGGTCCTTCCATGGTGGCTGACCAAGTTAGGTCTTCCAGGTGAATTTACACAGGCTTCATGTGTCAGATTTCATCTTCATATCCAATTTTGAATCCTTACATTCACACTGAGGGGACAGACTTCCCCCATGTGCTGCAGCAGCAGCAGCAGCAGCAGCAGCAGCAGCAGCAGCAGCAGCAGCAGCAGCAGCAGCAGCAGCAGCAGCAGCAGCAGCAGCAGCAGCAGCAGCTTTCAGCCCCACAGAATATTGACAAAAACTTGAGGGAAAACTTGCTGGGAAAAGTTTGCACAGAAATGTTAGATTGTTCCCATCCTCACGGTGAAGCGTTGCTGCTCTGTTGACTACACGTTGCAGTCGCGTCAATGCTGCTTTTTGTTTTGATGCACATGCGCAGTGCGGTGCAACACTTCAAATCTCTGTCTCCTACAACTGGAGCTCTCGCACTTGCCAGACACAGGCTCTTTTTGGGCAACTTAACGGTGTTTTTCGTCTGGAAGTCTCTAGAAATCTGACACTTTATTGAACAAAAATAAAAAGAATGAATTTGCCGTTCAGACACCAGAATGAACGCGTTCATATTATCGTTCGTCACTACGTGACTACAGTCACCTACAGTCACTACGTGACTACAGTCACCACGTGACTACAGTCACCTACAGTCACTACGTGACTACAGTCACCTACAGTCACGTAGTGACTGAAGTGACTGAAGTCACTACGTGACTTCAGTCACTTCAGTCACTACGTGACTACAGTCACTTCAGTCACTACGTGACTACAGTCACTTCAGTCACTACGTGACTACAGTCACTTCAGTCACTACGTGACTACAGTCACTTCAGTCACTACGTGACTACAGTCACTACGTGACTACAGTCACTTCAGTCACTACGTGACTACGTGACTACAGTCACTACGTGACTACAGTCACTACGTGACTACAGTCACTACGTGACTTCAGTCACTACGTGACTACAGTCACTACGTGACTTCAGTCACTACGTGACTTCAGTCACTACGTGACTACAGTCACTACGTGACTTCAGTCACTACGTGACTTCAGTCACTACGTGACTACAGTCACTACGTGACTACAGTCACTACGTGACTACAGTCACTACGTGACTACAGTCACTACGTGACTACAGTCACTACGTGACTACAGTCACTACGTGACTACAGTCACTACGTGACTACAGTCACTACGTGACTTCAGTCACTACGTGACTACAGTCACTACGTGACTACAGTCACTACGTGACTACAGTCACTACGTGACTTCAGTCACTACGTGACTACAGTCACTACGTGACTACAGTCACTACGTGACTTCAGTCACTACGTGACTACAGTCACTACGTGACTACAGTCACTACGTGACTTCAGTCACTACGTGACTACAGTCACTACGTGACTACAGTCACTACGTGACTTCAGTCACTACGTGACTACAGTCACTACGTGACTTCAGTCACTACGTGACTACAGTCACTACGTGACTTCAGTCACTACGTGACTACAGTCACTACGTGACTACAGTCACTACGTGACTACAGTCACTACGTGACTTCAGTCACTACGTGACTACAGTCACTACGTGACTACAGTCACTACGTGACTTCAGTCACTACGTGACTACAGTCACTACGTGACTACGTGACTACAGTCACTACGTGACTACAGTCACTACGTGACTACGTGACTACAGTCACTACGTGACTACAGTCACTACGTGACTACGTGACTACAGTCACTACGTGACTACAGTCACTACGTGACTACGTGACTTCAGTCACTACGTGACTACAGTCACTACGTGACTACGTGACTACAGTCACTACGTCACTTCAGTAGTGACCGCAGTCACTTCAGTAGTGACCGCAGTCACTTCAGTAGTGACCTCAGTCACTTCAGTAGTGACCTCAGACCTCAGTCACTTCAGTAGTGACCTCAGTCACTTCAGTGACTACACTTTAACTATAGCTCAAAGAACACACTGATGAAGTGAAATCCCTGGTGATGACACAGAATTGTAAATATTGTGTTTACCTCTTGCTTCTCCTTGTCCTTTTGCTCTGTTGCTTTCATGTCCTTTTCATTGTCTCTCTCACCGATTAACTTTTCCCGGTTCTTTGCCAGTTCTTTCCGCCATCTCTGAGAAAAAAGAAGAAAAAAAACATACATTTGAACAAACATTTCAGTTTTATGTGGCAGTGGTATGTAGTGTTTAACTTAAACCTCATTCATTTTGTCTTCAAAATCTGCCAAGGCACGAGAGCCTTTCTTCTTTTTATCCAGTTGCTCTTTTAGTTCCTCCCTTCAAAAAGAACAACATCAGCCACAGACAGAATGAGAGTCGAGGCGCAAAGGATTCTGAAATGTCACGATACACATCGTACACATGTGTGACTCTCTTCTCTCATACATGCTTGTGTCACATGGACACATGTGTGTGACTCTCTTCTCTCATACATGCTTGTGTCACATGGACACACGTGTGTGACTCTTCTCTCATACATGCTTGAGTCACATGGACACATGTGTGTGACTCTTCTCTCATACATGCTTGTGTCACATGGACACACGTGTGTGACTCTTCTCTCATACATGCTTGTGTCACATGGACACACGTGTGTGACTCTTCTCTCATACATGCTTGTGTCACATGGACACATGTGTGTGACTCTTCTCTCATACATGCTTGTGTCACATGGACACATGTGTGTGACTCTCTTCTCTCATACATGCTTGTGTCACATGGACACACGTGTGTGACTCTTCTCTCATACATGCTTGAGTCACATGGACACATGTGTGTGACTCTTCTCTCATACATGCTTGTGTCACATGGACACATGTGTGTGACTCTCTTCTCTCATACATGCTTGTGTCACATGGACACATGTGTGTGACTCTCTTCTCTCATACATGCTTGTGTCACATGGACACACGTGTGTGACTCTTCTCTCATACATGCTTGAGTCACATGGACACATGTGTGTGACTCTTCTCTCATACATGCTTGTGTCACATGGACACATGTGTGTGACTCTTCTCTCATACATGCTTGTGTCACATGGACACACGTGTGTGACTCTTCTCTCATACATGCTTGTGTCACATGGACACATGTGTGTGACTCTTCTCTCATACATGCTTGTGTCACATGGACACATGTGTGTGACTCTCTTCTCTCATACATGCTTGTGTCACATGGACACACGTGTGTGACTCTTCTCTCATACATGCTTGAGTCACATGGACACATGTGTGTGACTCTTCTCTCATACATGCTTGTGTCACATGGACACATGTGTGTGACTCTCTTCTCTCATACATGCTTGTGTCACATGGACACATGTGTGTGACTCTCTTCTCTCATACATGCTTGTGTCACATGGACACATGTGTGTGACTCTCTTCTCTCATACATGCTTGTGTCACATGGACACATGTGTGACTCTTCTCTCATACATGCTTGTGTCACATGGACACACGTGTGTGACTCTTCTCTCATACATGCTTGAGTCACATGGACACATGTGTGTGACTCTTCTCTCATACATGCTTGTGTCACATGGACACATGTGTGTGACTCTCTTCTCTCATACATGCTTGTGTCACATGGACACATGTGTGTGACTCTCTTCTCTCATACATGCTTGTGTCACATGGACACATGTGTGTGACTCTTCTCTCATACATGCTTGTGTCACATGGACACATGTGTGTGACTCTTCTCTCATACATGCTTGTGTCACATGGACATATGTGTGTGACTCTCTTCTCTCATACATGCTTGTGTCACATGGACAGGGCCGGCCCAAGCCTTCAGGGGGTCCTAAGCAAAAACATTTTTGGGGCCCCTCACCACGTCATCAGAATCAGTTTTATTGCTATTGTCAGTAAACAATTCACATATGGGAACTTTCTTCAACGCAAACAAAGCACCAAAACTCCAGGGCATCCGTTTGCCAGTTAGTTTATTCTCAGCACCTCACAAGCTCAAATATTGCTAACTTAAATCCCACAATGCAACTTGGTATTCCGCTGACATCACCTCTACTCCCTGTACAAATAACACATCCCAGATATGTTTTTGGGCGTATTTGTGGGCGTTAAGGGTCGACAGCCACATTAGCACATTAGTTTAAATTAATGAACAGGGGGGTCTGGGGGGGTCTCCCCCACAAATTTTCAGACCTTTTTTGGGTCTTCTGGTGCATTTTAATGTGGTCCAGCCGGCTAAAGTAAGAGTAAAATGTTGAGGTTGTAATGCTATAAAATGATGATGTGATGAAACTGTGCCAGGAGAAAGTGACTAAAGCCAGTTATTAATACATCAGTGTACTTAATTACTCAATACAATATTGGCTATGAAAAATAATTATGGTCAAATTGATTCATTTTAACTGAAAATGTAAAAGTAATAGTTATCCTTACTAATTTATCTTTTACAGCTCCCAACTGTTCCTGCTTGCCAAAGTGACAAAACAAGTTTTACTAAATTAAACAAATGGCATAAGCATTGCTTGATTAACAATTAACACTGATAAAACAGTGCAAACATGTTATTCCCAGAGAATGAACAGAACGAGAAGTGAAGGTCCAAACCTAGCTATAGTGAAGAGACTGCGTTTCTGCAGCTTTGCCACTTTTGTATATAAATATATAGTATTATTCTATAACAGACGTAATCATAATATGTCTGGTTATTTTTAACTATCAATTTATTATAATTTATAACAAATAGTCTAATGATGTTTTTTAAATAAATTGAAATGTTTTATTGCTCTATAAAAAGTGAATTACAATATAAATGTTTGTTCTGATCTGAACATCACACACTGGACTCCTGCATGAAACAATGCTGCGATGTGATTGGCTGATGGACCTTACGTGCATAAACCTTTACGTTCCTCTTATTGCACGTTAAGAAGTCAAAGTAAAACAGACATCACGAGTCACGATTGATCTGACACATGGTGATGTGAGAGAGAGGGACGCAAACTCAAACTCGCTCATCTCTAACTGAGGCTGCTCAGGGGCCCCGGGACAGGGGCCGCACACTGTTCACTCCAAAGTTTCACGTCAGAGGTTCTGGACGAGACGGCGCTCGTCCGGACCGGATCTCCGCCTCTTAGTGACCCGGGGCATAGACGCCCCTCACCGGCCTCACCTGCAGCTGACACGGGCTGGTGTAAATGTTAAGCTTATTATCTTTCATTCAGACACATATTATGCGCGGGGCAGAGCTCTCGTCGCCTCCAGCCTGAGCGAACTAACGTGACAGAATCGTGTTGTTTCAAACAGCAGCATTAATCGTCTCTTTGTAAGAGAAGTTCAATACCTGGAGAGTCTTGTTGAGTTTGCAGTTTCTTTACATCATCAAGAAGTTTCTTCTTTCGTTTTTCGGCATCGGGGGGATATATTCCTCTGGCCATGAGGACCACGCAGGGACCACGTTCTGTTGTGTTTATGTTTTGCTCTCGTTCTGCTCGCGCACAATGAAGTTGCCCAATCAGCGCAGGTTTGGTGCCTTGGTTGCCAGATTGTCATTACAAATAAATGCGGTTTGTGCGTTAAATGTTACCGCTGTGTGCGCTGCCATGCCAGCAGCGCTACTACACTAGTGGTGCACGCTGCGCTTGCACTTTGCATAAGACGGGTTGCCAGATTGGGGGCCCTATTAAAGCCTCGGGGCCCTACGCGGCTGCTTAGTTCGCTTATAGGCTGGGCCGGCCCTGCACATGCACATGTGTGTAACTCTTCTCTCATACATGCTTGTGTCACATGGACACATGTGTGTGACTCTTCTCTCATATATGCTTGTGTCACATGGACACATGTGTGTGACTCTCTTCTCTCATACATGCTTGTGTCACATGGACACATGTGTGTGACTCTCTTCTCTCATACATGCTTGTGTCACATGGACACATGTGTGTGACTCTTCTCTCATATATGCTTGTGTCACATGGACACGTGTGTGACTATTCTCTCATACATGCTTGTGTCACATGGACACATGTGTGTGACTCTTCTCTCATACATGCTTGTGTCACATGGACATATGTGTGTGACTCTTCTCTCATACATGCTTGTGTCACATGGACACATGTGTGTGACTCTTCTCTCATACATGCTTGTGTCACATGGACATATGTGTGTGACTCTTCTCTCATACATGCTTGTGTCACATGGACACATGTGTGTGACTCTCTTCTCTCATACATGCTTGTGTCACATGGACATATGTGTGTGACTTCTCTCATATATGCTTGTGTCACATGGACATATGTGTGTGACTCTTCTCTCATACATGCTTGTGTCACATGGACATATGTGTGTGACTCTTCTCTCATACATGCTTGTGTCACATGGACATATGTGTGTGACTCTTCTCTCATACATGCTTGTGTCCACACAACGTGCATGACATAAACTATTCTCCGCACTTCAAACTTTCTGTGTTTGTGGGAGGGGTGACTGTGCTCTCGAAAGGCGGGCCGAGCGCGCCACACGCATTATTACACATTATTTACAGTTAAACTTATTTTGCTGTTTTTACAAATCCTGACAGAATCGTGATGAATGGAATTGTAAATCAAACGATATTGTGACATTCCTGGATACTTACACCCCTAAAACGTAGTGCAAGGTTTGGGTCTCACCATGTTGGGCGTGGTCTGCTCAGGTAGTCCTGTATGCTGGGCCCTGAACTCTGCGATGGACCCCGTGCTCGAGCCGCTGCAATAGGGTTAATGTAAGCCTACAAAACAAATGGGAGAAAAGTCAAAAAATGGACAAAACATTCATCGTCGTTGAAATCAGTAAGATTAAAGTGTGGATAAGTATGTGTTACATTGTGCCGCCACTACAGAGACAGACAAGACATTCTGTAGGGACAAAAGGGCGTCAGGTTCAACGACCGCTGGGTTAGTTTGTATCCATAAGCAGCTCCAAACAACCTGCAACAAGTGATAAAGGTGTTTGTTTTTTCAGCCCTTTAATGGAATATCAGCCTCCTATTGTATCCTAAAGATATCAATCAAGATATCAATATTTTCCATTGATGCAACGAGATGAATTATTTCAAATGTATTTGTAAATATTCTATCAAATATTCTTAACTTTCAAACACTTAACATTTTTCAAAATAAAACAAAAAAAAAATTAGTTGAACAGATTAATAAACACCAGGTCAGACGGCCTTATTTACAACTTTCTTCTACATCATCATCAGATGACTATTTACATGAGTCTCATTTACATATGAATTGGCTTTACACTCACAAGTTACATATCACCACCAGAGTCGCCATGACGATGAGCTGTTTGTATTTGAATGACTTCTCTTACACACACAACACGTCTTTGTCCTGGACATGAGTGACTTTGACCCCTTTGAATTCAACATCCTCGGGGTTCTCCGAAGCCACTGAGAGAGGGGGAGGAGTCACCGTGAGAGCGGGAGGAGCCACCGGGAGAGCGTGCGGGACCTTGGTTATACAGTTGAACACTTTTGAATAAAATCTTTGTATCGCAAAAGCTGCAATACAAAAACACTTTTTCGGACGAATGCATCGCATTTTGAGAGAAATTGCATCGCATTTTGAGATGCGATACAACTTATTCTGAGCCCTGGGATTAGTTTCTGGTGAAACAAAAAAACAAAACTCCAGGACACCAGCCGCTCCACCTCCTGTAGACAGACTCTGAGATAAGCCCGATGAGGGTGGTGTCGTCATGGCGATGAGGGTGGTGTTGTCATGGCGATGAGGGTGGTGTCGTCATGGCGATGAGGGTGGTGTCATCTGCAATCTTAAGTAGTTTTACAGAGTCGTGGCTGGAGGTGCAGCAGTTTGTCACAGGGAGAAGAGCAGGGGAGAAAGTACACAGCCCTGTGGAGCAGAAGGGTGGTGTTGATGCAGGATCCTGGCAGAGGGTCCTGGTGAGTCCAGATGCTGCAGGGTGAAGCCCCCTGAAACGCCGAGGCAGACTTCAGCCATCTCAAGATGGCGCCTAGATGTGGGATGTCTTTTGATTTATGTCTCTTTTTCTTTCTCTGGTCGTGTTTTGTTTGATTTTTCATGCTTGTGTACATGTTTTGTTCTGTGTTCTTAAAAATAAAATTCTTAGTTAAAAAAAAAAAAGAAATTGGTGTTTTCCGGTGTTCGAGTAGTTAAGTCACAGCACACGCACGGCAGGCTCCAAGTGCAGCCGGCAGAAGGCCGACTCCGACGACTGACTGCATGTCTGATGGCCGTTCCACACCGCCGCGGCCGAAGCGTCCAGTTTACATTCAAAGTCTATGGTGAACGCGCATCGAGCACGTAGTGTGTTATCCGCGGCGCGATTTCTTCGTTTTTGCAGCGTGATTGGTGCGTTTTCTTACGCTCTCGACGCTTTGAGCGTGCGTATGAGCCGGCCGATGCGGCTTACGCCACACGTTCAGATGTGTTGAGGTCTCTGCCGCTGAAGCGTAGCAGCCGCCGCAGCAGCCAATCAGAGCTGACGCTCCAGTGACGTACGGCCCCTCGCATTTCCGGTATTCCCCTCTCTCATTCCCCATTTCACCCCCACCTGTCTAATAAAGCCTACGGGCAACAACATCAGAAACAAATAAATAAATAAAACCAATAAAAATAAATTGACAGTTGGATTGGTGCATGGGACTGATGAGGAGAAGGAGCTGAGTCCAAAGACAAAACTCTGGATTTACTGGTCACTCGCCTATGGTCATGAGCTTTGGGTAATGACCCAAAGGACAAGATGGCTTAGGAGTTCCCTTAGAAATAGGGTGAGGAGCTCGGCCACATGGGAGGGGCTTGCAGTAGAGCCGCTGCTCTTCCACATCGAGAGGCCCCAGGGAAGACCCAAGAAACACTGGAGGGACCATGTCTCTCGGCTGGCCTGGGAACACCTCAGTATCCCTCCGGAGGAAGTGTCTGGGCTGAGGGAAGTCTGGGAGTCCCTGCTAAGTCTGCTGGCCCCACAGCCCGGCCCCGGAGAAGTGGATGAAGGAGATGGCTCTACAAAGAACCTTGCTTTGCCCACATTACTAATCTATACCTCCCAGAATACCTTTACATCAAGAACTCTTCTGGAGGAAAAGTGGGATGGCCCCAAGATGAAGGGCCCATGTCAATTTACCACATTAAATTACATTACATTACTCAATAGGGAAAAGTCCCTATCGAATTTTCAAATCAGAAATCAAGAAATTAATGATCTATGAACACACAAGAGAACGAAATCTATGAACACACAAGAGAACGAAATCTATGAACACACAAGAGAACGACATCTGTCACAAATCATTTGAAAAGTGAACTTGTTCTGCAGCACATTTAGCATCAAACCGTGAGCGTTCATTAAGCGAAAATTTGACGGAAAACGAGCTCTTTTGAGGCGGCATGTTTTGGGACGCAGAGCCGTGCATAAGTGTGAGCTGAGCCGCACTTTGAGTGTGAAAACACCATTAAATAACTCACCACTCGGTTATCTCGCTTTCCCATCTTCAGTTTTAAGCCATTGAAGCTAAATACAAACTGGTTGTAGCTTCAGCGGACATAGAAACATCTCGGCTAGGCTAGCATAGCAGAGCTAGCATAACACAGCTAGCATAACATAGCTAGCACAAGAGCTCTTTCTCATCTTTTTCTTCTGCTCATTGAGGTTGGCAGACTCGGCTCACTGCTGCCCCTGTGGCTGTGGCGAATATCACAGTCACAGCGCGCGTGGCGCAAGCATACATCATGGCATCCATGAGTTCGCGGAGACGTCATCCATCTGGGACTTCCACCGTGTCGGCCATTTTGAAAGGGGCACGCGATATATATAAACCACCACGACTGCATCATTTTCTACGGCATAATGAGCTACGAATACTTTGATTCTTTTGACGATAACGGCAAACTAAGAAACACGACAAAGCTATCATTCCTTGGTCCGTCAACAGAGCAATGACCTTACAGAACACAGGTTTTTTGGCATTTTGGCCTCATATATCCTGGACATAGTATGTCGTAGACGTGCTGTTGTGCCCCTTTCAAAATGGCGGACTAGGGTCGCTACTGTACAAGTTACCGCACGTATTATATGATCTGGATAGGGTACTCTCCGTGGATCTACTATATGATCTGGATAAGGTACTCTCCGTGGATCTATTATATGATCTGGATAGGATACTCTCCATGGATCTATTATATTAACTGGATAGGGTATGGCTAGCCGCAGCATGTCGCCCCCGGTGGCCACTCCATCTGTACTGCAGCCAAAGAAATCAAGCGACCCAGAAATCTTTTTTCCCTAGAACGCAATGTAATGAAAAATTACATGAGCCCCCAAACATGAGCCCCCCGACATGAGCCCCCCGACATGAGCCCCCCAACATGAGCCCCCCGACATGAGCCCCCCGACATGAGCCCCCCAACATGAGCCCCCCGACATGAGCCCCCCGACATGAGCCCCCAACTTGAAACCCCGACATGAGCCCCCCTACATGAGCCCCCCGACATGAGCCCCCCGACATGAGCCCCCCACGTGAGCCCCCGACGTGAGCCCCCGACATGAGCCCCCCAACATGAGCCCCCCGACATGAGCCCCCGACATGAGCCCCAACATGATCCCCCCGACATGAGCCCCCGACATGAGCCCCCCCAACATGAGCCACCGACATGAGCCCACGGCATGAGCCCCCCGACATGAGCCCCCCGACATGAGCCCCCCAAAATGAGCCCCGACATGAGCCCCCGACATGAGCCCCCCGACATGAGCCCCCCGACATGAGCCCCTACATGAGTCCCCCGACATGAGCCCCCCGACATGAGCCCCCCGACATGAGCCCCCGACATGAGCCCCCAACATGAGCCCGCCCGACATGAGCACCCGACATGAGCCCCCCGACATGAGATGAGCCCCCCCGACATGAGCCCCCGACATGAGCCCCCGACATGAGCCCGCCCGACATGAGCCCCCGACATGAGCCCCCCGACATGAGATGAGCCCCCCCGACATGAGCCCCCGACATGATCCCCGACATGAGCCCCCGACATGATCCCCGACATGATCCCCCGACATGAGCCCCCCCGACATGGGCCCCCCGACATGAGCCCCCCGACATGAGCCCCCCCGACATGGGCCCCCCGACATGGACCCCCCGACATGAGCCCCCCGACATGAGCCCCCCCGACATGAGCCCCCGATATGATCCCTGACATGAGCCCCCAACATGATCCCCGACATGATCCCTCGACATGATCCCCGACATGAGCCCCCGACATGAGCCCCCGACATGATCCCCGACATGATCCCCGACATGAGCCCCCACCGACATGGGCCCCCCGACATGAGCCCCCCGAAATGAGCCCCCAACATGATCCCCCCGACATGAGCCCCTGACATGAGCCCCCGACATGATCCCTGACATGAGCCCCCCCGACATGGGCCCCCGACATGAGCCCCCGACATGATCCCTGACATGATCCCCGGACATGAGCCCCCCCGACATGAGCCCCCGACATGATCCCCCGACATGAGACCCCCGACATGGGCCCCCGACATGAGCCCCCCCGACATGAGTCGCCGACATGAGCCCCCCGACATGAGCCCCCCAACATGAGCCCCGACATGAGCCCCCGACATGAGCCCCCCGACATGAGCCCCGACATGAGCCCCCGACATGAGCCCCCGACATGAGCCCCCGACATGAGTCCCCCGACATGAGCCCCCCGACATGAGCCCGCCGACATGATCCCCGACATGATCCCCCGACATGAGCCCCCCCGACATGGGCCCCCCGACATGAGCCCCCCGACATGAGCCCCCCCAACACGGCCCCCCGATATGAGCCCCCGACATGATCCCTGACATGAGCCCCCAACATGATCCCCGACATGATCCCCCGACATGAGCCCTCGACATGATCCCCGAAGTGAGCCCCCGACATGAGCCCCCGACATGATCCCCGACATGAGCCCTCGACATGATCCCCGACATGATCCCCGACATGAGCCCCCACCGACATGGGCCCCCCGACATGAGCCCCCCGAAATGAGCCCCCAACATGATCCCCCCGACATGAGCCCCTGACATGAGCCCCCGACATGATCCCTGACATGAGCCCCCCCGACATGGGCCCCCGACATGAGCCCCCGACATGATCCCTGACATGATCCCCCGACATGAGCCCCCCGACATGGGCCCCCGACATGAGCCCCCCGACATGAGCCCTGACATGATCCCTGACATGAGCCCCCAACATGATCCCCCGACATGAGCCCCCCCGACATGGGCCCCCGACATGAGCCCCCCGACATGAGCCCCCGACATGAGCCCCCAACCTGATCCCCGACATGATCCCCCGACATGAGCCCCCCGACATGAGCCCCCGACATGATCCCCGACATGATCCCCCGACATGAGCCCCCCCGACATGGGCCCCCCAACATGAGCCCCCCAACATGAGCCCCCGACATGAGCCCCCCAACATGAGCCCCCCGACATGAGCCCCCCGACA
This sequence comes from Eucyclogobius newberryi, assembly GCF_026437365.1. Classification (NCBI taxonomy): domain Eukaryota; kingdom Metazoa; phylum Chordata; class Actinopteri; order Gobiiformes; family Gobiidae; genus Eucyclogobius; species Eucyclogobius newberryi. The sequence continues at coordinate 97,592 of NW_027315790.1, forward strand.
TGAGCCCCCCTACATGAGCCCCCCGACATGAGCCCCCCGACATGAGCCCCCCACGTGAGCCCCCGACGTGAGCCCCCGACATGAGCCCCCCAACGTGAGCCCCCCGACATGAGCCCCCGACATGAGCCCCAACATGATCCCCCCGACATGAGCCCCCGACATGAGCCCCCCCAACATGAGCCACCGACATGAGCCCACGGCATGAGCCCCCCGACATGAGCCCCCCGACATGAGCCCCCCAAAATGAGCCCCGACATGAGCCCCCGACATGAGCCCCCCGACATGAGCCCCTACATGAGTCCCCCGACATGAGCCCCCCGACATGAGCCCCCCGACATGAGCCCCCGACATGAGCCCCCAACATGAGCCCGCCCGACATGAGCACCCCCGACATGAGCCCCCGACATGAGCCCCCCGACATGAGATGAGCCACCCCGACATGAGCCCCCGACATGATCCCCGACATGAGCCCCCGACATGATCCCCGACATGATCCCCCGACATGAGCCCCCCCGACATGGGCCCCCCGACATGAGCCCCCCGACATGAGCCCCCCCGACATGGGCCCCCCGACATGGGCCCCCCGACATGAGCCCCCCGACATGAGCCCCCCCGACATGAGCCCCCGATATGATCCCTGACATGAGCCCCCAACATGATCCCCGACATGATCCCTCGACATGATCCCCGACATGAGCCCCCGACATGAGCCCCCGACATGATCCCCGACATGATCCCCGACATGAGCCCCCACCGACATGGGCCCCCCGACATGAGCCCCCCGAAATGAGCCCCCAACATGATCCCCCCGACATGAGCCCCTGACATGAGCCCCCGACATGATCCCTGACATGAGCCCCCCCGACATGGGCCCCCGACATGAGCCCCCGACATGATCCCTGACATGATCCCCGGACATGAGCCCCCCCGACATGAGCCCCCGACATGATCCCCGACATGATCCCCCGACATGAGACCCCCGACATGGGCCCCCGACATGAGCCCCCCCGACATGAGTCGCCGACATGAGCCCCCCGACATGAGCCCCCCAACATGAGCCCCGACATGAGCCCCCGACATGAGCCCCCCGACATGAGCCCCGACATGAGCCCCCGACATGAGCCCCCGACATGAGCCCCCGACATGAGTCCCCCGACATGAGCCCCCCGACATGAGCCCGCCGACATGATCCCCGACATGATCCCCCGACATGAGCCCCCCCGACATGGGCCCCCCGACATGAGCCCCCCGACATGAGCCCCCCCAACACGGCCCCCCGATATGAGCCCCCGACATGATCCCTGACATGAGCCCCCAACATGATCCCCGACATGATCCCCCGACATGAGCCCTCGACATGATCCCCGAAGTGAGCCCCCGACATGAGCCCCCGACATGATCCCCGACATGAGCCCTCGACATGATCCCCGACATGATCCCCGACATGAGCCCCCACCGACGTGGGCCCCCCGACATGAGCCCCCCGAAATGAGCCCCCAACATGATCCCCCCGACATGAGCCCCTGACATGAGCCCCCGACATGATCCCTGACATGAGCCCCCCCGACATGGGCCCCCGACATGAGCCCCCGACATGATCCCTGACATGATCCCCCGACATGAGCCCCCCGACATGGGCCCCCGACATGAGCCCTCCGACATGAGCCCTGACATGATCCCTGACATGAGCCCCCAACATGATCCCCCGACATGAGCCCCCCCGACATGGGCCCCCGACATGAGCCCCCCGACATGAGCCCCCGACATGAGCCCCCAACATGATCCCCGACATGATCCCCCGACATGAGCCCCCCGACATGAGCCCCCGACATGATCCCCGACATGATCCCCCGACATGAGCCCCCCCGACATGGGCCCCCCAACATGAGCCCCCCAACATGAGCCCCCGACATGAGCCCCCGACATGAGCCCCTGACATGAGCCCCCCCGACATGAGTCGCCGACATGAGCCCCCCCGACATGAGCCCCCGACATGAGCCCCTGACATGAGCCCCCCCGACATGAGTCGCCGACATGAGCCCCCCCGACATGAGCTCCCGACATGAGCCCCCAAACATGAGCCCCCCAACATGAGCCCCTCCGACATGAGCCCCCTGACATGAGCCCCCCAACATGAGCCCCGACATGAGCCCCCGACATGAGCCCCCCGACATGAGCCCCGACATGAGCCCCCGACATGAGCCCCCGACATGAGCCCCCGACATGAGTCCCCCGACATGAGCCCCCCGACATGAGCCCGCCGACATGAGCCCCCGACATGAGGCCCCAACATGAGCCCGCCCGACATGAGCACCCCCGACATGAGCCCCCGACATGAGCCCCCGACATGAGCCCCTGACATGAGCCCCCCCGACATGAGTCGCCGACATGAGCCCCCCCGACATGAGCCCCCGACATGAGCCCCTGACATGAGCCCCCCCGACATGAGTCGCCGACATGAGCCCCCCCGACATGAGCCCCCGACATGAGCCCCCCAACATGAGCCCCCCGACATGAGCCCCTCCGACATGAGCCCCCCGACATGAACCCCCAACATGAGCCCCGACATGAGCCCCCGACATGAGCCCCCCGACATGAGCCCCGACATGAGCCCCCGACATGAGCCCCCGACATGAGCCCCCGACATGAGTCCCCCGACATGAGCCCCCCGACATGAGCCCGCCGACATGAGCCCCCGACATGAGCCCCCAACATGAGCCCGCCCGACATGAGCACCCCCGACATGAGCACCCGACATGAGCCCCCCGACATGAGCCCCCCGACATGAGCCCCCGACATGATCCCCGACATGATCCCCGACATGAGCCCTCGACATGATCCCCGACATGATCCCCCGACATGAGCCCCCCGACATGGGCCCCCCGACATGAGTCGCCGACATGAGCCCCTCCGACATGAGCCCCCGACATGAGCCCCTGACATGAGCCCCCCCGACATGAGTCGCCGACATGAGCCCCCCCGACATGAGCCCCCGACATGAGCCCCCCAACATGAGCCCCCCAACATGAGCCCCTCCGACATGAGCCCCCCGACATGAGCCCCCCAACATGAGCCCCGACATGAGCCCCCGACATGAGCCCCCCGACATGAGCCCCGACATGAGCCCCCGACATGAGCCCCCGACATGAGCCCCCGACATGAGTCCCCCGACATGAGCCCCCCGACATGAGCCCGCCGACATGAGCCCCCGACATGAGCCCCCAACATGAGCCCGCCCGACATGAGCACCCCCGACATGAGCCCCCGACATGAGCCCCCGACATGAGCCCCTGACATGAGCCCCCCCGACATGAGTCGCCGACATGAGCCCCCCCGACATGAGCCCCCGACATGAGCCCCTGACATGAGCCCCCCCGACATGAGTCGCCGACATGAGCCCCCCCGACATGAGCCCCCGACATGAGCCCCCCAACATGAGCCCCCCGACATGAGCCCCTCCGACATGAGCCCCCCGACATGAGCCCCCCAACATGAGCCCCGACATGAGCCCCCGACATGAGCCCCCCGACATGAGGGGATCATGTCGAGGGCTCATGTCGGGGATCATGTCGGGGGGCTCATGTCGGGGATCATGTCGGGGGCTCATGTCGGGGGGGCTCATGTCGGGGGCTCATGTCGGGGGCGCTCATGTCGGGCGGGCTCATGTTGGGGGCTCATGTCGGGGGCTCATGTCGGGGGGCTCATGTCGGGGGGCTCATGTCGGGGGACTCATGTCGGGGGCTCATGTCGGGGGCTCATGTCGGGGGCTCATGTCGGGGGCTCATGTCGGGGCTCATGTGGGGGGGCTCATGTCGGGGGCTCATGTCGGGGCTCATGTTGGGGGGCTCATGTCGGGGGTCATGTCGGGGGGCTCATGTCGGTGGCTCATTTGGGGGGCTCATGTCGGGGGCTAATGTCGGGGGCTCATGTCGGGGCTCATGTCGGGGGGCTCATGTTGGGGGCTCATGTCGGGGCTCATGTCGGGGGCTCATGTCGGGGGCTCATGTCGGGGCTCATGTCGGGGGCTCATGTCGGGGGCTCATGTCGGGGCTCATGTCGGGGGGCTCATGTCGGGGGCTCATGTCGGGGCTCATGTTGGGGGGCTCATGTCGGGGGTCATGTCGGGGGGCTCATGTCGGTGGCTCATGTTGGGGGGCTCATGTCGGGGGCTCATGTCGGGGGGCTCATGTCGGGGGCTCATGTCGGGGGCTCATGTCGGGGGGCTCATGTCGGGGGGCTCATGTCGGGGGGCTCATGTCGGGGGGCTCATGTTGGGGGGCTCATGTCGGGGGCTCATGTCGGGGGCTCATGTCGGGGGCTCATGTTGGGGGGCTCATATCGGGGGCTCATGTTGGGGGGCTCATGTCGGGGGCTAATGTTGGGGGGCTCATGTCGGTGGCTCATGTCGGGGGCTCATGTGGGGGGCATATGTCGGGGGGCTCATGTCGGGGGGCTCATGTCGGGGGCTCATGTCGGGGGCTCATGTCGGGGGGCTCATGTCGGGGGGCCCATGTCGGGGGGGCTCATGTTGGGGGGCTCATGTCGGGGATCATGTTGGGGGCTCATGTCAGGGATCATGTCAGGGATCATGTCGGGGGCTCATGTCGGGGGGCTCATGTCGGGGGATCATGTCAGGGATCATGTCGGGGGATCATGTCGGGGGCCCATGTCGGGGGAGCTCATGTCGGGGGTTCATGTCGGGGATCATGTTGGGGGCTCATGTCAGGGATCATGTCGGGGGCTCATATCAGGGGCTCATGTCGGGGGGATCATGTTGGGGGCTCATGTCGGGGGGCTCATGTCGAGGGGGCTCATGTCGGGGGATCATGTCGAGGGCTCATGTCGGGGATAATGTCGGGGGCTCATGTCGGGGGATCATGTCGGGGGGGCTCATGTCGGGGGATCATGTCAAGGGCTCATGCCGGGGGCTCATGTCGGGGGGGCTCATGTTGGGGGGCTCATGTCGGGGATCATGTTGGGGGCTCATGTCAGGGATCATGTCAGGGATCATGTCGGGGGCTCATGTCGGGGGGGCTCATGTCGGGGGATCATGTCGGGGATCATGTCAGGGGCTCATGTCGGGGGCCCATGTCGGGGGGGCTCATGTCAGGGATCATGTCGGGGGCTCATGTCAGGGGCTCATGTCGGGGGGATCCTGTTGGTGGCTCATGTCTGGGGGTTCATGTCGGGGGGCCCATGTCGGGGGCGCTCATGTCGGGGATCATGTCGGGGATCATGTCGAGGGCTCATGTCGGGGATCATGTCGGCTGTTCATGTCGGGGGATCATGTCGGGGATCATGTCGAGGGCTCATGTCTTTGGATCATGTCGGGGATCATGTCGGGGATCATGTCGGGGATCATGTCGAGGGCTCATGTCGGGGGGATCATGTCGAGGGCTCATGTGGGGATCATGTCGGGAGCTCATGTCGGGGATCATGTCGGGGATCATGTCAGGGATCATGTCGGGGGCTCATGTCGGGGGGCCCATGTCGGGGGGCTCATGTCGGGGGGCTCATGTCGGGGGGCCCATGTCGGGGGGGCTCATGTCGGGGATCATATCGGGGATCATGTCGAGGGCTCATGTCGGGGATCATGTCTGGGGGCTCATGTCGGGGATCATGTCGGGGGCTCATGTCGGGGGGGCTCATGTCGGGGGCTCATGTCGGGGGTGCTCATGTCGGGCGGGCTCATGTTGGGGGCTCATGTCGGGGGCTCATGTCGGGGGTCATGTCGGGGGGCTCATGTCGGTTGCTCATTTGGGGGGCTCATGTCGGGGGCTAATGTCGGGGGCTCATGTCGGGGCTCATGTCGGGGGGCTCATGTTGGGGGCTCATGTCGGGGGGATCATGTCGGGGGGCTCATGTCGGGGCTCACGTCGGGGCCTCATGTCGGGGGCTCATGTCGGGGCTCATGTCGGGGGCTCATGTCGGGGGCTCATGTCGGGGCTCATGTCGGGGGGCTCATGTCGGGGGCTCATGTCGAGGCTCATGTTGGGGGGCTCATGTCGGGGGTCATGTCGGGGGGCTCATGTCGGTGGCTCATGTTGGGGTGCTCATGTCGGGGGCTCATGTCGGGGGGCTCATGTCGGGGGCTCATGTCGGGGGCTCATGTCGGGGGGCTCATGTCGGGGGGCTCATGTCGGGGGGCTCATGTTGGGGGGCTCATGTCGGGGGCTCATGTCGGGGGCTCATGTCGGGGGCTCATGTTGGGGGGCTCATGTCGGGGGCTCATGTTGGGGGGCTCATGTCGGGGGCTCATGTTGGGGGGCTCATGTCGGATGGCTCATGTCGGGGGCTCATGTGGGGGGCATATGTCGGGGGGCTCATGTCGGGGGGCTCAATTCGGGGGCTCATGTGGGGGGCATATGTCGGGGGGCTCATGTCGGGGGGCTCATGTCTGGGGCTCATGTCGGGGGCTCATGTCGGGGGGCTCATGTCGGGGGGCTCATGTTGGGGGGCTCATGTCGGGGCTCATGTTGGGGGCTCATGTCGGGGGATCATGCCAAGGGCTCATGTCGGGGATCATGTTGGGGGCTCATGTCAGGGATCATGTCGGGGGCTCATGTCGGGGGCTCATGTCGGGGGGGCTCATGTCGGGGGATCATGTCAGGGATCATGTCAGGGGCTCATGTCGGGGGCCCATGTCGGGGGGGCTCATGTCAGGGATCATGTCGGGGGCTCATGTCGGGGGGGCTCATGTCGGGGGATCATGTCAGGGATCATGTCCCCCCGACATGACCCCCGACATGAGCCCCCCAACATGAGCCCCGACATGAGCCCCCGACATGAGCCCCCCCACATGAGCCCCGACATGAGCCCCCGACATGAGCCCCCGACATGAGCCCCCGACATGAGCCCCCGACATGAGTCCCCCGACATGAGCCCCCCGACATGAGCCCCCCGACATGAGCCCCCGACATGAGCCCCCAACATGAGCCCGCCCGACATGAGCGCCCCCGACATGAGCCCCCGACATGAGCCCCCCCGACATGAGCCCCCGACATGATCCCCGACATGAGCCCCCCGACATGATCCCCGACATGAGCCCTCGACATGATCCCCGATATGATCCCCCGACATGAGCCCCCCCGACATGGGCCCCCCGACATGAGCCCCCCGACATGAGCCCCCCGATATGGGGCCCCCGACATGAGCCCCCGACGTGATCCCTGACATGATCCCCGACATGATCCCCGACATGAGCTCCCGACATGATCCCCACATGAGCCCTCGACATGATCCCCCCGACATGAGCCCTCGACATGATCCCCGACATGATCCCCGACATGATCCCCGACATGATCCCCAGACATGAGCCCTCGACATGATCCCCGACATGATCCCCCGACATGAACCCCCGACATGATCCCCGACATGAGCCCTCGACATGATCCCCGACATGATCCCCGACATGAGCGCCCCCGACATGGGCCCCCCGACATGGGCCCCCCGACATGAACCCCCAGACATGAGCCCCCAACAGGATCCCCCCGACATGAGCCCCTGACATGAGCCCCCGACATGATCCCTGACATGAGCCCCCCCGACATGGGCCCCCGACATGAGCCCCTGACATGATCCCTGACATGATCCCCCGACATGAGCCCCCCGACATGAGCCCCCGACATGATCCCTGACATGATCCCTGACATGAGCCCCCAACATGATCCCCGACATGAGCCCCCCAACATGAGCCCCCCCGACATGAGCCCCCGGCATGAGCCCTTGACATGATCCCCCGACATGAGCCCCCCCGACATGATCCCCCGACATGAGCCCCCGACATGATCCCCGACATGAGCCCTCGACATGATCCCCCGACATAAGCCCCCTCGACATGGGCCCCCCGACATGAGCCCCCCGACATGAGCCCCCAACATGATCCCCCCGACATGAGCCCCTGACATGAGCCCCCGACATGATCCCTGACATGAGCCCCCAACATGATCCACGACATGAACCCCCGACATGAGCTCCCCCGACATGGGCCCCCGACATGATCCCCCGACATGATCCCTGACATGATCCCCCGACATGAGCCCCCCGACATGAGCCCCCGACATGATCCCTGACATGATCCCTGACATGAGCCCCCAACATAATCCCCGACATGAGCCCCCCAACATGAGCCCCCCCGACATGGGCCCCCCGACATGAGCCCCCGGCATGAGCCCCCGACATGAGCCCCCGACATGAGCCCCCCCGACATGAGCCCCCGACATGAGCCCCTGACATGAGCCCCCCCGACATGAGCCCCCGACAGGAGCCCCCCAACATGAGCCCCCGACATGAGCCCCCCCAACATGAGTCCCCGACATGTTCCCCGACATGAGCCCTTGACATGATCCCCCGACATGAGCCCCCCCGACATGATCCCCGACATGAGCCCCCGACATGATTCCCGACATGAGCCCTCGACATGATCCCCCGACATGAGCCCCCTCGACATGGGCCCCCCGACATGAGCCCCCCGACATGAGCCCCCCCGACATGGGCCCCCCGACATGAGCCCCCGACATGATCCCTGACATGATCCCCGACATGAGCCCTCGACATGATCCCCGACATGATCCCCCGACATGAGCCCCCCGACATGGGCCCCCCGACATGAGTCGCCGACATGAGCCCCTCCGACATGAGCCCCCGACATGAGCCCCTGACATGAGCCCCCCCGACATGAGTCGCCGACATGAGCCCCCCCGACATGAGCCCCCGACATGAGCCCCCCAACATGAGCCCCCCAACATGAGCCCCTCCGACATGAGCCCCCCGACATGAGCCCCCCAACATGAGCCCCGACATGAGCCCCCGACATGAGCCCCCCGACATGAGCCCCGACATGAGCCCCCGACATGAGCCCCCGACATGAGCCCCCGACATGAGTCCCCCGACATGAGCCCCCCGACATGAGCCCGCCGACATGAGCCCCCGACATGAGCCCCCAACATGAGCCCGCCCGACATGAGCACCCCCGACATGAGCCCCCGACATGAGCCCCCGACATGAGCCCCTGACATGAGCCCCCCCGACATGAGTCGCCGACATGAGCCCCCCCGACATGAGCCCCCGACATGAGCCCCTGACATGAGCCCCCCCGACATGAGTCGCCGACATGAGCCCCCCCGACATGAGCCCCCGACATGAGCCCCCCAACATGAGCCCCCCGACATGAGCCCCTCCGACATGAGCCCCCCGACATGAGCCCCCCAACATGAGCCCCGACATGAGCCCCCGACATGAGCCCCCCGACATGAGCCCCGACATGAGGGGATCATGTCGAGGGCTCATGTCGGGGATCATGTCGGGGGGCTCATGTCGGGGATCATGTCGGGGGCTCATGTCGGGGGGGCTCATGTCGGGGGCTCATGTCGGGGGCGCTCATGTCGGGCGGGCTCATGTTGGGGGCTCATGTCGGGGGCTCATGTCGGGGGGCTCATGTCGGGGGGCTCATGTCGGGGGACTCATGTCGGGGGCTCATGTCGGGGGCTCATGTCGGGGGCTCATGTCGGGGGCTCATGTCGGGGCTCATGTGGGGGGGCTCATGTCGGGGGCTCATGTCGGGGCTCATGTTGGGGGGCTCATGTCGGGGGTCATGTCGGGGGGCTCATGTCGGTGGCTCATTTGGGGGGCTCATGTCGGGGGCTAATGTCGGGGGCTCATGTCGGGGCTCATGTCGGGGGGCTCATGTTGGGGGCTCATGTCGGGGCTCATGTCGGGGGCTCATGTCGGGGGCTCATGTCGGGGCTCATGTCGGGGGCTCATGTCGGGGGCTCATGTCGGGGCTCATGTCGGGGGGCTCATGTCGGGGGCTCATGTCGGGGCTCATGTTGGGGGGCTCATGTCGGGGGTCATGTCGGGGGGCTCATGTCGGTGGCTCATGTTGGGGGGCTCATGTCGGGGGCTCATGTCGGGGGGCTCATGTCGGGGGCTCATGTCGGGGGCTCATGTCGGGGGGCTCATGTCGGGGGGCTCATGTCGGGGGGCTCATGTCGGGGGGCTCATGTTGGGGGGCTCATGTCGGGGGCTCATGTCGGGGGCTCATGTCGGGGGCTCATGTTGGGGGGCTCATATCGGGGGCTCATGTTGGGGGGCTCATGTCGGGGGCTCATGTTGGGGGGCTCATGTCGGTGGCTCATGTCGGGGGCTCATGTGGGGGGCATATGTCGGGGGGCTCATGTCGGGGGGCTCATGTCGGGGGCTCATGTCGGGGGCTCATGTCGGGGGGCTCATGTCGGGGGGCCCATGTCGGGGGGGCTCATGTTGGGGGGCTCATGTCGGGGATCATGTTGGGGGCTCATGTCAGGGATCATGTCAGGGATCATGTCGGGGGCTCATGTCGGGGGGCTCATGTCGGGGGATCATGTCAGGGATCATGTCGGGGGATCATGTCGGGGGCCCATGTCGGGGGAGCTCATGTCGGGGGTTCATGTCGGGGATCATGTTGGGGGCTCATGTCAGGGATCATGTCGGGGGCTCATATCAGGGGCTCATGTCGGGGGGATCATGTTGGGGGCTCATGTCGGGGGGCTCATGTCGGGGGTTCCATGTCGAGGGGGCTAATGTCGGGGGATCATGTTGAGGGCTCATGTCGGGGATCATGTCGGGGGCTCATGTCGGGGGATCATGTCGGGGGGGCTCATGTCGGGGGATCATGTCAAGGGCTCATGCCGGGGGCTCATGTCGGGGGGGCTCATGTTGGGGGGCTCATGTCGGGGATCATGTTGGGGGCTCATGTCAGGGATCATGTCAGGGATCATGTCGGGGGCTCATGTCGGGGGGGCTCATGTCGGGGGATCATGTCGGGGATCATGTCAGGGGCTCATGTCGGGGGCCCATGTCGGGGGGGCTCATGTCAGGGATCATGTCGGGGGCTCATGTCAGGGGCTCATGTCGGGGGGATCCTGTTGGGGGCTCATGTCTGGGGGTTCATGTCGGGGGGCCCATGTCGGGGGCGCTCATGTCGGGGATCATGTCGGGGATCATGTCGAGGGCTCATGTCGGGGATCATGTCGGGGGTTCATGTCGGGGGATCATGTCGGGGATCATGTCGAGGGCTCATGTCTTTGGATCATGTCGGGGATCATGTCGGGGATCATGTCGGGGATCATGTCGAGGGCTCATGTCGGGGGGATCATGTCGAGGGCTCATGTGGGGATCATGTCGGGAGCTCATGTCGGGGATCATGTCGGGGATCATGTCAGGGATCATGTCGGGGGCTCATGTCGGGGGGCCCATGTCGGGGGGCTCATGTCGGGGGGCTCATGTCGGGGGGCCCATGTCGGGGGGGCTCATGTCGGGGATCATATCGGGGATCATGTCGAGGGCTCATGTCGGGGATCATGTCTGGGGGCTCATGTCGGGGATCATGTCGGGGGCTCATGTCGGGGGGGCTCATGTCGGGGGCTCATGTCGGGGGTGCTCATGTCGGGCGGGCTCATGTTGGGGGCTCATGTCGGGGGCTCATGTCGGGGGTCATGTCGGGGGGCTCATGTCGGTTGCTCATTTGGGGGGCTCATGTCGGGGGCTAATGTCGGGGGCTCATGTCGGGGCTCATGTCGGGGGGCTCATGTTGGGGGCTCATGTCGGGGGGATCATGTCGGGGGGCTCATGTCGGGGCTCACGTCGGGGGCTCATGTCGGGGGCTCATGTCGGGGCTCATGTCGGGGGCTCATGTCGGGGGCTCATGTCGGGGCTCATGTCGGGGGGCTCATGTCGGGGGCTCATGTCGAGGCTCATGTTGGGGGGCTCATGTCGGGGGTCATGTCGGGGGGCTCATGTCGGTGGCTCATGTTGGGGGGCTCATGTCGGGGGCTCATGTCGGGGGGCTCATGTTGGGGGGCTCATGTCGGGGGCTCATGTCGGGGGCTCATGTCGGGGGCTCATGTTGGGGGGCTCATGTCGGGGGCTCATGTTGGGGGGCTCATGTCGGGGGCTCATGTTGGGGGGCTCATGTCGGATGGCTCATGTCGGGGGCTCATGTGGGGGGCATATGTCGGGGGGCTCATGTCGGGGGGCTCAATTCGGGGGCTCATGTGGGGGGCATATGTCGGGGGGCTCATGTCGGGGGGCTCATGTCTGGGGCTCATGTCGGGGGCTCATGTCGGGGGGCTCATGTCGGGGGGCTCATGTTGGGGGGCTCATGTCGGGGCTCATGTTGGGGGCTCATGTCGGGGGATCATGCCAAGGGCTCATGTCGGGGATCATGTTGGGGGCTCATGTCAGGGATCATGTCGGGGGCTCATGTCGGGGGGCCCATGTCGGGGGGGCACATGTCGGGGGGCTCATGTCGGGGGGCCCATGTCGGGGGGCTCATGTCGGGGGATCATGTCGGGGATCATGTCGAGGGCTCATGTCGGGGATCATGTCGGGGGCTCATGTCGGGGGGCTCATGTCGGGGGGCTCATGTCGGGGGCTCATGTCGGGGGTGCTCATGTCGGGCGGGCTCATGTTGGGGGCTCATGTCGGGGGCTCATGTCGGCGGGCTCATGTCGGGGGGCTCATGTCGGGGGACTCATGTCGGGGGCTCATGTCGGGGGCTCATGTCGGGGGCTCATGTCGGGGCTCATGTCGGGGGGCTCATGTCGGGGGCTCATGTCGGGGCTCATGTTGGGGGGCTCATGTCGGGGGGCTCATGTCGGAGGGGCTCATGTCGGGGGGGCTAATGTTGGGGGGCTCATGTCGGGGGTCATGTCGGGGGGGCTCATGTCGGCGACTCATGTCGGGGGGCTCATGTCGGGGGCTCATGTCGGGGGGCTCATGTCGGGGGCTCATGTCGGGGGCTCATGTCGGGGGGGCTCATGTCGCGGGATCATGTCAGGGATCATGTCAGGGGCTCATGTCGGGGGCCCATGTCGGGGGGGCTCATGTCAGGGATCATGTCGGGGGCTCATGTCGGGGGGGCTCATGTCGGGGGATCATGTCAGGGATCATGTCCCCCCGACATGACCCCCGACATGAGCCCCCCAACATGAGCCCCGACATGAGCCCCCGACATGAGCCCCCCCACATGAGCCCCGACATGAGCCCCCGACATGAGCCCCCGACATGAGCCCCCGACATGAGCCCCCGACATGAGTCCCCCGACATGAGCCCCCCGACATGAGCCCCCCGACATGAGCCCCCGACATGAGCCCCCAACATGAGCCCGCCCGACATGAGCGCCCCCGACATGAGCCCCCGACATGAGCCCCCCCGACATGAGCCCCCGACATGATCCCCGACATGAGCCCCCCGACATGATCCCCGACATGAGCCCTCGACATGATCCCCGATATGATCCCCCGACATGAGCCCCCCCGACATGGGCCCCCCGACATGAGCCCCCCGACATGAGCCCCCCGATATGGGCCCCCCGACATGAGCCCCCCGACATGAGCCCCCCCGACATGAGCCCCCCCGACATGGGCCCCCCGACATGAGCCCCCGACATGATCCCTGACATGAGCCCCCAACATGATCCCCGACATGATCCCCCGACATGAGCCCCCTCGACATGGGCCCCCCAACATGAGCCCCCCGACATGAGCCCCCAACATGATCCCCCCGACATGAGCCCCTGACATGAGCCCCCGACATGATCCCTGACATGAGCCCCCAACATGATCTCCGACATGATCCCCCGACATGAGCCCCCGACATGAGCCCCCGACATGAGCCCCCGACATGAGCCCCCCGACATGAGCCCCCCGACATATGCCCCCCACATGACCCCCTGACATGAGCCATCCGACATGAGCCCCCCAACATGAGCCCCCGACATGAGCCCCCCAACATGAGCCCCCGACATGAGCCCCCCAACATGAGCCCCCGACATGAGCCCCCGACATGAGCCCCCGACATGAGCCCCCCAACATGAGCCCCCCGACATGAGCCCCCGACATGAGCCCCCCGACATGAGCCCCCCGACATGAGCCCCCCGACATGAGCCCCCGACATGAGCCCCCCGACATGAGCCCCCGACATGAGCCCCCCAACATGAGCCACCGACATGAGCCCCCCGACATGACCCCCGACATGAGCCCCCCAACATGAGCCCCGACATGAGCCCCCCGACATGAGCCCCGACATGAGCCCCCGACATGAGCCCCCGACATGAGCCCCGACATGAGCCCCCGACATGAGCCCCCGACATGAGCCCCCGACATGAGCCCCGACATGAGCCCCCCGACATGATCCCCCCGACATGAGCCCCCAACATGAGCCCCCCGACATGAGCCCCGACATGAGCCCCCGACATTAGCCCCCGACATGAGCCCCCCAAATGAGCCACCGACATGAGCCCCCCGACATGACCCCCGACATGAGCCCCCGACATGAGCCCCCAACATGAGCCCGCCCGACATGAGCACCCCCGACATGAGCCCCCGACATGAGCCCCCCCGACATGAGCCCCCGACATGATCCCCGACATGAGCCCCCCGACATGATCCCCGACATGAGCCCTCGACATGATCCCCGATATAATCCCCCGACATGAGCCCCTGACATGATCCCTGACATGATCCCCCGACATGAGCCCCCCCGACATGAGCCCCCGACATGATCCCTGACATGATCCCTGACATGAGCCCCCAACATGATCCCCGACATGAGCCCCCCAACATGAGCCCCCCCGACATGAGCCCCCGGCATGAGCCCTTGACATGATCCCCCGACATGAGCCCCCCCGACATGATCCCCCGACATGAGCCCCCGACATGATCCCCGACATGAGCCCTCGACATGATCCCCCGACATGAGCCCCCTCGACATGGGCCCCCCGACATGAGCCCCCCGACATGAGCCCCCAACATGATCCCCCCGACATGAGCCCCTGACATGAGCCCCCGACATGATCCCTGACATGAGCCCCCAACATGATCCCCGACATGAACCCCCGACATGAGCTCCCCCGACATGGGCCCCCGACATGATCCCCCGACATGATCCCTGACACGATCCCCCGACATGATCCCCCGACATGAGCCCCCGACATGATCCCTGACATGATCCCTGACATGAGCCCCCAACATGATCCCCGACATGAGCCCCCCAACATGAGCCCCCCCGACATGGCCCCCCGACATGAGCCCCCCGACATGAGCCCCCGACATGAGCCCCCGACATGAGCCCCCCGACATGAGCCCCCCGACATATGCCCCCCACATGAGCCCCCGACATGAGCCACCGACATGAGCCCCCCAACATGAGCCCCCGACATGAGCCCCCCAACATGAGCCCCCGATATGAGCCCCCGACATGAGCCCCCGACATGAGCCCCCCAACATGAGCCCCCCGACATGAGCCCCCGACATGAGCCCCCCGACATGAGCCCCCCGACATGAGTCCCCCGACATGAGCCCCCCGACATGAGCCCCCGACATGAGCCCCCGACATGAGCCCCCCGACATGAGCCCCCGACATGAGCCCCCCAACATGAGCCACCGACATGAGCCCCCCGACATGACCCCCGACATGAGCCCCCCAACATGAGCCCCGACATGAGCCCCCGACATGAGCCCCCCGACATGAGCCCCGACATGAGCCCCCGACATGAGCCCCCGACATGAGCCCCGACATGAGCCCCCGACATGAGCCCCCGACATGAGCCCCGACATGAGCCCCCCGACATGATCCCCCCGACATGAGCCCCCAACATGAGCCCCCCGACATGAGCCCCGACATGAGCCCCCGACATTAGCCCCCGACATGAGCCCCCCAAATGAGCCACCGACATGAGCCCCCCGACATGACCCCCGACATGAGCCCCCCAACATGAGCCCCGACATGAGCCCCCAACATGAGCCCCCGACATGAGCCCCCGACATGAGCCCCCGACATGAGCCCCCCCAACATGAGCCCCCCGACATGAGCCCCCGACATGAGCCCCCCGACATGAGCCCCCCGACATGAGCCCCCCGACATGAGCCCCCGACATGAGCCCCCCGACATGAGCCCCCGACATGAGCCCCCCAACATGAGCCACCGACATGAGCCCCCCGACATGACCCCCGACATGAGCCCCCCAACATGAGCCCCGACATGAGCCCCCGACATGAGCCCCACGACATGAGCCCCGACATGAGCCCCCGACATGAGCCCCCGACATGAGCCCCGACATGAGCCCCCGACATGAGCCCCCGACATGAGCCCCCGACATGAGCCCCGACATGAGCCCCCCGACATGATCCCCCCGACATGAGCCCCCAACATGAGCCCCCCGACATGAGCCCCGACATGAGCCCCCGACATTAGCCCCCGACATGAGCCCCCCAAATGAGCCACCGACATGAGCCCCCCGACATGACCCCCGACATGAGCCCCCGACATGAGCCCCCAACATGAGCCCGCCCGACATGAGCACCCCCGACATGAGCCCCCGACATGAGCCCCCCCGACATGAGCCCCCGACATGATCCCCGACATGAGCCCCCCGACATGATCCCCGACATGAGCCCTCGACATGATCCCCGATATAATCCCCCGACATGAGCCCCTGACATGATCCCTGACATGATCCCCCGACATGAGCCCCCCCGACATGAGCCCCCGACATGATCCCTGACATGATCCCTGACATGAGCCCCCAACATGATCCCCGACATGAGCCCCGACATGAGCCCCCGACATTAGCCCCCGACATGAGCCCCCCAAATGAGCCACCGACATGAGCCCCCCGACATGACCCCCGACATGAGCCCCCGACATGAGCCCCCAACATGAGCCCGCCCGACATGAGCACCCCCGACATGAGCCCCCGACATGAGCCCCCCCGACATGAGCCCCCGACATGATCCCCGACATGAGCCCCCCGACATGATCCCCGACATGAGCCCTCGACATGATCCCCGATATAATCCCCCGACATGAGCCCCTGACATGATCCCTGACATGATCCCCCGACATGAGCCCCCCCGACATGAGCCCCCGACATGATCCCTGACATGATCCCTGACATGAGCCCCCAACATGATCCCCGACATGAGCCCCCCAACATGAGCCCCCCCGACATGAGCCCCCGGCATGAGCCCTTGACATGATCCCCCGACATGAGCCCCCCCGACATGATCCCCCGACATGAGCCCCCGACATGATCCCCGACATGAGCCCTCGACATGATCCCCCGACATGAGCCCCCTCGACATGGGCCCCCCGACATGAGCCCCCCGACATGAGCCCCCAACATGATCCCCCCGACATGAGCCCCTGACATGAGCCCCCGACATGATCCCTGACATGAGCCCCCAACATGATCCCCGACATGAACCCCCGACATGAGCTCCCCCGACATGGGCCCCCGACATGATCCCCCGACATGATCCCTGACACGATCCCCCGACATGAGCCCCCCGACATGAGCCCCCGACATGATCCCTGACATGATCCCTGACATGAGCCCCCAACATGATCCCCGACATGAGCCCCCCAACATGGGCCCCCGACATGATCCCCCGACATGATCCCTGACACGATCCCCCGACATGAGCCCCCCGACATGAGCCCCCGACATGATCCCTGACATGATCCCTGACATGAGCCCCCAACATGATCCCCCCGACATGAGCCCCTGACATGAGCCCCCGACATGATCCCTGACATGAGCCCCCAACATGATCTCCGACATGATCCCCCGACATGAGCCCCCGACATGAGCCCCCGACATGAGCCCCCCGACATGAGCCCCCCGACATATGCCCCCCACATGAGCCCCCGACATGAGCCATCCGACATGAGCCCCTCAACATGAGCCCCCGACATGAGCCCCCCAACATGAGCCCCCGACATGAGCCCCCCAACATGAGCCCCCGACATGAGCCCCCGACATGAGCCCCCGACATGAGCCCCCCAACATGAGCCCCCCGACATGAGCCCCCGACATGAGCCCCCCGACATGAGCCCCCCGACATGAGCCCCCCGACATGAGCCCCCGACATGAGCCCCCCGACATGAGCCCCCGACATGAGCCCCCCAACATGAGCCACCGACATGAGCCCCCCGACATGACCCCCGACATGAGCCCCCCAACATGAGCCCCGACATGAGCCCCCGACATGAGCCCCCCGACATGAGCCCCGACATGAGCCCCCGACATGAGCCCCCGACATGAGCCCCGACATGAGCCCCCGACATGAGCCCCCGACATGAGCCCCCGACATGAGCCCCGACATGAGCCCCCCGACATGATCCCCCCGACATGAGCCCCCAACATGAGCCCCCCGACATGAGCCCCGACATGAGCCCCCGACATTAGCCCCCGACATGAGCCCCCCAAATGAGCCACCGACATGAGCCCCCCGACATGACCCCCGACATGAGCCCCCGACATGAGCCCCCAACATGAGCCCGCCCGACATGAGCACCCCCGACATGAGCCCCCGACATGAGCCCCCCCGACATGAGCCCCCGACATGATCCCCGACATGAGCCCCCCGACATGATCCCCGACATGAGCCCTCGACATGATCCACGATATAATCCCCCGACATGAGCCCCTGACATGATCCCTGACATGATCCCCCGACATGAGCCCCCCCGACATGAGCCCCCGACATGATCCCTGACATGATCCCTGACATGAGCCCCCAACATGATCCCCGACATGAGCCCCCCAACATGAGCCCCCCCGACATGAGCCCCCGGCATGAGCCCTTGACATGATCCCCCGACATGAGCCCCCCCGACATGATCCCCCGACATGAGCCCCCGACATGATCCCCGACATGAGCCCTCGACATGATCCCCCGACATGAGCCCCCTCGACATGGGCCCCCCGACATGAGCCCCCCGACATGAGCCCCCAACATGATCCCCCCGACATGAGCCCCTGACATGAGCCCCCGACATGATCCCTGACATGAGCCCCCAACATGATCCCCGACATGAACCCCCGACATGAGCTCCCCCGACATGGGCCCCCGACATGATCCCCCGACATGATCCCTGACACGATCCCCCGACATGAGCCCCCCGACATGAGCCCCCGACATGATCCCTGACATGATCCCTGACATGAGCCCCCAACATGATCCCCGACATGAGCCCCCCAACATGAGCCCCCCCGACATGGCCCCCCGACATGAGCCCCCCGACATGAGCCCCCGACATGAGCCCCCGACATGAGCCCCCCGACATGAGCCCCCCGACATATGCCCCCCACATGAGCCCCCGACATGAGCCACCGACATGAGCCCCCCAACATGAGCCCCCGACATGAGCCCCCCAACATGAGCCCCCGATATGAGCCCCCGACATGAGCCCCCGACATGAGCCCCCCAACATGAGCCCCCCGACATGAGCCCCCGACATGAGCCCCCCGACATGAGCCCCCCGACATGAGTCCCCCGACATAAGCCCCCCGACATGAGCCCCCGACATGAGCCCCCGACATGAGCCCCCCGACATGAGCCCCCGACATGAGCCCCCCAACATGAGCCACCGACATGAGCCCCCCGACATGACCCCCGACATGAGCCCCCCAACATGAGCCCCGACATGAGCCCCCGACATGAGCCCCCCGACATGAGCCCCGACATGAGCCCCCGACATGAGCCCCCGACATGAGCCCCGACATGAGCCCCCGACATGAGCCCCCGACATGAGCCCCGACATGAGCCCCCCGACATGATCCCCCGACATGAGCCCCCAACATGAGCCCCCCGACATGAGCCCCGACATGAGCCCCCGACATTAGCCCCCGACATGAGCCCCCCAAATGAGCCACCGACATGAGCCCCCCGACATGACCCCCGACATGAGCCCCCCAACATGAGCCCCGACATGAGCCCCCAACATGAGCCCCCGACATGAGCCCCCGACATGAGCCCCCGACATGAGCCCCCCAACATAAGCCCCCCGACATGAGCCCCCGACATGAGCCCCCCGACATGAGCCCCCCGACATGAGCCCCCCGACATGAGCCCCCGACATGAGCCCCCCGACATGAGCCCCCGACATGAGCCCCCCAACATGAGCCACCGACATGAGCCCCCCGACATGACCCCCGACATGAGCCCCCCAACATGAGCCCCGACATGAGCCCCCGACATGAGCCCCCCGACATGAGCCCCGACATGAGCCCCCGACATGAGCCCCCGACATGAGCCCCGACATGAGCCCCCGACATGAGCCCCCGACATGAGCCCCCGACATGAGCCCCGACATGAGCCCCCCGACATGATCCCCCCGACATGAGCCCCCAACATGAGCCCCCCGACATGAGCCCCGACATGAGCCCCCGACATTAGCCCCCGACATGAGCCCCCCAAATGAGCCACCGACATGAGCCCCCCGACATGACCCCCGACATGAGCCCCCGACATGAGCCCCCAACATGAGCCCGCCCGACATGAGCACCCCCGACATGAGCCCCCGACATGAGCCCCCCCGACATGAGCCCCCGACATGATCCCCGACATGAGCCCCCCGACATGATCCCCGACATGAGCCCTCGACATGATCCCCGATATAATCCCCCGACATGAGCCCCTGACATGATCCCTGACATGATCCCCCGACATGAGCCCCCCCGACATGAGCCCCCGACATGATCCCTGACATGATCCCTGACATGAGCCCCCAACATGATCCCCGACATGAGCCCCCCAACATGAGCCCCCCCGACATGAGCCCCCGGCATGAGCCCTTGACATGATCCCCCGACATGAGCCCCCCCGACATGATCCCCCGACATGAGCCCCCGACATGATCCCCGACATGAGCCCTCGACATGATCCCCCGACATGAGCCCCCTCGACATGGGCCCCCCGACATGAGCCCCCCGACATGAGCCCCCAACATGATCCCCCCGACATGAGCCCCTGACATGAGCCCCCGACATGATCCCTGACATGAGCCCCCAACATGATCCCCGACATGAACCCCCGACATGAGCTCCCCCGACATGGGCCCCCGACATGATCCCCCGACATGATCCCTGACACGATCCCCCGACATGAGCCCCCCGACATGAGCCCCCGACATGATCCCTGACATGATCCCTGACATGAGCCCCCAACATGATCCCCGACATGAGCCCCCCAACATGAGCCCCCCCGACATGGCCCCCCGACATGAGCCCCCCGACATGAGCCCCCGACATGAGCCCCCGACATGAGCCCCCCGACATGAGCCCCCCGACATATGCCCCCCACATGAGCCCCCGACATGAGCCACCGACATGAGCCCCCCAACATGAGCCCCCGACATGAGCCCCCCAACATGAGCCCCCGATATGAGCCCCCGACATGAGCCCCCGACATGAGCCCCCCAACATGAGCCCCCCGACATGAGCCCCCGACATGAGCCCCCCGACATGAGCCCCCCGACATGAGCCCCCCGACATGAGCCCCCCGACATGAGCCCCCGACATGAGCCCCCGACATGAGCCCCCCGACATGAGCCCCCGACATGAGCCCCCCAACATGAGCCACCGACATGAGCCCCCCGACATGACCCCAGACATGAGCCCCCCAACATGAGCCCCGACATGAGCCCCCGACATGAGCCCCCCGACATGAGCCCCGACATGAGCCCCCGACATGAGCCCCCGACATGAGCCCCGACATGAGCCCCCGACATGAGCCCCCGACATGAGCCCCGACATGAGCCCCCCGACATGATCCCCCCGACATGAGCCCCCAACATGAGCCCCCCGACATGAGCCCCGACATGAGCCCCCGACATTAGCCCCCGACATGAGCCCCCCAAATGAGCCACCGACATGAGCCCCCCGACATGACCCCCGACATGAGCCCCCCAACATGAGCCCCGACATGAGCCCCCGACATGAGCCCCCCCACATGAGCCCCGACATGAGCCCCCGACATGAGCCCCCGACATGAGTCCCCCGACATGAGCCCCCCGACATGAGCCCCCCGACATGAGCCCCCGACATGAGCCCCCAACATGAGCCCGCCCGACATGAGCGCCCCCGACATGAGCCCCCGACATGAGCCCCCCCGACATGATCCCCGACATGAGCCCCCCGACATGATCCCCGACATGAGCCCTCGACATGATCCCCGATATGATCCCCCGACATGAGCCCCCCCGACATGATCCCCGACATGAGCCCCCCGATATGGGGCCCCCGACATGAGCCCCCGACATGATCCCTGACATGATCCCCGACATGATCCCCGACATGAGCTCCCGACATGATCCCCACATGAGCCCTCGACATGATCCCCCCGACATGAGCCCTCGACATGATCCCCGACATGATCCCCGACATGATCCCCGACATGATCCCCAGACATGAGCCCTCGACATGATCCCTGACATGATCCCCCGACATGAACCCCCGACATGATCCCCGACATGAGCCCTCGACATGATCCCCGACATGATCCCCGACATGAGCGCCCCCGACATGGGCCCCCCGACATGAACCCCCAGACATGAGCCCCCAACAGGATCCCCCCGACATGAGCCCCTGACATGAGCCCCCGACATGATCCCTGACATGAGCCCCCCCGACATGGGCCCCCGACATGAGCCCCTTACATGATCCCTGACATGATCCCCCGACATGAGCCCCCCCGACATGAGCCCCCGACATGATCCCTGACATGAGCCCCCAACATGATCCCCGACATGAGCCCCCCAACATGAGCCCCCCCGACATGAGCCCCCGGCATGAGCCCTTGACATGATCCCCCGACATGAGCCCCCCCGACATGATCCCCCGACATGAGCCCCCGACATGATCCCCGACATGAGCCCTCGACATGATCCCCCGACATGAGCCCCCTCGACATGGGCCCCCCGACATGAGCCCCCCGACATGAGCCCCCAACATGATCCCCCCGACATGAGCCCCTGACATGAGCCCCCAACATGATCCCCGACATGAACCCCCGACATGAGCTCCCCCGACATGGGCCCCCGACATGATCCCCCGACATGATCCCTGACATGATCCCCCGACATGAGCCCCCCGACATGAGCCCCCGACATGATCCCTGACATGATCCCTGACATGAGCCCCCAACATGATCCCCGACATGAGCCCCCCAACATGAGCCCCCCCGACATGGGCCCCCCGACATGAGCCCCCGGCATGAGCCCCCGACATGAGCCCCCGACATGAGCCCCCCCGACATGAGCCCCCGACATGAGCCCCTGACATGAGCCCCCCCGACATGAGCCCCCGACAGGAGCCCCCCAACATGAGCCCCCGACATGAGCCCCCCCAACATGAGTCCCCGACATGTTCCCCGACATGAGCCCTTGACATGATCCCCCGACATGAGCCCCCCCCGACATGAGCCCCCCCGACATGATCCCCGACATGAGCCCCCGACATGATTCCCGACATGAGCCCTCGACATGATCCCCCGACATGAGCCCCCTCGACATGGGCCCCCCGACATGAGCCCCCCGACATGAGCCCCCCCGACATGGGCCCCCCGACATGAGCCCCCGACATGATCCCTGACATGAGCCCCCAACATGATCCCCGACATGATCCCCCGACATGAGCCCCCTCGACATGGGCCCCCCGACATGAGCCCCCCGACATGAGCCCCCAACATGATCCCCCCGACATGAGCCCCTGACATGAGCCCCCGACATGATCCCTGACATGAGCCCCCAACATGATCTCCGACATGATCCCCCGACATGAGCCCCCGACATGAGCCCCAGACATGAGCCCCCCGACATGAGCCCCCCGACATATGCCCCCCACATGAGCCCCCGACATTAGCCATCCGACTTGAGCCCCCCAACATGAGCCCCCGACATGAGCCCCCCAACATGAGCCCCCGACATGAGCCCCCGACATGACCCCCGACATGAGCCCCCGACATGAGCCCCCAACATGAGCCCGCCCGACATGAGCACCCCCGACATGAGCCCCCGACATGAGCCCCCCCGACATGAGCCCCCGACATGATCCCCGACATGAGCCCCCCGACATGATCCCCGACATGAGCCCTCGACATGATCCCCGATTATAATCCCCCGACATGAGCCCCCCCGACATGGGCCCCCCGACATGAGCCCCCCGACATGAGCCCCCCGACATGGGCCCCCCGACATGAGCCCCCGACATGATCCCTGACATGATCCCCGACATGATCCCCGACATGAGCTCCCGACATGTTCCCCACATGAGCCCTCGACATGATCCCCCCGACATGAGCCCTCGACATGATCCCCGACATGATCCCCGACATGATCCCCGACATGATCCCCAGACATGAGCCCTCGACATGATCCCCGACATGATCCCCCGACATGAACCCCCGACATGATCCCCGACATGAGCCCTCGACATGATCCCAGACATGATCCACGACATGAGCGCCCCCGACATGGGCCCCCCGACATGAACCCCCAGACATGAGCCCCCAACAGGATCCCCCCGACATGAGCCCCTGACATGAGCCCCCGACATGATCCCTGACATGAGCCCCCCCAACATGGGCCCCCGACATGAGCCCCTGACATGATCCCTGACATGATCCCCCGACATGAGCCCCCCCGACATGAGCCCCCGACATGAGCCCCCCGACATGACCCCCGACATGAGCCCCCCAACATGAGCCCCGACATGAGCCCCCGACATGAGCCCCCCGACATGAGCCCCGACATGAGCCCCCGACATGAGCCCCCGACATGAGCCCCGACATGAGCCCCCGACATGAGCCCCCGACATGAGCCCCGACATGAGCCCCCCGACATGATCCCCCCGACATGAGCCCCCAACATGAGCCCCGACATGAGCGCCCCCGACATGGGCCCCCCGACATGAACCCCCAGACATGAGCCCCCAACAGGATCCCCCCGACATGAGCCCCTGACATGAGCCCCCGACATGATCCCTGACATGAGCCCCCCCGACATGGGCCCCCGACATGAGCCCCTGACATGATCCCTGACATGATCCCCCGACATGAGCCCCCCCGACATGAGCCCCCGACATGATCCCTGACATGATCCCTGACATGAGCCCCCAACATGATCCCCGACATGAGCCCCCCAACATGAGCCCCCCCGACATGAGCCCCCGGCATGAGCCCTTGACATGATCCCCCGACATGAGCCCCCCCGACATGATCCCCCGACATGAGCCCCCGACATGATCCCCGACATGAGCCCTCGACATGATCCCCCGACATGAGCCCCCTCGACATGGGCCCCCCGACATGAGCCCCCCGACATGAGCCCCCAACATGATCCCCCCGACATGAGCCCCTGACATGAGCCCCCGACATGATCCCTGACATGAGCCCCCAACATGATCCCCGACATGAACCCCCGACATGAGCTCCCCCGACATGGGCCCCCGACATGATCCCCCGACATGATCCCTGACATGATCCCCCGACATGAGCCCCCCGACATGAGCCCCCGACATGATCCCTGACATGATCCCTGACATGAGCCCCCAACATGATCCCCGACATGAGCCCCCCAACATGAGCCCCCCCGACATGGGCCCCCCGACATGAGCCCCCCGACATGAGCCCCCGACATGAGCCCCCGACATGAGCCCCCCGACATGAGCCCCCCGACATATGCCCCCCACATGAGCCCCCGACATGAGCCACCGACATGAGCCCCCCAACATGAGCCCCCGACATGAGCCCCCCAACATGAGCCCCCGATATGAGCCCCCCAACATGAGCCCCCGACATGAGCCCCCGACATGAGCCCCCGACATGAGCCCCCCAACATGAGCCCCCCGACATGAGCCCCCGAAATGAGCCCCCCGACATGAGCCCCCCGACATGAGCCCCCCGACATGAGCCCCCGACATGAGCCCCCGACATGAGCCCCCGACATGAGCCCCCCAACATGAGCCACCGACATGAGCCCCCCGACATGACCCCCGACATGAGCCCCCCAACATGAGCCCCGACATGAGCCCCCGACATGAGCCCCCCGACATGAGCCCCGACATGAGCCCCCGACATGAGCCCCCGACATGAGCCCCGACATGAGCCCCCGACATGAGCCCCCGACATGAGCCCCGACATGAGCCCCCCGACATCATCCCCCCGACATGAGCCCCCAACATGAGCCCCCCGACATGAGCCCCGACATGAGCCCCCGACATTAGCCCCCGACATGAGCCCCCCAAATGAGCCACCGACATGAGCCCCCCGACATGACCCCCGACATGAGCCCCCCAACATGAGCCCCGACATGAGCCCCCGACATGAGCCCCCCCACATGAGCCCCGACATGAGCCCCCGACATGAGCCCCCGACATGAGCCCCCGACATGAGTCCCCCGACATGAGCCCCCCGACATGAGCCCCCCGACATGAGCCCCCGACATGAGCCCCCAACATGAGCCCGCCCGACATGAGCACCCCCGACATGAGCCCCCGACATGAGCCCCCCCGACATGAGCCCCCGACATGATCCCCGACATGAGCCCCCCGACATGATCCCCGACATGAGCCCTCGACATGATCCCCGATATGATCCCCCGACATGAGCCCCCCCGACATGGGCCCCCCGACATGAGCCCCCCGACATGAGCCCCCCGATATGGGGCCCCCAACATGAGCCCCCGACATGATCCCTGACATGATCCCCGACATGATCCCCGACATGAGCTCCCGACATGATCCCCACATGAGCCCTCGACGTGATCCCCCCGACATGAGCCCTCGACATGATCCCCGACATGATCCCCGACATGATCCCCGACATGATCCCCTGACATGAGCCCTCGACATGATCCCCGACATGATCCCCCGACATGAACCCCCGACATGATCCCCGACATGAGCCCTCGACATGATCCCCGACATGATCCCCGACATGAGCGCCCCCGACATGGGCCCCCCGACATGAACCCCCAGACATGAGCCCCCAACAGGATCCCCCCGACATGAGCCCCTGACATGAGCCCCCGACATGATCCCTGACATGAGCCCCCCCGACATGGGCCCCCGACATGAGCCCCTGACATGATCCCTGACATGATCCCCCGACATGAGCCCCCCTGACATGAGCCCCCGACATGATCCCCGACATGAGCCCCCCAACATGAGCCCCCCCGACATGAGCCCCCGGCATGAGCCCTTGACATGATCCCCCGACATGAGCCCCCCCGACATGATCCCCCGACATGAGCCCCGACATGAGCCCCCCAACATGAGCCCCCCCGACATGAGCCCCCGGCATGAGCCCTTGACATGATCCCCCGACATGAGCCCCCCCGACATGATCCCCCGACATGAGCCCCCGACATGATCCCCGACATGAGCCCTCGACATGATCCCCCGACATGAGCCCCCTCGACATGGGCCCCCCGACATGAGCCCCCCGACATGAGCCCCCAACATGATCCCCCCGACATGAGCCCCTGACATGAGCCCCCGACATGATCCCTGACATGAGCCCCCAACATGATCCCCGACATGAACCCCCGACATGAGCTCCCCCGACATGGGCCCCCCGACATTATCCCCCGACATGATCCCTGACATGATCCCCCGACATGAGCCCCCCGACATGAGCCCCCGACATGATCCCTGACATGATCCCTGACATGAGCCCCCAACATGATCCCCGACATGAGCCCCCCAACATGAGCCCCCCCGACATGGGCCCCCCGACATGAGCCCCCGGCATGAGCCCCCGACATGAGCCCCCGACATGAGCCCCCGACAGGAGCCCCCCAACATGAGCCCCCGACATGAGCCCCCCCAACATGAGTCCCCGACATGTTCCCCGACATGAGCCCTTGACATGATCCCCCGACATGAGCCCCCCCGACATGAGCCCTTGACATGATCCCCCGACATGAGCCCCCCCGACATGATCCCCGACATGAGCCCCCGACATGATTCCCGACATGAGCCCTCGACATGATCCCCCGACATGAGCCCCCTCGACATGGGCCCCCCGACATGAGCCCCCCGACATGAGCCCCCCCGACATGGGCCCCCCGACATGAGCCCCCGACATGATCCCTGACATGAGCCCCCAACATGATCCCCGACATTATCCCCCGACATGAGCCCCCTCGACATGGGCCCCCCGACATGAGCCCCCCGACATGAGCCCCCAACATGATCCCCCCGACATGAGCCCCTGACATGAGCCCCCGACATGATCCCTGACATGAGCCCCCGACATGATCTCCGACATGATCCCCCGACATGAGCCCCCGACATGATCCCTGACATGAGCCCCCGACTTGATCCCCGACATGATCCACCGATATGAGCCCCCCGACATGAGCCCCCGACATGAGCCCCCGACATGAACCCCGACATGATCCCCCGACATGATCCCCCGAAAAAAGCCCCCCGACATGGGCCCCCCAACATGAGCCCCCCAACATGAGCCCCCGACATGATCCCCCCGACATGAGCCCCCCCGACATGGGCCCCCCAACATGAGCCCCCCAACATGAGCCCCCGACATGATCCCCCCGACATGAGACCCCGACATGAGCCCCCCGACATGAGTCCCCGACATGAGCCCCCCTGACATGAGCCCCCCCGACATGAGCCCCCCCGACATGAGCCCCCGACATGAGCCCCTGACATGAGCGCCCCCGACATGAGCCCCTGACATGAGCCCCCCCGACATGAGCCCCCGACATGAGCCCCCCCCGAAATGAGCCCCCGACATGAGCCCCCCCGACATGAGCCCCCCGACTTGAGCCCACCAACATGAGCCCCCGACATGAGCCCCCAACATGAGCCCCCGACATGAGCCCCCCGACATGAGCCCCCGACATGAGCCCCCTACATGAGCCCCGACATGAGCCCCCGACATGAGCCCCCGACATGAGTCCCCCGACATGAGCCCCCCGACATGAGCCCCCGACATGAGCCCCCGACATGACCCCCCCGACATGATCCCCGACATGATCCCCGACATGAGCCCTCGACATGATCCCCGACATGATCCCCCGACATGAGCCCCCCCGATATGGGCCCCCCAATATGAGCCCCCCAACATGAGCCCCCGACATGATCCCCCCGACATGAGCCCCCGACATGAGCCCCCCCGACATGGGCCCCCCGACATGAGCCCCAGACATGAGCCCCCGACATGAGCCCCCGACATGATCCCCCGACATGAGCCCCCCCGACATGGGCCCCCCAACATGTGCCCGCCAACATGAGCCCCCGACATGATCCCCCCGACATGAGCCCCCGACATGAGCCCCCCGACATGGGCCCCCCGACATGAGCCCCAGACATGATCCCCAAACATGAGCCCCCGACATGAGCCGCCCGACATGAGTCCCCGACATGAGCCCCCCTGACATGAGCCCCCCCGACATAAGCCCCCCCGACATGAGCCCCCGACATGAGCCCCTGACATGAGCCCCCCCGACATGAGCCCCCGACATGAGCCCCCCCCGACATGAGCCCCCAACATGAGCCCCCCCGACATGAGCCCCCCCGACATGAGCCCCCGACATGAGCCCCTGACATGAGCCCGCCCGACATGACCCCCCCTGACATGAGTCCCCCCGACATGAGCCCCCGAAATGAGCCCCCGACATGAGCCCCCGGTATGAGCCCCCGGTATGAGCCCCTGACATGAGCCCCCCCGACATGAGCCCCCGACATGAGCCCCCCGACATGAGCCCCCCGACATGAGCCCCCCAACATGAGCCCCCGACATGAGCCCCCGACATGAGCCCCCGACATGAGCCCCCGATATGAGCCCCCCGACATGAGCCCCCCGACATGAGCCCCCCAACATGATCCCCCGACATGAGCCCTCGACATGATCCCCCGACATGATCCCCCCCAACATGAGCCCCCGACATGAGCCCCGACATGAGCCCCCCCGACATGAGCCCCCGACATGAGCCCCCCGAAATGAGCCCCCTCCCGACATGGGCCCCCGACATGGGCCCCCGATGTGATCACCATCACAGACTTTAACCTTTTTAAAATCCTGTGATGTAATGACACTTTTAATTGTAGGGTTTGTTTTTATTTAGTTTTATGTTTTGTTTTGTCTTGATTTTTATTGTGAAGCTCTTTGGTCAATTTGGTCATTTTGAGTGTTGTAAAGGGCTCTATAAATTAAAGTTGATTGATTGTTTGATTGATTGATTGACGTAGTGCGCTCCAATCCCAGACCCAATTCTGCACAGCTCTAAAAGTACAGCCCTTGGTAGTAACTGTGGGCCAATAAATGGTCTCTGTCATTGAAGACCATCATTTCCGGAGGCCATGTCAGTGCCATGTCAGTGCCATGTCAGTGCCATGTTAGTGTCATGT
Source organism: Eucyclogobius newberryi (assembly GCF_026437365.1). Classification (NCBI taxonomy): domain Eukaryota; kingdom Metazoa; phylum Chordata; class Actinopteri; order Gobiiformes; family Gobiidae; genus Eucyclogobius; species Eucyclogobius newberryi. The sequence continues at coordinate 127,791 of NW_027315790.1, forward strand.
TAGTGTCATGTTAGTGCCATGTTAGTGCCATGTTAGTGACGTACTAGTGCCATGTTAGTGCCATGTTAGTGCCATGTTAGTGCCATGTCAGTGCCATGTTAGTGCCATGTTAGTGCCATGTTAGTGACGTACTAGTGCCATGTTAGTGTCATGTTAGTGCCATGTTAGTGCCATGTTAGTGTCATGTTAGTGCCATGTTAGTGCCATGTCAGTGCCATGTCAGTGCCATGTTAGTGCCATGTTAGTGTCATGTTAGTGTCATGTTAGTGCCATGTTAGTGCCATGTTAGTGACGTACTAGTGCCATGTTAGTGTCATGTTAGTGCCATGTTAGTGTCATGTTAGTGTCATGTTAGTGCCATGTTAGTGCCATGTTAGTGACGTACTAGTGCCATGTTAGTGTCATGTTAGTGCCATGTTAGTGCCATGTTAGTGTCATGTTAGTGCCATGTTAGTGCCATGTCAGTGCCATGTCAGTGCCATGTTAGTGCCATGTTAGTGTCATGTTATTGACGTATTAGTGCCATGTTAGTGCCATGTTAGTGTCATGTTAGTGCCATGTTAGTGCCATGTTAGAGCGATGTTAGTGCCATGTCAGTGTCATGTCAGTGTCAGTTAGTGCCATGTTAGTGCCATGTTAGTGCCATGTTAGTGTCATGTTAGTGACGTATTAGTGCCATGTTAGTGCCATGTTAGTGTCATGTCAGTGTCATGTTAGTGCCATGTCATTGTCATGTTAGTGCCATGTTAGTGTCATGTTAGTGCCATGTTAGTGTCATGTTAGTTTCATGTCAGTGTCATGTCATTGTAATGTTAGTGCCATGTTAGTGTCATGTCATTGTCATGTCAGTGCCATGTCAGTGCCATGTTAGTGTCATGTTAGTGTCATGTTAGTGCCATGTCAGTGTCATGTCAGTGTCATGTTAGTGCCATGTTAGTGCCATGTTAGTGCCATGTTAGTGTGATGTTAGTGACATATTAGTGCCATGTTAGTGCCATGTCAGTGCCATGTCAGTGCCATGTTAGTGCCATGTTAGTGCCATGTTAGTGCCATGTCAGTGCCATGTCAGTGCCATGTTAGTGTCATGTTAGTGTCATGTTAGTGCCATGTCAGTGTCATGTCAGTGTCATGTTAGTGCCATGTTAGTGCCATGTTAGTGTCATGTTATTGACGTATTAGTGCCATGTTAGTGCCATGTTAGAGCGATGTTGGTGCCATGTCAGTGTCATGTCAGTGTCATGTTAGTGCCATGTTAGTGCCATGTTAGTGCCATGTTAGTGTCATGTCAGTGTCATGTTAGTGCCATGTTAGTGTCATGTTAGTGCCATGTTAGTGCCATGTTAGTGTCATGTTAGTGCCATGTTAGTGTCATGTTACTTTCATGTCAGTGTCATGTTAGTGCCATGTTAGTGTCATGTTAGTGCCATTTTAGTGCCATGTTAGTGTCATGTCATTGTCATGTTAGTGCCATGTCATTGTCATGTTAGTGCCATGTTAGTGTCATGTTAGTGCCATGTCAGTGTCATGTTAGTGCCATGTCATTGTCATGTTAGTGCCATGTTAGTGCCATGTTAGTGTCATGTTAGTGCCATGTTAGTGTCATGTTAGTGCCATGTCAGTGCCATGTCAGTGCCATGTCAGTGCCATGTTAGTGCCATGTTAGTGTCATGTTAGTGTCATGTTAGTGCCATGTCAGTGTCATGTCAGTGTCATGTTAGTGACGTATTAGTGCCATGTTAGTGCCATGTTAGAGAGATGTTAGTGCCATGTCAGTGTCATGTCAGTGTCATGTTAGTGCCATGTTAGTGCCATGTTAGTGCCATGTTAGTGTCATGTCAGTGTCATGTCAGTGTCATGTTAGTGCCATGTTAGAGCCATGTTAGTGTCATGTCATTGTCATGTTAGTGCCATGTTAGTGTCATGTCATTGTCATGTTAGTGACGTATTAGTCCCATGTTAGTGCCATGTTAGTGCCATGTTAGTGTCATGTCAGTGTCATGTTAGTGACGTATTAGTGCTATGTTAGTGCCATGTTAGTGTCATGTCAGTGTCATGTTAGTGCCATGTTAGTGCCATGTTAGTGTCATGTTAGTGACGTATTAGTGCCATGTTAGTGCCATGTTAGAGCCATGTCAGTGTCATGTTAGTGCCATGTTAGAGCCATGTAAGTGTCATGTCATTGTCATGTTAGTGCCATGTTAGTGTCATGTCATTGTCATGTTAGTGCCATGTCAGTGTCATGTTAGTGCCATGTTAGTGCCATGTTAGTGCCATGTTAGTGTCATGTCATTGTCATGTTAGTGCCATGTCATTGTCATGTTAGTGCCATGTTAGTGTCATGTTAGTGCCATGTTAGTGCCATGTTAGTGTCATGTCATTGTCATGTTAGTGCCATGTCATTGTCATGTTAGTGCCATGTTAGTGTCATGTTAGTGCCATGTTAGTGTCATGTCAGTGCCATGTCAGTGCCATGTCAGTGCCATGTTAGTGTCATGTTAGTGTCATGTTAGTGCCATGTCAGTGTCATGTCAGTGTCATGTTAGTGCCATGTTAGTGCCATGTTAGTGTCATGTTAGTGACGTATTAGTGCCATGTTAGTGCCATGTTAGAGCGATGTTAGTGCCATGTCAGTGTCATGTCAGTGTCATGTTAGTGCCATGTTAGTGCCATGTTAGTGCCATGTTAGTGTCGTATTAGTGACGTATTAGTGCCATGTTAGTGCCATGTTAGTGTCATGTCAGTGTCATGTTAGTGACGTATTAGTGCCATGTTAGTGCCATTTTAGTGTCATTTCAGTGTCATGTTAGTGCCATGTTAGTGCCATGTTAGTGTCATGTTAGTGACAAATTAGTGCCATGTTAGTGCCATGTTAGAGCCATGTCAGTGTCATGTTAGTGCCATGTTAGAGCCATGTCAGTGTCATGTCAGTGTCATGTTAGTGCCATGTTAGTGTCATGTCATTGTCATGTTAGTGCCATGTCATTGTCATGTTAGTGCCATGTTAGTGTCATGTTAGTGCCATGTTAGTGTCATGTTAGTGCCATGTTAGTGTCATGTTAGTGCCATGTCAGTGTCATGTCATTGTCATGTTAGTTCCATGTTAGTGTCATGTTAGTGCCATGTTAGTGTCATGTTAGTGCCATGTTAGTGTCATGTTAGTGCCATGTCAGTGTCATGTCATTGTCATGTTAGTGCCATGTCATTGTCATGTTAGTGCCATGTTAGTGTCATGTTAGTGCCATGTTAGTGTCATGTTAGTGCCATGTTAGTGTCATGTTAGTGCCATGTCAGTGCCATGTTAGTGTCATGTTAGTGTCATGTTAGTGCCATGTCAGTGTCATGTCAGTGTCATGTTAGTGCCATGTTAGTGCCATGTTAGTGTCATGTTAGTGTCGTGTTAGTGCCATGTCAGTGTCATGTCAGTGTCATGTTAGTGCCATGTTAGTGCCATGTTAGTGTCATGTTATTGACGTATTAGTGCCATGTTAGTGCCATGTTAGAGCGATGTTGGTGCCATGTCAGTGTCATGTCAGTGTCATGTTAGTGCCATGTTAGTGCCATGTTAGTGCCATGTTAGTGTCATGTCAGTGTCATGTTAGTGCCATGTTAGTGTCATGTTAGTGCCATGTTAGTGCCATGTTAGTGTCATGTTAGTGCCATGTTAGTGTCATGTTACTTTCATGTCAGTGTCATGTTAGTGCCATGTTAGTGTCATGTTAGTGCCATTTTAGTGCCATGTTAGTGTCATGTCATTGTCATGTTAGTGCCATGTCATTGTCATGTTAGTGCCATGTTAGTGTCATGTTAGTGCCATGTCAGTGTCATGTTAGTGCCATGTCATTGTCATGTTAGTGCCATGTTAGTGCCATGTTAGTGTCATGTTAGTGCCATGTTAGTGTCATGTTAGTGCCATGTCAGTGCCATGTCAGTGCCATGTCAGTGCCATGTTAGTGCCATGTTAGTGTCATGTTAGTGTCATGTTAGTGCCATGTCAGTGTCATGTCAGTGTCATGTTAGTGACGTATTAGTGCCATGTTAGTGCCATGTTAGAGAGATGTTAGTGCCATGTCAGTGTCATGTCAGTGTCATGTTAGTGCCATGTTAGTGCCATGTTAGTGCCATGTTAGTGTCATGTCAGTGTCATGTCAGTGTCATGTTAGTGCCATGTTAGAGCCATGTTAGTGTCATGTCATTGTCATGTTAGTGCCATGTTAGTGTCATGTCATTGTCATGTTAGTGACGTATTAGTCCCATGTTAGTGCCATGTTAGTGCCATGTTAGTGTCATGTCAGTGTCATGTTAGTGACGTCTTAGTGCTATGTTAGTGCCATGTTAGTGTCATGTCAGTGTCATGTTAGTGCCATGTTAGTGCCATGTTAGTGTCATGTTAGTGACGTATTAGTGCCATGTTAGTGCCATGTTAGAGCCATGTCAGTGTCATGTTAGTGCCATGTTAGTGTCATGTCATTGTCATGTTAGTGCCATGTCAGTGTCATGTTAGTGCCATGTTAGTGCCATGTTAGTGCCATGTTAGTGTCATGTCATTGTCATGTTAGTGCCATGTCATTGTCATGTTAGTGCCATGTTAGTGTCATGTTAGTGCCATGTTAGTGCCATGTTAGTGTCATGTCATTGTCATGTTAGTGCCATGTCATTGTCATGTTAGTGCCATGTTAGTGTCATGTTAGTGCCATGTTAGTGTCATGTCAGTGCCATGTCAGTGCCATGTCAGTGCCATGTTAGTGTCATGTTAGTGTCATGTTAGTGCCATGTCAGTGTCATGTCAGTGTCATGTTAGTGCCATGTTAGTGCCATGTTAGTGTCATGTTAGTGACGTATTAGTGCCATGTTAGTGCCATGTTAGAGCGATGTTAGTGCCATGTCAGTGTCATGTCAGTGTCATGTTAGTGCCATGTTAGTGCCATGTTAGTGCCATGTTAGTGTCGTATTAGTGACGTATTAGTGCCATGTTAGTGCCATGTTAGTGTCATGTCAGTGTCATGTTAGTGACGTATTAGTGCCATGTTAGTGCCATTTTAGTGTCATGTCAGTGTCATGTTAGTGCCATGTTAGTGCCATGTTAGTGTCATGTTAGTGACAAATTAGTGCCATGTTAGTGCCATGTTAGAGCCATGTCAGTGTCATGTTAGTGCCATGTTAGAGCCATGTCAGTGTCATGTCAGTGTCATGTTAGTGCCATGTTAGTGTCATGTCATTGTCATGTTAGTGCCATGTCATTGTCATGTTAGTGCCATGTTAGTGTCATGTTAGTGCCATGTTAGTGTCATGTTAGTGCCATGTTAGTGTCATGTTAGTGCCATGTTAGTGCCATGTTAGTGTCATGTTAGTGCCATGTTAGTGTCATGTTACTTTCATGTCAGTGTCATGTTAGTGCCATGTTAGTGTCATGTTAGTGCCATTTTAGTGCCATGTTAGTGTCATGTCATTGTCATGTTAGTGCCATGTCATTGTCATGTTAGTGCCATGTTAGTGTCATGTTAGTGCCATGTCAGTGTCATGTTAGTGCCATGTCATTGTCATGTTAGTGCCATGTTAGTGCCATGTTAGTGTCATGTTAGTGCCATGTTAGTGTCATGTTAGTGCCATGTCAGTGCCATGTCAGTGCCATGTCAGTGCCATGTTAGTGCCATGTTAGTGTCATGTTAGTGTCATGTTAGTGCCATGTCAGTGTCATGTCAGTGTCATGTTAGTGACGTATTAGTGCCATGTTAGTGCCATGTTAGAGAGATGTTAGTGCCATGTCAGTGTCATGTCAGTGTCATGTTAGTGCCATGTTAGTGCCATGTTAGTGCCATGTTAGTGTCATGTCAGTGTCATGTCAGTGTCATGTTAGTGCCATGTTAGAGCCATGTTAGTGTCATGTCATTGTCATGTTAGTGCCATGTTAGTGTCATGTCATTGTCATGTTAGTGACGTATTAGTCCCATGTTAGTGCCATGTTAGTGCCATGTTAGTGTCATGTCAGTGTCATGTTAGTGACGTATTAGTGCTATGTTAGTGCCATGTTAGTGTCATGTCAGTGTCATGTTAGTGCCATGTTAGTGCCATGTTAGTGTCATGTTAGTGACGTATTAGTGCCATGTTAGTGCCATGTTAGAGCCATGTCAGTGTCATGTTAGTGCCATGTTAGTGTCATGTCATTGTCATGTTAGTGCCATGTCAGTGTCATGTTAGTGCCATGTTAGTGCCATGTTAGTGCCATGTTAGTGTCATGTCATTGTCATGTTAGTGCCATGTCATTGTCATGTTAGTGCCATGTTAGTGTCATGTTAGTGCCATGTTAGTGCCATGTTAGTGTCATGTCATTGTCATGTTAGTGCCATGTCATTGTCATGTTAGTGCCATGTTAGTGTCATGTTAGTGCCATGTTAGTGTCATGTCAGTGCCATGTCAGTGCCATGTCAGTGCCATGTTAGTGTCATGTTAGTGTCATGTTAGTGCCATGTCAGTGTCATGTCAGTGTCATGTTAGTGCCATGTTAGTGCCATGTTAGTGTCATGTTAGTGACGTATTAGTGCCATGTTAGTGCCATGTTAGAGCGATGTTAGTGCCATGTCAGTGTCATGTCAGTGTCATGTTAGTGCCATGTTAGTGCCATGTTAGTGCCATGTTAGTGTCGTATTAGTGACGTATTAGTGCCATGTTAGTGCCATGTTAGTGTCATGTCAGTGTCATGTTAGTGACGTATTAGTGCCATGTTAGTGCCATTTTAGTGTCATGTCAGTGTCATGTTAGTGCCATGTTAGTGCCATGTTAGTGTCATGTTAGTGACAAATTAGTGCCATGTTAGTGCCATGTTAGAGCCATGTCAGTGTCATGTTAGTGCCATGTTAGAGCCATGTCAGTGTCATGTCAGTGTCATGTTAGTGCCATGTTAGTGTCATGTCATTGTCATGTTAGTGCCATGTCATTGTCATGTTAGTGCCATGTTAGTGTCATGTTAGTGCCATGTTAGTGTCATGTTAGTGCCATGTTAGTGTCATGTTAGTGCCATGTCAGTGTCATGTCATTGTCATGTTAGTTCCATGTTAGTGTCATGTTAGTGCCATGTTAGTGTCATGTTAGTGCCATGTTAGTGTCATGTTAGTGCCATGTCAGTGTCATGTCATTGTCATGTTAGTGCCATGTCATTGTCATGTTAGTGCCATGTTAGTGTCATGTTAGTGCCATGTTAGTGTCATGTTAGTGCCATGTTAGTGTCATGTTAGTGCCATGTCAGTGCCATGTTAGTGTCATGTTAGTGTCATGTTAGTGCCATGTCAGTGTCATGTCAGTGTCATGTTAGTGCCATGTTATTGACGTATTAGTGCCATGTTAGTGCCATGCTAGAGCGATGTTGGTGCCATGTTAGTGTCATGTTATTGACGTATTAGTGCCATGTTAGTGCCATGCTAGAGCGATGTTGGTGCCATGTCAGTGTCATGTCAGTGTCATGTTAGTGCCATGTTAGTGCCATGTTAGTGCCATGTTAGTGTCATGTCAGTGTCATGTTAGTGCCATGTTAGTGTCATGTTAGTGCCATGTTAGTGCCATGTTAGAGCCATGTCATTGTCATGTTAGTGCCATGTCATTGTCATGTTAGTGCCATGTTAGTGTCATGTTAGTGCCATGTTAGTGTCATGTTACGTTCATGTCAGTGTCATGTTAGTGCCATGTTAGTGTCATGTTAGTGCCATGTTAGTGCCATGTTAGTGTCATGTCATTGTCATGTTAGTGCCATGTCATTGTCATGTTAGTGCCATGTTAGTGTCATGTTAGTGCCATGTCAGTGTCATGTTAGTCCCATGTCATTGTCATGTTAGTGCCATGTTAGTGCCATGTTAGTGTCATGTTAGTGCCATGTTAGTGTCATGTTAGTGCCATGTCAGTGCCATGTCAGTGCCATGTCAGTGCCATGTTAGTGCCATGTCAGTGTCATGTTAGTGTCATGTTAGTGCCATGTCAGTGTCATGTCAGTGTCATGTTAGTGACGTATTAGTGCCATGTTAGTGCCATGTTAGAGAGATGTTAGTGCCATGTCAGTGTCATGTCAGTGTCATGTTAGTGCCATGTTAGTGCCATGTTAGTGCCATGTTAGTGTCATGTCAGTGTCATGTCAGTGTCATGTTAGTGCCATGTTAGAGCCATGTCAGTGTCATGTCATTGTCATGTTAGTGCCATGTTAGTGTCATGTCATTGTCATGTTAGTGACGTATTAGTGCCATGTTAGTGCCATGTTAGTGCCATGTTAGTGTCATGTCAGTGTCATGTTAGTGACGTATTAGTGCCATGTTAGTGCCATGTTAGTGTCATGTCAGTGTCATGTTAGTGACGTATTAGTGCCATGTTAGTGCCATGTTAGAGCCATGTCAGTGTCATGTTAGTGCCATGTTAGAGCCATGTAAGTGTCATGTCATTGTCATGTTAGTGCCATGTTAGTGTCATGTCATTGTCATGTTAGTGCCATGTCAGTGTCATGTTAGTGCCATGTTAGTGCCATGTTAGTGCCATGTTAGTGTCATGTCATTGTCATGTTAGTGCCATGTCATTGTCATGTTAGTTCCATGTTAGTGTCATGTTAGTGCCATGTTAGTGCCATGTTAGTGTCATGTCATTGTCATGTTAGTGCCATGTCATTGTCATGTTAGTGCCATGTTAGTGTCATGTTAGTGCCATGTTAGTGTCATGTCAGTGCCATGTCAGTGCCATGTCAGTGCCATGTTAGTGTCATGTTAGTGTCATGTTAGTGCCATGTCAGTGTCATGTCAGTGTCATGTTAGTGCCATGTTAGTGCCATGTTAGTGTCATGTTAGTGACGTATTAGTGCCATGTTAGTGCCATGTTAGAGCGATGTTAGTGCCATGTCAGTGTCATGTCAGTGTCATGTTAGTGCCATGTTAGTGCCATGTTAGTGCCATGTTAGTGTCGTATTAGTGACGTATTAGTGCCATGTTAGTGCCATGTTAGTGTCATGTCAGTGTCATGTTAGTGACGTATTAGTGCCATGTTAGTGCCATTTTAGTGTCATGTCAGTGTCATGTTAGTGCCACGTTAGTGCCATGTTAGTGTCATGTTAGTGACAAATTAGTGCCATGTTAGTGCCATGTTAGAGCCATGTCAGTTCGCCACCACAGACATTGTTGATTCATTTCTCCCTGTGGCCCTCAGAGGCAACTGTTGTTGTGATTTTGGGCCTTACAAAAATAAATTGATTTGATTTGATTTGATTTGATGTCATTGTCATGTTAGTGCCATGTCATTGTCATGTTAGTGCCATGTTAGTGTCATGTTAGTGCCATGTTAGTGTCATGTTAGTGTCATGTTAGTGTCATGTTAGTGCCATGTCAGTGCCATGTTAGTGCCATGTTAGTGTCATGTTAGTGTCATGTTAGTGCCATGTCAGTGTCATGTCAGTGTCATGTTAGTGACGTATTAGTGCCATGTTAGTGCCATGTTAGAGAGATGTTAGTGCCATGTCAGTGTCATGTCAGTGTCATGTTAGTGCCATGTTAGTGCCATGTTAGTGCCATGTTAGTGTCATGTCAGTGTCATGTCAGTGTCATGTTAGTGCCATGTTAGAGCCATGTCAGTGTCATGTCATTGTCATGTTAGTGCCATGTTAGTGTCATGTCATTGTCATGTTAGTGACGTATTAGTGCCATGTTAGTGCCATGTTAGTGCCATGTTAGTGTCATGTCAGTGTCATGTTAGTGACGTATTAGTGCCATGTTAGTGCCATGTTAGTGTCATGTCAGTGTCATGTTAGTGCCATGTTAGTGCCATGTTAGTGTCATGTTAGTGACGTATTAGTGCCATGTTAGTGCCATGTTAGAGCCATGTCAGTGTCATGTTAGTGCCATGTTAGAGCCATGTAAGTGTCATGTCATTGTCATGTTAGTGCCATGTTAGTGTCATGTCATTGTCATATTAGTGCCATGTCAGTGTCATGTTAGTGCCATGTTAGTGCCATGTTAGTGCCATGTTAGTGTCATGTCATTGTCATGTTAGTGCCATGTCATTGTCATGTTAGTGCCATGTTAGTGTCATGTTAGTGCCATGTTAGTGCCATGTTAGTGTCATGTCATTGTCATGTTAGTGCCATGTCATTGTCATGTTAGTGCCATGTTAGTGTCATGTTAGTGCCATGTTAGTGTCATGTCAGTGCCATGTCAGTGCCATGTCAGTGCCATGTTAGTGTCATGTTAGTGTCATGTTAGTGCCATGTCAGTGTCATGTCAGTGTCATGTTAGTGCCATGTTAGTGCCATGTTAGTGTCATGTTAGTGACGTATTAGTGCCATGTTAGTGCCATGTTAGAGCGATGTTAGTGCCATGTCAGTGTCATGTCAGTGTCATGTTAGTGCCATGTTAGTGCCATGTTAGTGCCATGTTAGTGTCGTATTAGTGACGTATTAGTGCCATGTTAGTGCCATGTTAGTGTCATGTCAGTGTCATGTTAGTGACGTATTAGTGCCATGTTAGTGTCATGTTAGTGACAAATTAGTGCCATGTTAGTGCCATGTTAGAGCCATGTCAGTGTCATGTTAGTGCCATGTTAGAGCCATGTCAGTGTCATGTCAGTGTCATGTTAGTGCCATGTTAGTGTCATGTCATTGTCATGTTAGTGCCATGTCATTGTCATGTTAGTGCCATGTTAGTGTCATGTTAGTGCCATGTTAGTGTCATGTTAGTGCCATGTTAGTGTCATGTTAGTGCCATGTCAGTGTCATGTCATTGTCATGTTAGTTCCATGTTAGTGTCATGTTAGTGCCATGTTAGTGTCATGTTAGTGCCATGTTAGTGTCATGTTAGTGCCATGTCAGTGTCATGTCATTGTCATGTTAGTGCCATGTCATTGTCATGTTAGTGCCATGTTAGTGTCATGTTAGTGCCATGTTAGTGTCATGTTAGTGCCATGTTAGTGTCATGTTAGTGCCATGTTAGTGCCATGTCAGTGCCATGTCAGTGCCATGTTAGTATCATGTTAGTGTCATGTTAGTGCCATGTCAGTGTCATGTCAGTGTCATGTTAGTGCCATGTTAGTGCCATGTTAGTGTCATGTCAGTGTCATTTTAGTGCCATGTTAGTGCCATGTTAGTGCCATGTTAGTGTCATGTCAGTGTCATGTTAGTGCCATGTTAGTGTCATGTTAGTGCCATGTTAGTGCCATGTTAGAGCCATGTCATTGTCATGTTAGTGCCATGTCATTGTCATGTTAGTGCCATGTTAGTGTCATGTTAGTGCCATGTTAGTGTCATGTTACTTTCATGTCAGTGTCATGTTAGTGCCATGTTAGTGTCATGTTAGTGCCATGTTAGTGTAATGTCATTGTCATGTTAGTGCCATGTCATTGTCATGTTAGTGCCATGTTAGTGTCATGTTAGTGCCATGTCAGTGTCATGTTAGTGCCATGTCATTGTCATGTTAGTGCCATGTTAGTGCCATGTTAGTGTCATGTTAGTGCCATGTTAGTGTCATGTTAGTGCCATGTCAGTGCCATGTCAGTGCCATGTCAGTGCCATGTTAGTGCCATGTTAGTGTCATGTTAGTGTCATGTTAGTGCCATGTCAGTGTCATGTCAGTGTCATGTTAGTGACGTATTAGTGCCATGTTAGTGCCATGTTAGAGAGATGTTAGTGCCATGTCAGTGTCATGTCAGTGTCATGTTAGTGCCATGTTAGTGCCATGTTAGTGCCATGTTAGTGTCATGTCAGTGTCATGTCAGTGTCATGTTAGTGACATGTTAGAGCCATGTCAGTGTCATGTCATTGTCATGTTAGTGCCATGTTATAGTCATGTCATTGTCATGTTAGTGACGTATTAGTGCCATGTTAGTGCCATGTTAGTGCCATGTTAGTGTCATGTCAGTGTCATGTTAGTGACGTATTAGTGCCATGTTAGTGCCATGTTAGTGTCATGTCAGTGTCATGTTAGTGCCATGTTAGTGCCATGTTAGTGTCATGTTAGTGACGTATTAGTGCCATGTTAGTGCCATGTTAGAGCCATGTCAGTGTCATGTTAGTGCCATGTTAGAGCCATGTAAGTGTCATGTCATTGTCATGTTAGTGCCATGTTAGTGTCATGTCATTGTCATGTTAGTGCCATGTCAGTGTCATGTTAGTGCCATGTTAGTGCCATGTTAGTGCCATGTTAGTGTCATGTCATTGTCATGTTAGTGCCATGTCATTGTCATGTTAGTGCCATGTTAGTGTCATGTTAGTGCCATGTTAGTGCCATGTTAGTGTCATGTCATTGTCATGTTAGTGCCATGTCATTGTCATGTTAGTGCCATGTTAGTGTCATGTTAGTGCCATGTTAGTGTCATGTCAGTGCCATGTCAGTGCCATGTCAGTGCCATGTTAGTGTCATGTTAGTGTCATGTTAGTGCCATGTCAGTGTCATGTCAGTGTCATGTTAGTGCCATGTTAGTGCCATGTTAGTGTCATGTTAGTGACGTATTAGTGCCATGTTAGTGCCATGTTAGAGCGATGTTAGTGCCATGTCAGTGTCATGTCAGTGTCATGTTAGTGCCATGTTAGTGCCATGTTAGTGCCATGTTAGTGTCGTATTAGTGACGTATTAGTGCCATGTTAGTGCCATGTTAGTGTCATGTCAGTGTCATGTTAGTGACGTATTAGTGCCATGTTAGTGCCATTTTAGTGTCATGTCAGTGTCATGTTAGTGCCATGTTAGTGCCATGTTAGTGTCATGTTAGTGACAAATTAGTGCCATGTTAGTGCCATGTTAGAGCCATGTCAGTGTCATGTTAGTGCCATGTTAGAGCCATGTCAGTGTCATGTCAGTGTCATGTTAGTGCCATGTTAGTGTCATGTCATTGTCATGTTAGTGCCATGTCATTGTCATGTTAGTGCCATGTTAGTGTCATGTTAGTGCCATGTTAGTGTCATGTTAGTGCCATGTTAGTGTCATGTTAGTGCCATGTCAGTGTCATGTCATTGTCATGTTAGTTCCATGTTAGTGTCATGTTAGTGCCATGTTAGTGTCATGTTAGTGCCATGTTAGTGTCATGTTAGTGCCATGTCAGTGTCATGTCATTGTCATGTTAGTGCCATGTCATTGTAATGTTAGTGCCATGTTAGTGTCATGTTAGTGCCATGTTAGTGTCATGTTAGTGCCATGTTAGTGTCATGTTAGTGCCATGTCAGTGTCATGTCATTGTCATGTTAGTTCCATGTTAGTGTCATGTTAGTGCCATGTTAGTGTCATGTCAGTGCCATGTTAGTGTCATGTTAGTGCCATGTCAGTGTCATGTCATTGTCATGTTAGTGCCATGTCATTGTCATGTTAGTGCCATGTTAGTGTCATGTTAGTGCCATGTTAGTGTCATGTTAGTGCCATGTTAGAGTCATGTTAGTGCCATGTTAGTGCCATGTTATTGTCATGTTAGCGCCATGTTAGTGTCATGTTAGTGCCATGTTAGTGTCATGTTTGTGCCATGTCATTGTCATGTTAGTGCCATGTCATTGTCATGTAAGTGCCATGTTAGTGTCATGTTAGTGCCATGTTAGTGTCATGTTAGTGCCATGTTAGTTTCATGTTAGTGCCATGTCAGTGTCATGTCAGTGCCATGTTAGTGTCATGTTAGTGCCATGTTAGTGTCATGTTAGTGCCATGTTAGTGTCATGTTAGTGCAATGTTAGTGTCATGTTTGTGCCATGTCATTGTCATGTTAGTGCCATGTCATTGTCATGTTAGTGCCATGTTAGTGTCATGTTAGTGCCATGTTAGTGTCATGTTAGTGCCGTGTTAGTGTCATGTTAGTGCCATGTCAGTGTCATGTCAGTGCCATGTTAGTGTCATGTTAGTGCCATGTTAGTGTCATGTTAGGGCCATGTTAGTGTCATGTTAGTGCCATGTTAGTGTCATGTCAGTGTCATGTTAGTGCCATGTTAGTGTCATGTCATTGTCATGTTAGTGCCATGTCATTGTCATGTTAGTGCCATGTTAGTGTCATGTTAGTGCCATGTTAGTGCCATGTCAGTGTCATGTCATTGTCATGTTAGTGCCATGTCATTGTCATGTTAGTGCCATGTTAGTGTCATGTTAGTGCCATGTTAGTGCCATGTTAGTGTCATGTATTGTCATGTTAGTGCCATGTCATTGTCATGTTAGTGCCATGTTAGTGTCATGTTAGTGCCATGTTAGTGCCATGTCAGTGCCAATGTTAGTGTCATGTTAGTGCCATGTCAGTGTCATGTCATTGTCATGTTAGTGCCATGTCATTGTCATGTTAGTGTTATGTCATTGTCATGTTAGTGCCATGTTACTGTCATGTTGGTGTCATGTTAGTGCCATGTTAGTGTCATGTTAGTGTCATGTCATTGTCATGTTAGTGCCATGTTAGTGTCATGTTAGTGTCATGTCATTGTCATGTTAGTGTCATGTTAGTGTCATGTTAGTGCCATGTCATTGTCATGTTAGTGTCATGTTAGTGTCATGTTAGTGCCATGTTAGTGCCATGTTAGTGCCCTGTTAGTGTCATGTTAGTGCCATGTCATTGTCATGTTAGTATCATGTTAGTGTCTTGTTAGTGCCATGTTAGTGCCATGTCAGTTCCATGTCATTGTCATGTTAGTGCCATGTCATTGTCATGTCATTGTCATGTTAGTGCCATGTTAGTGTCATGTTAGTGCCATGTCATTGTCATGTTAGTGTCATGTTAGTGTCATGTTAGTGCCATGTTAGTGTCATGTTAGTGCCAGGTCATTGTCATGTTAGTGTCAGGTTAGTGTCATGTTAGTGCCATGTTAGTGCCATGTCAGTGCCATGTCATTGTCATGTTAGTGCCATGTCATTGTCATGTCATTGTCATGTTAGTGCCATGTTATTGTCATGTTAGTGCCATGTCATTGTCATGTTAGTGTCATGTTAGTGTCATGTTAGTGCCATGTTAGTGCCATGTCAGTGTCATGTTAGTGTCATGTTAGTGCCATGTCATTGTCATGTCATTGTCATGTTAGTGTCATGTTAGTGCCATGTTAGTGCCATGTTAGTGTCATGTTAGTGCCATGTCATTGTCATGTTAGTGTCATGTTAGTGTCATGTTAGTGCCATGTTAGTGCCATGTTAGTGCCATGTCAGTGCCATATCATTGTCATGTTAGTGCCATGTCAGTGCCATGTCATTGTCATGTTAGTGCCGTGTCATTGTCATGTCATTGTCATGTTAGTGTCATGTTAGTGTCATGTTAGTGTCATGTTAATGCCATGTTAGTGCCATGTCAGTGTCATGTTAGTGACGTATTAGTGCCATGTTAGTGCCATGTTAGAGCGATGTTAGTGCCATGTCAGTGTCATGTCAGTGTCATGTTAGTGCCATGTTAGTGCCATGTTAGTGTCATGTCAGTGTCATGTCAGTGTCATGTCAGTGTCATGTTAGTGCCATGTTAGAGCCATGTCAGTGTCATGTCAGTGTCATGTTAGTGCCATGTTAGTGCCATGTTAGTGTCATGTTAGTGACGTATTAGTGCCATGTTAGTGCCATGTTAGAGCCATGTCAGTGTCATGTTAGTGCCATGTTAGAGCCATGTCAGTGTCATGTCATTGTCAT
The DNA here is from genome assembly GCF_026437365.1 of Eucyclogobius newberryi. NCBI lineage: Eukaryota > Metazoa > Chordata > Actinopteri > Gobiiformes > Gobiidae > Eucyclogobius > Eucyclogobius newberryi. Next base: position 143,360 of record NW_027315790.1, read on the forward strand.
GTTAGTGCCATGTTAGTGTTATGTCATTGTCATGTTAGTGCCATGTCAGTGTCATGTTAGTGCCATGTTAGTGTCATGTTAGTGCCATGTTAGTGTCATGTCATTGTCATGTTAGTGCCATGTCATTGTCATGTTAGTGCCATGTTAGTGTCATGTTAGTGCCATGTTAGTGCCATGTTAGTGTCATGTCATTGTCATGTTAGTGTCATGTTAGTGCCATGTTAGTGTCATGTCAGTGTCATGTTAGTGCCATGTTAGTGCCATGTTAGTGTCATGTTAGTGACGTATTAGTGCCATGTTAGTGCCATGTTAGAGCCATGTCAGTGTCATGTTAGTGCCATGTTAGAGCCATGTAAGTGTCATGTCATTGTCATGTTAGTGCCATGTTAGTGTCATGTCATTGTCATGTTAGTGCCATGTCAGTGTCATGTTAGTGTCATGTTAATGCCATGTTAGTGCCATGTCAGTGTCATGTTAGTGACGTATTAGTGCCATGTTAGTGCCATGTTAGAGCGATGTTAGTGCCATGTCAGTGTCATGTCAGTGTCATGTTAGTGCCATGTTAGTGCCATGTTAGTGTCATGTCAGTGTCATGTCAGTGTCATGTCAGTGTCATGTTAGTGCCATGTTAGAGCCATGTCAGTGTCATGTCATTGTCATGTTAGTGCCATGTTAGTGTCATGTCAGTGTCATGTTAGTGACGTATTAGTGCCATGTTAGTGCCATGTTAGTGTCATGTCAGTGTCATGTTAGTGCCATGTTAGTGTCATGTCAGTGTCATGTTAGTGCCATGTTAGTGCCATGTTAGTGTCATGTTAGTGACGTATTAGTGCCATGTTAGTGCCATGTTAGAGCCATGTCAGTGTCATGTTAGTGCCATGTTAGAGCCATGTCAGTGTCATGTCATTGTCATGTTAGTGCCATGTTAGTGTTATGTCATTGTCATGTTAGTGCCATGTCAGTGTCATGTTAGTGCCATGTTAGTGTCATGTTAGTGCCATGTTAGTGTCATGTCATTGTCATGTTAGTGCCATGTCATTGTCATGTTAGTGCCATGTTAGTGTCATGTTAGTGCCATGTTAGTGCCATGTTAGTGTCATGTCATTGTCATGTTAGTGTCATGTTAGTGCCATGTTAGTGTCATGTCAGTGTCATGTTAGTGCCATGTTAGTGCCATGTTAGTGTCATGTTAGTGACGTATTAGTGCCATGTTAGTGCCATGTTAGAGCCATGTCAGTGTCATGTTAGTGCCATGTTAGAGCCATGTAAGTGTCATGTCATTGTCATGTTAGTGCCATGTTAGTGTCATGTCATTGTCATGTTAGTGCCATGTCAGTGTCATGTTAGTGCCATGTTAGTGCCATGTTAGTGCCATGTTAGTGTCATGTCATTGTCATGTTAGTGCCATGTCATTGTCATGTTAGTGCCATGTTAGTGTCATGTTAGTGCCATGTTAGTGCCATGTTAGTGTCATGTCATTGTCATGTTAGTGCCATGTCATTGTCATGTTAGTGCCATGTTAGTGTCATGTTAGTGCCATGTTAGTGTCATGTCAGTGCCTTGTCAGTGCCATGTCAGTGCCATGTTAGTGTCATATTAGTGTCATGTTAGTGCCATGTCAGTGTCATGTCAGTGTCATGTTAGTGCCATGTTAGTGCCATGTTAGTGTCATGTTAGTGACGTATTAGTGCCATGTTAGTGCCATGTCAGAGCGATGTTAGTGCCATGTCAGTGTCATGTCAGTGTCATGTTAGTGACATGTTAGTGCCATGTTAATGCCATGTTAGTGTCGTATTAGTGACGTATTAGTGCCATGTTAGTGCCATGTTAGTGTCATGTCAGTGTCATGTTAGTGACGTATTAGTGCCATGTTAGTGCCATTTTAGTGTCATGTCAGTGTCATGTTAGTGCCATGTTAGTGCCATGTTAGTGTCATGTTAGTGACAAATTAGTGCCATGTTAGTGCCATGTTAGAGCCATGTCAGTGTCATGTTAGTGCCATGTTAGAGCCATGTCAGTGTCATGTCAGTGTCATGTTAGTGCCATGTTAGTGTCATGTCATTGTCATGTTAGTGCCATGTCATTGTCATGTTAGTGCCATGTTAGTGTCATGTTAGTGCCATGTTAGTGTCATGTTAGTGCCATGTTAGTGTCATGTTAGTGCCATGTCAGTGTCATGTCATTGTCATGTTAGTTCCATGTTAGTGTCATGTTAGTGCCATGTTAGTGTCATGTTAGTGCCATGTTAGTGTCATGTTAGTGCCATGTCAGTGTCATGTCATTGTCATGTTAGTGCCATGTCATTGTCATGTTAGTGCCATGTTAGTGTCATGTTAGTGCCATGTTAGTGTCATGTTAGTGCCATGTTAGTGTCATGTTAGTGCCATGTCAGTGTCATGTCATTGTCATGTTAGTTCCATGTTAGTGTCATGTTAGTGCCATGTTAGTGTCATGTCAGTGCCATGTTAGTGTCATGTTAGTGCCATGTCAGTGTCATGTCATTGTCATGTTAGTGCCATGTCATTGTTATGTTAGTGGCATGTTAGTGTCATGTTAGTGCCATGTTAGTGTCATGTTAGTGCCATGTTAGAGTCATGTTAGTGCCATGATAGTGCCATGTCATTGTCATGTTAGCGCCATGTTAGTGTCATGTTAGTGCCATGTTAGTGTGATGTTTGTGCCATGTCATTGTCATGTTAGTGCCATGTCATTGTCATGTTAGTGCCAAGTTAGTGTCATGTTAGTGCCATGTTAGTGTCATGTTAGTGCCATGTTAGTTTCATGTTAGTGCCATGTCAGTGTCATGTCAGTGCCATGTTAGTGTCATGTTAGTGCCATGTTAGTGTCATGTTAGTGCCATGTTAGTGTCATGTTAGTGCAATGTTAGTGTCATGTTTGTGCCATGTCATTGTCATGTTAGTGCCATGTCATTGTCATGTTAGTGCCATGTTAGTGTCATGTTAGTGCCATGTTAGTGTCATGTTAGTGCCATGTTAGTGTCATGTTAGGGCCATGTTAGTGTCATGTTAGTGCCATGTTAGTGTCATGTCAGTGTCATGTTAGTGCCATGTTAGTGTCATGTCATTGTCATGTTAGTGCCATGTCATTGTCATGTTAGTGCCATGTTAGTGCCATGTTAGTTTCATGTTAGTGCCATGTCAGTGTCATGTCAGTGCCATGTTAGTGTCATGTTAGTGCCATGTTAGTGTCATGTTAGTGCCATGTTAGTGTCATGTTAGTGCAATGTTAGTGTCATGTTTGTGCCATGTCATTGTCATGTTAGTGCCATGTCATTGTCATGTTAGTGCCATGTTAGTGTCATGTTAGTGCCATGTTAGTGTCATGTTAGTGCCATGTTAGTGTCATGTTAGGGCCATGTTAGTGCCATGTCATTGTCATGTTAGTGCCATGTCAGTGCCATGTCAGTGCCATGTTAGTGTCATGTTAGTGTCATGTTAGTGCCATGTCAGTGTCATGTCAGTGTCATGTTAGTGCCATGTTAGTGCCATGTTAGTGTCATGTTAGTGACGTATTAGTGCCATGTTAGTGCCATGTTAGAGCGATGTTAGTGCCATGTCAGTGTCATGTCAGTGTCATGTTAGTGCCATGTTAGTGCCATGTTAGTGCCATGTTAGTGTCGTATTAGTGACGTATTAGTGCCATGTTAGTGCCATGTTAGTGTCATGTCAGTGTCATGTTAGTGACGTATTAGTGCCATGTTAGTGCCATTTTAGTGTCATGTCAGTGTCATGTTAGTGCCATGTTAGTGCCATGTTAGTGTCATGTTAGTGACAAATTAGTGCCATGTTAGTGCCATGTTAGAGCCATGTCAGTGTCATGTTAGTGCCATGTTAGAGCCATGTCAGTGTCATGTCAGTGTCATGTTAGTGCCATGTTAGTGTCATGTCATTGTCATGTTAGTGCCATGTCATTGTCATGTTAGTGCCATGTTAGTGTCATGTTAGTGCCATGTTAGTGTCATGTTAGTGCCATGTTAGTGTCATGTTAGTGCCATGTCAGTGTCATGTCATTGTCATGTTAGTTCCATGTTAGTGTCATGTTAGTGCCATGTTAGTGTCATGTTAGTGCCATGTTAGTGTCATGTTAGTGCCATGTCAGTGTCATGTCATTGTCATGTTAGTGCCATGTCATTGTCATGTTAGTGCCATGTTAGTGTCATGTTAGTGCCATGTTAGTGTCATGTTAGTGCCATGTTAGTGTCATGTTAGTGCCATGTCAGTGCCATGTTAGTGTCATGTTAGTGTCATGTTAGTGCCATGTCAGTGTCATGTCAGTGTCATGTTAGTGCCATGTTAGTGCCATGTTAGTGTCATGTTATTGACGTATTAGTGCCATGTTAGTGCCATGCTAGAGCGATGTTGGTGCCATGTCAGTGTCATGTCAGTGTCATGTTAGTGCCATGTTAGTGCCATGTTAGTGCCATGTTAGTGTCATGTCAGTGTCATGTTAGTGCCATGTTAGTGTCATGTTAGTGCCATGTTAGTGCCATGTTAGAGCCATGTCATTGTCATGTTAGTGCCATGTCATTGTCATGTTAGTGCCATGTTAGTGTCATGTTAGTGCCATGTTAGTGTCATGTTACGTTCATGTCAGTGTCATGTTAGTGCCATGTTAGTGTCATGTTAGTGCCATGTTAGTGCCATGTTAGTGTCATGTCATTGTCATGTTAGTGCCATGTCATTGTCATGTTAGTGCCATGTTAGTGTCATGTTAGTGCCATGTCAGTGTCATGTTAGTCCCATGTCATTGTCATGTTAGTGCCATGTTAGTGCCATGTTAGTGTCATGTTAGTGCCATGTTAGTGTCATGTTAGTGCCATGTCAGTGCCATGTCAGTGCCATGTCAGTGCCATGTTAGTGCCATGTCAGTGTCATGTTAGTGTCATGTTAGTGCCATGTCAGTGTCATGTCAGTGTCATGTTAGTGACGTATTAGTGCCATGTTAGTGCCATGTTAGAGAGATGTTAGTGCCATGTCAGTGTCATGTCAGTGTCATGTTAGTGCCATGTTAGTGCCATGTTAGTGCCATGTTAGTGTCATGTCAGTGTCATGTCAGTGTCATGTTAGTGCCATGTTAGAGCCATGTCAGTGTCATGTCATTGTCATGTTAGTGCCATGTTAGTGTCATCTCATTGTCATGTTAGTGACGTATTAGTGCCATGTTAGTGCCATGTTAGTGCCATGTTAGTGTCATGTCAGTGTCATGTTAGTGACGTATTAGTGCCATGTTAGTGCCATGTTAGTGTCATGTCAGTGTCATGTTAGTGACGTATTAGTGCCATGTTAGTGCCATGTTAGAGCCATGTCAGTGTCATGTTAGTGCCATGTTAGAGCCATGTAAGTGTCATGTCATTGTCATGTTAGTGCCATGTTAGTGTCATGTCATTGTCATGTTAGTGACGTATTAGTGCCATGTTAGTGCCATGTTAGTGCCATGTTAGTGTCATGTCAGTGTCATGTTAGTGACGTATTAGTGCCATGTTAGTGCCATGTTAGTGTCATGTCAGTGTCATGTTAGTGACGTATTAGTGCCATGTTAGTGCCATGTTAGAGCCATGTCAGTGTCATGTTAGTGTCATGTTAGTGCCATGTTAGTGCCATGTTAGTGTCATGTCATTGTCATGTTAGTGCCATGTCATTGTCATGTTAGTGCCATGTTAGTGTCATGTTAGTGCCATGTTAGTGTCATGTCAGTGCCATGTCAGTGCCATGTCAGTGCCATGTTAGTGTCATGTTAGTGTCATGTTAGTGCCATGTCAGTGTCATGTCAGTGTCATGTTAGTGCCATGTTAGTGCCATGTTAGTGTCATGTTAGTGACGTATTAGTGCCATGTTAGTGCCATGTTAGAGCGATGTTAGTGCCATGTCAGTGTCATGTCAGTGTCATGTTAGTGCCATGTTAGTGCCATGTTAGTGCCATGTTAGTGTCGTATTAGTGACGTATTAGTGCCATGTTAGTGCCATGTTAGTGTCATGTCAGTGTCATGTTAGTGACGTATTAGTGCCATGTTAGTGCCATTTTAGTGTCATGTCAGTGTCATGTTAGTGCCACGTTAGTGCCATGTTAGTGTCATGTTAGTGACAAATTAGTGCCATGTTAGTGCCATGTTAGAGCCATGTCAGTTCGCCACCACAGACATTGTTGATTCATTTCTCCCTGTGGCCCTCAGAGGCAACTGTTGTTGTGATTTTGGGCCTTACAAAAATAAATTGATTTGATTTGATTTGATTTGATGTCATTGTCATGTTAGTGCCATGTCATTGTCATGTTAGTGCCATGTTAGTGTCATGTTAGTGCCATGTTAGTGTCATGTTAGTGTCATGTTAGTGTCATGTTAGTGCCATGTCAGTGCCATGTTAGTGCCATGTTAGTGTCATGTTAGTGTCATGTTAGTGCCATGTCAGTGTCATGTCAGTGTCATGTTAGTGACGTATTAGTGCCATGTTAGTGCCATGTTAGAGAGATGTTAGTGCCATGTCAGTGTCATGTCAGTGTCATGTTAGTGCCATGTTAGTGCCATGTTAGTGCCATGTTAGTGTCATGTCAGTGTCATGTCAGTGTCATGTTAGTGCCATGTTAGAGCCATGTCAGTGTCATGTCATTGTCATGTTAGTGCCATGTTAGTGTCATGTCATTGTCATGTTAGTGACGTATTAGTGCCATGTTAGTGCCATGTTAGTGCCATGTTAGTGTCATGTCAGTGTCATGTTAGTGACGTATTAGTGCCATGTTAGTGCCATGTTAGTGTCATGTCAGTGTCATGTTAGTGCCATGTTAGTGCCATGTTAGTGTCATGTTAGTGACGTATTAGTGCCATGTTAGTGCCATGTTAGAGCCATGTCAGTGTCATGTTAGTGCCATGTTAGAGCCATGTAAGTGTCATGTCATTGTCATGTTAGTGCCATGTTAGTGTCATGTCATTGTCATATTAGTGCCATGTCAGTGTCATGTTAGTGCCATGTTAGTGCCATGTTAGTGCCATGTTAGTGTCATGTCATTGTCATGTTAGTGCCATGTCATTGTCATGTTAGTGCCATGTTAGTGTCATGTTAGTGCCATGTTAGTGCCATGTTAGTGTCATGTCATTGTCATGTTAGTGCCATGTCATTGTCATGTTAGTGCCATGTTAGTGCCATGTTAGTGTCATGTCAGTGCCATGTCAGTGCCATGTCAGTGCCATGTTAGTGTCATGTTAGTGTCATGTTAGTGCCATGTCAGTGTCATGTCAGTGTCATGTTAGTGCCATGTTAGTGCCATGTTAGTGTCATGTTAGTGACGTATTAGTGCCATGTTAGTGCCATGTTAGAGCGATGTTAGTGCCATGTCAGTGTCATGTCAGTGTCATGTTAGTGCCATGTTAGTGCCATGTTAGTGCCATGTTAGTGTCGTATTAGTGACGTATTAGTGCCATGTTAGTGCCATGTTAGTGTCATGTCAGTGTCATGTTAGTGACGTATTAGTGCCATGTTAGTGTCATGTTAGTGACAAATTAGTGCCATGTTAGTGCCATGTTAGAGCCATGTCAGTGTCATGTTAGTGCCATGTTAGAGCCATGTCAGTGTCATGTCAGTGTCATGTTAGTGCCATGTTAGTGTCATGTCATTGTCATGTTAGTGCCATGTCATTGTCATGTTAGTGCCATGTTAGTGTCATGTTAGTGCCATGTTAGTGTCATGTTAGTGCCATGTTAGTGTCATGTTAGTGCCATGTCAGTGTCATGTCATTGTCATGTTAGTTCCATGTTAGTGTCATGTTAGTGCCATGTTAGTGTCATGTTAGTGCCATGTTAGTGTCATGTTAGTGCCATGTCAGTGTCATGTCATTGTCATGTTAGTGCCATGTCATTGTCATGTTAGTGCCATGTTAGTGTCATGTTAGTGCCATGTTAGTGTCATGTTAGTGCCATGTTAGTGTCATGTTAGTGCCATGTTAGTGCCATGTCAGTGCCATGTCAGTGCCATGTTAGTATCATGTTAGTGTCATGTTAGTGCCATGTCAGTGTCATGTCAGTGTCATGTTAGTGCCATGTTAGTGCCATGTTAGTGTCATGTTATTGACGTATTAGTGCCATGTTAGTGCCATGTTAGAGCGATGTTGGTGCCATGTCAGTGTCATGTCAGTGTCATTTTAGTGCCATGTTAGTGCCATGTTAGTGCCATGTTAGTGTCATGTCAGTGTCATGTTAGTGCCATGTTAGTGTCATGTTAGTGCCATGTTAGTGCCATGTTAGAGCCATGTCATTGTCATGTTAGTGCCATGTCATTGTCATGTTAGTGCCATGTTAGTGTCATGTTAGTGCCATGTTAGTGTCATGTTACTTTCATGTCAGTGTCATGTTAGTGCCATGTTAGTGTCATGTTAGTGCCATGTTAGTGTAATGTCATTGTCATGTTAGTGCCATGTCATTGTCATGTTAGTGCCATGTTAGTGTCATGTTAGTGCCATGTCAGTGTCATGTTAGTGCCATGTCATTGTCATGTTAGTGCCATGTTAGTGCCATGTTAGTGTCATGTTAGTGCCATGTTAGTGTCATGTTAGTGCCATGTCAGTGCCATGTCAGTGCCATGTCAGTGCCATGTTAGTGCCATGTTAGTGTCATGTTAGTGTCATGTTAGTGCCATGTCAGTGTCATGTCAGTGTCATGTTAGTGACGTATTAGTGCCATGTTAGTGCCATGTTAGAGAGATGTTAGTGCCATGTCAGTGTCATGTCAGTGTCATGTTAGTGCCATGTTAGTGCCATGTTAGTGCCATGTTAGTGTCATGTCAGTGTCATGTCAGTGTCATGTTAGTGACATGTTAGAGCCATGTCAGTGTCATGTCATTGTCATGTTAGTGCCATGTTATAGTCATGTCATTGTCATGTTAGTGACGTATTAGTGCCATGTTAGTGCCATGTTAGTGCCATGTTAGTGTCATGTCAGTGTCATGTTAGTGACGTATTAGTGCCATGTTAGTGCCATGTTAGTGTCATGTCAGTGTCATGTTAGTGCCATGTTAGTGCCATGTTAGTGTCATGTTAGTGACGTATTAGTGCCATGTTAGTGCCATGTTAGAGCCATGTCAGTGTCATGTTAGTGCCATGTTAGAGCCATGTAAGTGTCATGTCATTGTCATGTTAGTGCCATGTTAGTGTCATGTCATTGTCATGTTAGTGCCATGTCAGTGTCATGTTAGTGCCATGTTAGTGCCATGTTAGTGCCATGTTAGTGTCATGTCATTGTCATGTTAGTGCCATGTCATTGTCATGTTAGTGCCATGTTAGTGTCATGTTATTGCCATGTTAGTGCCATGTTAGTGTCATGTCATTGTCATGTTAGTGCCATGTCATTGTCATGTTAGTGCCATGTTAGTGTCATGTTAGTGCCATGTTAGTGTCATGTCAGTGCCATGTCAGTGCCATGTCAGTGCCATGTTAGTGTCATGTTAGTGTCATGTTAGTGCCATGTCAGTGTCATGTCAGTGTCATGTTAGTGCCATGTTAGTGCCATGTTAGTGTCATGTTAGTGACGTATTAGTGCCATGTTAGTGCCATGTTAGAGCGATGTTAGTGCCATGTCAGTGTCATGTCAGTGTCATGTTAGTGCCATGTTAGTGCCATGTTAGTGCCATGTTAGTGTCGTATTAGTGACGTATTAGTGCCATGTTAGTGCCATGTTAGTGTCATGTCAGTGTCATGTTAGTGACGTATTAGTGCCATGTTAGTGCCATTTTAGTGTCATGTCAGTGTCATGTTAGTGCCATGTTAGTGCCATGTTAGTGTCATGTTAGTGACAAATTAGTGCCATGTTAGTGCCATGTTAGAGCCATGTCAGTGTCATGTTAGTGCCATGTTAGAGCCATGTCAGTGTCATGTCAGTGTCATGTTAGTGCCATGTTAGTGTCATGTCATTGTCATGTTAGTGCCATGTCATTGTCATGTTAGTGCCATGTTAGTGTCATGTTAGTGCCATGTTAGTGTCATGTTAGTGCCATGTTAGTGTCATGTTAGTGCCATGTCAGTGTCATGTCATTGTCATGTTAGTTCCATGTTAGTGTCATGTTAGTGCCATGTTAGTGTCATGTTAGTGCCATGTTAGTGTCATGTTAGTGCCATGTCAGTGTCATGTCATTGTCATGTTAGTGCCATGTCATTGTAATGTTAGTGCCATGTTAGTGTCATGTTAGTGCCATGTTAGTGTCATGTTAGTGCCATGTTAGTGTCATGTTAGTGCCATGTCAGTGTCATGTCATTGTCATGTTAGTTCCATGTTAGTGTCATGTTAGTGCCATGTTAGTGTCATGTCAGTGCCATGTTAGTGTCATGTTAGTGCCATGTCAGTGTCATGTCATTGTCATGTTAGTGCCATGTCATTGTCATGTTAGTGCCATGTTAGTGTCATGTTAGTGCCATGTTAGTGTCATGTTAGTGCCATGTTAGAGTCATGTTAGTGCCATGTTAGTGCCATGTTATTGTCATGTTAGCGCCATGTTAGTGTCATGTTAGTGCCATGTTAGTGTCATGTTTGTGCCATGTCATTGTCATGTTAGTGCCATGTCATTGTCATGTAAGTGCCATGTTAGTGTCATGTTAGTGCCATGTTAGTGTCATGTTAGTGCCATGTTAGTTTCATGTTAGTGCCATGTCAGTGTCATGTCAGTGCCATGTTAGTGTCATGTTAGTGCCATGTTAGTGTCATGTTAGTGCCATGTTAGTGTCATGTTAGTGCAATGTTAGTGTCATGTTTGTGCCATGTCATTGTCATGTTAGTGCCATGTCATTGTCATGTTAGTGCCATGTTAGTGTCATGTTAGTGCCATGTTAGTGTCATGTTAGTGCCGTGTTAGTGTCATGTTAGTGCCATGTCAGTGTCATGTCAGTGCCATGTTAGTGTCATGTTAGTGCCATGTTAGTGTCATGTTAGGGCCATGTTAGTGTCATGTTAGTGCCATGTTAGTGTCATGTCAGTGTCATGTTAGTGCCATGTTAGTGTCATGTCATTGTCATGTTAGTGCCATGTCATTGTCATGTTAGTGCCATGTTAGTGTCATGTTAGTGCCATGTTAGTGCCATGTCAGTGTCATGTCATTGTCATGTTAGTGCCATGTCATTGTCATGTTAGTGCCATGTTAGTGTCATGTTAGTGCCATGTTAGTGCCATGTTAGTGTCATGTATTGTCATGTTAGTGCCATGTCATTGTCATGTTAGTGCCATGTTAGTGTCATGTTAGTGCCATGTTAGTGCCATGTCAGTGCCAATGTTAGTGTCATGTTAGTGCCATGTCAGTGTCATGTCATTGTCATGTTAGTGCCATGTCATTGTCATGTTAGTGTTATGTCATTGTCATGTTAGTGCCATGTTACTGTCATGTTGGTGTCATGTTAGTGCCATGTTAGTGTCATGTTAGTGTCATGTCATTGTCATGTTAGTGCCATGTTAGTGTCATGTTAGTGTCATGTCATTGTCATGTTAGTGTCATGTTAGTGTCATGTTAGTGCCATGTCATTGTCATGTTAGTGTCATGTTAGTGTCATGTTAGTGCCATGTTAGTGCCATGTTAGTGCCCTGTTAGTGTCATGTTAGTGCCATGTCATTGTCATGTTAGTATCATGTTAGTGTCTTGTTAGTGCCATGTTAGTGCCATGTCAGTTCCATGTCATTGTCATGTTAGTGCCATGTCATTGTCATGTCATTGTCATGTTAGTGCCATGTTAGTGTCATGTTAGTGCCATGTCATTGTCATGTTAGTGTCATGTTAGTGTCATGTTAGTGCCATGTTAGTGTCATGTTAGTGCCAGGTCATTGTCATGTTAGTGTCAGGTTAGTGTCATGTTAGTGCCATGTTAGTGCCATGTCAGTGCCATGTCATTGTCATGTTAGTGCCATGTCATTGTCATGTCATTGTCATGTTAGTGCCATGTTATTGTCATGTTAGTGCCATGTCATTGTCATGTTAGTGTCATGTTAGTGTCATGTTAGTGCCATGTTAGTGCCATGTCAGTGTCATGTTAGTGTCATGTTAGTGCCATGTCATTGTCATGTCATTGTCATGTTAGTGTCATGTTAGTGCCATGTTAGTGCCATGTTAGTGTCATGTTAGTGCCATGTCATTGTCATGTTAGTGTCATGTTAGTGTCATGTTAGTGCCATGTTAGTGCCATGTTAGTGCCATGTCAGTGCCATATCATTGTCATGTTAGTGCCATGTCAGTGCCATGTCATTGTCATGTTAGTGCCGTGTCATTGTCATGTCATTGTCATGTTAGTGTCATGTTAGTGTCATGTTAGTGTCATGTTAATGCCATGTTAGTGCCATGTCAGTGTCATGTTAGTGACGTATTAGTGCCATGTTAGTGCCATGTTAGAGCGATGTTAGTGCCATGTCAGTGTCATGTCAGTGTCATGTTAGTGCCATGTTAGTGCCATGTTAGTGTCATGTCAGTGTCATGTCAGTGTCATGTCAGTGTCATGTTAGTGCCATGTTAGAGCCATGTCAGTGTCATGTCAGTGTCATGTTAGTGCCATGTTAGTGCCATGTTAGTGTCATGTTAGTGACGTATTAGTGCCATGTTAGTGCCATGTTAGAGCCATGTCAGTGTCATGTTAGTGCCATGTTAGAGCCATGTCAGTGTCATGTCATTGTCATGTTAGTGCCATGTTAGTGTTATGTCATTGTCATGTTAGTGCCATGTCAGTGTCATGTTAGTGCCATGTTAGTGTCATGTTAGTGCCATGTTAGTGTCATGTCATTGTCATGTTAGTGCCATGTCATTGTCATGTTAGTGCCATGTTAGTGTCATGTTAGTGCCATGTTAGTGCCATGTTAGTGTCATGTCATTGTCATGTTAGTGTCATGTTAGTGCCATGTTAGTGTCATGTCAGTGTCATGTTAGTGCCATGTTAGTGCCATGTTAGTGTCATGTTAGTGACGTATTAGTGCCATGTTAGTGCCATGTTAGAGCCATGTCAGTGTCATGTTAGTGCCATGTTAGAGCCATGTAAGTGTCATGTCATTGTCATGTTAGTGCCATGTTAGTGTCATGTCATTGTCATGTTAGTGCCATGTCAGTGTCATGTTAGTGTCATGTTAATGCCATGTTAGTGCCATGTCAGTGTCATGTTAGTGACGTATTAGTGCCATGTTAGTGCCATGTTAGAGCGATGTTAGTGCCATGTCAGTGTCATGTCAGTGTCATGTTAGTGCCATGTTAGTGCCATGTTAGTGTCATGTCAGTGTCATGTCAGTGTCATGTCAGTGTCATGTTAGTGCCATGTTAGAGCCATGTCAGTGTCATGTCATTGTCATGTTAGTGCCATGTTAGTGTCATGTCAGTGTCATGTTAGTGACGTATTAGTGCCATGTTAGTGCCATGTTAGTGTCATGTCAGTGTCATGTTAGTGCCATGTTAGTGTCATGTCAGTGTCATGTTAGTGCCATGTTAGTGCCATGTTAGTGTCATGTTAGTGACGTATTAGTGCCATGTTAGTGCCATGTTAGAGCCATGTCAGTGTCATGTTAGTGCCATGTTAGAGCCATGTCAGTGTCATGTCATTGTCATGTTAGTGCCATGTTAGTGTTATGTCATTGTCATGTTAGTGCCATGTCAGTGTCATGTTAGTGCCATGTTAGTGTCATGTTAGTGCCATGTTAGTGTCATGTCATTGTCATGTTAGTGCCATGTCATTGCCATGTTAGTGCCATGTTAGTGTCATGTTAGTGCCATGTTAGTGCCATGTTAGTGTCATGTCATTGTCATGTTAGTGTCATGTTAGTGCCATGTTAGTGTCATGTCAGTGTCATGTTAGTGCCATGTTAGTGCCATGTTAGTGTCATGTTAGTGACGTATTAGTGCCATGTTAGTGCCATGTTAGAGCCATGTCAGTGTCATGTTAGTGCCATGTTAGAGCCATGTAAGTGTCATGTCATTGTCATGTTAGTGCCATGTTAGTGTCATGTCATTGTCATGTTAGTGCCATGTCAGTGTCATGTTAGTGCCATGTTAGTGCCATGTTAGTGCCATGTTAGTGTCATGTCATTGTCATGTTAGTGCCATGTCATTGTCATGTTAGTGCCATGTTAGTGTCATGTTAGTGCCATGTTAGTGCCATGTTAGTGTCATGTCATTGTCATGTTAGTGCCATGTCATTGTCATGTTAGTGCCATGTTAGTGTCATGTTAGTGCCATGTTAGTGTCATGTCAGTGCCTTGTCAGTGCCATGTCAGTGCCATGTTAGTGTCATATTAGTGTCATGTTAGTGCCATGTCAGTGTCATGTCAGTGTCATGTTAGTGCCATGTTAGTGCCATGTTAGTGTCATGTTAGTGACGTATTAGTGCCATGTTAGTGCCATGTCAGAGCGATGTTAGTGCCATGTCAGTGTCATGTCAGTGTCTTGTTAGTGACATGTTAGTGCCATGTTAATGCCATGTTAGTGTCGTATTAGTGACGTATTAGTGCCATGTTAGTGCCATGTTAGTGTCATGTCAGTGTCATGTTAGTGCCATGTTAGTGCCATGTTAGTGTCATGTTAGTGACGTATTAGTGCCATGTTAGTGCCATGTTAGAGCCATGTCAGTGTCATGTTAGTGCCATGTTAGAGCCATGTAAGTGTCATGTCATTGTCATGTTAGTGCCATGTTAGTGTCATGTCATTGTCATATTAGTGCCATGTCAGTGTCATGTTAGTGCCATGTTAGTGCCATGTTAGTGCCATGTTAGTGTCATGTCATTGTCATGTTAGTGCCATGTCATTGTCATGTTAGTGCCATGTTAGTGTCATGTTAGTGCCATGTTAGTGCCATGTTAGTGTCATGTCATTGTCATGTTAGTGCCATGTCATTGTCATGTTAGTGCCATGTTAGTGCCATGTTAGTGTCATGTCAGTGCCATGTCAGTGCCATGTCAGTGCCATGTTAGTGTCATGTTAGTGTCATGTTAGTGCCATGTCAGTGTCATGTCAGTGTCATGTTAGTGCCATGTTAGTGCCATGTTAGTGTCATGTTAGTGACGTATTAGTGCCATGTTAGTGCCATGTTAGAGCGATGTTAGTGCCATGTCAGTGTCATGTCAGTGTCATGTTAGTGCCATGTTAGTGCCATGTTAGTGCCATGTTAGTGTCGTATTAGTGACGTATTAGTGCCATGTTAGTGCCATGTTAGTGTCATGTCAGTGTCATGTTAGTGACGTATTAGTGCCATGTTAGTGTCATGTTAGTGACAAATTAGTGCCATGTTAGTGCCATGTTAGAGCCATGTCAGTGTCATGTTAGTGCCATGTTAGAGCCATGTCAGTGTCATGTCAGTGTCATGTTAGTGCCATGTTAGTGTCATGTCATTGTCATGTTAGTGCCATGTCATTGTCATGTTAGTGCCATGTTAGTGTCATGTTAGTGCCATGTTAGTGTCATGTTAGTGCCATGTTAGTGTCATGTTAGTGCCATGTCAGTGTCATGTCATTGTCATGTTAGTTCCATGTTAGTGTCATGTTAGTGCCATGTTAGTGTCATGTTAGTGCCATGTTAGTGTCATGTTAGTGCCATGTCAGTGTCATGTCATTGTCATGTTAGTGCCATGTCATTGTCATGTTAGTGCCATGTTAGTGTCATGTTAGTGCCATGTTAGTGTCATGTTAGTGCCATGTTAGTGTCATGTTAGTGCCATGTTAGTGCCATGTCAGTGCCATGTCAGTGCCATGTTAGTATCATGTTAGTGTCATGTTAGTGCCATGTCAGTGTCATGTCAGTGTCATGTTAGTGCCATGTTAGTGCCATGTTAGTGTCATGTTATTGACGTATTAGTGCCATGTTAGTGCCATGTTAGAGCGATGTTGGTGCCATGTCAGTGTCATGTCAGTGTCATTTTAGTGCCATGTTAGTGCCATGTTAGTGCCATGTTAGTGTCATGTCAGTGTCATGTTAGTGCCATGTTAGTGTCATGTTAGTGCCATGTTAGTGCCATGTTAGAGCCATGTCATTGTCATGTTAGTGCCATGTCATTGTCATGTTAGTGCCATGTTAGTGTCATGTTAGTGCCATGTTAGTGTCATGTTACTTTCATGTCAGTGTCATGTTAGTGCCATGTTAGTGTCATGTTAGTGCCATGTTAGTGTAATGTCATTGTCATGTTAGTGCCATGTCATTGTCATGTTAGTGCCATGTTAGTGTCATGTTAGTGCCATGTCAGTGTCATGTTAGTGCCATGTCATTGTCATGTTAGTGCCATGTTAGTGCCATGTTAGTGTCATGTTAGTGCCATGTTAGTGTCATGTTAGTGCCATGTCAGTGCCATGTCAGTGCCATGTCAGTGCCATGTTAGTGCCATGTTAGTGTCATGTTAGTGTCATGTTAGTGCCATGTCAGTGTCATGTCAGTGTCATGTTAGTGACGTATTAGTGCCATGTTAGTGCCATGTTAGAGAGATGTTAGTGCCATGTCAGTGTCATGTCAGTGTCATGTTAGTGCCATGTTAGTGCCATGTTAGTGCCATGTTAGTGTCATGTCAGTGTCATGTCAGTGTCATGTTAGTGACATGTTAGAGCCATGTCAGTGTCATGTCATTGTCATGTTAGTGCCATGTTATAGTCATGTCATTGTCATGTTAGTGACGTATTAGTGCCATGTTAGTGCCATGTTAGTGCCATGTTAGTGTCATGTCAGTGTCATGTTAGTGACGTATTAGTGCCATGTTAGTGCCATGTTAGTGTCATGTCAGTGTCATGTTAGTGCCATGTTAGTGCCATGTTAGTGTCATGTTAGTGACGTATTAGTGCCATGTTAGTGCCATGTTAGAGCCATGTCAGTGTCATGTTAGTGCCATGTTAGAGCCATGTAAGTGTCATGTCATTGTCATGTTAGTGCCATGTTAGTGTCATGTCATTGTCATGTTAGTGCCATGTCAGTGTCATGTTAGTGCCATGTTAGTGCCATGTTAGTGCCATGTTAGTGTCATGTCATTGTCATGTTAGTGCCATGTCATTGTCATGTTAGTGCCATGTTAGTGTCATGTTATTGCCATGTTAGTGCCATGTTAGTGTCATGTCATTGTCATGTTAGTGCCATGTCATTGTCATGTTAGTGCCATGTTAGTGTCATGTTAGTGCCATGTTAGTGTCATGTCAGTGCCATGTCAGTGCCATGTCAGTGCCATGTTAGTGTCATGTTAGTGTCATGTTAGTGCCATGTCAGTGTCATGTCAGTGTCATGTTAGTGCCATGTTAGTGCCATGTTAGTGTCATGTTAGTGACGTATTAGTGCCATGTTAGTGCCATGTTAGAGCGATGTTAGTGCCATGTCAGTGTCATGTCAGTGTCATGTTAGTGCCATGTTAGTGCCATGTTAGTGCCATGTTAGTGTCGTATTAGTGACGTATTAGTGCCATGTTAGTGCCATGTTAGTGTCATGTCAGTGTCATGTTAGTGACGTATTAGTGCCATGTTAGTGCCATTTTAGTGTCATGTCAGTGTCATGTTAGTGCCATGTTAGTGCCATGTTAGTGTCATGTTAGTGACAAATTAGTGCCATGTTAGTGCCATGTTAGAGCCATGTCAGTGTCATGTTAGTGCCATGTTAGAGCCATGTCAGTGTCATGTCAGTGTCATGTTAGTGCCATGTTAGTGTCATGTCATTGTCATGTTAGTGCCATGTCATTGTCATGTTAGTGCCATGTTAGTGTCATGTTAGTGCCATGTTAGTGTCATGTTAGTGCCATGTTAGTGTCATGTTAGTGCCATGTCAGTGTCATGTCATTGTCATGTTAGTTCCATGTTAGTGTCATGTTAGTGCCATGTTAGTGTCATGTTAGTGCCATGTTAGTGTCATGTTAGTGCCATGTCAGTGTCATGTCATTGTCATGTTAGTGCCATGTCATTGTAATGTTAGTGCCATGTTAGTGTCATGTTAGTGCCATGTTAGTGTCATGTTAGTGCCATGTTAGTGTCATGTTAGTGCCATGTCAGTGTCATGTCATTGTCATGTTAGTTCCATGTTAGTGTCATGTTAGTGCCATGTTAGTGTCATGTCAGTGCCATGTTAGTGTCATGTTAGTGCCATGTCAGTGTCATGTCATTGTCATGTTAGTGCCATGTCATTGTCATGTTAGTGCCATGTTAGTGTCATGTTAGTGCCATGTTAGTGTCATGTTAGTGCCATGTTAGAGTCATGTTAGTGCCATGTTAGTGCCATGTTATTGTCATGTTAGCGCCATGTTAGTGTCATGTTAGTGCCATGTTAGTGTCATGTTTGTGCCATGTCATTGTCATGTTAGTGCCATGTCATTGTCATGTAAGTGCCATGTTAGTGTCATGTTAGTGCCATGTTAGTGTCATGTTAGTGCCATGTTAGTTTCATGTTAGTGCCATGTCAGTGTCATGTCAGTGCCATGTTAGTGTCATGTTAGTGCCATGTTAGTGTCATGTTAGTGCCATGTTAGTGTCATGTTAGTGCAATGTTAGTGTCATGTTTGTGCCATGTCATTGTCATGTTAGTGCCATGTCATTGTCATGTTAGTGCCATGTTAGTGTCATGTTAGTGCCATGTTAGTGTCATGTTAGTGCCGTGTTAGTGTCATGTTAGTGCCATGTCAGTGTCATGTCAGTGCCATGTTAGTGTCATGTTAGTGCCATGTTAGTGTCATGTTAGGGCCATGTTAGTGTCATGTTAGTGCCATGTTAGTGTCATGTCAGTGTCATGTTAGTGCCATGTTAGTGTCATGTCATTGTCATGTTAGTGCCATGTCATTGTCATGTTAGTGCCATGTTAGTGTCATGTTAGTGCCATGTTAGTGCCATGTCAGTGTCATGTCATTGTCATGTTAGTGCCATGTCATTGTCATGTTAGTGCCATGTTAGTGTCATGTTAGTGCCATGTTAGTGCCATGTTAGTGTCATGTATTGTCATGTTAGTGCCATGTCATTGTCATGTTAGTGCCATGTTAGTGTCATGTTAGTGCCATGTTAGTGCCATGTCAGTGCCAATGTTAGTGTCATGTTAGTGCCATGTCAGTGTCATGTCATTGTCATGTTAGTGCCATGTCATTGTCATGTTAGTGTTATGTCATTGTCATGTTAGTGCCATGTTACTGTCATGTTGGTGTCATGTTAGTGCCATGTTAGTGTCATGTTAGTGTCATGTCATTGTCATGTTAGTGCCATGTTAGTGTCATGTTAGTGTCATGTCATTGTCATGTTAGTGTCATGTTAGTGTCATGTTAGTGCCATGTCATTGTCATGTTAGTGTCATGTTAGTGTCATGTTAGTGCCATGTTAGTGCCATGTTAGTGCCCTGTTAGTGTCATGTTAGTGCCATGTCATTGTCATGTTAGTATCATGTTAGTGTCTTGTTAGTGCCATGTTAGTGCCATGTCAGTTCCATGTCATTGTCATGTTAGTGCCATGTCATTGTCATGTCATTGTCATGTTAGTGCCATGTTAGTGTCATGTTAGTGCCATGTCATTGTCATGTTAGTGTCATGTTAGTGTCATGTTAGTGCCATGTTAGTGTCATGTTAGTGCCAGGTCATTGTCATGTTAGTGTCAGGTTAGTGTCATGTTAGTGCCATGTTAGTGCCATGTCAGTGCCATGTCATTGTCATGTTAGTGCCATGTCATTGTCATGTCATTGTCATGTTAGTGCCATGTTATTGTCATGTTAGTGCCATGTCATTGTCATGTTAGTGTCATGTTAGTGTCATGTTAGTGCCATGTTAGTGCCATGTCAGTGTCATGTTAGTGTCATGTTAGTGCCATGTCATTGTCATGTCATTGTCATGTTAGTGTCATGTTAGTGCCATGTTAGTGCCATGTTAGTGTCATGTTAGTGCCATGTCATTGTCATGTTAGTGTCATGTTAGTGTCATGTTAGTGCCATGTTAGTGCCATGTTAGTGCCATGTCAGTGCCATATCATTGTCATGTTAGTGCCATGTCAGTGCCATGTCATTGTCATGTTAGTGCCGTGTCATTGTCATGTCATTGTCATGTTAGTGTCATGTTAGTGTCATGTTAGTGTCATGTTAATGCCATGTTAGTGCCATGTCAGTGTCATGTTAGTGACGTATTAGTGCCATGTTAGTGCCATGTTAGAGCGATGTTAGTGCCATGTCAGTGTCATGTCAGTGTCATGTTAGTGCCATGTTAGTGCCATGTTAGTGTCATGTCAGTGTCATGTCAGTGTCATGTCAGTGTCATGTTAGTGCCATGTTAGAGCCATGTCAGTGTCATGTCAGTGTCATGTTAGTGCCATGTTAGTGCCATGTTAGTGTCATGTTAGTGACGTATTAGTGCCATGTTAGTGCCATGTTAGAGCCATGTCAGTGTCATGTTAGTGCCATGTTAGAGCCATGTCAGTGTCATGTCATTGTCATGTTAGTGCCATGTTAGTGTTATGTCATTGTCATGTTAGTGCCATGTCAGTGTCATGTTAGTGCCATGTTAGTGTCATGTTAGTGCCATGTTAGTGTCATGTCATTGTCATGTTAGTGCCATGTCATTGTCATGTTAGTGCCATGTTAGTGTCATGTTAGTGCCATGTTAGTGCCATGTTAGTGTCATGTCATTGTCATGTTAGTGTCATGTTAGTGCCATGTTAGTGTCATGTCAGTGTCATGTTAGTGCCATGTTAGTGCCATGTTAGTGTCATGTTAGTGACGTATTAGTGCCATGTTAGTGCCATGTTAGAGCCATGTCAGTGTCATGTTAGTGCCATGTTAGAGCCATGTAAGTGTCATGTCATTGTCATGTTAGTGCCATGTTAGTGTCATGTCATTGTCATGTTAGTGCCATGTCAGTGTCATGTTAGTGTCATGTTAATGCCATGTTAGTGCCATGTCAGTGTCATGTTAGTGACGTATTAGTGCCATGTTAGTGCCATGTTAGAGCGATGTTAGTGCCATGTCAGTGTCATGTCAGTGTCATGTTAGTGCCATGTTAGTGCCATGTTAGTGTCATGTCAGTGTCATGTCAGTGTCATGTCAGTGTCATGTTAGTGCCATGTTAGAGCCATGTCAGTGTCATGTCATTGTCATGTTAGTGCCATGTTAGTGTCATGTCAGTGTCATGTTAGTGACGTATTAGTGCCATGTTAGTGCCATGTTAGTGTCATGTCAGTGTCATGTTAGTGCCATGTTAGTGTCATGTCAGTGTCATGTTAGTGCCATGTTAGTGCCATGTTAGTGTCATGTTAGTGACGTATTAGTGCCATGTTAGTGCCATGTTAGAGCCATGTCAGTGTCATGTTAGTGCCATGTTAGAGCCATGTCAGTGTCATGTCATTGTCATGTTAGTGCCATGTTAGTGTTATGTCATTGTCATGTTAGTGCCATGTCAGTGTCATGTTAGTGCCATGTTAGTGTCATGTTAGTGCCATGTTAGTGTCATGTCATTGTCATGTTAGTGCCATGTCATTGCCATGTTAGTGCCATGTTAGTGTCATGTTAGTGCCATGTTAGTGCCATGTTAGTGTCATGTCATTGTCATGTTAGTGTCATGTTAGTGCCATGTTAGTGTCATGTCAGTGTCATGTTAGTGCCATGTTAGTGCCATGTTAGTGTCATGTTAGTGACGTATTAGTGCCATGTTAGTGCCATGTTAGAGCCATGTCAGTGTCATGTTAGTGCCATGTTAGAGCCATGTAAGTGTCATGTCATTGTCATGTTAGTGCCATGTTAGTGTCATGTCATTGTCATGTTAGTGCCATGTCAGTGTCATGTTAGTGCCATGTTAGTGCCATGTTAGTGCCATGTTAGTGTCATGTCATTGTCATGTTAGTGCCATGTCATTGTCATGTTAGTGCCATGTTAGTGTCATGTTAGTGCCATGTTAGTGCCATGTTAGTGTCATGTCATTGTCATGTTAGTGCCATGTCATTGTCATGTTAGTGCCATGTTAGTGTCATGTTAGTGCCATGTTAGTGTCATGTCAGTGCCTTGTCAGTGCCATGTCAGTGCCATGTTAGTGTCATATTAGTGTCATGTTAGTGCCATGTCAGTGTCATGTCAGTGTCATGTTAGTGCCATGTTAGTGCCATGTTAGTGTCATGTTAGTGACGTATTAGTGCCATGTTAGTGCCATGTCAGAGCGATGTTAGTGCCATGTCAGTGTCATGTCAGTGTCTTGTTAGTGACATGTTAGTGCCATGTTAATGCCATGTTAGTGTCGTATTAGTGACGTATTAGTGCCATGTTAGTGCCATGTTAGTGTCATGTCAGTGTCATGTTAGTGACGTATTAGTGCCATGTTAGTGCCATTTTAGTGTCATGTCAGTGTCATGTTAGTGCCATGTTAGTGCCATGTTAGTGTCATGTTAGTGACAAATTAGTGCCATGTTAGTGCCATGTTAGAGCCATGTCAGTGTCATGTTAGTGCCATGTTAGAGCCATGTCAGTGTCATGTCAGTGTCATGTTAGTGCCATGTTAGTGTCATGTCATTGTCATGTTAGTGCCATGTCATTGTCATGTTAGTGCCATGTTAGTGTCATGTTAGTGCCATGTTAGTGTCATGTTAGTGCCATGTTAGTGTCATGTTAGTGCCATGTCAGTGTCATGTCATTGTCATGTTAGTTCCATGTTAGTGTCATGTTAGTGCCATGTTAGTGTCATGTTAGTGCCATGTTAGTGTCATGTTAGTGCCATGTCAGTGTCATGTCATTGTCATGTTAGTGCCATGTCATTGTCATGTTAGTGCCATGTTAGTGTCATGTTAGTGCCATGTTAGTGTCATGTTAGTGCCATGTTAGTGTCATGTTAGTGCCATGTCAGTGTCATGTCATTGTCATGTTAGTTCCATGTTAGTGTCATGTTAGTGCCATGTTAGTGTCATGTCAGTGCCATGTTAGTGTCATGTTAGTGCCATGTCAGTGTCATGTCATTGTCATGTTAGTGCCATGTCATTGTTATGTTAGTGGCATGTTAGTGTCATGTTAGTGCCATGTTAGTGTCATGTTAGTGCCATGTTAGAGTCATGTTAGTGCCATGATAGTGCCATGTCATTGTCATGTTAGCGCCATGTTAGTGTCATGTTAGTGCCATGTTAGTGTGATGTTTGTGCCATGTCATTGTCATGTTAGTGCCATGTCATTGTCATGTTAGTGCCAAGTTAGTGTCATGTTAGTGCCATGTTAGTGTCATGTTAGTGCCATGTTAGTTTCATGTTAGTGCCATGTCAGTGTCATGTCAGTGCCATGTTAGTGTCATGTTAGTGCCATGTTAGTGTCATGTTAGTGCCATGTTAGTGTCATGTTAGTGCAATGTTAGTGTCATGTTTGTGCCATGTCATTGTCATGTTAGTGCCATGTCATTGTCATGTTAGTGCCATGTTAGTGTCATGTTAGTGCCATGTTAGTGTCATGTTAGTGCCATGTTAGTGTCATGTTAGGGCCATGTTAGTGTCATGTTAGTGCCATGTTAGTGTCATGTCAGTGTCATGTTAGTGCCATGTTAGTGTCATGTCATTGTCATGTTAGTGCCATGTCATTGTCATGTTAGTGCCATGTTAGTGTCATGTTAGTGCCATGTTAGTGCCATGTCAGTGTCATGTCATTGTCATGTTAGTGCCATGTCATTGTCATGTTAGTGCCATGTTAGTGTCATGTTAGTGCCATGTTAGTGCCATGTTAGTGTCATGTCATTGTCATGTTAGTGCCATGTCATTGTCATGTTAGTGCCATGTTAGTGTCATGTTAGTGCCATGTTAGTGCCATGTCAGTGCCAATGTTAGTGTCATGTTAGTGCCATGTCAGTGTCATGTCATTGTCATGTTAGTGCCATGTCATTGTCATGTTAGTTCCATGTTAGTGTCATGTTAGTGCCATGTTAGTGCCATGTTAGTGTCATGTCATTGTCATGTTAGTGCCATGTCATTGTCATGTTAGTGCCATGTTAGTGTCATGTTAGTGCCATGTTAGTGTCATGTCAGTGCCATGTCAGTGCCATGTCAGTGCCATGTTAGTGTCATGTTAGTGTCATGTTAGTGCCATGTCAGTGTCTTGTCAGTGTCATGTTAGTGCCATGTTAGTGCCATGTTAGTGTCATGTTAGTGACGTATTAGTGCCATGTTAGTGCCATGTTAGAGCGATGTTAGTGCCATGTCAGTGTCATGTCAGTGTCATGTTAGTGCCATGTTAGTGCCATGTTAGTGCCATGTTAGTGTCGTATTAGTGACGTATTAGTGCCATGTTAGTGCCATGTTAGTGTCATGTCAGTGTCATGTTAGTGACGTATTAGTGCCATGTTAGTGCCATTTTAGTGTCATGTCAGTGTCATGTTAGTGCCATGTTAGTGCCATGTTAGTGTCATGTTAGTGACAAATTAGTGCCATGTTAGTGCCATGTTAGAGCCATGTCAGTGTCATGTTAGTGCCATGTTAGAGCCATGTCAGTGTCATGTCAGTGTCATGTTAGTGCCATGTTAGTGTCATGTCATTGTCATGTTAGTGCCATGTCATTGTCATGTTAGTGCCATGTTAGTGTCATGTTAGTGCCATGTTAGTGTCATGTTAGTGTCATGTTAGTGTCATGTTAGTGCCATGTCAGTGCCATGTTAGTGCCATGTTAGTGTCATGTTAGTGTCATGTTAGTGCCATGTCAGTGTCATGTCAGTGTCATGTTAGTGACGTATTAGTGCCATGTTAGTGCCATGTTAGAGAGATGTTAGTGCCATGTCAGTGTCATGTCAGTGTCATGTTAGTGCCATGTTAGTGCCATGTTAGTGCCATGTTAGTGTCATGTCAGTGTCATGTCAGTGTCATGTTAGTGCCATGTTAGAGCCATGTCAGTGTCATGTCATTGTCATGTTAGTGCCATGTTAGTGTCATGTCATTGTCATGTTAGTGACGTATTAGTGCCATGTTAGTGCCATGTTAGTGTCATGTCAGTGTCATGTTAGTGACGTATTAGTGGCATGTTAGTGCCATGTTAGTGTCATGTCAGTGTCATGTTAGTGCCATGTTAGTGCCATGTTAGTGTCATGTTAGTGACGTATTAGTGCCATGTTAGTGCCATGTTAGAGCCATGTCATTGTCATGTTAGTGCCATGTCAGTGTCATGTTAGTGCCATGTTAGTGCCATGTTAGTGCCATGTTAGTGTCATGTCATTGTCATGTTAGTGCCATGTCATTGTCATGTTAGTGCCATGTTAGTGTCATGTTAGTGCCATGTTAGTGCCATGTTAGTGTCATGTCATTGTCATGTTAGTGCCATGTCATTGTCATGTTAGTGCCATGTTAGTGTCATGTTAGTGCCATGTTAGTGTCATGTCAGTGCCATGTCAGTGCCATGTCAGTGCCATGTTAGTGTCATGTTAGTGTCATGTTAGTGCCATGTCAGTGTCATGTCAGTGTCATGTTAGTGCCATGTTAGTGCCATGTTAGTGTCATGTTAGTGACGTATTAGTGCCATGTTAGTGCCATGTTAGAGCGATGTTAGTGCCATGTCAGTGTCATGTCAGTGTCATGTTAGTGCCATGTTAGTGCCATGTTAGTGCCATGTTAGTGTCGTATTAGTGACGTATTAGTGCCATGTTAGTGCCATGTTAGTGTCATGTCAGTGTCATGTTAGTGACGTATTAGTGCCATGTTAGTGTCATGTTAGTGACAAATTAGTGCCATGTTAGTGCCATGTTAGAGCCATGTCAGTGTCATGTTAGTGCCATGTTAGAGCCATGTCAGTGTCATGTCAGTGTCATGTTAGTGCCATGTTAGTGTCATGTCATTGTCATGTTAGTGCCATGTCATTGTCATGTTAGTGCCATGTTAGTGTCATGTTAGTGCCATGTTAGTGTCATGTTAGTGCCATGTTAGTGTCATGTTAGTGCCATGTCAGTGTCATGTCATTGTCATGTTAGTTCCATGTTAGTGTCATGTTAGTGCCATGTTAGTGTCATGTTAGTGCCATGTTAGTGTCATGTTAGTGCCATGTCAGTGTCATGTCATTGTCATGTTAGTGCCATGTCATTGTCATGTTAGTGCCATGTTAGTGTCATGTTAGTGCCATGTTAGTGTCATGTTAGTGCCATGTTAGTGTCATGTTAGTGCCATGTTAGTGCCATGTCAGTGCCATGTCAGTGCCATGTTAGTGTCATGTTAGTGTCATGTTAGTGCCATGTCAGTGTCATGTCAGTGTCATGTTAGTGCCATGTTAGTGCCATGTTAGTGTCATGTTATTGACGTATTAGTGCCATGTTAGTGCCATGTTAGAGCGATGTTGGTGCCATGTCAGTGTCATGTCAGTGTCATGTTAGTGCCATGTTAGTGCCATGTTAGTGCCATGTTAGTGTCATGTCAGTGTCATGTTAGTGCCATGTTAGTGTCATGTTAGTGCCATGTTAGTGCCATGTTAGAGCCATGTCATTGTCATGTTAGTGCCATGTCATTGTCATGTTAGTGCCATGTTAGTGTCATGTTAGTGCCATGTTAGTGTCATGTTACTTTCATGTCAGTGTCATGTTAGTGCCATGTTAGTGTCATGTTAGTGCCATGTTAGTGCCATGTTAGTGTAATGTCATTGTCATGTTAGTGCCATGTCATTGTCATGTTAGTGCCATGTTAGTGTCATGTTAGTGCCATGTCAGTGTCATGTTAGTGCCATGTCATTGTCATGTTAGTGCCATGTTAGTGACATGTTAGTGTCATGTTAGTGCCATGTTAGTGTCATGTTAGTGCCATGTCAGTGCCATGTCAGTGCCATGTCAGTGCCATGTTAGTGCCATGTTAGTGTCATGTTAGTGTCATGTTAGTGCCATGTCAGTGTCATGTCAGTGTCATGTTAGTGACGTATTAGTGCCATGTTAGTGCCATGTTAGAGAGATGTTAGTGCCATGTCAGTGTCATGTCAGTGTCATGTTAGTGCCATGTTAGTGCCATGTTAGTGCCATGTTAGTGTCATGTCAGTGTCATGTCAGTGTCATGTTAGTGACATGTTAGAGCCATGTCAGTGTCATGTCATTGTCATGTTAGTGCCATGTTATAGTCATGTCATTGTCATGTTAGTGACGTATTAGTGCCATGTTAGTGCCATGTTAGTGCCATGTTAGTGTCATGTCAGTGACATGTTAGTGACGCATTAGTGCCATGTTAGTGCCATGTTAGTGTCATGTCAGTGTCATGTTAGTGCCATGTTAGTGCCATGTTAGTGTCATGTTAGTGACGTATTAGTGCCATGTTAGTGCCATGTTAGAGCCATGTCAGTGTCATGTTAGTGCCATGTTAGAGCCATGTAAGTGTCATGTCATTGTCATGTTAGTGCCATGTTAGTGTCATGTCATTGTCATGTTAGTGCCATGTCAGTGTCATGTTAGTGCCATGTTAGTGCCATGTTAGTGCCATGTTAGTGTCATGTCATTGTCATGTTAGTGCCATGTCATTGTCATGTTAGTGCCATGTTAGTGTCATGTTAGTGCCATGTTAGTGCCATGTTAGTGTCATGTCATTGTCATGTTAGTGCCATGTCATTGTCATGTTAGTGCCATGTTAGTGTCATGTTAGTGCCATGTTAGTGTCATGTCAGTGCCATGTCAGTGCCATGTCAGTGCCATGTTAGTGTCATGTTAGTGTCATGTTAGTGCCATGTCAGTGTCATGTCAGTGTCATGTTAGTGCCATGTTAGTGCCATGTTAGTGTCATGTTAGTGACGTATTAGTGCCATGTTAGTGCCATGTTAGAGCGATGTTAGTGCCATGTCAGTGTCATGTCAGTGTCATGTTAGTGCCATGTTAGTGCCATGTTAGTGCCATGTTAGTGTCGTATTAGTGACGTATTAGTGCCATGTTAGTGCCATGTTAGTGTCATGTCAGTGTCATGTTAGTGACGTATTAGTGCCATGTTAGTGCCATTTTAGTGTCATTTCAGTGTCATGTTAGTGCCATGTTAGTGCCATGTTACTGTCATGTTAGTGACAAATTAGTGCCATGTTAGTGCCATGTTAGAGCCATGTCAGTGTCATGTTAGTGCCATGTTAGAGCCATGTCAGTGTCATGTCAGTGTCATGTTAGTGCCATGTTAGTGTCATGTCATTGTCATGTTAGTGCCATGTCATTGTCATGTTAGTGCCATGTTAGTGTCATGTTAGTGCCATGTTAGTGTCATGTTAGTGCCATGTTAGTGTCATGTTAGTGCCATGTCAGTGTCATGTCATTGTCATGTTAGTTCCATGTTAGTGTCATGTTAGTGCCATGTTAGTGTCATGTTAGTGCCATGTTAGTGTCATGTTAGTGCCATGTCAGTGTCATGTCATTGTCATGTTAGTGCCATGTCATTGTAATGTTAGTGCCATGTTAGTGTCATGTTAGTGCCATGTTAGTGTCATGTTAGTGCCATGTTAGTGTCATGTTAGTGCCATGTCAGTGTCATGTCATTGTCATGTTAGTTCCATGTTAGTGTCATGTTAGTGCCATGTTAGTGTCATGTCAGTGCCATGTTAGTGTCATGTTAGTGCCATGTCAGTGTCATGTCATTGTCATGTTTGTGCCATGTCATTGTCATGTTAGTGCCATGTTAGTGTCATGTTAGTGCCATGTTAGTGTCATGTTAGTGCCATGTTAGAGTCATGTTAGTGCCATGTTAGTGCCATGTTATTGTCATGTTAGCGCCATGTTAGTGTCATGTTAGTGCCATGTTAGTGTCATGTTTGTGCCATGTCATTGTCATGTTAGTGCCATGTCATTGTCATGTAAGTGCCATGTTAGTGTCATGTTAGTGCCATGTTAGTGTCATGTTAGTGCCATGTTAGTTTCATGTTAGTGCCATGTCAGTGTCATGTCAGTGCCATGTTAGTGTCATGTTAGTGCCATGTTAGTGTCATGTTAGTGCCATGTTAGTGTCATGTTAGTGCAATGTTAGTGTCATGTTTGTGCCATGTCATTGTCATGTTAGTGCCATGTCATTGTCATGTTAGTGCCATGTTAGTGTCATGTTAGTGCCATGTTAGTGTCATGTTAGTGCCGTGTTAGTGTCATGTTAGTGCCATGTCAGTGTCATGTCAGTGCCATGTTAGTGTCATGTTAGTGCCATGTTAGTGTCATGTTAGGGCCATGTTAGTGTCATGTTAGTGCCATGTTAGTGTCATGTCAGTGTCATGTTAGTGCCATGTTAGTGTCATGTCATTGTCATGTTAGTGCCATGTCATTGTCATGTTAGTGCCATGTTAGTGTCATGTTAGTGCCATGTTAGTGCCATGTCAGTGTCATGTCATTGTCATGTTAGTGCCATGTCATTGTCATGTTAGTGCCATGTTAGTGTCATGTTAGTGCCATGTTAGTGCCATGTTAGTGTCATGTATTGTCATGTTAGTGCCATGTCATTGTCATGTTAGTGCCATGTTAGTGTCATGTTAGTGCCATGTTAGTGCCATGTCAGTGCCAATGTTAGTGTCATGTTAGTGCCATGTCAGTGTCATGTCATTGTCATGTTAGTGCCATGTCATTGTCATGTTAGTGTTATGTCATTGTCATGTTAGTGCCATGTTACTGTCATGTTGGTGTCATGTTAGTGCCATGTTAGTGTCATGTTAGTGTCATGTCATTGTCATGTTAGTGCCATGTTAGTGTCATGTTAGTGTCATGTCATTGTCATGTTAGTGTCATGTTAGTGTCATGTTAGTGCCATGTCATTGTCATGTTAGTGTCATGTTAGTGTCATGTTAGTGCCATGTTAGTGCCATGTTAGTGCCCTGTTAGTGTCATGTTAGTGCCATGTCATTGTCATGTTAGTATCATGTTAGTGTCTTGTTAGTGCCATGTTAGTGCCATGTCAGTTCCATGTCATTGTCATGTTAGTGCCATGTCATTGTCATGTCATTGTCATGTTAGTGCCATGTTAGTGTCATGTTAGTGCCATGTCATTGTCATGTTAGTGTCATGTTAGTGTCATGTTAGTGCCATGTTAGTGTCATGTTAGTGCCAGGTCATTGTCATGTTAGTGTCAGGTTAGTGTCATGTTAGTGCCATGTTAGTGCCATGTCAGTGCCATGTCATTGTCATGTTAGTGCCATGTCATTGTCATGTCATTGTCATGTTAGTGCCATGTTATTGTCATGTTAGTGCCATGTCATTGTCATGTTAGTGTCATGTTAGTGTCATGTTAGTGCCATGTTAGTGCCATGTCAGTGTCATGTTAGTGTCATGTTAGTGCCATGTCATTGTCATGTCATTGTCATGTTAGTGTCATGTTAGTGCCATGTTAGTGCCATGTTAGTGTCATGTTAGTGCCATGTCATTGTCATGTTAGTGTCATGTTAGTGTCATGTTAGTGCCATGTTAGTGCCATGTTAGTGCCATGTCAGTGCCATATCATTGTCATGTTAGTGCCATGTCAGTGCCATGTCATTGTCATGTTAGTGCCGTGTCATTGTCATGTCATTGTCATGTTATTGTCATGTTAGTGTCATGTTAGTGTCATGTTAATGCCATGTTAGTGCCATGTCAGTGTCATGTTAGTGACGTATTAGTGCCATGTTAGTGCCATGTTAGAGCGATGTTAGTGCCATGTCAGTGTCATGTCAGTGTCATGTTAGTGCCATGTTAGTGCCATGTTAGTGTCATGTCAGTGTCATGTCAGTGTCATGTCAGTGTCATGTTAGTGCCATGTTAGAGCCATGTCAGTGTCATGTCATTGTCATGTTAGTGCCATGTTAGTGTCATGTCAGTGTCATGTTAGTGACGTATTAGTGCCATGTTAGTGCCATGTTAGTGTCATGTCAGTGTCATGTTAGTGCCATGTTAGTGTCATGTCAGTGTCATGTTAGTGCCATGTTAGTGCCATGTTAGAGCCATGTCAGTGTCATGTTAGTGCCATGTTAGAGCCATGTCAGTGTCATGTCATTGTCATGTTAGTGCCATGTTAGTGTTATGTCATTGTCATGTTAGTGCCATGTCAGTGTCATGTTAGTGCCATGTTAGTGTCATGTTAGTGCCATGTTAGTGTCATGTCAATGTCATGTTAGTGCCATGTCATTGTCATGTTAGTGCCATGTTAGTGTCATGTTAGTGCCATGTTAGTGCCATGTTAGTGTCATGTCATTGTCATGTTAGTGTCATGTTAGTGCCATGTTAGTGTCATGTCAGTGTCATGTTAGTGCCATGTTAGTGCCATGTTAGTGTCATGTTAGTGACGTATTAGTGCCATGTTAGTGCCATGTTAGAGCCATGTCAGTGTCATGTTAGTGCCATGTTAGAGCCATGTAAGTGTCATGTCATTGTCATGTTAGTGCCATGTTAGTGTCATGTCATTGTCATGTTAGTGCCATGTCAGTGTCATGTTAGTGCCATGTTAGTGCCATGTTAGTGCCATGTTAGTGTCATGTCATTGTCATGTTAGTGCCATGTCATTGTCATGTTAGTGCCATGTTAGTGTCATGTTAGTGCCATGTTAGTGCCATGTTAGTGTCATGTCATTGTCATGTTAGTGCCATGTCATTGTCATGTTAGTGCCATGTTAGTGTCATGTTAGTGCCATGTTAGTGTCATGTCAGTGCCTTGTCAGTGCCATGTCAGTGCCATGTTGGTGTCATGTTAGTGTCATGTTAGTGCCATGTCAGTGTCATGTCAGTGTCATGTTAGTGCCATGTTAGTGCCATGTTAGTGTCATGTTAGTGACGTATTAGTGCCATGTTAGTGCCATGTTAGAGCGATGTTAGTGCCATGTCAGTGTCATGTCAGTGTCATGTTAGTGACATGTTAATGCCATGTTAATGCCATGTTAGTGTCGTATTAGTGACGTATTAGTGCCATGTTAGTGCCATGTTAGTGTCATGTCAGTGTCATGTTAGTGACGTATTAGTGCCATGTTAGTGCCATTTTAGTGTCATGTCAGTGTCATGTTAGTGTCATGTTAGTGCCATGTTAGTGTCATGTTAGTGACAAATTAGTGCCATGTTAGTGCCATGTTAGAGCCATGTCAGTGTCATGTTAGTGCCATGTTAGAGCCATGTCAGTGTCATGTCAGTGTCATGTTAGTGCCATGTTAGTGTCATGTCATTGTCATGTTAGTGCCATGTCATTGTCATGTTAGTGCCATGTTAGTGTCATGTTAGTGCCATGTTAGTGTCATGTTAGTGCCATGTTAGTGTCATGTTAGTGCCATGTCAGTGTCATGTCATTGTCATGTTAGTTCCATGTTAGTGTCATGTTAGTGCCATGTTAGTGTCATGTTAGTGCCATGTTAGTGTCATGTTAGTGCCATGTCAGTGTCATGTCATTGTCATGTTAGTGCCATGTCATTGTCATGTTAGTGCCATGTTAGTGTCATGTTAGTGCCATGTTAGTGTCATGTTAGTGCCATGTTAGTGTCATGTTAGTGCCATGTCAGTGTCATGTCATTGTCATGTTAGTTCCATGTTAGTGTCATGTTAGTGCCATGTTAGTGTCATGTCAGTGCCATGTTAGTGTCATGTTAGTGCCATGTCAGTGTCATGTCATTGTCATGTTAGTGCCATGTCATTGTTATGTTAGTGCCATGTTAGTGTCATGTTAGTGCCATGTTAGTGTCATGTTAGTGCCATGTTAGAGTCATGTTAGTGCCATGTTAGTGCCATGTCATTGTCATGTTAGCGCCATGTTAGTGTCATGTTAGTGCCATGTTAGTGTGATGTTTGTGCCATGTCATTGTCATGTTAGTGCCATGTCATTGTAATGTTAGTGCCATGTTAGTGTCATGTTAGTACCATGTTAGTGTCATGTTAGTGCCATGTTAGTTTCATGTTAGTGCCATGTCAGTGTCATGTCAGTGCCATGTTAGTGGCATGTTAGTGCCATGTTAGTGTCATGTTAGTGCCATGTTAGTGTCATGTTAGTGCAATGTTAGTGTCATGTTTGTGCCATGTCATTGTCATGTTAGTGCCATGTCATTGTCATGTTAGTGCCATGTTAGTGTCATGTTAGTGCCATGTTAGTGTCATGTTAGTGCCATGTTAGTGTCATGTTAGGGCCATGTTAGTGTCATGTTAGTGCCATGTTAGTGTCATGTCAGTGTCATGTTAGTGCCATGTTAGTGTCATGTCATTGTCATGTTAGTGCCATGTCATTGTCATGTTAGTGCCATGTTAGTGTCATGTTAGTGCCATGTTAGTGCCATGTCAGTGTCATGTCATTGTCATGTTAGTGCCATGTCATTGTCATGTTAGTGCCATGTTAGTGTCATGTTAGTGCCATGTTAGTGCCATGTTAGTGTCATGTCATTGTCATGTTA
The DNA here is from genome assembly GCF_026437365.1 of Eucyclogobius newberryi. Taxonomy (NCBI): domain Eukaryota; kingdom Metazoa; phylum Chordata; class Actinopteri; order Gobiiformes; family Gobiidae; genus Eucyclogobius; species Eucyclogobius newberryi. The sequence continues at coordinate 176,526 of NW_027315790.1, forward strand.
GTGCCATGTCATTGTCATGTTAGTGCCATGTTAGTGTCATGTTAGTGCCATGTTAGTGCCATGTCAGTGTCAATGTTAGTGTCATGTTAGTGCCATGTCAGTGTCATGTCATTGTCATGTTATTGCCATGTCATTGTCATGTTAGCGTTATGTCATTGTCATGTTAGTGCCATGTTAGTGTCATGTTGGTGTCATGTTAGTGCCATGTTAGTGTCATGTTAGTGTCATGTCATTGTCATGTTAGTGCCATGTTAGTGTCATGTTAGTGTCATGTCATTGTCATGTTAGTGTCATGTTAGTGTCATGTTAGTGCCATGTTAGTGCCATGTTAGTGCCCTGTTAGTGTCATGTTAGTGCCATGTCATTGTCATGTTAGTATCATGTTAGTGTCTTGTTAGTGCCATGTTAGTGCCATGTCAGTGCCATGTCATTGTCATGTTAGTGCCATGTCATTGTCATTGTCATGTTAGTGCCATGTTAGTGTCATGTTAGTGCCATGTCATTGTCATGTTAGTGTCATGTTAGTGTCATGTTAGTGCCATGTTAGGTTCATGTTAGTGCCAGGTCATTGTCATGTTAGTGTCAGGTTAGTGTCATGTTAGTGCCATGTTAGTGCCATGTCAGTGCCATGTCATTGTCATGTTAGTGCCATGTCATTGTCATGTCATTGTCATGTTAGTGCCATGTTATTGTCATGTTAGTGCCATGTCATTGTCATGTTAGTGTCATGTTAGTGACATGTTAGTGCCATGTCAGTGTCATGTTAGTGTCATGTTAGTGCCATGTCATTGTCATGTCATTGTCATGTTAGTGTCATGTTAGTGCCATGTTAGTGCCATGTTAGTGTCATGTTAGTGCCATGTCATTGTCATGTTAGTGTCATGTTAGTGTCATGTTAGTGCCATGTTAGTGCCATGTAAGTGCCATATCATTGTCATGTTAGTGCCATGTCAGTGCCATGTCATTGTCATGTTAGTGCTGTGTCATTGTCATGTCATTGTCATGTTAGTGTCATGTTTGTGTCATGTTAGTGACGTATTAGTGCCATGTTAGTGCCATGTTAGAGCGATGTTAGTGCCATGTCAGTGTCATGTCAGTGTCATGTTAGTGCCATGTTAGTGCCATGTTAGTGTCATGTCAGTGTCATGTCAGTGTCATGTCAGTGTCATGTTAGTGCCATGTTAGAGCCATGTCAGTGTCATGTCATTGTCATGTTAGTGCCATGTTAGTGTCACCTCAGTGTCATGTTAGTGACGTATTAGTGCCATGTTAGTGTCATGTCAGTGTCATGTTAGTGCCATGTTAGTGTCATGTCAGTGTCATGTTAGTGCCATGTTAGTGCCATGTTAGTGTCATGTTAGTGACGTATTCGTGCCATGTTAGTGCCATGTTAGAGCCATGTCAGTGTCATGTTAGTGCCATGTTAGAGCCATGTCAGTGTCATGTCATTGTCATGTTAGTGCCATGTTAGTGTTATGTCATTGTCATGTTAGTGCCATGTCAGTGTCATGTTAGTGCCATGTTAGTGTCATGTTAGTGCCATGTTAGTGTCATGTCATTGTCATATTAATGCCATGTCATTGTCATGTTAGTGCCATGTTAGTGTCATGTTAGTGCCATGTTAGTGCCATGTTAGTGTCATGTCATTGTCATGTTAGTGTCATGTTTGTGCCATGTCAGTGCCATGTCATTGTCATGTTAGTGCCATGTCATTGTCATGTCATTGTCATGTTAGTGTCATGTTAGTGCCATGTTAGTGCCATGTTAGTGTCATGTTAGTGCCATGTCATTGTCATGTTAGTGTCATGTTAGTGTCATGTTAGTGCCATGTTAGTGCCATGTTAGTGCCATGTCAGTGCCATATCATTGTCATGTTAGTGCCATGTCAGTGCCATGTCATTGTCATGTTAGTGCCATGTCATTGTCATGTCATTGTCATGTTAGTGTCATGTTAGTGTCATGTTAGTGTCATGTTAATGCCATGTTAGTGCCATGTCAGTGTCATGTTAGTGACGTATTAGTGCCATGTTGGTGCCATGTTAGAGCGATGTTAGTGCCATGTCAGTGTCATGTCAGTGTCATGTTAGTGCCATGTCAGTGCCATGTTAGTGTCATGTCAGTGTCATGTCAGTGTCATGTTAGTGCCATGTTAGAGCCATGTCAGTGTCATGTCATTGTCATGTTAGTGCCATGTTAGTGTCATGTCAGTGTCATGTTAGTGACGTATTAGTGCCATGTTAGTGCCATGTTAGTGTCATGTCAGTGTCATGTTAGTGCCATGTTAGTGCCATGTTAGTGTCATGTTAGTGACGTATTAGTGCCATGTTAGTGCCATGTTAGAGCCATGTCAGTGTCATGTTAGTGCCATGTTAGAGCCATGTCAGTGTCATGTCATTGTCATGTTAGTGCCATGTTAGTGTTATGTCATTGTCATGTTAGTGCCATGTCAGTGTCATGTTAGTGCCATGTTAGTGTCATGTTAGTGCCATGTTAGTGTCATGTCATTGTCATGTTAGTGCCATGTCATTGTCATGTTAGTGCCATGTTAGTGTCATGTTAGTGCCATGTTAGTGCCATGTTAGTGTCATGTCATTGTCATGTTAGTGCCATGTCATTGTCATGTTAGTGCCATGTTAGTGTCATGTTAGTGCCATGTTAGTGTCATGTCAGTGCCATGTCAGTGTCATGTCAGTGTCATGTTAGTGCCATGTTAGAGCCATGTCAGTGTCATGTCATTGTCATGTTAGTGCCATGTTAGTGTAATGTCATTGTCATGTTAGTGACGTATTAGTGCCATGTTAGTGCCATGTTAGAGCGATGTTAGTGCCATGTCAGTGTCATGTCAGTGTCATGTCAGTGTCATGTTAGTGCCATGTTAGTGCCCTGTTAGTGTCGTAATAGTGTTGTATTAGTGACGTATTAGTGCCATGTTAGTGTCATGTCAGTGTCATGTTAGTGACGTATTAGTGCCATGTTAGTGCCATGTTAGTGTCATGTCAGTGTCATGTTAGTGCCATGTTAGTGTCATGTTAGTGACGTATTAGTGCCATGTTAGTGCCATGTTAGAGCCATGTCAGTGTCATGTTAGTGCCATGTTAGAGCCATGTCAGTGTCATGTCATTGTCATGTTAGTGCCATGTTAGTGTCATGTCATTGTCATGTTAGTGCCATGTCATTGTCATGTTAGTGCCATGTTAGTGTCATGTTAGTGCCATGTTAGTGTCATGTTTGTGCCATGTTAGTGTCATGTTAGTGCCATGTCAGTGTCATGTCATTGTCATGTTAGTTCCATGTTAGTGTCATGTTAGTGCCATGTTAGTGTCATGTTAGTGCCATGTTAGTGTCATGTTAGTGCCATGTCAGTGTCGTGTCATTGTCATGTTAGTGCCATGTCATTGTCATGTTAGTGCCATGTTAGTGTCATGTTAGTGCCATGTTAGTGCCATGTCATTGTCATGTTAGCGCCATGTTAGTGTCATGTTAGTGCCATGTTAGTGTCATGTTTGTGCCATGTCATTGTCATGTTAGTGTCATGTCATTGTCATGTTAGTGCCATGTTAGTGTCACGTTAGTGCCATGTTAGTGTCATGTTAGTGCCATGTTAGTGTCATGTTAGTGCCATGTCAGTGTCATGTCAGTGCCATGTTAGTGTCATGTTAGTGCCATGTTAGTGTCATGTTAGTGCCATGTTAGTGTCATGTTAGTGCAATGTTAGTGTCATGTTTGTGCCATGTCATTGTCATGTTAGTGCCATGTCATTGTCATGTTAGTGCCATGTTAGTGTCATGTTAGTGCCATGTTAGTGTCATGTTAGTGCCATGTTAGTGTCATGTTAGTGCCATGTCAGTGTCATGTCAGTGCCATGTTAGTGTCATGTTAGTGCCATGTTAGTGTCATGTTAGGGCCATGTTAGTGCCATGTTAGTGTCATGTCAGTGTCATGTTAGTGCCATGTTAGTGTCATGTCATTGTCATGTTGGTGCCATGTCATTGTCATGTTAGTGCCATGTTAGTGTCATGTTAGTGCCATGTTAGTGCCATATCAGTGTCATGTCATTGTCATGTTAGTGCCATGTCATTGTCATGTTAGTGCCATGTTAGTGTCATGTTAGTGCCATGTTAGTGTCATGTTAGTGCCATGTTAGAGTCATGTTAGTGCCATGTTAGTGCCATGTCATTGTCATGTTAGCGCCATGTTAGTGTCATGTTAGTGCCATGTTAGTGTCATGTTTGTGCCATGTCATTGTCATGTTAGTGCCATGTCATTGTCATGTTAGTGCCATGTTAGTGTCATGTTAGTGCCATGTTAGTGTCATGTTAGTGCCATGTTAGTTTCATGTTAGTGCCATGTCAGTGTCATGTCAGTGCCATGTTAGTGTCATGTTAGTGCCATGTTAGTGTCATGTTAGTGCCATGTTAGTGTCATGTTAGTGCAATGTTAGTGTCATGTTTGTGCCATGTCATTGTCATGTTAGTGCCATGTCATTGTCATGTTAGTGCCATGTTAGTGTCATGTTAGTGCCATGTTAGTGTCATGTTAGTGCCATGTTAGTGTCATGTTAGTGCCATGTCAGTGTCATGTCAGTGCCATGTTAGTGTCATGTTAGTGCCATGTTAGTGCCATGTCAGTGTCATGTCATTGTCATGTTAGTGCCATGTCATTGTCATGTTACTGCCATGTTAGTGTCATGTTAGTGCCATGTTAGTGCCATGTTAGTGTCATGTCATTGTCATGTTAGTGCCATGTCATTGTCATGTTAGTGCCATGTTAGTGTCATGTTAGTGCCATGTTAGTGCCATGTCAGTGCCAATGTTAGTGTCATGTTAGTGCCATGTCAGTGTCATGTCATTGTCATGTTAGTGCCATGTCATTGTCATGTTAGTGTTATGTCATTGTCATGTTAGAGCCATGTTAGTGTCATGTTGGTGTCATGTTAGTGCCATGTTAGTGTCATGTTAGTGTCATGTCATTGTCATGTTAGTGCCATGTTAGTGTCATGTTAGTGTCATGTCATTGTCATGTTAGTGTCATGTTAGTGTCATGTTAGTGCCATGTCATTGTCATGTTAGTATCCTGTTAGTGTCATGTTAGTGCCATGTCATTGTCATGTTAGTATCATGTTAGTGTCTTGTTAGTGCCATGTTAGTGCCATGTCAGTACCATGTCATTGTCATGTTAGTGCCATGTCATTGTCATGTCATTGTCATGTTAGTGCCATGTTAGTGTCATGTTAGTGCCATGTCATTGTCATGTTAGTGTCATGTTAGTGTCATGTTAGTGCCATGTTAGTGTCATGTTAGTGCCAGGTCATTGTCATGTTAGTGTCAGGTTAGTGTCATGTTAGTGCCATGTCATTGTCATGTTAGTGCCATGTCATTGTCATGTCATTGTCATGTTAGTGCCATGTTATTGTCATGTTAGTGCCATGTCATTGTCATGTTAGTGTCATGTTAGTGACATGTTAGTGCCATGTCAGTGTCATGTTAGTGTCATGTTAGTGCCATGTCATTGTCATGTCATTGTCATGTTAGTGTCATGTTAGTGCCATGTTAGTGCCATGTTAGTGTCATGTTAGTGCCATGTCATTGTCATGTTAGTGTCATGTTAGTGTCATGTTAGTGCCATGTTAGTGCCATGTAAGTGCCATATCATTGTCATGTTAGTGCCATGTCAGTGCCATGTCATTGTCATGTTAGTGCTGTGTCATTGTCATGTCATTGTCATGTTAGTGTCATGTTAGTGCCATGTTAGTGCCATGTTAGAGCGATGTTAGTGCCATGTCAGTGTCATGTCAGTGTCATGTTAGTGCCATGTTAGTGCCATGTTAGTGTCATGTCAGTGTCATGTCAGTGTCATGTCAGTGTCATGTTAGTGCCATGTTAGAGCCATGTCAGTGTCATGTCATTGTCATGTTAGTGCCATGTTAGTGTCACCTCAGTGTCATGTTAGTGACGTATTAGTGCCATGTTAGTGCCATGTTAGTGTCATGTCAGTGTCATGTTAGTGCCATGTTAGTGTCATGTCAGTGTCATGTTAGTGCCATGTTAGTGCCATGTTAGTGTCATGTTAGTGACGTATTAGTGCCATGTTAGTGCCATGTTAGAGCCATGTCAGTGTCATGTTAGTGCCATGTTAGAGCCATGTCAGTGTCATGTCATTGTCATGTTAGTGCCATGTTAGTGTTATGTCATTGTCATGTTAGTGCCATGTCATTGTCATGTTAGTGCCATGTTAGTGTCATGTTAGTGCCATGTTAGTGTCATGTCATTGTCATATTAATGCCATGTCATTGTCATGTTAGTGCCATGTTAGTGTCATGTTAGTGCCATGTTAGTGCCATGTTAGTGTCATGTCATTGTCATGTTAGTGTCATGTTTGTGCCATGTCAGTGCCATGTCATTGTCATGTTAGTGCCATGTCATTGTCATGTCATTGTCATGTTAGTGTCATGTTAGTGCCATGTTAGTGCCATGTTAGTGTCATGTTAGTGCCATGTCATTGTCATGTTAGTGTCATGTTAGTGTCATGTTAGTGCCATGTTAGTGCCATGTTAGTGCCATGTCAGTGCCATATCATTGTCATGTTAGTGCCATGTCAGTGCCATGTCATTGTCATGTTAGTGCCATGTCATTGTCATGTCATTGTCATGTTAGTGTCATGTTAGTGTCATGTTAGTGTCATGTTAGTGTCATGTTAATGCCATGTTAGTGCCATGTCAGTGTCATGTTAGTGACGTATTAGTGCCATGTTGGTGCCATGTTAGAGCGATGTTAGTGCCATGTCAGTGTCATGTCAGTGTCATGTTAGTGCCATGTCAGTGCCATGTTAGTGTCATGTCAGTGTCATGTCAGTGTCATGTTAATGCCATGTTAGAGCCATGTCAGTGTCATGTCATTGTCATGTTAGTGCCATGTTAGTGTCATGTCAGTGTCATGTTAGTGACGTATTAGTGCCATGTTAGTGCCATGTTAGTGTCATGTCAGTGTCATGTTAGTGCCATGTTAGTGCCATGTTAGTGTCATGTTAGTGACGTATTAGTGCCATGTTAGTGCCATGTTAGAGCCATGTCAGTGTCATGTTAGTGCCATGTTAGAGCCATGTCAGTGTCATGTCATTGTCATGTTAGTGCCATGTTAGTGTTATGTCATTGTCATGTTAGTGCCATGTCAGTGTCATGTTAGTGCCATGTTAGTGTCATGTTAGTGCCATGTTAGTGTCATGTCATTGTCATGTTAGTGCCATGTCATTGTCATGTTAGTGCCATGTTAGTGTCATGTTAGTGCCATGTTAGTGCCATGTTAGTGTCATGTCATTGTCATGTTAGTGCCATGTCATTGTCATGTTAGTGCCATGTTAGTGTCATGTTAGTGCCATGTTAGTGTCATGTCAGTGCCATGTCAGTGTCATGTCAGTGTCATGTTAGTGCCATGTTAGAGCCATGTCAGTGTCATGTCATTGTCATGTTAGTGCCATGTTAGTGTAATGTCATTGTCATGTTAGTGACGTATTAGTGCCATGTTAGTGCCATGTTAGAGCGATGTTAGTGCCATGTCAGTGTCATGTCAGTGTCATGTCAGTGTCATGTTAGTGCCATGTTAGTGCCCTGTTAGTGTCGTAATAGTGTTGTATTAGTGACGTATTAGTGCCATGTTAGTGTCATGTCAGTGTCATGTTAGTGACGTATTAGTGCCATGTTAGTGCCATGTTAGTGTCATGTCAGTGTCATGTTAGTGCCATGTTAGTGCCATGTTAGTGTCATGTTAGTGACGTATTAGTGCCATGTTAGTGCCATGTTAGAGCCATGTCAGTGTCATGTTAGTGCCATGTTAGAGCCATGTCAGTGTCATGTCATTGTCATGTTAGTGCCATGTTAGTGTCATGTCATTGTCATGTTAGTGCCATGTCATTGTCATGTTAGTGCCATGTTAGTGTCATGTTAGTGCCATGTTAGTGTCATGTTTGTGCCATGTTAGTGTCATGTTAGTGCCATGTCAGTGTCATGTCATTGTCATGTTAGTTCCATGTTAGTGTCATGTTAGTGCCATGTTAGTGTCATGTTAGTGCCATGTTAGTGTCATGTTAGTGCCATGTCAGTGTCGTGTCATTGTCATGTTAGTGCCATGTCATTGTCATGTTAGTGCCATGTTAGTGTCATGTTAGTGCCATGTTAGTGCCATGTCATTGTCATGTTAGCGCCATGTTAGTGTCATGTTAGTGCCATGTTAGTGTCATGTTTGTGCCATGTCATTGTCATGTTAGTGTCATGTCATTGTCATGTTAGTGCCATGTTAGTGTCACGTTAGTGCCATGTTAGTGTCATGTTAGTGCCATGTTAGTGTCATGTTAGTGCCATGTCAGTGTCATGTCAGTGCCATGTTAGTGTCATGTTAGTGCCATGTTAGTGTCATGTTAGTGCCATGTTAGTGTCATGTTAGTGCAATGTTAGTGTCATGTTTGTGCCATGTCATTGTCATGTTAGTGCCATGTCATTGTCATGTTAGTGCCATGTTAGTGTCATGTTAGTGCCATGTTAGTGTCATGTTAGTGCCATGTTAGTGTCATGTTAGTGCCATGTCAGTGTCATGTCAGTGCCATGTTAGTGTCATGTTAGTGCCATGTTAGTGTCATGTTAGGGCCATGTTAGTGCCATGTTAGTGTCATGTCAGTGTCATGTTAGTGCCATGTTAGTGTCATGTCATTGTCATGTTGGTGCCATGTCATTGTCATGTTAGTGCCATGTTAGTGTCATGTTAGTGCCATGTTAGTGCCATATCAGTGTCATGTCATTGTCATGTTAGTGCCATGTCATTGTCATGTTAGTGCCATGTTAGTGTCATGTTAGTGCAATGTTAGTGTCATGTTAGTGCCATGTTAGAGTCATGTTAGTGCCATGTTAGTGCCATGTCATTGTCATGTTAGCGCCATGTTAGTGTCATGTCATTGTCATGTTAGTGCCATGTCATTGTCATGTTAGTGCCATGTTAGTGTCATGTTAGTGCCATGTTAGTGCCATGTTAGTGTCATGTCATTGTCATGTTAGTGCCATGTCATTGTCATGTTAGTGCCATGTTAGTGTCATGTTAGTGCCATGTTAGTGTCATGTCAGTGCCATGTCAGTGCCATGTCAGTGCCATGTAAGTGTCATGTTAGTGTCATGTTAGTGCCATGTCAGTGTCATGTCAGTGTCATGTTAGTGCCATGTCATTGTCATGTTAGTGCCATGTTAGTGTCATGTTAGTGCCATGTTAGTGCCATGTCAGTGCCAATGTTAGTGTCATGTTAGTGCCATGCCAGTGTCATGTCATTGTCATGTTAGTGCCATGTCATTGTCATGTTAGCGTTATGTCATTGTCAAGTTAGTGCCATGTTAGTGTCATGTTGGTGTCATGTTAGTGCCATGGTAGTGTCATGTTAGTGTCATGTCATTGTCATGTTAGTGCCATGTTAGTGTCATGTTAGTGTCATGTCATTGTCATGTTAGTGTCATGTTAGTGTCATGTTAGTGCCATGTCATTGTCATGTTAGTGTCATGTTAGTGTCATGTTAGTGCCATGTTAGTGCCATGTTAGTGCCCTGTTAGTGTCATGTTAGTGCCATGTCATTGTCATGTTAGTATCATGTTAGTGTCTTGTTAGTGCCATGTTAGTGCCATGTCAGTGCCATGTCATTGTCATGTTAGTGCCATGTCATTGTCATGTCATTGTCATGTTAGTGCCATGTTAGTGTCATGTTAGTGCCATGTCATTGTCATGTTAGTGTCATGTTAGTGTCATGTTAGTGCCATGTTAGTGTCATGTTAGTGCCAGGTCATTGTCATGTTAGTGTCAGGTTAGTGTCATGTTAGTGCCATGTTAGTGCCATGTCAGTGCCATGTCATTGTCATGTTAGTGCCATGTCATTGTCATGTCATTGTCATGTTAGTGCCATGTTATTGTCATGTTAGTGCCATGTCATTGTCATGTTAGTGCCATGTTAGTGTCATGTTAGTGCCATGTTAGTGTCATGTCAGTGCCATGTCAGTGTCATGTCAGTGTCATGTTAGTGCCATGTTAGAGCCATGTCAGTGTCATGTCATTGTCATGTTAGTGCCATGTTAGTGTAATGTCATTGTCATGTTAGTGACGTATTAGTGCCATGTTAGTGCCATGTTAGAGCGATGTTAGTGCCATGTCAGTGTCATGTCAGTGTCATGTCAGTGTCATGTTAGTGCCATGTTAGTGCCCTGTTAGTGTCGTAATAGTGTTGTATTAGTGACGTATTAGTGCCATGTTAGTGTCATGTCAGTGTCATGTTAGTGACGTATTAGTGCCATGTTAGTGCCATGTTAGTGTCATGTCAGTGTCATGTTAGTGCCATGTTAGTGCCATGTTAGTGTCATGTTAGTGACGTATTAGTGCCATGTTAGTGCCATGTTAGAGCCATGTCAGTGTCATGTTAGTGCCATGTTAGAGCCATGTCAGTGTCATGTCATTGTCATGTTAGTGCCATGTTAGTGTCATGTCATTGTCATGTTAGTGCCATGTCATTGTCATGTTAGTGCCATGTTAGTGTCATGTTAGTGCCATGTTAGTGTCATGTTTGTGCCATGTTAGTGTCATGTTAGTGCCATGTCAGTGTCATGTCATTGTCATGTTAGTTCCATGTTAGTGTCATGTTAGTGCCATGTTAGTGTCATGTTAGTGCCATGTTAGTGTCATGTTAGTGCCATGTCAGTGTCGTGTCATTGTCATGTTAGTGCCATGTCATTGTCATGTTAGTGCCATGTTAGTGTCATGTTAGTGCCATGTTAGTGCCATGTCATTGTCATGTTAGCGCCATGTTAGTGTCATGTTAGTGCCATGTTAGTGTCATGTTTGTGCCATGTCATTGTCATGTTAGTGTCATGTCATTGTCATGTTAGTGCCATGTTAGTGTCACGTTAGTGCCATGTTAGTGTCATGTTAGTGCCATGTTAGTGTCATGTTAGTGCCATGTCAGTGTCATGTCAGTGCCATGTTAGTGTCATGTTAGTGCCATGTTAGTGTCATGTTAGTGCCATGTTAGTGTCATGTTAGTGCAATGTTAGTGTCATGTTTGTGCCATGTCATTGTCATGTTAGTGCCATGTCATTGTCATGTTAGTGCCATGTTAGTGTCATGTTAGTGCCATGTTAGTGTCATGTTAGTGCCATGTTAGTGTCATGTTAGTGCCATGTCAGTGTCATGTCAGTGCCATGTTAGTGTCATGTTAGTGCCATGTTAGTGTCATGTTAGGGCCATGTTAGTGCCATGTTAGTGTCATGTCAGTGTCATGTTAGTGCCATGTTAGTGTCATGTCATTGTCATGTTGGTGCCATGTCATTGTCATGTTAGTGCCATGTTAGTGTCATGTTAGTGCCATGTTAGTGCCATATCAGTGTCATGTCATTGTCATGTTAGTGCCATGTCATTGTCATGTTAGTGCCATGTTAGTGTCATGTTAGTGCAATGTTAGTGTCATGTTAGTGCCATGTTAGAGTCATGTTAGTGCCATGTTAGTGCCATGTCATTGTCATGTTAGCGCCATGTTAGTGTCATGTTAGTGCCATGTTAGTGTCATGTTTGTGCCATGTCATTGTCATGTTAGTGCCATGTCATTGTCATGTTAGTGCCATGTTAGTGTCATGTTAGTGCCATGTTAGTGTCATGTTAGTGCCATGTTAGTTTCATGTTAGTGCCATGTCAGTGTCATGTCAGTGCCATGTTAGTGTCATGTTAGTGCCATGTTAGTGTCATGTTAGTGCCATGTTAGTGTCATGTTAGTGCAATGTTAGTGTCATGTTTGTGCCATGTCATTGTCATGTTAGTGCCATGTCATTGTCATGTTAGTGCCATGTTAGTGTCATGTTAGTGCCATGTTAGTGTCATGTTAGTGCCATGTTAGTGTCATGTTAGTGCCATGTCAGTGTCATGTCAGTGCCATGTTAGTGTCATGTTAGTGCCATGTTAGTGTCATGTTAGGGCCATGTTAGTGTCATGTTAGTGCCATGTTAGTGTCATGTCAGTGTCATGTTAGTGCCATGTTAGTGTCATGTCATTGTCATGTTAGTCCCATGTCATTGTCATGTTAGTGCCATGTTAGTGCCATGTCAGTGTCATGTCATTGTCATGTTAGTGCCATGTCATTGTCATGTTACTGCCATGTTAGTGTCATGTTAGTGCCATGTTAGTGCCATGTTAGTGTCATGTCATTGTCATGTTAGTGCCATGTCATTGTCATGTTAGTGCCATGTTAGTGTCATGTTAGTGCCATGTTAGTGCCATGTCAGTGCCAATGTTAGTGTCATGTTAGTGCCATGTCAGTGTCATGTCATTGTCATGTTAGTGCCATGTCATTGTCATGTTAGTGTTATGTCATTGTCATGTTAGTGCCATGTTAGTGTCATGTTGGTGTCATGTTAGTGCCATGTTAGTGTCATGTTAGTGTCATGTCATTGTCATGTTAGTGCCATGTTAGTGTCATGTTAGTGTCATGTCATTGTCATGTTAGTGTCATGTTAGTGTCATGTTAGTGCCATGTCATTGTCATGTTAGTATCATGTTAGTGTCATGTTAGTGCCATGTTAGTGCCATGTTAGTGCCCTGTTAGTGTCATGTTAGTGCCATGTCATTGTCATGTTAGTATCATGTTAGTGTCTTGTTAGTGCCATGTTAGTGCCATGTCAGTGCCATGTCATTGTCATGTTAGTGCCATGTCATTGTCATGTCATTGTCATGTTAGTGCCATGTTAGTGTCATGTTAGTGCCATGTCATTGTCATGTTAGTGTCATGTTAGTGTCATGTTAGTGCCATGTTAGTGTCATGTTAGTGCCAGGTCATTGTCATGTTAGTGTCAGGTTAGTGTCATGTTAGTGCCATGTTAGTGCCATGTCAGTGCCATGTCATTGTCATGTTAGTGCCATGTCATTGTCATGTCATTGTTATGTTAGTGCCATGTTATTGTCATGTTAGTGGCATGTCATTGTCATGTTAGTGTCATGTTAGTGTCATGTTAGTGTCATGTTAATGCCATGTTAGTGCCATGTCAGTGTCATGTTAGTGTCATGTTAGTGCCATGTCATTGTCATGTCATTGTCATGTTAGTGTCATGTTAGTGCCATGTTAGTGCCATGTTAGTGTCATGTTAGTGCCATGTCATTGTCATGTTAGTGTCATGTTATTGTCATGTTAGTGCCATGTTAGTGCCATGTTAGTGCCATGTCAGTGCCATATCATTGTCATGTTAGTGCCATGTCAGTGCCATGTCATTGTCATGTTAGTGCCGTGTCATTGTCATGTCATTGTCATGTTAGTGTCATGTTAGTGCCATGTCAGTGTCATGTTAGTGACGTATTAGTGCCATGTTAGTGCCATGTTAGAGCGATGTTAGTGCCATGTCAGTGTCATGTCAGTGTCATGTTAGTGCCATTTTAGTGCCATGTTAGTGTCATGTCAGTGTCATGTCAGTGTCATGTCAGTGTCATGTTAGTGCCATGTTAGAGCCATGTCAGTGTCATGTCATTGTCATGTTAGTGCCATGTTAGTGTCATGTCAGTGTCATGTTAGTGACGTATTAGTGCCATGTTAGTGCCATGTTAGTGTCATGTCAGTGTCATGTTAGTGCCATGTTAGTGTCATGTCAGTGTCATGTTAGTGCCATGTTAGTGCCATGTTAGTGTCATGTTAGTGACGTATTAGTGCCATGTTAGTGCCATGTTAGAGCCATGTCAGTGTCATGTTAGTGCCATGTTAGAGCCATGTCAGTGTCATGTCATTGTCATGTTAGTGCCATGTTAGTGCCATATCAGTGTCATGTCATTGTCATGTTAGTGCCATGTCATTGTCATGTTAGTGCCATGTTAGTGTCATGTTAGTGCAATGTTAGTGTCATGTTAGTGCCATGTTAGAGTCATGTTAGTGCCATGTTAGTGCCATGTCATTGTCATGTTAGCGCCATGTTAGTGTCATGTTAGTGCCATGTTAGTGTCATGTTTGTGCCATGTCATTGTCATGTTAGTGCCATGTCATTGTCATGTTAGTGCCATGTTAGTGTCATGTTAGTGCCATGTTAGTGTCATGTTAGTGCCATGTTAGTTTCATGTTAGTGCCATGTCAGTGTCATGTCAGTGCCATGTTAGTGTCATGTTAGTGCCATGTTAGTGTCATGTTAGTGCCATGTTAGTGTCATGTTAGTGCAATGTTAGTGTCATGTTTGTGCCATGTCATTGTCATGTTAGTGCCATGTCATTGTCATGTTAGTGCCATGTTAGTGTCATGTTAGTGCCATGTTAGTGTCATGTTAGTGCCATGTTAGTGTCATGTTAGTGCCATGTCAGTGTCATGTCAGTGCCATGTTAGTGTCATGTTAGTGCCATGTTAGTGTCATGTTAGGGCCATGTTAGTGTCATGTTAGTGCCATGTTAGTGTCATGTCAGTGTCATGTTAGTGCCATGTTAGTGTCATGTCATTGTCATGTTAGTGCCATGTCATTGTCATGTTAGTGCCATGTTAGTGCCATGTCAGTGTCATGTCATTGTCATGTTAGTGCCATGTCATTGTCATGTTACTGCCATGTTAGTGTCATGTTAGTGCCATGTTAGTGCCATGTTAGTGTCATGTCATTGTCATGTTAGTGCCATGTCATTGTCATGTTAGTGCCATGTTAGTGTCATGTTAGTGCCATGTTAGTGCCATGTCAGTGCCAATGTTAGTGTCATGTTAGTGCCATGTCAGTGTCATGTCATTGTCATGTTAGTGCCATGTCATTGTCATGTTAGTGTTATGTCATTGTCATGTTAGTGCCATGTTAGTGTCATGTTGGTGTCATGTTAGTGCCATGTTAGTGTCATGTTAGTGTCATGTCATTGTCATGTTAGTGCCATGTTAGTGTCATGTTAGTGTCATGTCATTGTCATGTTAGTGTCATGTTAGTGTCATGTTAGTGCCATGTCATTGTCATGTTAGTATCATGTTAGTGTCATGTTAGTGCCATGTTAGTGCCATGTTAGTGCCCTGTTAGTGTCATGTTAGTGCCATGTCATTGTCATGTTAGTATCATGTTAGTGTCTTGTTAGTGCCATGTTAGTGCCATGTCAGTGCCATGTCATTGTCATGTTAGTGCCATGTCATTGTCATGTCATTGTCATGTTAGTGCCATGTTAGTGTCATGTTAGTGCCATGTCATTGTCATGTTAGTGTCATGTTAGTGTCATGTTAGTGCCATGTTAGTGTCATGTTAGTGCCAGGTCATTGTCATGTTAGTGTCAGGTTAGTGTCATGTTAGTGCCATGTTAGTGCCATGTCAGTGCCATGTCATTGTCATGTTAGTGCCATGTCATTGTCATGTCATTGTTATGTTAGTGCCATGTTATTGTCATGTTAGTGGCATGTCATTGTCATGTTAGTGTCATGTTAGTGTCATGTTAGTGTCATGTTAATGCCATGTTAGTGCCATGTCAGTGTCATGTTAGTGTCATGTTAGTGCCATGTCATTGTCATGTCATTGTCATGTTAGTGTCATGTTAGTGCCATGTTAGTGCCATGTTAGTGTCATGTTAGTGCCATGTCATTGTCATGTTAGTGTCATGTTATTGTCATGTTAGTGCCATGTTAGTGCCATGTTAGTGCCATGTCAGTGCCATATCATTGTCATGTTAGTGCCATGTCAGTGCCATGTCATTGTCATGTTAGTGCCGTGTCATTGTCATGTCATTGTCATGTTAGTGTCATGTTAGTGCCATGTCAGTGTCATGTTAGTGACGTATTAGTGCCATGTTAGTGCCATGTTAGAGCGATGTTAGTGCCATGTCAGTGTCATGTCAGTGTCATGTTAGTGCCATTTTAGTGCCATGTTAGTGTCATGTCAGTGTCATGTCAGTGTCATGTCAGTGTCATGTTAGTGCCATGTTAGAGCCATGTCAGTGTCATGTCATTGTCATGTTAGTGCCATGTTAGTGTCATGTCAGTGTCATGTTAGTGACGTATTAGTGCCATGTTAGTGCCATGTTAGTGTCATGTCAGTGTCATGTTAGTGCCATGTTAGTGTCATGTCAGTGTCATGTTAGTGCCATGTTAGTGCCATGTTAGTGTCATGTTAGTGACGTATTAGTGCCATGTTAGTGCCATGTTAGAGCCATGTCAGTGTCATGTTAGTGCCATGTTAGAGCCATGTCAGTGTCATGTCATTGTCATGTTAGTGCCATGTTAGTGTTATGTCATTGTCATGTTAGTGCCATGTCAGTGTCATGTTAGTGCCATGTTAGTGTCATGTTAGTGCCATGTTAGTGTCATGTCATTGTCATGTTAGTGCCATGTCATTGTCATGTTAGTGCCATGTTATTGTCATGTTAGTGCCATGTTAGTGCCATGTTAGTGTCATGTCATTGTCATGTTAGTGTCATGTTAGTGCCATGTTAGTGTCATGTCAGTGTCATGTTAGTGCCATGTTAGTGCCATGTTAGTGTCATATTAGTGACGTATTAGTGCCATGTTAGTGCAATGTTAGAGCCATGTCAGTGTCATGTTAGTGCCATGTTAGAGCCATGTAAGTGTCATGTCATTGTCATGTTAGTGCCATGTTAGTGTCATGTCATAGTCATGTTAGTGCCATGTCAGTGTCATGTTAGTGCCATGTTAGTGCCATGTTAGTGCCATGTTAGTGCCATGTTAGTGTCATGTCATTGTCATGTTAGTGCCATGTCATTGTCATGTTAGTGCCATGTTAGTGTCATGTTAGTGCCATGTTAGTGCCATGTTAGTGTCATGTCATTGTCATGTTAGTGCCATGTCATTGTCATGTTAGTGCCATGTTAGTGTCATGTTAGTGCCATGTTAGTGTCATGTCAGTGCCATGTCAGTGCCATGTCAGTGCCATGTAAGTGTCATGTTAGTGTCATGTTAGTGCCATGTCAGTGTCATGTCAGTGTCATGTTAGTGCCATGTCATTGTCATGTTAGTGCCATGTTAGTGTCATGTTAGTGCCATGTTAGTGCCATGTCAGTGCCAATGTTAGTGTCATGTTAGTGCCATGCCAGTGTCATGTCATTGTCATGTTAGTGCCATGTCATTGTCATGTTAGCGTTATGTCATTGTCAAGTTAGTGCCATGTTAGTGTCATGTTGGTGTCATGTTAGTGCCATGGTAGTGTCATGTTAGTGTCATGTCATTGTCATGTTAGTGCCATGTTAGTGTCATGTTAGTGTCATGTCATTGTCATGTTAGTGTCATGTTAGTGTCATGTTAGTGCCATGTCATTGTCATGTTAGTGTCATGTTAGTGTCATGTTAGTGCCATGTTAGTGCCATGTTAGTGCCCTGTTAGTGTCATGTTAGTGCCATGTCATTGTCATGTTAGTATCATGTTAGTGTCTTGTTAGTGCCATGTTAGTGCCATGTCAGTGCCATGTCATTGTCATGTTAGTGCCATGTCATTGTCATGTCATTGTCATGTTAGTGCCATGTTAGTGTCATGTTAGTGCCATGTCATTGTCATGTTAGTGTCATGTTAGTGTCATGTTAGTGCCATGTTAGTGTCATGTTAGTGCCAGGTCATTGTCATGTTAGTGTCAGGTTAGTGTCATGTTAGTGCCATGTTAGTGCCATGTCAGTGCCATGTCATTGTCATGTTAGTGCCATGTCATTGTCATGTCATTGTCATGTTAGTGCCATGTTATTGTCATGTTAGTGCCATGTCATTGTCATGTTAGTGTCATGTTAGTGCCATGTTAGTGCCATGTCAGTGTCATGTTAGTGTCATGTTAGTGCCATGTCATTGTCATGTCATTGTCATGTTAGTGTCATGTTAGTGCCATGTTAGTGCCATGTTAGTGTCATGTTAGTGCCATGTCATTGTCATCTTAGTGTCATGTTAGTGTCATGTTAGTGCCATGTTAGTGCCACGTCAGTGCCATATCATTGTCATGTTAGTGCCATGTCAGTGCCATGTCATTGTCATGTTAGTGCCGTGTCATTGTCATGTCATTGTTATGTTAGTGTCATGTTAGTGTCATGTTAGTGTCATGTTAATGCCATGTTAGTGCCATGTCAGTGTCATGTTAGTGACGTATTAGTGCCATGTTAGTGCCATGTTAGAGCGATGTTAGTGCCATGTCAGTGTCATGTCAGTGTCATGTTAGTGCCATGTTAGTGCCATGTTAGTGTCATGTCAGTGTCATGTCAGTGTCATGTCAGTGTCATGTTAGTGCCATGGTAGAGCCATGTCAGTGTCATGTCATTGTCATGTTAGTGCCATGTTAGTGTCATGTCAGTGTCATGTTAGTGACGTATTAGTGCCATGTTAGTGCCATGTTAGTGTCATGTCAGTGTCATGTTAGTGCCATGTTAGTGTCATGTCAGTGTCATGTTAGTGCCATGTTAGTGCCATGTTAGTGTCATGTTAGTGACGTATTAGTGCCATGTTAGTGCCATGTTAGAGCCATGTCAGTGTCATGTCATTGTCATGTTAGTGCCATGTTAGTGTTATGTCATTGTCATGTTAGTGCCATGTCAGTGTCATGTTAGTGCCATGTTAGTGTCATGTTAGTGCCATGTTAGTGTCATGTCATTGTCATGTTAGTGCCATGTCATTGTCATGTTAGTGCCATGTTAGTGTCATGTTTGTGCCATGTTAGTGCCATGTTAGTGTCATGTCATTGTCATGTTAGTGTCATATTAGTGCCATGTCAGTGCCATGTCATTGTCATGTTAGTGCCATGTCAGTGCCATATCATTGTCATGTTAGTGCCATGTCAGTGCCATGTCATTGTCATGTTAGTGCCATGTCATTGTCATGTCATTGTCATGTTAGTGTCATGTTAGTGTCATGTTAGTGTCATGTTAATGCCATGTTAGTGCCATGTCAGTGTCATGTTAGTGACGTATTAGTGCCATGTTGGTGCCATGTTAGAGCGATGTTAGTGCCATGTCAGTTTCATGTCAGTGTCATGTTAGTGCCATGTTAGTGCCATGTTAGTGTCATGTCAGTGTCATGTCAGTGTCATGTTAGTGCCATGTTAGAGCCATGTCAGTGTCATGTCATTGTCATGTTAGTGCCATGTTAGTGTCATGTCAGTGTCATGTTAGTGACGTATTAGTGCCATGTTAGTGCCATGTTAGTGTCATGTCAGTGTCATGTTAGTGCCATGTTAGTGCCATGTTAGTGTCATGTTAGTGACGTATTAGTGCCATTTTAGTGCCATGTTAGAGCCATGTCAGTGTCATGTTAGTGCCATGTTAGAGCCATGTCAGTGTCATGTCATTGTCATGTTAGTGCCATGTTAGTGTTATGTCATTGTCATGTTAGTGCCATGTCAGTGTCATGTTAGTGCCATGTTAGTGTCATGTTAGTGCCATGTTAGTGTCATGTCATTGTCATGTTAGTGCCATGTCATTGTCATGTTAGTGCCATGTTAGTGTCATGTTAGTGCCATGTTAGTGCCATGTTAGTGTCATGTCATTGTCATGTTAGTGCCATGTCATTGTCATGTTAGTGCCATGTTAGTGTCATGTTAGTGCCATGTTAGTGTCATGTCAGTGCCATGTCAGTGTCATGTCAGTGTCATGTTAGTGCCATGTTAGAGCCATGTCAGTGTCATGTCATTGTCATGTTAGTGCCATGTTAGTGTAATGTCATTGTCATGTTAGTGACGTATTAGTGCCATGTTAGTGCCATGTTAGAGCGATGTTAGTGCCATGTCAGTGTCATGTCAGTGTCATGTCAGTGTCATGTTAGTGCCATGTTAGTGCCATGTTAGTGTCGTAATAGTGTTGTATTAGTGACGTATTAGTGCCATGTTAGTGTCATGTCAGTGTCATGTTAGTGACGTATTAGTGCCATGTTAGTGCCATGTTAGTGTCATGTCAGTGTCATGTTAGTGCCATGTTAGTGCCATGTTAGTGTCATGTTAGTGACGTATTAGTGCCATTTTAGTGCCATGTTAGAGCCATGTCAGTGTCATGTTAGTGCCATGTTAGAGCAATGTCAGTGTCATGTCATTGTCATGTTAGTGCCATGTTAGTGTTATGTCATTGTCATGTTAGTGCCATGTCAGTGTCATGTTAGTGCCATGTTAGTGTCATGTTAGTGCCATGTCAGTGCCATGTCATTGTCATGTTAGTGCCATGTCATTGTCATGTCATTGTTATGTTAGTGCCATGTTATTGTCATGTTAGTGCCATGTCATTGTCATGTTAGTGTCATGTTAGTGTCATGTTAATGCCATGTTAGTGCCATGTCAGTGTCATGTTAGTGTCATGTTAGTGCCATGTCATTGTCATGTCATTGTCATGTTAGTGTCATGTTAGTGCCATGTTAGTGCCATGTTAGTGTCATGTTAGTGTCATGTCATTGTCATGTTAGTGTCATGTTAGTGTCATGTTAGTGCCATGTTAGTGCCATGTTAGTGCCATGTCAGTGCCATATCATTGTCATGTTAGTGCCATGTCAGTGCCATGTCATTGTCATGTTAGTGCCGTGTCATTGTCATGTCATTGTCATGTTAGTGTCATGTTAGTGCCATGTCAGTGTCATGTTAGTGACGTATTTGTGCCATGTTAGTGCCATGTTAGAGCGATGTTAGTGCCATGTCAGTGTCATGTCAGTGTCATGTTAGTGCCATTTTAGTGCCATGTTAGTGTCATGTCAGTGTCATGTCAGTGTCATGTCAGTGTCATGTTAGTGCCATGTTAGAGCCATGTCAGTGTCATGTCATTGTCATGTTAGTGCCATGTTAGTGTCATGTCAGTGTCATGTTAGTGACGTATTAGTGCCATGTTAGTGCCATGTTAGTGTCATGTCAGTGTCATGTTCGTGCCATGTTAGTGTCATGTCAGTGTCATGTTAGTGCCATGTTAGTGCCATGTTAGTGTCATGTTAGTGACGTATTAGTGCCATGTTAGTGCCATGTTAGAGCCATGTCAGTGTCATGTTAGTGCCATGTTAGAGCCATGTCAGTGTCATGTCATTGTCATGTTAGTGCCATGTTAGTGTTATGTCATTGTCATGTTAGTGCCATGTCAGTGTCATGTTAGTGCCATGTTAGTGTCATGTTAGTGCCATGTCATTGTCATGTTAGTGCCATGTTATTGTCATGTTAGTGCCATGTTAGTGTCATGTCATTGTCATGTTAGTGTCATGTTAGTGCCATGTTAGTGTCATGTCAGTGTCATGTTAGTGCCATGTTAGTGCCATGTTAGTGTCATGTTAGTGACGTATTAGTGCCATGTTAGTGCCATGTTAGAGCCATGTCAGTGTCATGTTAGTGCCATGTTAGAGCCATGTAAGTGTCATGTCATTGTCATGTTAGTGCCATGTTAGTGTTATGTCATTGTCATGTTAGTGCCATGTCAGTGTCATGTTACTGCCATGTTAGTGCCATGTTAGTGCCATGTTAGTGCCATGTTAGTGTCATGTCATTGTCATGTTAGTGCCATGTCATTGTCATGTTAGTGCCATGTTAGTGTCATGTTAGTGCCATGTTAGTGCCATGTTAGTGTCATGTCATTGTCATGTTAGTGCCATGTCATTGTCATGTTAGTGCCATGTTAGTGTCATGTTAGTGCCATGTTAGTGTCATGTCAGTGCCATGTCAGTGCCATGTCAGTGCCATGTAAGTGTCATGTTAGTGTCATGTTAGTGCCATGTCAGTGTCATGTCAGTGTCATGTTAGTGCCATGTCATTGTCATGTTAGTGCCATGTTAGTGTCATGTTAGTGCCATGTTAGAGCCATGTCAGTGCCAATGTTAGTGTCATGTTAGTGCCATGTCAGTGTCATGTCATTGTCATGTTAGTGCCATGTCATTGTCATGTTAGCGTTATGTCATTGTCAAGTTAGTGCCATGTTAGTGTCATGTTGGTGTCATGTTAGTGCCATGGTAGTGTCATGTTAGTGTCATGTCATTGTCATGTTAGTGCCATGTTAGTGTCATGTTAGTGTCATGTCATTGTCATGTTAGTGTCATGTTAGTGTCATGTTAGTGCCATGTCATTGTCATGTTAGTGTCATGTTAGTGTCATGTTAGTGCCATGTTAGTGCCATGTTAGTGCCCTGTTAGTGTCATGTTAGTGCCATGTCATTGTCATGTTAGTATCATGTTAGTGTCTTGTTAGTGCCATGTTAGTGCCATGTCAGTGCCATGTCATTGTCATGTTAGTGCCATGTCATTGTCATGTCATTGTCATGTTAGTGCCATGTTAGTGTCATGTTAGTGCCATGTCATTGTCATGTTAGTGTCATGTTAGTGTCATGTTAGTGCCATGTTAGTGTCATGTTAGTGCCAGGTCATTGTCATGTTAGTGTCAGGTTAGTGTCATGTTAGTGCCATGTTAGTGCCATGTCAGTGCCATGTCATTGTCATGTTAGTTCCATGTCATTGTCATGTCATTGTCATGTTAGTGCCATGTTATTGTCATGTTAGTGCCATGTCATTGTCATGTTAGTGTCATGTTAGTGCCATGTTAGTGCCATGTCAGTGTCATGTTAGTGTCATGTTAGTGCCATGTCATTGTCATGTCATTGTCATGTTAGTGTCATGTTAGTGCCATGTTAGTGCCATGTTAGTGTCATGTTAGTGCCACGTCAGTGCCATATCATTGTCATGTTAGTGCCATGTCAGTGCCATGTCATTGTCATGTTAGTGCCGTGTCATTGTCATGTCATTGTCATGTTAGTGTCATGTTAGTGTCATGTTAGTGTCATGTTAATGCCATGTTAGTGCCATGTCAGTGTCATGTTAGTGACGTATTAGTGCCATGTTAGTGCCATGTTAGAGCGATGTTAGTGCCATGTCAGTGTCATGTCAGTGTCATGTTAGTGCCATGTTAGTGCCATGTTAGTGTCATGTTAGTGTCATGTCAGTGTCATGTCAGTGTCATGTTAGTGCCATGGTAGAGCCATGTCAGTGTCATGTCATTGTCATGTTAGTGCCATGTTAGTGTCATGTCAGTGTCATGTTAGTGACGTATTAGTGCCATGTTAGTGCCATGTTAGTGTCATGTCAGTGTCATGTTAGTGCCATGTTAGTGTCATGTCAGTGTCATGTTAGTGCCATGTTAGTGCCATGTTAGTGTCATGTTAGTGACGTATTAGTGCCATGTTAGTGCCATGTTAGAGCCATGTCAGTGTCATGTTAGTGCCATGTTAGAGCCATGTCAGTGTCATGTCATTGTCATGTTAGTGCCATGTTAGTGTTATGTCATTGTCATGTTAGTGCCATGTCAGTGTCATGTTAGTGCCATGTTAGTGTCATGTTAGTGCCATGTTAGTGTCATGTCATTGTCATGTTAGTGCCATGTCATTGTCATGTTAGTGCCATGTTAGTGTCATGTTTGTGCCATGTTAGTGCCATGTTAGTGTCATGTCATTGTCATGTTAGTGTCATGTTAGTGCCATGTCAGTGCCATGTCATTGTCATGTTAGTGCCATGTCAGTGCCATATCATTGTCATGTTAGTGCCATGTCAGTGCCATGTCATTGTCATGTTAGTGCCATGTCATTGTCATGTCATTGTCATGTTAGTGTCATGTTAGTGTCATGTTAGTGTCATGTTAATGCCATGTTAGTGCCATGTCAGTGTCATGTTAGTGACGTATTAGTGCCATGTTGGTGCCATGTTAGAGCGATGTTAGTGCCATGTCAGTGTCATGTCAGTGTCATGTTAGTGCCATGTTAGTGCCATGTTAGTGTCATGTCAGTGTCATGTCAGTGTCATGTTAGTGCCATGTTAGAGCCATGTCAGTGTCATGTCATTGTCATGTTAGTGCCATGTTAGTGTCATGTCAGTGTCATGTTAGTGACGTATTAGTGCCATGTTAGTGCCATGTTAGTGTCATGTCAGTGTCATGTTAGTGCCATGTTAGTGCCATGTTAGTGTCATGTTAGTGACATATTAGTGCCATTTTAGTGCCATGTTAGAGCCATGTCAGTGTCATGTTAGTGCCATGTTAGAGCCATGTCAGTGTCATGTCATTGTCATGTTAGTGCCATGTTAGTGTTATGTCATTGTCATGTTAGTGCCATGTCAGTGTCATGTTAGTGCCATGTTAGTGTCATGTTAGTGCCATGTTAGTGTCATGTTAGTGCCATGTTAGTGTCATGTTAGTGCAATGTTAGTGTCATGTTTGTGCCATGTCATTGTCATGTTAGTGCCATGTCATTGTCATGTTAGTGCCATGTTAGTGTCATGTTAGTGCCATGTTAGTGTCATGTTAGTGCCATGTTAGTGTCATGTTAGTGCCATGTCAGTGTCATGTCAGTGCCATGTTAGTGTCATGTTAGTGCCATGTTAGTGTCATGTTAGTGTCATGTCAGTGTCATGTTAGTGCCATGTTAGTGTCATGTTTGTGCCATGTCAATGTCATGTTAGTGCCATGTCATTGTCATTTTAGTGCCATGTTAGTGTCATGTTAGTGCCATGTTAGTGTCATGTTAGTGCCATGTTAGTGTCATGTTAGTGCCATGTCAGTGTCATGTCAGTGACATGTTAGTGTCATGTTAGTGCCATGTTAGTGTCATGTTAGGGCCATGTCATTGTCATGTTAGTGCCATGTTAGTGTTATGTCATTGTCATGTTAGTGCCATGTCAGTGTCATGTTAGTGCCATGTTAGTGTCATGTTAGTGCCATGTTAGTGTCATGTCATTGTCATGTTAGTGCCATGTCATTGTCATGTTAGTGCCATGTTAGTGTCATGTTAGTGCCATGTTAGTGCCATGTTAGTGTCATGTCATTGTCATGTTAGTGCCATGTCATTGTCATGTTAGTGCCATGTTAGTGTCATGTTAGTGCCATGTTAGTGTCATGTCAGTGCCATGTCAGTGTCATGTCAGTGTCATGTTAGTGCCATGTTAGAGCCATGTCAGTGTCATGTCATTGTCATGTTAGTGCCATGTTAGTGTAATGTCATTGTCATGTTAGTGACGTATTAGTGCCATGTTAGTGCCATGTTAGAGCGATGTTAGTGCCATGTCAGTGTCATGTCAGTGTCATGTCAGTGTCATGTTAGTGCCATGTTAGTGCCATGTTAGTGTCGTAATAGTGTTGTATTAGTGACGTATTAGTGCCATGTTAGTGTCATGTCAGTGTCATGTTAGTGACGTATTAGTGCCATGTTAGTGCCATGTTAGTGTCATGTCAGTGTCATGTTAGTGCCATGTTAGTGCCATGTTAGTGTCATGTTAGTGACGTATTAGTGCCATGTTAGTGCCATGTTGGAGCCATGTCAGTGTCATGTTAGTGCCATGTTAGAGCCATGTCAGTGTCATGTCATTGTCATGTTAGTGCCATGTTAGTGTCATGTCATTGTCATGTTAGTGCCATGTCATTGTCATGTTAGTGCCATGTTAGTGTCATGTTAGTGCCATGTTAGAGTCATGTTAGTGCCATGTTAGTGCCATGTCATTGTCATGTTAGCGCCATGTTAGTGTCATGTTAGTGCCATGTTAGTGTAATGTTTGTGCCATGTCATTGTCATGTTAGTGCCATGTCATTGTCATGTTAGTGCCATGTTAGTGTCATGTTAGTGCCATGTTAGTGTCATGTTAGTGCCATGTTAGTTTCATGTTAGTGCCATGTCAGTGTCATGTCAGTGCCATGTTAGTGTCATGTTAGTGCCATGTTAGTGTCATGTTAGTGCCATGTTAGTGTCAAGTTTGTGCCATGTCATTGTCATGTTAGTGCCATGTCATTGTCATGTTAGTGCCATGTTAGTGTCACGTTAGTGCCATGTTAGTGTCATGTTAGTGCCATGTTAGTGTCATGTTAGTGCCATGTCAGTGTCATGTCAGTGCCATGTTAGTGTCATGTTAGTGCCATGTTAGTGTCATGTTAGTGCCATGTTAGTGTCATGTTAGTGCAATGTTAGTGTCATGTTTGTGCCATGTCATTGTCATGTTAGTGCCATGTCATTGTCATGTTAGTGCCATGTTAGTGTCATGTTAGTGCCATGTTAGTGTCATGTTAGTGCCATGTTAGTGTCATGTTAGTGCCATGTCAGTGTCATGTCAGTGCCATGTTAGTGTCATGTTAGTGCCATGTTAGTGTCATGTTAGTGTCATGTCAGTGTCATGTTAGTGCCATGTTAGTGTCATGTTTGTGCCATGTCAATGTCATGTTAGTGCCATGTCATTGTCATTTTAGTGCCATGTTAGTGTCATGTTAGTGCCATGTTAGTGTCATGTTAGTGCCATGTTAGTGTCATGTTAGTGCCATGTCAGTGTCATGTCAGTGACATGTTAGTGTCATGTTAGTGCCATGTTAGTGTCATGTTAGGGCCATGTCATTGTCATGTTAGTGCCATGTTAGTGTTATGTCATTGTCATGTTAGTGCCATGTCAGTGTCATGTTAGTGCCATGTTAGTGTCATGTTAGTGCCATGTTAGTGTCATGTCATTGTCATGTTAGTGCCATGTCATTGTCATGTTAGTACCATGTTAGTGTCATGTTAGTGCCATGTTAGTGCCATGTTAGTGTCATGTCATTGTCATGTTAGTGCCATGTCATTGTCATGTTAGTGCCATGTTAGTGTCATGTTAGTGCCATGTTAGTGTCATGTCAGTGCCATGTCAGTGTCATGTCAGTGTCATGTTAGTGCCATGTTAGAGCCATGTCAGTGTCATGTCATTGTCATGTTAGTGCCATGTTAGTGTAATGTCATTGTCATGTTAGTGACGTATTAGTGCCATGTTAGTGCCATGTTAGAGCGATGTTAGTGCCATGTCAGTGTCATGTCAGTGTCATGTCAGTGTCATGTTAGTGCCATGTTAGTGCCATGTTAGTGTCGTAATAGTGTTGTATTAGTGACGTATTAGTGCCATGTTAGTGTCATGTCAGTGTCATGTTAGTGACGTATTAGTGCCATGTTAGTGCCATGTTAGTGTCATGTCAGTGTCATGTTAGTGCCATGTTAGTGCCATGTTAGTGTCATGTTAGTGACGTATTAGTGCCATGTTAGTGCCATGTTAGAGCCATGTCAGTGTCATGTTAGTGCCATGTTAGAGCCATGTCAGTGTCATGTCATTGTCATGTTAGTGCCATGTTAGTGTCATGTCATTGTCATGTTAGTGCCATGTCATTGTCATGTTAGTGCCATGTTAGTGTCATGTTAGTGCCATGTTAGAGTCATGTTAGTGCCATGTTAGTGCCATGTCATTGTCATGTTAGCGCCATGTTAGTGTCATGTTAGTGCCATGTTAGTGTGATGTTTGTGCCATGTCATTGTCATGTTAGTGCCATGTCATTGTCATGTTAGTGCCATGTTAGTGTCATGTTAGTGCCATGTTAGTGTCATGTTAGTGCCATGTTAGTTTCATGTTAGTGCCATGTCAGTGTCATGTCAGTGCCATGTTAGTGTCATGTTAGTGCCATGTTAGTGTCATGTTAGTGCCATGTTAGTGTCATGTTAGTGCCATGTCATTGTCATGTTAGTGCCATGTTAGTGTCACGTTAGTGCCATGTTAGTGTCATGTTAGTGCCATGTTAGTGTCATGTTAGTGCCATGTCAGTGTCATGTCAGTGCCATGTTAGTGTCATGTTAGTGCCATGTTAGTGTCATGTTAGTGCCATGTTAGTGTCATGTTAGTGCAATGTTAGTGTCATGTTTGTGCCATGTCATTGTCATGTTAGTGCCATGTCATTGTCATGTTAGTGCCATGTTAGTGTCATGTTAGTGCCATGTTAGTGTCATGTTAGTGCCATGTTAGTGTCATGTTAGTGCCATGTCAGTGTCATGTCAGTGCCATGTTAGTGTCATGTTAGTGCCATGTTAGTGTCATGTTAGTGTCATGTCAGTGTCATGTTAGTGCCATGTTAGTGTCATGTTTGTGCCATGTCAATGTCATGTTAGTGCCATGTCATTGTCATTTTAGTGCCATGTTAGTGTCATGTTAGTGCCATGTTAGTGTCATGTTAGTGCCATGTTAGTGTCATGTTAGTGCCATGTCAGTGTCATGTCAGTGACATGTTAGTGTCATGTTAGTGCCATGTTAGTGTCATGTTAGGGCCATGTTAGTGTCATGTTAGTGCCATGTTAGTGCCATGTCAGTGTCATGTTAGTGCCATGTTAGTGTCATGTCATTGTCATGTTAGTGCCATGTCATTGTCATGTTAGTGCCATGTTAGTGTCATGTTACTGCCATGTTAGTGCCATGTCAGTGTCATGTCATTGTCATGTTAGTGCCATGTCATTGTCATGTTACTGCCATGTTAGTGTCATGTTAGTGCCATGTTAGTGCCATGTTAGTGTCATGTCATTGTCATGTTAGTGCCATGTCATTGTCATGTTAGTGCCATGTTAGTGTCATGTTAGTGCCATGTTAGTGCCATGTCAGTGCCAATGTTAGTGTCATGTTAGTGCCATGTCAGTGTCATGTCATTGTCATGTTAGTGTTATGTCATTGTCATGTTAGTGCCATGTTAGTGTCATGTTGGTGTCATGTTAGTGCCATGTTAGTGTCATGTTAGTGTCATGTCATTGTCATGTTAGTGCCATGTTAGTGTCATGTTAGTTTCATGTCATTGTCATGTTAGTGTCATGTTAGTGTCATGTTAGTGCCATGTCATTGTCATGTTAGTATCATGTTAGTGTCATGTTAGTGCCATGTTAGTGCCATGTTAGTGCCCTGTTAGTGTCATGTTAGTGCCATGTCATTGTCATGTTAGTATCATGTTAGTGTCTTGTTAGTGCCATGTTAGTGCCATGTCAGTGCCATGTCATTGTCATGTTAGTGCCATGTCATTGTCATGTCATTGTCATGTTAGTGCCATGTTAGTGTCATGTTAGTGTCATGTTAGTGCCATGTCATTGTCATGTTAGTGTCATGTTAGTGTCATGTTAGTGCCATGTTAGTGTCATGTTAGTTCCAGGTCATTGTCATGTTAGTGTCAGGTTTTTGTCATGTTAGTGCCATGTTAGTGCCATGTCAGTGCCATGTCATTGTCATGTTAGTGCCATGTCATTGTCATGTCATTGTCATGTTAGTGCCATGTTATTGTCATGTTAGTGCCATGTCATTGTCATGTTAGTGTCATGTTAGTGCCATGTTAGTGCCATGTCAGTGTCATGTTAGTGTCATGTTAGTGCCATGTCATTGTCATGTCATTGTCATGTTAGTGTCATGTTAGTGCCATGTTAGTGCCATGTTAGTGTCATGTTAGTGCCATGTCATTGTCATGTTAGTGTCATGTAAGTGTCATGTTAGTGCCATGTTAGTGCCATGTTAGTGCCATGTTAGTGCCATGTCAGTGCCATATCATTGTCATGTTAGTGCCATGTCAGTGCCATGTCATTGTCATGTTAGTGCCGTGTCATTGTCATGTCATTGTCATGTTAGTGTCATGTTAGTGTCATGTTAGTGTCATGTTAATGCCATGTTAGTGCCATGTCAGTGTCATGTTAGTGACGTATTAGTGCCATGTTAGTGCCATGTTATAGCGATGTTGGTGCCATGTCAGTGTCATGTCAGTTTCATGTTAGTGCCATGTTAGTGCCATGTTAGTGTCATGTCAGTGTCATGTCAGTGTCATGTCAGTGTCATGTTAGTGCTATGTATGTTAGAGCCATGTCAGTGTCATGTCATTGTCATGTTAGTGCCATGTTAGTGTCATGTCAGTGTCATGTTAGTGACGTATTAGTGCCATGTTAGTGCCATGTTAGTGTCATGTCAGTGTCATGTTAGTGCCATGTTAGTGTCATGTCAGTGTCATGTTAGTGCCATGTTAGTGCCATGTTAGTGTCATGTTAGTGACATATTAGTGCCATGTTAGTGCCATGTTAGAGCCATGTCAGTGTCATGTTAGTGCCATGTTAGAGCCATGTCAGTGTCATGTCATTGTCATGTTAGTGCCATGTTAGCGTTATGTCATTGTCATGTTAGTGCCATGTCAGTGTCATGTTAGTGCCATGTTAGTGTCATGTTAGTGCCATGTTAGTGTCATGTCATTGTCATGTTAGTGCCATGTCATTGTCATGTTAGTGCCATGTTATTGTCATGTTAGT
The DNA here is from genome assembly GCF_026437365.1 of Eucyclogobius newberryi. Taxonomy (NCBI): domain Eukaryota; kingdom Metazoa; phylum Chordata; class Actinopteri; order Gobiiformes; family Gobiidae; genus Eucyclogobius; species Eucyclogobius newberryi. The sequence continues at coordinate 206,510 of NW_027315790.1, forward strand.
GCCATGTTAGTGCCATGTTAGTGTCATGTCATTGTCATGTTAGTGTCATGTTAGTGCCATGTTAGTGTCATGTCAGTGTCATGTTAGTGCCATGTTAGTGCCATGTTAGTGTCATGTTAGTGACGTATTAGTGCCATGTTAGTGCCATGTTAGAGCCATGTCAGTGTCATGTTAGTGCCATGTTAGTGTCATGTCATTGTCATGTTAGTGCCATGTCAGTGTCATGTTAGTGCCATGTTAGTGCCATGTTAGTGCCATGTTAGTGTCATGTCATTGTCATGTTAGTGCCATGTCATTGTCATGTTAGTGCCATGTTAGTGTCATGTTAGTGCCATGTTAGTGCCATGTTAGTGTCATGTCATTGTCATGTTAGTGCCATGTCATTGTCATGTTAGTGCCATGTTAGTGTCATGTTAGTGCCATGTTAGTGTCATGTCAGTGCCATGTCAGTGCCATGTCAGTGCCATGTTATTGTCATGTTAGTGTCATGTTAGTGCCATGTCAGTGTCATGTCAGTGTCATGTTAGTGCCATGTTAGTGCCATGTTAGTGCCATGTTAGAGCGATGTTAGTGCCATGTCAGTGTCATGTCAGTGTCATGTTAGTGCCATGTTAGTGCCATGTTAGTGTCCTATTAGTGACGTATTAGTGCAATGTTAGTGCCATGTTAGTGTCATGTCAGTGTCATGTTAGTGACGTATTAGTGCCTTGTTAGTGCCATTTTAGTGTCATGTCAGTGTCATGTTAGTGCCATGTTAGTGTCATGTTAGTGACAAATTAGTGCCATGTTAGTGCCATGTTAGAGCCATGTCAGTGTCATGTTAGTGCCATGTTAGAGCCATGTCAGTGTCATGTCAGTGTCATGTTAGTGCCATGTTAGTGTCATGTCATTGTCATGTTAGTGCCATGTCATTGTCATGTTAGTGCCATGTTAGTGTCATGTTAGTGCCATGTTAGTGTCATGTTAGTGCCATGTTAGTGTCATGTTAGTGCCATGTCAGTGTCATGTCATTGTCATGTTAGTTCCATGTTAGTGTCATGTTAGTGCCATGTTAGTGTCATGTTAGTGCCATGTTAGTGTCATGTTAGTGCCATGTCAGTGTCATGTCATTGTCATGTTAGTGCCATGTCATTGTCATGTTAGTGCCATGTTAGTGTCATGTTAGTGCCATGTTAGTGTCATGTTAGTGCCATGTTAGTGTCATGTTAGTGCCATGTCAGTGTCATGTCATTGTCATGTTAGTTCCATGTTAGTGTCATGTTAGTGCCATGTTAGTGTCATGTCAGTGCCATGTTAGTGTCATGTTAGTGCCATGTCAGTGTCATGTCATTGTCATGTTAGTGCCATGTCATTGTTATGTTAGTGCCATGTTAGTGTCATGTTAGTGCCATGTTAGTGTCATGTTAGTGCCATGTTAGAGTCATGTTAGTGCCATGTTAGTGCCATGTCATTGTCATGTTAGCGCCATGTTAGTGTCATGTTAGTGCCATGTTAGTGTCATGTTTGTGCCATGTCATTGTCATGTTAGTGCCATGTCATTGTCATGTTAGTGCCATGTTAGTGTCATGTTAGTGCCATGTTAGTGTCATGTTAGTGCCATGTTAGTTTCATGTTAGTGCCATGTCAGTGTCATGTCAGTGCCATGTTAGTGTCATGTTAGTGCCATGTTAGTGTCATGTTAGTGCCATGTTAGTGTCATGTTAGTGCAATGTTAGTGTCATGTTTGTGCCATGTCATTGTCATGTTAGTGCCATGTCATTGTCATGTTAGTGCCATGTTAGTGTCATGTTAGTGCCATGTTAGTGTCATGTTAGTGCCATGTTAGTGTCATGTTAATGCCATGTCAGTGTCATGTCAGTGCCATGTTAGTGTCATGTTAGTGCCATGTTAGTGTCATGTTAGTGCCATGTTAGTGTCATGTTAGGGCCATGTTAGTGTCATGTTAGTGCCATGTTAGTGTCATGTCAGTGTCATGTTAGTGCCATGTTAGTGTCATGTCATTTTCATGTTAGTGCCATGTCATTGTCATGTTAGTGCCATGTTAGTGTCATGTTAGTGCCATGTTAGTGTCATGTTAGTGCCATGTTAGTGTCATGTTAGTGCCATGTCAGTGTCATGTCATTGTCATGTTAGTTCCATGTTAGTGTCATGTTAGTGCCATGTTAGTGTAATGTTAGTGCCATGTTAGTGTTATGTTAGTGCCATGTCAGTGTCATGTCATTGTCATGTTAGTGCAATGTCATTGTCATGTTAGTGCCATGTTAGTGTCATGTTAGTGCCATGTTAGTGTCATGTTAGTGCCATGTTAGTGTCATGTTAGTGCCATGTCAGTGTCATGTCATTGTCATGTTAGTTCCATGTTAGTGTCATGTTAGTGCCATGTTAGTGTCATGTCAGTGCCATGTTAGTGTCATGTTAGTGCCATGTCAGTGTCATGTCATTGTCATGTTAGTGCCATGTCATTGTTATGTTAGTGCCATGTTAGTGTCATGTTAGTGCCATGTTAGTGTCATGTTAGTGCCATGTTAGAGTCATGTTAGTGCCATGTTAGTGCCATGTCATTGTCATGTTAGCGCCATGTTAGTGTCATGTTAGTGCCATGTTAGTGTCATGTTTGTGCCATGTCATTGTCATGTTAGTGCCATGTCATTGTCATGTTAGTGCCATGTTAGTGTCATGTTAGTGCCATGTTAGTGTCATGTTAGTGCCATGTTAGAGCCATGTAAGTGTCATGTCATTGTCATGTTAGTGCCATGTTAGTGTCATGTCATTGTCATGTTAGTGCCATGTCAGTGTCATGTTAGTGCCATGTTAGTGCCATGTTAGTGTAATGTTAGTGACGTATTAGTGCCATGTTAGTGCCATGTTAGAGCCATGTCAGTGTCATGTTAGTGCCATGTTAGAGCCATGTAAGTGTCATGTCATTGTCATGTTAGTGCCATGTTAGTGTCATGTCATTGTCATGTTAGTGCCATGTCAGTGTCATGTTAGTGCCATGTTAGTGCCATGTTAGTGCCATGTTAGTGTCATGTCATTGTCATGTTAGTGCCATGTCATTGTCATGTTAGTGCCATGTTAGTGTCATGTTAGTGCCATGTTTGTGCCATGTTAGTGTCATGTCATTGTCATGTTAGTGCCATGTCATTGTCATGTTAGTGCCATGTTAGTGTCATGTTAGTGCCATGTTAGTGTCATGTCAGTGCCATGTCAGTGCCATGTCAGTGCCATGTTAGTGTCATGTTAGTTTCATGTTAGTGCCATGTCAGTGTCATGTCAGTGTCATGTTAGTGCCATGTTAGTGCCATGTTAGTGCCATGTTAGAGCGATGTTAGTGCCATGTCAGTGTCATGTCAGTGTCATGTTAGTGCCATGTTAGTGCCATGTTAGTGTCGTATTAGTGACGTATTAGTGCCATGTTAGTGCCATGTTAGTGTCATGTCAGTGTCATGTTAGTGACGTATTAGTGCCATGTTAGTGCCATTTTAGTGTCATGTCAGTGTCATGTCAGTGCCATGTTAGTGCCATGTTAGTGTCATGTTAGTGACAAATTAGTGCCATGTTAGTGCCATGTTAGAGCCATGTCAGTGTCATGTTAGTGCCATGTTAGAGCCATGTCAGTGTCATGTAAGTGTCATGTTAGTGCCATGTTAGTGTCATGTCATTGTCATGTTAGTGCCATGTCATTGTCATGTTAGTGCCATGTTAGTGTCATGTTAGTGCCATGTTAGTGTCATGTTAGTGCCATGTTAGTGTCATGTTAGTGCCATGTCAGTGTCATTTCATTGTCATGTTAGTTCCATGTTAGTGTCATGTTAGTGCCATGTTAGTGTCATGTTAGTGCCATGTTAGTGTCATGTTAGTGCCATGTCAGTGTCATGTCATTGTCATGTTAGTGCCATGTCATTGTCATGTTAGTGCCATGTTAGTGTCATGTTAGTGCCATGTTAGTGTCATGTTAGTGCCATGTTAGTGTCATGTTAGTGCCATGTCAGTGTCATGTCATTGTCATGTTAGTTCCATGTTAGTGTCATGTTAGTGCCATGTTAGTGTCATGTCAGTGCCATGTTAGTGACATGTTAGTGCCATGTCAGTGTCATGTCATTGTCATGTTAGTGCCATGTCATTGTTATGTTAGTGCCATGTTAGTGTCATGTTAGTGCCATGTTAGTGTCATGTTAGTGCCATGTTAGAGTCATGTTAGTGCCATGTCAGTGCCATGTCATTGTCATGTTAGCGCCATGTTAGTGTCATGTTAGTGCCATGTTAGTGTCATGTTTGTGCCATGTCATTGTCATGTTAGTGCCATGTCATTGTCATGTTAGTGCCATGTTAGTGTCATGTTAGTGCCATGTTAGTGTCATGTTAGTGCCATGTTAGTTTCATGTTAGTGCCATGTCAGTGTCATGTCAGTGCCATGTTAGTGTCATGTTAGTGCCATGTTAGTGTCATGTTAGTGCCATGTTAGTGTCATGTTAGTGCAATGTTAGTGTCATGTTTGTGCCATGTCATTGTCATGTTAGTGCCATGTCATTGTCATGTTAGTGCCATGTTAGTGTCATGTTAGTGCCATGTTAGTGTCATGTTAGTGCCATGTTAGTGTCATGTTAGTGCCATGTCAGTGTCATGTCAGTGCCATGTTAGTGTCATGTTAGTGCCATGTTAGTGTCATGTTAGGGCCATGTTAGTGTCATGTTAGTGCCATGTTAGTGTCATGTCAGTGTCATGTTAGTGCCATGTTAGTGTCATGTCATTGTCATGTTAGTGCCATGTCATTGTCATGTTAGTGCCATGTTAGTGTCATGTTAGTGCCATGTTAGTGTCATGTTAGTGCCATGTTAGTGTCATGTTAGTGCCATGTCAGTGTCATGTCATTGTCATGTTAGTTCCATGTTAGTGTCATGTTAGTGCCATGTTAGTGTAATGTTAGTGCCATGTTAGTGTCATGTTAGTGCCATGTCAGTGTCATGTCATTGTCATGTTAGTGCCATGTCATTGTCATGTTAGTGCCATGTTAGTGTCATGTTAGTGCCATGTTAGTGTCATGTCAGTGTCATGTTAGTGCCATGTTAGTGTCATGTCATTGTCATGTTAGTGCCATGTCATTGTCATGTTAGTGCCATGTTAGTGTCATGTTAGTGCCATGTTAGTGCCATGTCATTGTCATGTTAGTGCCATGTTAGTGTCATGTTAGTGCCATGTTAGTGTCATGTTAGTGCCATGTTAGTGTCATGTTAGTGCCATGTCAGTGTCATGTCATTGTCATGTTAGTTCCATGTTAGTGTCATGTTAGTGCCATGTTAGTGTCATGTTAGTGCCATGTTAGTGTCATGTTAGTGCCATGTCAGTGTCATGTCATTGTCATGTTAGTGCCATGTCATTGTCATGTTAGTGCCATGTTAGTGTCATGTTAGTGCCATGTTAGTGTCATGTTAGTGCCATGTTAGTGTCATGTTAGTGCCATGTCAGTGTCATGTCATTGTCATGTTAGTTCCATGTTAGTGTCATGTTAGTGCCATGTTAGTGTCATGTCAGTGCCATGTTAGTGTCATGTTAGTGCCATGTCAGTGTCATGTCATTGTCATGTTAGTGCCATGTCATTGTTATGTTAGTGCCATGTTAGTGTCATGTTAGTGCCATGTTAGTGTCATGTTAGTGCCATGTTAGAGTCATGTTAGTGCCATGTTAGTGCCATGTCATTGTCATGTTAGCGCCATGTTAGTGTCATGTTAGTGCCATGTTAGTGTCATGTTTGTGCCATGTCATTGTCATGTTAGTGCCATGTCATTGTCATGTTAGTGCCATGTTAGTGTCATGTTAGTGCCATGTTAGTGTCATGTTAGTGCCATGTTAGTTTCATGTTAGTGCCATGTCAGTGTCATGTCAGTGCCATGTTAGTGTCATGTTAGTGCCATGTTAGTGTCATGTTAGTGCCATGTTAGTGTCATGTTAGTGCAATGTTAGTGTCATGTTTGTGCCATGTCATTGTCATGTTAGTGCCATGTCATTGTCATGTTAGTGCCATGTTAGTGTCATGTTAGTGCCATGTTAGTGTCATGTTAGTGCCATGTTAGTGTCATGTTAATGCCATGTCAGTGTCATGTCAGTGCCATGTTAGTGTCATGTTAGTGCCATGTTAGTGTCATGTTAGTGCCATGTTAGTGTCATGTTAGGGCCATGTTAGTGTCATGTTAGTGCCATGTTAGTGTCATGTCAGTGTCATGTTAGTGCCATGTTAGTGTCATGTCATTTTCATGTTAGTGCCATGTCATTGTCATGTTAGTGCCATGTTAGTGTCATGTTAGTGCCATGTTAGTGTCATGTTAGTGCCATGTTAGTGTCATGTTAGTGCCATGTCAGTGTCATGTCATTGTCATGTTAGTTCCATGTTAGTGTCATGTTAGTGCCATGTTAGTGTAATGTTAGTGCCATGTTAGTGTTATGTTAGTGCCATGTCAGTGTCATGTCATTGTCATGTTAGTGCAATGTCATTGTCATGTTAGTGCCATGTTAGTGTCATGTTAGTGCCATGTTAGTGTCATGTTAGTGCCATGTTAGTGTCATGTTAGTGCCATGTCAGTGTCATGTCATTGTCATGTTAGTTCCATGTTAGTGTCATGTTAGTGCCATGTTAGTGTCATGTCAGTGCCATGTTAGTGTCATGTTAGTGCCATGTCAGTGTCATGTCATTGTCATGTTAGTGCCATGTCATTGTTATGTTAGTGCCATGTTAGTGTCATGTTAGTGCCATGTTAGTGTCATGTTAGTGCCATGTTAGAGTCATGTTAGTGCCATGTTAGTGCCATGTCATTGTCATGTTAGCGCCATGTTAGTGTCATGTTAGTGCCATGTTAGTGTCATGTTTGTGCCATGTCATTGTCATGTTAGTGCCATGTCATTGTCATGTTAGTGCCATGTTAGTGTCATGTTAGTGCCATGTTAGTGTCATGTTAGTGCCATGTTAGAGCCATGTAAGTGTCATGTCATTGTCATGTTAGTGCCATGTTAGTGTCATGTCATTGTCATGTTAGTGCCATGTCAGTGTCATGTTAGTGCCATGTTAGTGCCATGTTAGTGTAATGTTAGTGACGTATTAGTGCCATGTTAGTGCCATGTTAGAGCCATGTCAGTGTCATGTTAGTGCCATGTTAGAGCCATGTAAGTGTCATGTCATTGTCATGTTAGTGCCATGTTAGTGTCATGTCATTGTCATGTTAGTGCCATGTCAGTGTCATGTTAGTGCCATGTTAGTGCCATGTTAGTGCCATGTTAGTGTCATGTCATTGTCATGTTAGTGCCATGTCATTGTCATGTTAGTGCCATGTTAGTGTCATGTTAGTGCCATGTTTGTGCCATGTTAGTGTCATGTCATTGTCATGTTAGTGCCATGTCATTGTCATGTTAGTGCCATGTTAGTGTCATGTTAGTGCCATGTTAGTGTCATGTCAGTGCCATGTCAGTGCCATGTCAGTGCCATGTTAGTGTCATGTTAGTTTCATGTTAGTGCCATGTCAGTGTCATGTCAGTGTCATGTTAGTGCCATGTTAGTGCCATGTTAGTGCCATGTTAGAGCGATGTTAGTGCCATGTCAGTGTCATGTCAGTGTCATGTTAGTGCCATGTTAGTGCCATGTTAGTGTCGTATTAGTGACGTATTAGTGCCATGTTAGTGCCATGTTAGTGTCATGTCAGTGTCATGTTAGTGACGTATTAGTGCCATGTTAGTGCCATTTTAGTGTCATGTCAGTGTCATGTCAGTGCCATGTTAGTGCCATGTTAGTGTCATGTTAGTGACAAATTAGTGCCATGTTAGTGCCATGTTAGAGCCATGTCAGTGTCATGTTAGTGCCATGTTAGAGCCATGTCAGTGTCATGTAAGTGTCATGTTAGTGCCATGTTAGTGTCATGTCATTGTCATGTTAGTGCCATGTCATTGTCATGTTAGTGCCATGTTAGTGTCATGTTAGTGCCATGTTAGTGTCATGTTAGTGCCATGTTAGTGTCATGTTAGTGCCATGTCAGTGTCATTTCATTGTCATGTTAGTTCCATGTTAGTGTCATGTTAGTGCCATGTTAGTGTCATGTTAGTGCCATGTTAGTGTCATGTTAGTGCCATGTCAGTGTCATGTCATTGTCATGTTAGTGCCATGTCATTGTCATGTTAGTGCCATGTTAGTGTCATGTTAGTGCCATGTTAGTGTCATGTTAGTGCCATGTTAGTGTCATGTTAGTGCCATGTCAGTGTCATGTCATTGTCATGTTAGTTCCATGTTAGTGTCATGTTAGTGCCATGTTAGTGTCATGTCAGTGCCATGTTAGTGACATGTTAGTGCCATGTCAGTGTCATGTCATTGTCATGTTAGTGCCATGTCATTGTTATGTTAGTGCCATGTTAGTGTCATGTTAGTGCCATGTTAGTGTCATGTTAGTGCCATGTTAGAGTCATGTTAGTGCCATGTCAGTGCCATGTCATTGTCATGTTAGCGCCATGTTAGTGTCATGTTAGTGCCATGTTAGTGTCATGTTTGTGCCATGTCATTGTCATGTTAGTGCCATGTCATTGTCATGTTAGTGCCATGTTAGTGTCATGTTAGTGCCATGTTAGTGTCATGTTAGTGCCATGTTAGTTTCATGTTAGTGCCATGTCAGTGTCATGTCAGTGCCATGTTAGTGTCATGTTAGTGCCATGTTAGTGTCATGTTAGTGCCATGTTAGTGTCATGTTAGTGCAATGTTAGTGTCATGTTTGTGCCATGTCATTGTCATGTTAGTGCCATGTCATTGTCATGTTAGTGCCATGTTAGTGTCATGTTAGTGCCATGTTAGTGTCATGTTAGTGCCATGTTAGTGTCATGTTAGTGCCATGTCAGTGTCATGTCAGTGCCATGTTAGTGTCATGTTAGTGCCATGTTAGTGTCATGTTAGGGCCATGTTAGTGTCATGTTAGTGCCATGTTAGTGTCATGTCAGTGTCATGTTAGTGCCATGTTAGTGTCATGTCATTGTCATGTTAGTGCCATGTCATTGTCATGTTAGTGCCATGTTAGTGTCATGTTAGTGCCATGTTAGTGTCATGTTAGTGCCATGTTAGTGTCATGTTAGTGCCATGTCAGTGTCATGTCATTGTCATGTTAGTTCCATGTTAGTGTCATGTTAGTGCCATGTTAGTGTAATGTTAGTGCCATGTTAGTGTCATGTTAGTGCCATGTCAGTGTCATGTCATTGTCATGTTAGTGCCATGTCATTGTCATGTTAGTGCCATGTTAGTGTCATGTTAGTGCCATGTTAGTGTCATGTTAGTGCCATGTTAGTGTCATGTTAGTGCCATGTCAGTGTCATGTCATTGTCATGTTAGTTCCATGTTAGTGTCATGTTAGTGCCATGTTAGTGTCATGTCAGTGCCATGTTAGTGTCATGTTAGTGCCATGTCAGTGTCATGTCATTGTCATGTTAGTGCCATGTCATTGTTATGTTAGTGCCATGTTAGTGTCATGTTAGTGGCATGTTAGTGTCATGTTAGTGCCATGTTAGAGTCATGTTAGTGCCATGTTAGTGCCATGTCATTGTCATGTTAGCGCCATGTTAGTGTCATGTTAGTGCCATGTTAGTGTCATGTTTGTGCCATGTCATTGTCATGTTAGTGCCATGTCATTGTCATGTTAGTGCCATGTTAGTGTCATGTTAGTGCCATGTTAGTGTCATGTTAGTGCCATGTTAGTGTCATGTTAGTGCCATGTCAGTGTCATGTCATTGTCATGTTAGTTCCATGTTAGTGTCATGTTAGTGCCATGTTAGTGTAATGTTAGTGCCATGTTAGTGTCATGTTAGTGCCATGTCAGTGTCATGTCATTGTCATGTTAGTGCCATGTCATTGTCATGTTAGTGCCATGTTAGTGTCATGTTAGTGCCATGTTAGTGTCATGTTAGTGCCATGTTAGTGTCATGTTAGTGCCATGTCAGTGTCATGTCATTGTCATGTTAGTTCCATGTTAGTGTCATGTTAGTGCCATGTTAGTGTCATGTCAGTGCCATGTTAGTGTCATGTTAGTGCCATGTCAGTGTCATGTCATTGTCATGTTAGTGCCATGTCATTGTTATGTTAGTGCCATGTTAGTGTCATGTTAGTGGCATGTTAGTGTCATGTTAGTGCCATGTTAGAGTCATGTTAGTGCCATGTTAGTGCCATGTCATTGTCATGTTAGCGCCATGTTAGTGTCATGTTAGTGCCATGTTAGTGTCATGTTTGTGCCATGTCATTGTCATGTTAGTGCCATGTCATTGTCATGTTAGTGCCATGTTAGTGTCATGTTAGTGCCATGTTAGTGTCATGTTAGTGCCATGTTAGTTTCATGTTAGTGCCATGTCAGTGTCATGTCAGTGCCATGTTAGTGTCATGTTAGTGCCATGTTAGTGTCATGTTAGTGCCATGTTAGTGTCATGTTAGTGCAATGTTAGTGTCATGTTTGTGCCATGTCATTGTCATGTTAGTGCCATGTCATTGTCATGTTAGTGCCATGTTAGTGTCATGTTAGTGCCATGTTAGTGTCATGTTAGTGCCATGTTAGTGTCATGTTAGTGCCATGTCAGTGTCATGTTAGTGCCATGTCATTGTCATGTTAGTGCCATGTTAGTGTCATGTTAGTGCCATGTTAGTGCCATGTCAGTGTCATGTCATTGTCATGTTAGTGCCATGTCATTGTCATGTTAGTGCCATGTTAGTGTCATGTTAGTGCCATGTTAGTGCCATGTTAGTGTCATGTCATTGTCATGTTAGTGCCATGTTATTGTCATGTTAGTGCCATGTTAGTGTCATGTTAGTGCCATGTTAGTGCCATGTCAGTGCCAATGTTAGTGTCATGTTAGTGCCATGTCAGTGTCATGTCATTGTCATGTTAGTGCCATGTCATTGTCATGTTAGTGTTATGTCATTGTCATGTTAGTGCCATGTTAGTGTCATGTTGGTGTCATGTTAATGCCATGTTAGTGTCATGTTAGTGTCATGTCATTGTCATGTTAGTGCCATGTTAGTGTCATGTTAGTGTCATGTCATTGTCATGTTAGTGTCATGTTAGTGTCATGTTAGTGCCATGTCATTGTCATGTTAGTGTCATGTTAGTGTCATGTTAGTGCCATGTTAGTGCCATGTTAGTGCCCTGTTAGTGTCATGTTAGTGCCATGTCATTGTCATGTTAGTATCATGTTAGTGTCTTGTTAGTGCCATGTTAGTGCCATGTCAGTGCCATGTCATTGTCATGTTAGTGCCATGTCATTGTCATGTCATTGTCATGTTAGTGCCATGTTAGTGTCATGTTAGTGCCAGGTTATTGTCATGTTAGTGTCAGGTTAGTGTCATGTTAGTGCCATGTTAGTGCCATGTCAGTGCCATGTCATTGTCATGTTAGTGCCATGTCATTGTCATGTCATTGTCATGTTAGTGCCATGTTATTGTCATGTTAGTGCCATGTCATTGTCATGTTAGTGTCATGTTAGTGTCATGTTAGTGCCATGTTAGTGCCATGTCAGTGTCATGTTAGTGTCATGTTAGTGCCATGTCATTGTCATGTCATTGTCATGTTAGTGTCATGTTAGTGCCATGTTAGTGCCTTGTTAGTGTCATGTTAGTGCCATGTCATTGTCATGTTAGTGTCATGTTAGTGTCATGTTAGTGCCATGTTAGTGCCATGTTAGTGCCATGTCAGTGCCATATCATTGTCATGTTAGTGCCATGTCAGTGCCATGTCATTGTCATGTTAGTGCCGTGTCATTGTCATGTCATTGTCATGTTAGTGTCATGTTAGTGTCATGTTAGTGTCATGTTAATGCCATGTTAGTGCCATGTCAGTGTCATGTTAGTGACGTATTAGTGCCAGGTTAGTGCCATGTTAGAGCGATGTTAGTGCCATGTCAGTGTCATGTCAGTGTCATGTTAGTGCCATGTTAGTGCCATGTTAGTGTCATGTCAGTGTCATGTCAGTGTCATGTCAGTGTCATGTTAGTGCCATGTTAGAGCCATGTCAGTGTCATGTCATTGTCATGTTAGTGCCATGTTAGTGTCATGTCAGTGTCATGTTAGTGACGTATTAGTGCCATGTTAGTGCCATGTTAGTGTCTTGTCAGTGTCATGTTAGTGCCATGTTAGTGTCATGTCAGTGTCATGTTAGTGCCATGTTAGTGCCATGTTAGTGTCATGTTAGTGACGTATTAGTGCCATGTTAGTGCCATGTTAGAGCCATGTCAGTGTCATGTTAGTGCCATGTTAGAGCCATGTCAGTGTCATGTCATTGTCATGTTAGTGCCATGTCAGTGTCATGTTAGTGCCATGTTAGTGTCATGTTAGTGCCATGTTAGTGTCATGTCATTGTCATGTTAGTGCCATGTCATTGTCATGTTAGTGCCATGTTAGTGTCATGTTAGTGCCATGTTAGTGCCATGTTAGTGTCATGTCATTGTCATGTTAGTGTCATGTTAGTGCCATGTCAGTGCCATGTCATTGTCATGTTAGTGCCATGTCATTGTCACGTCATTGTCATGTTAGTGTCATGTTAGTGCCATGTTAGTGCCATGTTAGAGCGATGTTAGTGCCATGTCAGTGTCATGTCAGTGTCATGTTAGTGCCATGTTAGTGCCATGTTAGTGTCATGTCAGTGTCATGTCAGTGTCATGTTAGTGCCATGTTAGAGCCATGTCAGTGTCATGTCATTGTCATGTTAGTGCCATGTTAGTGTCATGTTAGTGTCATGTTAGTGACGTATTAGTGCCATGTTAGTGCCATGTTAGTGTCATGTCAGTGTCATGTTAGTGCCATGTTAGTGCCATGTTAGTGTCATGTTAGTGACGTATTAGTGCCATGTTAGTGCCATGATAGAGCCATGTCAGTGTCATGTTAGTGCCATGTTAGAGCCATGTCAGTGTCATGTCATTGTCATGTTAGTGCCATGTTAGTGTCATGTCATTGTCATGTTAGTGCCATGTCATTGTCATGTTAGTGCCATGTTAGTGTCATGTTAGTGCCATGTTAGTGTCATGTTAGTGCCATGTTAGTGTCATGTTAGTGCCATGTCAGTGTCATGTCATTGTCATGTTAGTTCCATGTTAGTGTCATGTTAGTGCCATGTTAGTGTAATGTTAGTGCCATGTTAGTGTCATGTTAGTGCCATGTCAGTGTCATGTCATTGTCATGTTAGTGCCATGTCATTGTCATGTTAGTGCCATGTTAGTGTCATGTTAGTGCCATGTTAGTGTCATGTTAGTGCCATGTTAGTGTCATGTTAGTGCCATGTCAGTGTCATGTCATTGTCATGTTAGTTCCATGTTAGTGTCATGTTAGTGCCATGTTAGTGTCATGTCAGTGCCATGTTAGTGTCATGTTAGTGCCATGTCAGTGTCATGTCATTGTCATGTTAGTGCCATGTCATTGTTATGTTAGTGCCATGTTAGTGTCATGTTAGTGGCATGTTAGTGTCATGTTAGTGCCATGTTAGAGTCATGTTAGTGCCATGTTAGTGCCATGTCATTGTCATGTTAGCGCCATGTTAGTGTCATGTTAGTGCCATGTTAGTGTCATGTTTGTGCCATGTCATTGTCATGTTAGTGCCATGTTAGTGTCATGTTAGTGCCATGTTAGTGTCATGTTAGTGCCATGTTAGTTTCATGTTAGTGCCATGTCAGTGTCATGTCAGTGCCATGTTAGTGTCATGTTAGTGCCATGTTAGTGTCATGTTAGTGCCATGTTAGTGTCATGTTAGTGCAATGTTAGTGTCATGTTTGTGCCATGTCATTGTCATGTTAGTGCCATGTCATTGTCATGTTAGTGCCATGTTAGTGTCATGTTAGTGCCATGTTAGTGTCATGTTAGTGCCATGTTAGTGTCATGTTAGTGCCATGTCAGTGTCATGTTAGTGCCATGTCATTGTCATGTTAGTGCCATGTTAGTGTCATGTTAGTGCCATGTTAGTGCCATGTCAGTGTCATGTCATTGTCATGTTAGTGCCATGTCATTGTCATGTTAGTGCCATGTTAGTGTCATGTTAGTGCCATGTTAGTGCCATGTTAGTGTCATGTCATTGTCATGTTAGTGCCATGTTATTGTCATGTTAGTGCCATGTTAGTGTCATGTTAGTGCCATGTTAGTGCCATGTCAAAGCCAATGTTAGTGTCATGTTAGTGCCATGTCAGTGTCATGTCATTGTCATGTTAGTGCCATGTCATTGTCATGTTAGTGTTATGTCATTGTCATGTTAGTGCCATGTTAGTGTCATGTTGGTGTCATGTTAATGCCATGTTAGTGTCATGTTAGTGTCATGTCATTGTCATGTTAGTGCCATGTTAGTGTCATGTTAGTGTCATGTCATTGTCATGTTAGTGTCATGTTAGTGTCATGTTAGTGCCATTTCATTGTCATGTTAGTGTCATGTTAGTGCCATGTTAGTGCCATGTTAGTGCCCTGTTAGTGTCATGTTAGTGCCATGTCATTGTCATGTTAGTATCATGTTAGTGTCTTGTTAGTGCCATGTTAGTGCCATGTCAGTGCCATGTCATTGTCATGTTAGTGCCATGTCATTGTCATGTCATTGTCATGTTAGTGCCATGTTAGTGTAATGTTAGTGCCAGGTTATTGTCATGTTAGTGTCAGGTTAGTGTCATGTTAGTGCCATGTTAGTGCCATGTCAGTGCCATGTCATTGTCATGTTAGTGCCATGTCATTGTCATGTCATTGTCATGTTAGTGCCATGTTATTGTCATGTTAGTGCCATGTCATTGTCATGTTAGTGTCATGTTAGTGTCATGTTAGTGCTATGTTAGTGCCATGTCAGTGTCATGTTAGTGTCATGTTAGTGCCATGTCATTGTCATGTCATTGTCATGTTAGTGTCATGTTAGTGCCATGTTAGTGCCTTGTTAGTGTCATGTTAGTGCCATGTCATTGTCATGTTAGTGTCATGTTAGTGTCATGTTAGTGCCATGTTAGTGCCATGTTAGTGCCATGTCAGTGCCATATCATTGTCATGTTAGTGCCATGTCAGTGCCATGTCATTGTCATGTTAGTGCCGTGTCATTGTCATGTCATTGTCATGTTAGTGTCATGTTAGTGTCATGTTAGTGTCATGTTAATGCCATGTTAGTGCCATGTCAGTGTCATGTTAGTGACGTATTAGTGCCAGGTTAGTGCCATGTTAGAGCGATGTTAGTGCCATGTCAGTGTCATGTCAGTGTCATGTTAGTGCCATGTTAGTGCCATGTTAGTGTCATGTCAGTGTCATGTCAGTGTCATGTCAGTGTCATGTTAGTGCCATGTTAGAGCCATGTCAGTGTCATGTCATTGTCATGTTAGTGCCATGTTAGTGTCATGTCAGTGTCATGTTAGTGACGTATTAGTGCCATGTTAGTGCCATGTTAGTGTCTTGTCAGTGTCATGTTAGTGCCATGTTAGTGTCATGTCAGTGTCATGTTAGTGCCATGTTAGTGCCATGTTAGTGTCATGTTAGTGACGTATTAGTGCCATGTTAGTGCCATGTTAGAGCCATGTCAGTGTCATGTTAGTGCCATGTTAGAGCCATGTCAGTGTCATGTCATTGTCATGTTAGTGCCATGTCAGTGTCATGTTAGTGCCATGTTAGTGTCATGTTAGTGCCATGTTAGTGTCATGTCATTGTCATGTTAGTGCCATGTCATTGTCATGTTAGTGCCATGTTAGTGTCATGTTAGTGCCATGTTAGTGCCATGTTAGTGTCATGTCATTGTCATGTTAGTGTCATGTTAGTGCCATGTCAGTGCCATGTCATTGTCATGTTAGTGCCATGTCATTGTCATGTCATTGTCATGTTAGTGTCATGTTAGTGCCATGTTAGTGCCATGTTAGAGCGATGTTAGTGCCATGTCAGTGTCATGTCAGTGTCATGTTAGTGCCATGTTAGTGCCATGTTAGTGTCATGTCAGTGTCATGTCAGTGTCATGTTAGTGCCATGTTAGAGCCATGTCAGTGTCATGTCATTGTCATGTTAGTGCCATGTTAGTGTCATGTTAGTGTCATGTTAGTGACGTATTAGTGCCATGTTAGTGCCATGTTAGTGTCATGTCAGTGTCATGTTAGTGCCATGTTAGTGCCATGTTAGTGTCATGTTAGTGACGTATTAGTGCCATGTTAGTGCCATGATAGAGCCATGTCAGTGTCATGTTAGTGCCATGTTAGAGCCATGTCAGTGTCATATCATTGTCATGTTAGTGCCATGTTAGTGTTATGTCATTGTCATGTTAGTGCCATGTCAGTGTCATGTTAGTGCCATGTTAGTGTCATGTTAGTGCTATGTTAGTGTCTTGTCATTGTCATGTTAGTGCCATGTCATTGTCATGTTAGTGCCATGTTAGTGTCATGTTAGTGCCATGTTAGTGCCATGTTAGTGTCATGTCATTGTCATGTTAGTGCCATGTCATTGTCATGTTAGTGCCATGTTAGTGTCATGTTATTGCCATGATAGTGTCATGTCAGTGCCATGTCAGTGTCATGTCAGTGTCATGTTAGTGCCATGTTAGAGCCATGTCAGTGTCATGTCATTGTCATGTTAGTGCCATGTTAGTGTAATGTCATTGTCATGTTAGTGACGTATTAGTGCCATGTTAGTGCCATGTTAGAGCGATGTTAGTGCCATGTCATTGTCATGTTAGTGTTATGTCATTGTCATGTTAGTGCCATGTTAGTGTCATGTTGGTGTCATGTTAGTGCCATGTTAGTGTCATGTTAGTGTCATGTCATTGTCATGTTAGTGCCATGTTAGTGTCATGTTAGTGTCATGTCATTGTCATGTTAGTGTCATGTTAGTGTCATGTTAGTGCCATGTCATTGTCATGTTAGTGTCATGTTAGTGCTATGTCATTGTCATGTTAGTGCCATGTTAGTGTCATGTTGGTGTCATGTTAGTGCCATGTTAGTGTCATGTTAGTGTCATGTCATTGTCATGTTAGTGCCATGTTAGTGTCATGTTAGTGTCATGTCATTGTCATGTTAGTGTCATGTTAGTGTCATGTTAGTGCCATGTCATTGTCATGTTAGTGTCATGTTAGTGTCATGTTAGTGCCATGTTAGTGCCCTGTTAGTGTCATGTTAGTGCCATGTCATTGTCATGTTAGTATCATGTTAGTGTCTTGTTAGTGCCATGTTAGTGCCATGTCAGTGCCATGTCATTGTCATGTTAGTGCCATGTCATAGTCATGTCATTGTCATGTTAGTGCCATGTTAGTGTCATGTTAGTGCCATGTCATTGTCATGTTAGTGTCATGTTAGTGTCATGTTAGTGCCATGTTAGTGTCATGTTAGTGCCAGGTCATTGTCATGTTAGTGTCAGGTTACTGTCATGTTAGTGCCATGTCAGTGCCATGTCATTGTCATGTTAGTGCCATTTCATTGTCATGTAATTGTCATGTTAGTGCCATGTTATTGTCATGTTAGTGCCATGTCATTGTCATGTTAGTGTCATGTTAGTGTCATGTTAGTGCCATGTTAGTGCCATGTCAGTGTCATGTTAGTGTCATGTTAGTGCCATGTCATTGTCATGTCATTGTCATGTTAGTGTCATGTTAGTGCCATGTTAGTGCCATGTTAGTGTCATGTTAGTGCCATGTCATTGTCATGTTAGTGTCATGTTAGTGTCATGTTAGTGCCATGTTAGTGCCATGTTAGTGCCATGTCAGTGCCATATCATTGTCATGTTAGTGCCATGTCAGTGCCATGTCATTGTCATGTTAGTGCCGTGTCATTGTCATGTCATTGTCATGTTAGTGTCATGTTAGTGTCATGTTTGTGTCATGTTAATGCCATGTTAGTGCCATGTCAGTGTCATGTTAGTGACGTATTAGTGCCATGTTAGTGCCATGTTAGAGCGATGTTAGTGCCATGTCAGTGTCATGTCAGTGTCATGTTAGTGCCATGTTAGTGCCATGTTAGTGTCATGTCAGTGTCATGTCAGTGTCATGTCAGTGTCATGTTAGTGCCATGTTAGAGCCATGTCAGTGTCATGTCATTGTCATGTTAGTGCCATGTTAGTGTCATGTCAGTGTCATGTTAGTGACGTATTAGTGCCATGTTAGTGCCATGTTAGTGTCTTGTCAGTGTCATGTTAGTGCCATGTTAGTGTCATGTCAGTGTCATGTTAGTGCCATGTTAGTGCCATGTTAGTGTCATGTTAGTGACGTATTAGTGCCATGTTAGTGCCATGTTAGTGCCATGTCAGTGCCATATCATTGTCATGTTAGTGCCATGTCAGTGCCATGTCATTGTCATGTTAGTGCCGTGTCATTGTAATGTCATTGTCATGTTAGTGTCATGTTAGTGTCATGTTTGTGTCATGTTAATGCCATGTTAGTGCCATGTCAGTGTCATGTTAGTGACGTATTAGTGCCATGTTAGTGCCATGTTAGAGCGATGTTAGTGCCATGTCAGTGTCATGTCAGTGTCATGTTAGTGCCATGTTAGTGCCATGTTAGTGTCATGTCAGTGTCATGTCAGTGTCATGTCAGTGTCATGTTAGTGCCATGTTAGAGCCATGTCAGTGTCATGTCATTGTCATGTTAGTGCCATGTTAGTGTCATGTCAGTGTCATGTTAGTGACGTATTAGTGCCATGTTAGTGCCATGTTAGTGTCTTGTCAGTGTCATGTTAGTGCCATGTTAGTGTCATGTCAGTGTCATGTTAGTGCCATGTTAGTGCCATGTTAGTGTCATGTTAGTGACGTATTAGTGCCATGTTAGTTCCATGTTAGAGCCATGTCAGTGTCATGTTAGTGCCATGTTAGAGCCATGTCAGTGTCATGTCATTGTCATGTTAGTGCCATGTTAGTGTTATGTCATTGTCATGTTAGTGCCATGTCAGTGTCATGTTAGTGCCATGTTAGTGTCATGTTAGTGCCATGTTAGTGTCATGTAATTGTCATGTTAGTGCCATGTCATTGTCATGTTAGTGCCATGTTAGTGTCATGTTAGTGCCATGTTAGTGCCATGTTAGTGTCATGTCATTGTCATGTTAGTGTCATGTTAGTGCCATGTCAGTGCCATGTCATTGTCATGTTAGTGCCATGTCATTGTCATGTCATTGTCATGTTAGTGTCATGTTAGTGCCATGTTAGTGCCATGTTAGAGTGATGTTAGTGCCATGTCAGTGTCATGTCAGTGTCATGTTAGTGCCATGTTAGTGCCATGTTAGTGTCATGTCAATGTCATGTCAGTGTCATGTTAGTGCCATGTTAGAGCCATGTCAGTGTCATGTCATTGTCATGTTAGTGCCATGTTAGTGTCATGTTAGTGTCATGTTAGTGACGTATTAGTGCCATGTTAGTGCCATGTTAGTGTCATGTCAGTGTCATGTTAGTGCCATGTTAGTGCCATGTTAGTGTCATGTTAGTGACGTATTAGTGCCATGTTAGTGCCATGTTAGAGCCATGTCAGTGTCATGTTAGTGCCATGTTAGAGCCATGTCAGTGCCATGTCAGTGTCATGTCAGTGTCATGTTAGTGCCATGTTAGAGCCATGTCAGTGTCATGTCATTGTCATGTTAGTGCCATGTTAGTGTAATGTCATTGTCATGTTAGTGACGTATTAGTGCCATGTTAGTGCCATTTTAGAGCGATGTTAGTGCCATGTCAGTGTCATGTCAGTGTCATGTCAGTGTCATGTTAGTGCCATGTTAGTGCCATGTTAGTGTCGTATTAGTGTTGTATTAGTGACGTATTAGTGCCATGTTAGTGTCATGTATGTGTCATGTTAGTGACGTATTAGTGCCATGTTAGTGCCATGTTAGTGTCATGTCAGTGTCATGTTAGTGCCATGTTAGTGCCATGTTAGTGTCATGTTAGTGACGTATTAGTGCCATGTTAGTGCCATGTTAGAGCCATGTCAGTGTCATGTTAGTGCCATGTTAGAGCCATGTCAGTGTCATGTCATTGTCATGTTAGTGCCATGTTAGTGTCATGTCATTGTCATGTTAGTGCCATGTCATTGTCATGTTAGTGCCATGTTAGTGTCATGTTAGTGCCATGTTAGTGTCATGTTTGTGCCATGTTAGTGTCATGTTAGTGCCATGTCAGTGTCATGTCATTGTCATGTTAGTTCCATGTTAGTGTCATGTTAGTGCCATGTTAGTGTCATGTTAGTGCCATGTTAGTGTCATGTTAGTGCCATGTCAGTGTCGTGTCATTGTCATGTTAGTGCCATGTCATTGTCATGTTAATGCCATGTTAGTGTCATGTTAGTGCCATGTTAGTGCCATGTCATTGTCATGTTAGCGCCATGTTAGTGTCATGTTAGTGCCATGTTAGTGTCATGTTTGTGCCATGTCATTGTCATGTTAGTGCCATGTCATTGTCATGTTAGTGCCATGTTAGTGTCACGTTAGTGCCATGTTTGTGTCATGTTAGTGCCATGTTAGTGTCATGTTAGTGCCATGTCAGTGTCATGTCAGTGCCATGTTAGTGTCATGTTAGTGCCATGTTAGTGTCATGTTAGTGCCATGTTAGTGTCATGTTAGTGCAATGTTAGTGTCATGTTTGTGCCATGTCATTGTCATGTTAGTGCCATGTCATTGTCATGTTAGTGCCATGTTAGTGTCATGTTAGTGCCATGTTAGTGTCATGTTAGTGCCATGTTAGTGTCATGTTAGTGCCATGTCAGTGTCATGTCAGTGCCATGTTAGTGTCATGTTAGTGCCATGTTAGTGTCATGTTAGGGCCATGTTAGTGCCATGTTAGTGTCATGTCAGTGTCATGTTAGTGCCATGTTAGTGTCATGTCATTGTCATGTTAGTGCCATGTCATTGTCATGTTAGTGCCATGTTAGTGTCATGTTAGTGCCATGTTAGTGCCATGTCAGTGTCATGTCAGTGTCATGTCATTGTCATGTTAGTGCCATGTCATTGTCATGTTAGTGCCATGTTAGTGTCATGTTAGTGCCATGTCAGTGCCATGTTAGTGTCATGTCATTGTCATGTTAGTGCCATGTCATTGTCATGTTAGTGCCATGTTAGTGTCATGTTAGTGCCATATTAGTGCCATGTCAGTGCCAATGTTAGTGTCATGTTAGTGCCATGTCATTGTCATGTTAGTGCCATGTCATTGTCATGTTAATGCCATGTTAGTGTCATGTTAGTGCCATGTTAGTGCCATGTCATTGTCATGTTAGCGCCATGTTAGTGTCATGTTAGTGCCATGTTGGTGTCATGTTAGTGCCATGTTAGTGTCATGTTAGTGTCATGTCATTGTCATGTTAGTGCCATGTTAGTGTCATGTTGGTGTCATGTTAGTGCCATGTTAGTGTCATGTTAGTGTCATGTCATTGTCATGTTAGTGCCATGTTAGTGTCATGTTAGTGTCATGTCATTGTCATGTTAGTGTAATGTTAGTGTCATGTTAGTGCCATGTCATTGTCATGTTAGTGTCATGTTAGTGTCATGTTAGTGCCATGTTAGTGCCATGTTAGTGCCCTGTTAGTGTCATGTTAGTGCCATGTCATTGTCATGTTAGTGTCATGTTAGTGTTATGTTAGTGCCATGTTAGTGCCATGTCATTGTCATGTTAGTGCCATGTCATTGTCATGTTAATGTCATGTTAGTGCCATGTTAGTGCAATGTTAGTGTCATGTTAGTGCCATGTCATTGTCATGTTAGTATCATGTTAGTGTCATGTTAGTGCCATGTTAGTGCCATGTCAGTGCCATGTCATTGTCATGTTAGTGCCATGTCATTGTCATGTCATTGTCATGTTAGTGCCATGTTAGTGTCATGTTAGTGCCATGTCATTGTCATGTTAGTGTCATGTTAGTGCCAGGTCATTGTCATATTAGTGTCAGGTTAGTGTCATGTTAGTGCCATGTTAGTGCCATGTCAGTGCCATGTCATTGTCATGTTAGTGCCATGTCATTGTCATGTCATTGTCATGTTAGTGCCATGTTATTGTCATGTTAGTGCCAAGTCATTGTCATGTTAGTGTCATGTTAGTGTCATGTTAGTGCCATGTTAGTGCCATGTCAGTGTCATGTTAGTGCCATGTCATTGTCATGTCATTGTCATGTCATTGTCATGTTAGTGTCATGTTAGTGCCATGTTAGTGCCATGTTAGTGTCATGTTAGTGCCATGTCATTGTCATGTTAGTGTCATGTTAGTGTCATGTTAGTGCCATGTTAGTGCCATGTCAGTGCCATGTCATTGTCATGTTAGTGCCATGTCAGTGCCATGTCATTGTCATGTTAGTGCCATGTCATTGTCATGTCATTGTCATGTTGGTGTCATGTTAGTGTCATGTTAGTGTCATGTTAATGCCATGTTAGTGCCATGTCAGTGTCATGTTAGTGATGTATTAGTGCCATGTTAGTGCCATGTTAGAGCGATGTTAGTGCCATGTCAGTGTCATGTCAGTGTCATGTTAGTGCCATGTTAGTGCCATGTTAGTGTCATGTCAGTGTCATGTCAGTGTCATGTCAGTGTCATGTTAGTGCCATGTTAAAGTCATGTCATTGTCATGTTAGTGACGTATTAGTGCCATGTTAGTGCCATGTTAGTGTCATGTCAGTGTCATGTTAGTGCCATGTTAGTGCCATGTTAGTGTCATGTCAGTGTCATGTTAGTGACGTATTAGTGCCATGTTAGTGCCATGTTAGTGTCATGTCAGTGTCATGTTAGTGCCATGTTAGTGCCATGTTAGTGTCATGTTAGTGACGTATTAGTGCCATGTTAGTGCCATGTTAGTGCCATGTCAGTGTCATGTTAGTGCCATGTTAGTGTCATGTTAGTGCCATGTTAGTGTCATGTCATTGTCATGTTAGTGCCATGTCATTGTCATGTTAGTGCCATGATAATGTCATGTTAGTGCCATGTTAGTGCCATGTTAGTGTCATGTCATTGTCATGTTAGTGCCATGTCATTGTCATGTTAGTGCCATGTTAGTGTCATGTTAGTGCCATGTTAGTGTCATGTCAGTGCCATGTCAGTGTCATGTCAGTGTCATGTTAGTGCCATGTTAGAGCCATGTCAGTGTCACGTCATTGTCATGTTAGTGCCATGTTAGTGTAATGTCATTGTCATGTTAGTGACGTATTAGTGCCATGTTAGTGCCATGTTAGAGCGATGTTAGTGCCATGTCAGTGTCATGTCAGTGTCATGTTAGTGCCATGTTAGTGCCATGTTAGTGCCATGTTAGTGTCGTATTAGTGTCGTATTAGTGACGTATTAGTGCCATGTTAGTGTCATGTCAGTGTCATGTTAGTGACGTATTAGTGCCATGTTAGTGCCATTTTAGTGTCATGTCAGTGTCATATGAGTGCCATGTTAGTGCCATGTTAGTGTCATGTTAGTGACGTATTAGTGCCATGTTAGTGCCATGTTAGAGCCATGTCAGTGTCATGTTAGTGCCATGTTAGAGCCATGTCAGTGTCATGTCATTGTCATGTTAGTGCCATGTTAGTGTCATGTCATTGTCATGTTAGTGCCATGTCATTGTCATGTTAGTGCCATGTTAGTGTCATGTTAGTGCCATGTTAGTGTCATGTTAGTGCCATGTTAGTGCCATGTTAGTGTCATGTCATTGTCATGTTAGTGCCATGTCATTGTCATGTTAGTGCCATGTTAGTGTCATGTAAGTGTCATGTCATTGTCATGTTAGTGTCATGTTAGTGTCATGTTAGTGCCATGTCATTGTCATGTTAGTGTCATGTTAGTGTCATGTTAGTGCCATGTTAGTGCCATGTTAGTGCCATGTTAGTGTCATGTTAGTGCCATGTCATTGTCATGTTATTGTCATGTTAGTGTCATGTTAGTGCCATGTTAGTGCCATGTCATTGTCATGTTAGTGCCATGTCATTGTCATGTTAATGTCATGTTAGTGCCATGTTAGTGCAATGTTAGTGTCTTGTCAGTGTCATGTTAGTGCCATGTTAGTGTCATGTCAGTGTCATGTTAGTGCCATGTTAGTGCCATGTTAGTGTCATGTTAGTGACGTATTAGTGCCATGTTAGTGCCATGTTAGAGCCATGTCAGTGTCATGTTAGTGCCATGTTAGAGCCATGTCAGTGTCATGTCATTGTCATGTTAGTGCCATGTTAGTTTTATGTCATTGTCATGTTAGTGCCATGTCAGTGTAATGTTAGTGCCATGTTAGTGTCATGTTAGTGCCATGTTAGTGTCATGTAATTGTCATGTTAGTGCCATGTCATTGTCATGTTAGTGCCATGTTAGTGTCATGTTAGTGCCATGTTAGTGCCATGTTAGTGTCATGTCATTGTCATGTTAGTGTCATGTTAGTGCCATGTCAGTGCCATGTCATTGTCATGTTAGTGCCATGTCATTGTCATGTCATTGTCATGTTAGTGTCATGTTAGTGCCATGTTAGTGCCATGTTAGAGCGATGTTAGTGCCATGTCAGTGTCATGTCAGTGTCATGTTAGTGCCATGTTAGTGCCATGTTAGTGTCATGTCAGTGTCATGTCAGTGTCATGTTAGTGCCATGTTAGAGCCATGTCAGTGTCATGTCATTGTCATGTTAGTGCCATGTTAGTGTCATGTTAGTGTCATGTTAGTGACGTATTAGTGCCATGTTAGTGCCATGTTAGTGTCATGACAGTGTCATGTTAGTGCCATCTTAGTGCCATGTTAGTGTCATGTTAGTGACGTATTAGTGCCATGTTAGTGCCATGTTAGAGCCATGTCAGTGTCATGTTAGTGCCATGTTAGAGGCATGTCAGTGCCATGTCAGTGTCATGTCAGTGTCATGTTAGTGCCATGTTAGAGCCATGTCAGTGTCATGTCATTGTCATGTTAGTGCCATGTTAGTGTAATGTCATTGTCATGTTAGTGACGTATTAGTGCCATGTTAGTGCCATTTTAGAGCGATGTTAGTGCCATGTCAGTGTCATGTCAGTGTCATGTTAGTGCCATGTTAGTGCCATGTTAGTGTCGTATTAGTGTTGTATTAGTGACGTATTAGTGCCATGTTAGTGTCATGTCAGTGTCATGTTAGTGACGTATTAGTGCCATGTTAGTGCCATGTTAGTGTCATGTCAGTGTCATGTTAGTGCCATGTTAGTGCCATGTTAGTGTCATGTTAGTGACGTATTAGTGCCATGTTAGTGCCATGTTAGAGCCATGTCAGTGTCATGTTAGTGCCATGTTAGAGCCATGTCAGTGTCATGTCATTGTCATGTTAGTGCCATGTTAGTGTCATGTCATTGTCATGTTAGTGCCATGTCATTGTCATGTTAGTGCCATGTTAGTGTCATGTTAGTGTCATGTTAGTGTCATGTTTGTGCCATGTTAGTGTCATGTTAGTGCCATGTCAGTGTCATGTCATTGTCATGTTAGTTCCATGTTAGTGTCATGTTAGTGCCATGTTAGTGTCATGTTAATGCCATGTTAGTGCCATGTCAGTGTCATGTTAGTGATGTATTAGTGCCATGTTAGTGCCATGTTAGAGCGATGTTAGTGCCATGTCAGTGTCATGTCAGTGTCATGTTAGTGCCATGTTAGTGCCATGTTAGTGTCATGTCAGTGTCATGTCAGTGTCATGTTAGTGCCATGTTAAAGTCATGTCATTGTCATGTTAGTGACGTATTAGTGCCATGTTAGTGCCATGTTAGTGTCATGTCAGTGTCATGTTAGTGCCATGTTAGTGCCATGTTAGTGTCATGTCAGTGTCATGTTAGTGACGTATTAGTGCCATGTTAGTGCCATGTTAGTGTCATGTCAGTGTCATGTTAGTGCCATGTTAGTGCCATGTTAGTGTCATGTTAGTGACGTATTAGTGCCATGTTAGTGCCATGTTAGTGCCATGTCAGTGTCATGTTAGTGCCATGTTAGTGTCATGTTAGTGCCATGTTAGTGTCATGTCATTGTCATGTTAGTGCCATGTCATTGTCATGTTAGTGCCATGATAATGTCATGTTAGTGCCATGTTAGTGCCATGTTAGTGTCATGTCATTGTCATGTTAGTGCCATGTCATTGTCATGTTAGTGCCATTTTAGTGTCATGTTAGTGCCATGTTAGTGTCATGTCAGTGCCATGTCAGTGTCATGTCAGTGTCATGTTAGTGCCATGTTAGAGCCATGTCAGTGTCACGTCATTGTCATGTTAGTGCCATGTTAGTGTAATGTCATTGTCATGTTAGTGACGTATTAGTGCCATGTTAGTGCCATGTTAGAGCGATGTTAGTGCCATGTCAGTGTCATGTCAGTGTCATGTTAGTGCCATGTTAGTGCCATGTTAGTGCCATGTTAGTGTCGTATTAGTGTCGTATTAGTGACGTATTAGTGCCATGTTAGTGTCATGTCAGTGTCATGTTAGTGACGTATTAGTGCCATGTTAGTGCCATTTTAGTGTCATGTCAGTGTCATATGAGTGCCATGTTAGTGCCATGTTAGTGTCATGTTAGTGACGTATTAGTGCCATGTTAGTGCCATGTTAGAGCCATGTCAGTGTCATGTTAGTGCCATGTTAGAGGCATGTCAGTGCCATGTCAGTGTCATGTCAGTGTCATGTTAGTGCCATGTTAGAGCCATGTCAGTGTCATGTCATTGTCATGTTAGTGCCATGTTAGTGTAATGTCATTGTCATGTTAGTGACGTATTAGTGCCATGTTAGTGCCATTTTAGAGCGATGTTAGTGCCATGTCAGTGTCATGTCAGTGTCATGTTAGTGCCATGTTAGTGCCATGTTAGTGTCGTATTAGTGTTGTATTAGTGACGTATTAGTGCCATGTTAGTGTCATGTCAGTGTCATGTTAGTGACGTATTAGTGCCATGTTAGTGCCATGTTAGTGTCATGTCAGTGTCATGTTAGTGCCATGTTAGTGCCATGTTAGTGTCATGTTAGTGACGTATTAGTGCCATGTTAGTGCCATGTTAGAGCCATGTCAGTGTCATGTTAGTGCCATGTTAGAGCCATGTCAGTGTCATGTCATTGTCATGTTAGTGCCATGTTAGTGTCATGTCATTGTCATGTTAGTGCCATGTCATTGTCATGTTAGTGCCATGTTAGTGTCATGTTAGTGCCATGTTAGTGTCATGTTTGTGCCATGTTAGTGTCATGTTAGTGCCATGTCAGTGTCATGTCATTGTCATGTTAGTTCCATGTTAGTGTCATGTTAGTGCCATGTTAGTGTCATGTTAGTGCCATGTTAGTGTCATGTTAGTGCCATGTCAGTGTCGTGTCATTGTCATGTTAGTGCCATGTCATTGTCATGTTAATGCCATGTTAGTGTCATGTTAGTGCCATGTTAGTGCCATGTCATTGTCATGTTAGCGCCATGTTAGTGTCATGTTAGTGCCATGTTAGTGTCATGTTTGTGCCATGTCATTGTCATGTTAGTGCCATGTCATTGTCATGTTAGTGCCATGTTAGTGTCACGTTAGTGCCATGTTAGTGTCATGTTAGTGCCATGTTAGTGTCATGTTAGTGCAATGTTAGTGTCATGTTTTTGTCATGTCATTGTCATGTTAGTGCCATGTCATTGTCATGTTAGTGCCATGTTAGTGTCATGTTAGTGCCATGTTAGTGTCATGTTAGTGCCATGTTAGTGTCATGTTAGTGCCATGTCAGTATCATGTCAGTGCCATGTTAGTGTCATGTTAGTGCCATGTTAGTGTCATGTTAGGGCCATGTTAGTGCCATGTTAGTGTCATGTCAGTGTCATGTTAGTGCCATGTCATTGTCATGTTAGTGCCATGTCAGTGTCATGTCATTGTCATGTTAGTGCCATGTCATTGTCATGTTAGTGCCATATTAGTGCCATGTCAGTGCCAATGTTAGTGTCATGTTAGTGCCATGTTAGTGTCATGTTTGTGCCATGTTAGTGTCATGTTAGTGCCATGTCAGTGTCATGTCATTGTCATGTTAGTTCCATGTTAGTGTCATGTTAGTGCCATGTTAGTGTCATGTTAGTGCCATGTTAGTGTCATGTTAGTGCCATGTCAGTGTCGTGTCATTGTCATGTTAGTGCCATGTCATTGTCATGTTAATGCCATGTTAGTGTCATGTTAGTGCCATGTTAGTGCCATGTCATTGTCATGTTAGCGCCATGTTAGTGTCATGTTAGTGCCATGTTAGTGTCATGTTTGTGCCATGTCATTGTCATGTTAGTGCCATGTCATTGTCATGTTAGTGCCATGTTAGTGTCACGTTAGTGCCATGTTTGTGTCATGTTAGTGCCATGTTAGTGTCATGTTAGTGCCATGTCAGTGTCATGTCAGTGCCATGTTAGTGTCATGTTAGTGCCATGTTAGTGTCATGTTAGTGCCATGTTAGTGTCATGTTAGTGCAATGTTAGTGTCATGTTTTTGTCATGTCATTGTCATGTTAGTGCCATGTCATTGTCATGTTAGTGCCATGTTAGTGTCATGTTAGTGCCATGTTAGTGTCATGTTAGTGCCATGTTAGTGTCATGTTAGTGCCATGTCAGTATCATGTCAGTGCCATGTTAGTGTCATGTTAGTGCCATGTTAGTGTCATGTTAGGGCCATGTTAGTGCCATGTTAGTGTCATGTCAGTGTCATGTTAGTGCCATGTCATTGTCATGTTAGTGCCATGTTAGTGTCATGTTAGTGCCATGTTAGTGCCATGTCAGTGTCATGTCATTGTCATGTTAGTGCCATGTCATTGTCATGTTAGTGCCATGTTAGTGTCATGTTAGTGCCATGTCAGTGCCATGTTAGTGTCATGTCATTGTCATGTTAGTGCCATGTCATTGTCATGTTAGTGCCATGTTAGTGTCATGTTAGTGCCATATTAGTGCCATGTCAGTGCCAATGTTAGTGTCATGTTAGTGCCATGTCAGTGTCATGTCATTGTCATGTTAGTGCCATGTCATTGTCATGTTAGTGTCATATCATTGTCATGTTAGTGCCATGTTAGTGTCATGTTGGTGTCATGTTAGTGCCATGTTAGTGTCATGTTAGTGTCATGTCATTGTCATGTTAGTGCCATGTTAGTGTCATGTTAGTGTCATGTCATTGTCATGTTAGTGTAATGTTAGTGTCATGTTAGTGCCATGTCATTGTCATGTTAGTGTCATGTTAGTGTCATGTTAGTGCCATGTTAGTGCCATGTTAGTGCCCTGTTAGTGTCATGTTAGTGCCATGTCATTGTCATGTTAGTGTCATGTTAGTGTTATGTTAGTGCCATGTTAGTGCCATGTCATTGTCATGTTAGTGCCATGTCATTGTCATGTTAATGTCATGTTAGTGTCATGTTAGTGCAATGTTAGTGTCATGTTAGTGCCATGTCATTGTCATGTTAGTATCATGTTAGTGTCATGTTAGTGCCATGTTAGTGCCATGTCAGTGCCATGTCATTGTCATGTTAGTGCCATGTCATTGTCATGTCATTGTCATGTTAGTGCCATGTTAGTGTCATGTTAGTGCCATGTCATTGTCATGTTAGTGTCATGTTAGTGCCAGGTCATTGTCATATTAGTGTCAGGTTAGTGTCATGTTAGTGCCATGTTAGTGCCATGTCAGTGCCATGTCATTGTCATGTTAGTGCCATGTCATTGTCATGTCATTGTCATGTTAGTGCCATGTTATTGTCATGTTAGTGCCAAGTCATTGTCATGTTAGTGTCATGTTAGTGTCATGTTAGTGCCATGTTAGTGCCATGTCAGTGTCATGTTAGTGCCATGTCATTGTCATGTCATTGTCATGTCATTGTCATGTTAGTGTCATGTTAGTGCCATGTTAGTGCCATGTTAGTGTCATGTTAGTGCCATGTCATTGTCATGTTAGTGTCATGTTAGTGTCATGTTAGTGCCATGTTAGTGCCATGTCAGTGCCATGTCATTGTCATGTTAGTGCCATGTCAGTGCCATGTCATTGTCATGTTAGTGCCATGTCATTGTCATGTCATTGTCATGTTAGTGTCATGTTAGTGTCATGTTAGTGTCATGTTAATGCCATGTTAGTGCCATGTCAGTGTCATGTTAGTGACGTATTAGTGCCATGTTAGTGCCATGTTAGAGCGATGTTAGTGCCATGTCAGTGTCATGTCAGTGTCATGTTAGTGCCATGTTAGTGCCATGTTAGTGTCATGTCAGTGTCATGTTAGTGCCATGTTAGTGCCATGTTAGTGTCATGTCAGTGTCATGTTAGTGACGTATTAGTGCCATGTTAGTGCCATGTTAGTGTCATGTCAGTGTCATGTTAGTGCCATGTTAGTGCCATGTTAGTGTCATGTTAGTGACGTATTAGTGCCATGTTAGTGCCATGTTAGTGCCATGTTAGTGTCATGTTAGTGCCATGTTAGTGTCATGTTAGTGCCATGTCAGTATCATGTCAGTGCCATGTTAGTGTCATGTTAGTGCCATGTTAGTGTCATGTTAGGGCCATGTTAGTGCCATGTTAGTGTCATGTCAGTGTCATGTTAGTGCCATGTCATTGTCATGTTAGTGCCATGTTAGTGTCATGTTAGTGCCATGTTAGTGCCATGTCAGTGTCATGTCATTGTCATGTTAGTGCCATGTCATTGTCATGTTAGTGCCATGTTAGTGTCATGTTAGTGCCATGTCAGTGCCATGTTAGTGTCATGTCATTGTCATGTTAGTGCCATGTCATTGTCATGTTAGTGCCATGTTAGTGTCATGTTAGTGCCATATTAGTGCCATGTCAGTGCCAATGTTAGTGTCATGTTAGTGCCATGTCAGTGTCATGTCATTGTCATGTTAGTGCCATGTCATTGTCATGTTAGTGTCATATCATTGTCATGTTAGTGCCATGTTAGTGTCATGTTGGTGTCATGTTAGTGCCATGTTAGTGTCATGTTAGTGTCATGTCATTGTCATGTTAGTGCCATGTTAGTGTCATGTTAGTGTCATGTCATTGTCATGTTAGTGTAATGTTAGTGTCATGTTAGTGCCATGTCATTGTCATGTTAGTGTCATGTTAGTGTCATGTTAGTGCCATGTTAGTGCCATGTTAGTGCCCTGTTAGTGTCATGTTAGTGCCATGTCATTGTCATGTTAGTGTCATGTTAGTGTTATGTTAGTGCCATGTTAGTGCCATGTCATTGTCATGTTAGTGCCATGTCATTGTCATGTTAATGTCATGTTAGTGTCATGTTAGTGCAATGTTAGTGTCATGTTAGTGCCATGTCATTGTCATGTTAGTATCATGTTAGTGTCATGTTAGTGCCATGTTAGTGCCATGTCAGTGCCATGTCATTGTCATGTTAGTGCCATGTCATTGTCATGTCATTGTCATGTTAGTGCCATGTTAGTGTCATGTTAGTGCCATGTCATTGTCATGTTAGTGTCATGTTAGTGCCAGGTCATTGTCATATTAGTGTCAGGTTAGTGTCATGTTAGTGCCATGTTAGTGCCATGTCAGTGCCATGTCATTGTCATGTTAGTGCCATGTCATTGTCATGTCATTGTCATGTTAGTGCCATGTTATTGTCATGTTAGTGCCAAGTCATTGTCATGTTAGTGTCATGTTAGTGTCATGTTAGTGCCATGTTAGTGCCATGTCAGTGTCATGTTAGTGCCATGTCATTGTCATGTCATTGTCATGTCATTGTCATGTTAGTGTCATGTTAGTGCCATGTTAGTGCCATGTTAGTGTCATGTTAGTGCCATGTCATTGTCATGTTAGTGTCATGTTAGTGTCATGTTAGTGCCATGTTAGTGCCATGTCAGTGCCATGTCATTGTCATGTTAGTGCCATGTCAGTGCCATGTCATTGTCATGTTAGTGCCATGTCATTGTCATGTCATTGTCATGTTAGTGTCATGTTAGTGTCATGTTAGTGTCATGTTAATGCCATGTTAGTGCCATGTCAGTGTCATGTTAGTGACGTATTAGTGCCATGTTAGTGCCATGTTAGAGCGATGTTAGTGCCATGTCAGTGTCATGTCAGTGTCATGTTAGTGCCATGTTAGTGCCATGTTAGTGTCATGTCAGTGTCATGTTAGTGCCATGTTAGTGCCATGTTAGTGTCATGTCAGTGTCATGTTAGTGACGTATTAGTGCCATGTTAGTGCCATGTTAGTGTCATGTCAGTGTCATGTTAGTGCCATGTTAGTGCCATGTTAGTGTCATGTTAGTGACGTATTAGTGCCATGTTAGTGCCATGTTAGTGCCATGTCAGTGTCATGTTAGTGCCATGTTAGTGTCATGTTAGTGCCATGTTAGTGTCATGTCATTGTCATGTTAGTGCCATGTCATTGTCATGTTAGTGCCATGTTAATGTCATGTTAGTGCCATGTTAGTGCCATGTTAGTGTCATGTCATTGTCATGTTAGTGCCATGTCATTGTCATGTTAGTGCCATGTTAGTGTCATGTTAGTGCCATGTTAGTGTCATGTCAGTGCCATGTCAGTGTCATGTCAGTGTCATGTTAGTGCCATGTTAGAGCCATGTCAGTGTCACGTCATTGTCATGTTAGTGCCATGTTAGTGTAATGTCATTGTCATGTTAGTGACGTATTAGTGCCATGTTAGTGCCATGTTAGAGCGATGTTAGTGCCATGTCAGTGTCATGTCAGTGTCATGTTAGTGCCATGTTAGTGCCATCTTAGTGCCATGTTAGTGTCGTATTAGTGTCGTATTAGTGACGTATTAGTGCCATGTCATTGTCATGTTAGTGCCATGTTAGTGCCATGTTAGTGCCATGTTAGTGTCATGTTAGTGCCATGTCATTGTCATGTTATTGTCATGTTAGTGTCATGTTAGTGCCATGTTAGTGCCATGTCATTGTCATGTTAGTGCCATGTCATTGTCATGTTAATGTCATGTTAGTGCCATGTTAGTGCAATGTTAGTGTCATGTTAGTGCCATGTCATTGTCATGTTACTATCATGTTAGTGTCATGTTAGTGCCATGTTAGTGCCATGTCAGTGCCATGTCATTGTCATGTTAGTGCAATGTCATTGTCATGTCATTGTCATGTTGGTGCCATGTTAGTGTCATGTTAGTGCCATGTCATTGTCATGTTAGTGTCATGTTAGTGTCATGTTAGTGCCATGTTAGTGTCATGTTAGTGCCAGGTCATTGTCATGTTAGTGTCAGGTTAGTGTCATGTTAGTGCCATGTTAGTGCCATGTCAGTGCCATGTCATTGTCATGTTAGTGCCATGTCATTGTCATGTCATGTTAGTGCCATGTCATTGTCATGTTAGTGCCATGTCATTGTCATGTTAGTGTCATATTAGTGTCATGTTAGTGCCATGTTAGTGCCATGTCAGTGCCATGTCAGTGTCATGTCAGTGTCATGTTAGTGCCATGTTAGTGCCATGTTAGTGTCATGTCAGTGTCATGTCAGTGTCATGTTAGTGCCATGTTAGAGCCATGTCAGTGTCATGTCATTGTCATGTTAGTGCCATGTTAGTATCATGTCATTGTCATGTTAGTGACGTATTAGTGCCATGTTAGTGCAATGTTAGTGCCATGTTAGTGTCATGTCAGTGTCAGGTTAGTGACGTATTAGTGCCATGTTAGTGCCATGTTAGTGTCATGTCAGTGTCATGTTAGTGCCATGTTAGTGCCATGTTAGTGCCATGTTAGTGTCATGTTAGTGACGTATTAGTGCCATGTTAGTGCCATGTTAGAGCCATGTCAGTGTCATGTTAGTGCCATGTTAGAGCCATGTCAGTGTCATGTCATTGTCATGTTAGTGCCATGTTAGTGTTATGTCATTGTCATGTTAGTGCCATGTCAGTGTCATGTTAGTGCCATGTTAGTGTCATGTTAGTGCCATGTTAGTGCCATGTTAGTGTCATGTCATTGTCATGTTAGTGCCATGTTAGTGTCATGTTAGTGCCACATTAGTGCCATGTTAGTGTCATGTCATTGTCATGTTAGTGCCATGTCATTGTCATGTTAGTGCCATGTTAGTGTCATGTTAGTGCCATGTTAGTGTCATGTCAGTGCCATGTCAGTGTCATGTCAGTGTCATGTTAGTGCCATGTTAGAGCCATGTCAGTGTCATGTCATTGTCATGTTAGTGCCATGTTAGTGTAATGTCATTGTCATGTTAGTGACGTATTAGTGCCATGTTAGTGCCATGTTAGAGCGATGTTAGTGCCATGTCAGTGTCATGTCAGTGTCATGTTAGTGCCATGTTAGTGCCATGTTAGTGCCATGTTAGTGTCGTATTAGTGTCGTATTAGTGACGTATTAGTGCCATGTTAGTGTCATGTCAGTGTCATGTTAGTGACGTATTAGTGCCATGTTAGTGCCATGTTAGTGTCATGTCAGTGTCATGTTAGTGCCATGTTAGTGCCATGTTAGTGTCATGTTAGTGACGTATTAGTGCCATGTTAGTGCCATGTTAGAGCCATGTCAGTGTCATGTTAGTGCCATTTTAGAGCCATGTCAGTGTCATGTCATTGTCATGTTAGTGCCATGTTAGTGTCATGTCATTGTCATGTTAGTGCCATGTCATTGTCATGTTAGTGCCATGTTAGTGTCATGTTAGTGCCATGTTAGTGTCATGTCATTGTCATGTTAGTGCCATGTCATTGTCATGTTAGTGCCATGTTAGTGTCATGTTAGTGCCATGTTAGTGTCATGTCAGTGCCATGTCAGTGCCATGTCAGTGCCATGTCAGTGCCATGTTAGTGTCATGTTAGTGTCATGTTAGTGCCATGTCAGTGTCATGTCAGTGTCATGTTAGTATCATGTTACTGCCATGTTAGTGTCATGTTAGTGACGTATTAGTGCCATGTTAGTGCCATGTTAGTGCCATGTAGTGTCATGTCAGTGTCATGTTAGTGACGTATTAGTGCCATGTTAGTGCCATGTAAGTGTCATGTCAGTGTCATGTTAGGGGTTATGGTCAGAGTAGTTAGGAACAGAAAGATAAACCCACAGCTTCAGCTACGCTGCCCTAGGAGTAACTGTGCTGGGGGAAGTATGACAGCTTGAGCACTATCCTCTTCTTCTTCTGACTACTTATGCTATCAAACAATATTTATTTTTTGATTCCACTTGCAAACTGTTCACCGCCTTCTTTTCTTTCTCTCACTCCTGAGGACCTGTGGACCCAGATGCCCCTCCCCTGGTGAAGTGGTCCCTGCCCTGTGTGGACGGTCCCTCATCTGCCTGAAGAGTGGCTCCAGTTCGCCTCAGTTGGTCCCTCTTCTGCCTGAAGAGTGGGTCCAGCTCGCCTCCGACGGTCCCTCATCTGCCTGAAGAGTGGGTCCAGCTCGCCTCCGACGGTCCCTCTTCTGCCTGAAGAGTGGGTCCAGCTCGACTCAGACGGTCCCTCTTCTGCCTGAAGAGTGGGTCCAGCTCGACTCAGACGGTCCCTCTTCTGCCTGAAGAGTGGGTCCAGCTCGACTCAGACGGTCCCTCTTCTGCCTGAAGAGTGGGTCCAGCTCCAGTCTCCTCGTGTCCGTCTGTCCGTCTGTGAGAGTCGGATCTCTCCTTCACTGGAACTCCTCCAGGTTTCTACGCTTTTTTCCCAAAGAGGTTTTTTTTGTAGTTTTTCCTGGCCGAGAAGGAGAGTCTAAGGACAGAGGACCCTGGGACATCGTCCCTCGCCACCACAGACATTGTCTGACTTCATCGCCACCACAGACATTGTCTGACTCCATCGCCACCACAGACATTGTTGATTCATTTCTCCCTGTGGCCCTCAGAGGCAACTGTTGTTGTGATTTTGGGCCTTACAAAAATAAATTGATTTGATTTGATTTGATTTGATGTTAGTGCCATGTTAGTGCCATGTTAGTGTCATGTTAGTGACGTATTAGTGCCATGTTAGTGCCATGTTAGAGCCATGTCAGTGTCATGTTAGTGCCATGTTAGAGCCATGTCAGTGTCATGTCATTGTCATGTTAGTGCCATGTTAGTGTCATGTCATTGTCATGTTAGTGCCATGTCATTGTCATGTTAGTGCCATGTTAGTGTCATGTTAGTGCCATGTTAGTGTCATGTTAGTGCCATGTTAGTGTCATGTTAGTGCCATGTCAGTGTCATGTCATTGTCATGTTAGTTCCATGTTAGTGTCATGTTAGTGCCATGTTAGTGTCATGTTAGTGCCATGTTAGTGTCATGTTAGTGCCATGTCAGTGTCATGTCAGTGTCATGTTAGTGTCATGTTAGTGTCATGTTAGTGTCATGTTAGTGCCATGTCAGTGTCATGTCATTGTCATGTTAGTGCCATGTCATTGTCATGTTAGTGCCATGTTAGTGTCATGTCATTGTCATGTTAGTGCCATGTTAGTGTCATGTTGGTGTCATGTTAGTGCCATGTTAGTGTCATGTTAGTGTCATGTCATTGTCATGTTAGTGCCATGTTAGTGTCATGTTAGTGTCATGTCATTGTCATGTTAGTGTCATGTTAGTGCCATGTCATTGTCATGTTAGTGTCATGTTAGTGTCATGTTAGTGCCATGTTAGTGCCATGTTAGTGCCATGTTATTGTCATGTTAGTGCCATATCATTGTCATGTTAGTGTCATGTTAGTGTCATGTTAGTGCCATGTTAGTGCCATGTCATTGTCATGTTAGTGCCATGTCATTGTCATGTTAATGTCATGTTAGTGCCATGTTAGTGCAATGTTAGTGCCATGTCAGTGCCATGTCACTGTCATGTTAGTGCCATGTCATTGTCATGTCATTGTCATGTTAGTGTCATGTTAGTGCCAAGTTAGTGTCATGTTAGTGTCATGTTAGTGTCATGTTAGTGCCAAGTTAGTGTCATGTTAGTGCCATGTTAGTGCCATGTTAGTGTCATGTTAGTGCCAGGTCATTGTCATGTTAGTGTCATGTTAGTGTCATGTTAGTGCCATGTTAGTGCCATGTCAGTGCCATGTCATTGTCATGTTAGTGCCATGTTATTGTCATGTTAGTGCCATGGCATTGTCATGTTAGTGTCATGTTAGTGTCATGTTAGTGCCATGTTAGTGACATGTCAGTGTCATGTTAGTGTCATGTTAGTGCCATGTCAGTGCCATGTCATTGTCATGTTAGTGCCATGTCATTGTCATGTCATTGTCATGTTAGTGTCATGTTAGTGCCATGTTAGTGCCATGTTAGTGTCATGTTAGTGCCATGTCATTGTCATGTTAGTGTCATGTTAGTACCATTTTAGTGCCATGTCAGTGCCATGTCATTGTCATGTTAGTGCCATGTCAGTGCCATGTCATTGTCATGTTAGTGCCATGTCATTGTCATGTCATTGTCATGTTAGTGTCATGTTAGTGTCATGTTAGTGTCATGTTAGTGCCATGTTAGTGCCATGTCAGTGTCATGTTAGTGACGTATTAGTGCCATGTTAGTGCCATGTTAGAGCGATGTTAGTGCCATGTCAGTGTCATGTCAGTGTCATGTTAGTGCCATGTTAGTGCCATGTTAGTGTCATGTCAGTGTCATGTTAGTGTCATGTCAGTGTCATGTTAGTGCCATGTTAGAGCCATGTCAGTGTCATGTCAGTGCCATGTTAGTGTCATGTTAGTGCAATGTTAGTGTCATGTTTGTGCCATGTCATTGTCATTTTAGTGCCATGTCATTGTCATGTTAGTGCCATGTTAGTTTCATGTTAGTGCCATGTTAGAGTCATGTTAGTGCCATGTTAGTGTCATGTTAGTGCCATGTCAGTGTCATGTCAGTGCCATGTTAGTGTCATGTTAGTGCCATGTTAGTGTCATGTTAGGGCCATGTTAGTGTCATGTTAGTGCCATGTTAGTGCCATGTCAGTGCCATGTCATTGTCATGTTAGTGCCATGTCATTGTCATTTCATTGTCATGTTAGTGCCATGTTAGTGTCATGTTAGTGCCATGTCATTGTCATGTTAGTGTCATGTTAGTGCCAGGTCATTGTCATATTAGTGTCAGGTTAGTGTCATGTTAGTGCCATGTTAGTGCCATGTCAGTGCCATGTCATTGTCATGTTAGTACCATGTCATTGTCATGTCATTGTCATGTTAGTGCCATGTTATTGTCATGTTAGTGCCAAGTCATTGTCATGTTAGTGTCATGTTAGTGTCTTGTTAGTGCCATGTTAGTGCCATATCAGTGTCATGTTAGTGCCATGTCATTGTCATGTCATTGTCATATCATTGTCATGTTAGTGTCATGTTAGTGCCATGTTAGTGCCATGTTAGTGTCATGTTAGTGCCATGTCATTGTCATGTTAGTGTCATGTTAGTGTCATGTTAGTGCCATGTTAGTGCCATGTCAGTGCCATGTCATTGTCATGTTAGTGCCATGTCATTGTCATGTCATTGTCATGTTAGTGCCATGTTATTGTCATGTTAGTGCAAAGTCATTGTCATGTTAGTGTCATGTTAGTGTCATGTTAGTGCCATGTTAGTGCCATGTCAGTGTCATGTTAGTGCCATGTCATTGTCATGTCATTGTCATGTCATTGTCATGTTAGTGTCATGTTAGTGCCATATTAGTGTCAGGTTAGTGTCATGTTAGTGCCATGTTAGTGCCATGTCAGTGCCATGTCATTGTCATGTTAGTGCCATGTCATTGTCATGTCATTGTCATGTTAGTGCCATGTTATTGTCATGTTAGTGCCAAGTCATTGTCATGTTAGTGTCATGTTAGTGTCATGTTAGTGCCATGTTAGTGCCATGTCAGTGTCATGTTAGTGCCATGTCATTGTCATGTCATTGTCATGTCATTGTCATGTTAGTGTCATGTTAGTGCCATGTTAGTGCCATGTTAGTGTCATGTTAGTGCCATGTCATTGTCATGTTAGTGTCATGTTAGTGTCATGTTAGTGCCATTTTAGTGCCATGTCAGTGCCATGTCATTGTCATGTTAGTGCCATGTCAGTGCCATGTCATTGTCATGTTAGTGCGATGTCATTGTCATGTCATTGTCATGTTAGTGTCATGTTAGTGTCATGTTAGTGTCATGTTAATGCCATGTTAGTGCCATGTCAGTGTCATGTTAGTGACGTATTAGTGCCATGTTAGTGCCATGTTAGAGCGATGTTAGTGCCATGTCAGTGTCATGTCAGTGTCATGTTAGTGCCATGTTAGTGCCATGTTAGTGTCATGTCAGTGTCATGTCAGTGTCATGTTAGTGCCATGTTAAAGTCATGTCATTGTCATGTTAGTGACGTATTAGTGCCATGTTAGTGCCATGTTAGTGTCATGTCAGTGTCATGTTAGTGCCATGTTAGTGCCATGTTAGTGTCATGTCAGTGTCATGTTAGTGACGTATTAGTGCCATGTTAGTGCCATGTTAGTGTCATGTCAGTGTCATGTTAGTGCCATGTTAGTGTCATGTTAGTGCCATGTTAGTGCCATGTTAGTGTCATGTCATTGTCATGTTAGTGCCATGTCATTGTCATGTTAGTGCCATGTTAGTGTCATGTTAGTGCCATGTTAGTGTCATGTCAGTGCCATGTCAGTGTCATGTCAGTGTCATGTTAGTGCCATGTTAGAGCCATGTCAGTGTCACGTCATTGTCATGTTAGTGACGTATTAGTGCCATGTTAGTGCCATGTTAGAGCAATGTTAGTGCCATGTCAGTGTCATGTCAGTGTCATGTTAGTGCCATGTTAGTGCCATGTTAGTGCCATGTTAGAGCCATGTCAGTTTCATGTTAGTGCCATGTTAGAGCCATGTCAGTGTCATGTCATTGTCATGTTAGTGCCATGTTAGTGTCATGTCATTGTCATGTTAGTGCCATTTCATTGTCATGTTAGTGCCATGTTAGTGTCATGTTAGTGCCATGTTAGTGTCATGTCATTGTCATGTTAGTGCCATGTCATTGTCATGTTAGTGCCATGGTAGTGTCAAGTTAGTGCAATGTTAGTGTCATGTCAGTGCCATGTCAGTGCCATGTCAGTGCCATGTCAGTGCCATGTCAGTGCCATGTTAGTGTCATGTTAGTGTCATGTTAGTGCCATGTCAGTGTCATGTCAGTGTCATGTTAGTACCATGTTACTGCCATGTTAGTGTCATGTTAGTGACGTATTAGTGCCATGTTGGTGCCATGTTAGAGCGATGTTAGTGCAATGTCAGTGTCATGTCAGTGTCATGTTAGTGCCATGTTAGTGCCATGTTAGTGCCATGTAGTGTCATGTCAGTGTCATGTTAGTGACGTATTAGTGCCATGTTAGTGCCATGTAAGTGTCATGTCAGTGTCATGTTAGTGCCATGTTAGTGCCATGTTAGTGTCATGTTAGTGACGTATTAGTGCCATGTTAGTGCCATGTTAGAGCCATGTCAGTGTCATGTTAGTGCCATGTTAGAGCCATGTCAGTGTCATTGTCATGTTAGTGCCATGTTAGTGCCATGTCAGTGCCATGTCATTGTCATGTTAGTGCCATGTCATTGTCATGTCATTGTCATTGTCATGTTAGTGCCATGTTATTGTCATGTTAGTGCCATGGCATTGTCATGTTAGTGTCATGTTAGTGTCATGTTAGTGCCATGTTAGTGACATGTCAGTGTCATGTTAGTGTCATGTTAGTGCCATGTCAGTGCCATGTCATTGTCATGTTAGTGCCATGTCATTGTCATGTCATTGTCATGTTAGTGTCATGTTAGTGCCATGTTAGTGCCATGTTAGTGTCATGTTAGTGCCATGTCATTGTCATGTTAGTGTCATGTTAGTACCATTTTAGTGCCATGTCAGTGCCATGTCATTGTCGTGTTAGTGCCATGTCAGTGCCATGTCATTGTCATGTTAGTGCCATGTCATTGTCATGTCATTGTCATGTTAGTGTCATGTTAGTGTCATGTCAGTGTCATGTTAGTGCCATGTTAGTGCCATGTCAGTGTCATGTTAGTGACGTATTAGTGCCATGTTAGTGCCATGTTAGAGCGATGTTAGTGCCATGTCAGTGTCATGTCAGTGTCATGTTAGTGCCATGTTAGTGCCATGTTAGTGTCATGTCAGTGTCATGTTAGTGTCATGTCAGTGTCATGTTAGTGCCATGTTAGAGCCATGTCAGTGTCATGTCAGTGCCATGTTAGTGTCATGTTAGTGCAATGTTAGTGTCATGTTTGTGCCATGTCATTGTCATTTTAGTGCCATGTCATTGTCATGTTAGTGCCATGTTATTTTCATGTTAGTGCCATGTTAGAGTCATGTTAGTGCCAGGTTAGTGTCATGTTAGTACCATGTCAGTGTCATGTCAGTGCCATGTTAGTGTCATGTTAGTGCCATGTTAGTGTCATGTTAGGGCCATGTTAGTGTCATGTTAGTGCCATGTTAGTGCCATGTCAGTGCCATATCATTGTCATGTTAGTGCCATGTCATTGTCATGTCATTGTCATGTTAGTGCCATGTTAGTGTCATGTTAGTGCCATGTTATTGTCATGTTAGTGTCATGTTTGTGCCAGGTCATTGTCATATTAGTGTCAGGTTAGTGTCATGTTAGTGCCATGTTAGTGCCATGTCAGTGCCATGTCATTGTCATGTTAGTGCCATGTCATTGTCATGTCATTGTCATGTTAGTGCCATGTTAGTGTCATGTTAGTGCCATGTTAGTGCCATGTCAGTGTCATGTTAGTGCCATGTCATTGTCATGTCATTGTCATGTCATTGTCATGTTAGTGTCATGTTAGTGCCATGTTAGTGCCATGTTAGTGTCATGTTAGTGCCATGTCATTGTCATGTTAGTGTCATGTTAGTGTCATGTTAGTGCCATGTTAGTGCCATGTCAGTGCCATGTCATTGTCATGTTAGTGCCATGTCAGTGCCATGTCATTGTCATGTTAGTGCCATGTCATTGTCATGTCATTGTCATGTTAGTGTCATGTTAGTGTCATGTTAGTGTCATGTTAATGCCATGTTAGTGCCATGTCAGTGTCATGTTAGTGACGTATTAGTGCCATGTTAGTGCCATGTTAGAGCGATGTTAGTGCCATGTCAGTGTCATGTCAGTGTCATGTTAGTGCCATGTTAGTGCCATGTTAGTGTCATGTCAGTGTCATGTCAGTGTCATGTTAGTGCCATGTTAAAGTCATGTCATTGTCATGTTAGTGACGTATTAGTGCCATGTTAGTGCCATGTTAGTGTCATGTCAGTGTCATGTTAGTGCCATGTTAGTGCCATGTTAGTGTCATGTCAGTGTCATGTTAGTGACGTATTAGTGCCATGTTAGTGCCATGTTAGTGTCATGTCAGTGTCATGTTAGTGCCATGTTAGTGCCATGTTAGTGTCATGTTAGTGACGTATTAGTGCCATGTTAGTGCCATGTTAGAGCCATGTCAGTGTCATGTTAGTGCCATGTTAGAGCCATGTTAGTGCCATGTTAGAGCCATGTTAGTGTTATGTCATTGTCATGTTAGTGCCATGTCAGTGTCATGTTAGTGCCATGTTAGTGTCATGTTAGTGCCATGTTAGTGCCATGTTAGTGTCATGTCATTGTCATGTTAGTGCCATGTCATTGTCATGTTAGTGCCATGTTAGTGTCATGTTAGTGCCATGTTAGTGCCATGTTAGTGTCATGTCATTGTCATGTTAGTGCCATGTCATTGTCATGTTAGTGCCATGTTAGTGTCATGTTAGTGCCATGTTAGTGTCATGTCAGTGCCATGTCAGTGTCATGTCAGTGTCATGTTAGTGCCATGTTAGAGCCATGTCAGTGTCACGTCATTGTCATGTTAGTGCCATGTTTGTGTAATGTCATTGTCATGTTAGTGACGTATTAGTGCCATGTTAGTGCCATGTTAGAGCGATGTTAGTGCCATGTCAGTGTCATGTCAGTGTCATGTTAGTGCCATGTTAGTGCCATGTTAGTGCCATGTCAGTGTCGTATTAGTGTCGTATTAGTGACGTATTATTGCCATGTTAGTGTCATGTCAGTGTCATGTTAGTGACGTATTAGTGCCATGTTAGTGCCATTTTAGTGTCATGTCAGTGTCATATGAGTGCCATGTTAGAGCCATGTCAGTGTCATGTTAGTGCCATGTTAGAGCCATGTCAGTGTCATGTCATTGTCATGTTAGTGCCATGTTAGTGTCATGTCATTGTCATGTTAGTGCCATGTCATTGTCATGTTAGTGTCATGTTAGTGCCATGTTAGTGCCATGTCAGTGTCATGTTAGTGTCATGTTAGTGCCATGTCATTGTCATGTTAGTGCCATGTCATTGTCATGTTAGTGCCATGTTAGTGTCATGTTAGTGCCATGTTAGTGTCATGTTAGTGCCATGTTAGTGTCATGTTAGTGCCATGTCAGTGTCATGTCATTGTCATGTTAGTTCCATGTTAGTGTCATGTTAGTGCCATGTTAGTGTCATGTTAGTGCCATATTAGTGTCAAGTTAGTGCCATGTCAGTGTCATGTCAGTGTCATGTTAGTGTCATGTTAGTGTCATGTTAGTGTCATGTTAGTGCCATGTCAGTGTCATGTCATTGTCATGTTAGTGCCATGTCATTGTCATGTTAGTGCCATGTTAGTGTCATGTCATTGTCATGTTAGTGCCATGTTAGTGTCATGTTGGTGTCATGTTAGTGCCATGTTAGTGTCATGTTAGTGTCATGTCATTGTCATGTTAGTGCCATGTTAGTGTCATGTTAGTGTCATGTCATTGTCATGTTAGTGTCATGTTAGTGCCATGTCATTGTCATGTTAGTGTCATGTTAGTGTCATGTTAGAGCCATGTTAGTGCCATGTTAGTGCCTTGTTATTGTCATGTTAGTGCCATGTCATTGTCATGTTAGTGTCATGTTAGTGTCATGTTAGTGCCATGTTAGTGCCATGTCATTGTCATGTTAGTGCCATGTTATTGTCATGTTAATGTCATGTTAGTGCCATGTTAGTGCAATGTTAGTGTCATGTTAGTGCCATGTCATTGTCATGTTATTATCATGTTAGTGTCATGTTAGTGCCATGTTAGTGTCATGTTAGTGCCATGTCATTGTCATGTTAGTGTCATGTTAGTGTCATGTTAGTGCCATGTTAGTGTCATGTTAGTGCCATGTTAGTGCCATGTTAGTGTCATGTTAGTGCCAGGTCATTGTCATGTTAGTGCCATGTCATTGTCATGTCATTGTCATTGTCATGTTAGTGCCATGTTATTGTCATGTTAGTGCCATGGCATTGTCATGTTAGTGTCATGTCAGTGTCATGTTAGTGTCATGTTAGTGCCATGTCAGTGCCATGTCATTGTCATGTTAGTGCCATGTCATTGTCATGTCATTGTCATGTTAGTGTCATGTTAGTGCCATTCTAGTGCCATGTTAGTGTCATGTTAGTGCCATGTCATTGTCATGTTAGTGTCATGTTAGTACCATTTTAGTGCCATGTCAGTGCCATGTCATTGTCATG
This sequence comes from Eucyclogobius newberryi, assembly GCF_026437365.1. Taxonomy (NCBI): domain Eukaryota; kingdom Metazoa; phylum Chordata; class Actinopteri; order Gobiiformes; family Gobiidae; genus Eucyclogobius; species Eucyclogobius newberryi. The sequence goes on from NW_027315790.1 coordinate 250,701, forward strand.
TTAGTGCCATGTCAGTGCCATGTCATTGTCATGTTAGTGCCATGTCATTGTCATGTCATTGTCATGTTAGTGTCATGTTAGTGTCATGTTAGTGTCATGTTAGTGCCATGTTAGTGCCATGTCAGTGTCATGTTAGTGACGTATTAGTGCCATGTTAGTGCCATGTTAGAGCGATGTTAGTGCCATGTCAGTGTCATCTCAGTGTCATGTTAGTGCCATGTTAGTGCCATGTTAGTGTCATGTCAGTGTCATGTTAGTGTCATGTCAGTGTCATGTTAGTGCCATGTTAGAGCCATGTCAGTGTCATGTCAATGCCATGTTAGTGTCATGTTAGTGCAATGTTAGTGTCATGTTTGTGCCATGTAATTGTCATTTTAGTGCCATGTCATTGTCATGTTAGTGCCATGTTAGTTTCATGTTAGTGCCATGTTAGAGTCATGTTAGTGCCATGTTAGTGTCATGTTAGTGCCATGTCAGTGTCATGTCAGTGCCATGTTAGTGTCATGTTAGGGCCATGTTAGTGTCATGTTAGTGCCATGTTAGTGCCATGTCAGTGCCATGTCATTGTCATGTTAGTGCCATGTCATTGTCATGTCATTGTCATGTTAGTGCCATGTTAGTGTCATGTTAGTGCCATGTCATTGTCATGTTAGTGTCATGTTAGTGCCAGGTCATTGTCATATTAGTGTCAGGTTAGTGTCATGTTAGTGCCATGTTAGTGCCATGTCAGTGCCATGTCATTGTCATGTTAGTGCCATGTCATTGTCATGTCATTGTCATGTTAGTGCCATGTTATTGTCATGTTAGTGCCAAGTCATTGTCATGTTAGTGTCATGTTAGTGTCATGTTAGTGCCATGTTAGGGCCATATCAGTGTCATGTTAGTGCCATGTCATTGTCATGTCATTGTCATGTCATTGTCATGTTAGTGTCATGTTAGTGCCATGTTAGTGCCATGTTAGTGTCATGTTAGTGCCATGTCATTGTCATGTTAGTGTCATGTTAGTGTCATGTTAGTGCCATGTTAGTGCCATGTCAGTGCCATGTCATTGTCATGTTAGTGCCATGTCAGTGCCATGTCATTGTCATGTTAGTGCCATGTCATTGTCATGTCATTGTCATGTTAGTGTCATGTTAGTGTCATGTTAGTGTCATGTTAATGCCATGTTAGTGCCATGTCAGTGTCATGTTAGTGACGTATTAGTGCCATGTTATTGTCATGTTAGTGCCAAGTCATTGTCATGTTAGTGTCATGTTAGTGTCATGTTAGTGCCATGTTAGTGCCATGTCAGTGTCATGTTAGTGCCATGTCATTGTCATGTCATTGTCATGTCATTGTCATGTTAGTGTCATGTTAGTGCCATATTAGTGTCAGGTTAGTGTCATGTTAGTGCCATGTTAGTGCCATGTCAGTGCCATGTCATTGTCATGTTAGTGCCATGTCATTGTCATGTCATTGTCATGTTAGTGCCATGTTATTGTCATGTTAGTGCCAAGTCATTGTCATGTTAGTGTCATGTTAGTGTCATGTTAGTGCCATGTCAGTGCCATGTCAGTGTCATGTTAGTGCCATGTCATTGTCATGTCATTGTCATGTCATTGTCATGTTAGTGTCATGTTAGTGCCATGTTAGTGCCATGTTAGTGTCATGTTAGTGCCATGTCATTGTCATGTTAGTGTCATGTTAGTGTCATGTTAGTGCCATGTTAGTGCCATGTCAGTGCCATGTCATTGTCATGTTAGTGCCATGTCAGTGCCATGTCATTGTCATGTCATTGTCATGTTAGTGTCATGTTAGTGTCATGTTAGTGTCATGTTAATGCCATGTTAGTGCCATGTCAGTGTCATGTTAGTGACGTATTAGTGCCATGTTAGTGCCATGTTAGAGCGATGTTAGTGCCATGTCAGTGTCATGTCAGTGTCATGTTAGTGCCATGTTAGTGCCATGTTAGTGTCATGTCAGTGTCATGTCAGTGTCATGTTAGTGCCATGTTAAAGTCATGTCATTGTCATGTTAGTGACGTATTAGTGCCATGTTAGTGCCATGTTAGTGTCATGTCAGTGTCATGTTAGTGCCATGTTAGTGCCATGTTAGTGTCATGTCAGTGTCATGTTAGTGACGTATTAGTGCCATGTTAGTGCCATGTTAGTGTCATGTCAGTGTCATGTTAGTGCCATGTTAGTGCCATGTTAGTGACGTATTAGTGCCATGTTAGTGCCATGTTAGAGCCATGTCAGTGTCATGTTAGTGCCATGTTAGAGCCATGTTAGTGCCATGTTAGAGCCATGTTAGTGTTATGTCATTGTCATGTTAGTGCCATGTCAGTGTCATGTTAGTGCCATGTTAGTGTCATGTTAGTGCCATGTTAATGCCATGTTAGTGTCATGTCATTGTCATGTTAGTGCCATGTCATTGTCATGTTAGTGCCATGTTAGTGTCATGTTAGTGCCATGTTAGTGCCATGTTAGTGTCATGTCATTGTCATGTTAGTGCCATGTCATTGTCATGTTAGTGCCATGTTAGTGTCATGTTAGTGCCATGTTAGTGTCATGTCAGTGCCATGTCAGTGTCATGTCAGTGTCAAGTTAGTGCCATGTTAGAGCCATGTCAGTGTCACGTCATTGTCATGTTAGTGCCATGTTAGTGTAATGTCATTGTCATGTTAGTGACGTATTAGTGCCATGTTAGTGCCATGTTAGAGCAATGTTAGTGCCATGTCAGTGTCATGTCAGTGTCATGTTAGTGCCATGTTAGTGCCATGTTAGTGCCATGTTAGAGCCATGTCAGTGTCATGTTAGTGCCATGTTAGAGCCATGTCAGTGTCATGTCATTGTCATGTTAGTGCCATGTTAGTGTCATGTCATTGTCATGTTAGTGCCATGTCATTGTCATGTTAGTGCCATGTTAGTGTCATATTAGTGCCATGTTAGTGTCATGTCATTGTCATGTTAGTGCCATGTCATTGTCATGTTAGTGCCATGGTAGTGTCATGTTAGTGCCATGTTAGTGTCATGTCAGTGCCATGTCAGTGCCATGTCAGTGCCATGTCAGTGCCATGTCAGTGCCATGTTAGTGTCATGTTAGTGTCATGTTAGTGCCATGTCAGTGTCATGTCAGTGTCATGTTAGTACCATGTTACTGCCATCTTAGTGTCATGTTAGTGACGTATTAGTGCCATGTTGGTGCCATGTTAGAGCGATGTTAGTGCCATGTCAGTGTCATGTCAGTGTCATGTTAGTGCCATGTTAATGCCATGTTAGTGCCATGTAGTGTCATGTCAGTGTCATGTTAGTGCCATGTTAGTGCCATGTTAGTGTCATGTTAGTGACGTATTAGTGCCATGTTAGTGCCATGTTAGAGCCATGTCAGTGTCATGTTAGTGCCATGTTAGAGCCATGTCAGTGTCATTGTCATGTTAGTGCCATGTTAGTGCCATGTCAGTGCCATGTCATTGTCATGTTAGTGCCATGTCATTGTCATGTCATTGTCATTGTCATGTTAGTGCCATGTTATTGTCATGTTAGTGCCATGGCATTGTCATGTTAGTGTCATGTTAGTGTCATGTTAGTGCCATGTTAGTGACATGTCAGTGTCATGTTAGTGTCATGTTAGTGCCATGTCAGTGCCATGTCATTGTCATGTTAGTGCCATGTCATTGTCATGTCATTGTCATGTTAGTGTCATGTTAGTGCCATGTTAGTGCCATGTTAGTGTCATGTTAGTGCCATGTCATTGTCATGTTAGTGTCATGTTAGTACCATTTTAGTGCCATGTCAGTGCCATGTCATTGTCGTGTTAGTGCCATGTCAGTGCCATGTCATTGTCATGTTAGTGCCATGTCATTGTCATGTCATTGTCATGTTAGTGTCATGTTAGTGTCATGTTAGTGTCATGTTAGTGCCATGTTAGTGCCATATCAGTGTCATGTTAGTGACGTATTAGTGCCATGTTAGTGCCATGTTAGAGCGATGTTAGTGCCATGTCAGTGTCATGTCAGTGTCATGTTAGTGCCATGTTAGTGCCATGTTAGTGTCATGTCAGTGTCATGTTAGTGTCATGTCAGTGTCATGTTAGTGCCATGTTAGAGCCATGTCAGTGTCATGTCAGTGCCATGTTAGTGTCATGTTAGTGCAATGTTAGTGTCATGTTTGTGCCATGTCATTGTCATTTTAGTGCCATGTCATTGTCATGTTAGTGCCATGTTAGTTTCATGTTAGTGCCATGTTAGAGTCATGTTAGTGCCATGTTAGTGTCATGTTAGTGCCATGTCAGTGTCATGTCAGTGCCATGTTAGTGTCATGTTAGTGCCATGTTAGTGTCATGTTAGGGCCATGTTAGTGTCATGTTAGTGCCATGTTAGTGCCATGTCAGTGCCATGTCATTGTCATGTTAGTGCCATGTCATTGTCATGTCATTGTCATGTTAGTGCCATGTTAGTGTCATGTTAGTGCCATGTCATTGTCATGTTAGTGTCATGTTAGTGCCAGGTCATTGTCATATTAGTGTCAGGTTAGTGTCATGTTAGTGTCATGTTAGTGCCATGTTAGTGCCATGTCAGTGCCATGTCATTGTCATGTTAGTGCCATGTCATTGTCATGTCATTGTCATGTTAGTGCCATGTTATTGTCATGTTAGTGCCAAGTCATTGTCATGTTAGTGTCATGTTAGTGTCATGTTAGTGCCATGTTAGTGCCATGTCAGTGTCATGTTAGTGCCATGTCATTGTCATGTCATTGTCATGTCATTGTCATGTTAGTGTCATGTTAGTGCCATGTTAGTGCCATGTTAGTGTCATGTTAGTGCCATGTCATTGTCATATTAGTGTCATGTTAGTGTCATGTTAGTGCCATGTTAGTGCCATGTCAGTGCCATGTCATTGTCATGTTAGTGCCATGTCAGTGCCATGTCATTGTCATGTTAGTGCCATGTCATTGTCATGTCATTGTCATGTTAGTGTCATGTTAGTGTCATGTTAGTGTCATGTTAATGCCATGTTAGTGCCATGTCAGTGTCATGTTAGTGACGTATTAGTGCCATGTTAGTGCCATGTTAGAGCGATGTTAGTGCCATGTCAGTGTCATGTCAGTGTCATGTTAGTGCCATGTTAGTGCCATGTTAGTGTCATGTTAGTGCCATGTCAGTGTCATGTCAGTGTCAAGTTAGTGCCATGTTAGAGCCATGTCAGTGTCACGTCATTGTCATGTTAGTGCCATGTTAGTGTAATGTCATTGTCATGTTAGTGACGTATTAGTGCCATGTTAGTGCCATGTTAGAGCAATGTTAGTGCCATGTCAGTGTCATGTCAGTGTCATGTTAGTGCCATGTTAGTGCCATGTTAGTGCCATGTTAGAGCCATGTCAGTGTCATGTTAGTGCCATGTTAGAGCCATGTCAGTGTCATGTCATTGTCATGTTAGTGCCATGTTAGTGTCATGTCATTGTCATGTTAGTGCCATGTCATTGTCATGTTAGTGCCATGTTAGTGTCATATTAGTGCCATGTTAGTGTCATGTCATTGTCATGTTAGTGCCATGTCATTGTCATGTTAGTGCCATGGTAGTGTCATGTTAGTGCCATGTTAGTGTCATGTCAGTGCCATGTCAGTGCCATGTCAGTGCCATGTCAGTGCCATGTCAGTGCCATGTTAGTGTCATGTTAGTGTCATGTTAGTGCCATGTCAGTGTCATGTCAGTGTCATGTTAGTACCATGTTACTGCCATCTTAGTGTCATGTTAGTGACGTATTAGTGCCATGTTGGTGCCATGTTAGAGCGATGTTAGTGCCATGTCAGTGTCATGTCAGTGTCATGTTAGTGCCATGTTAATGCCATGTTAGTGCCATGTAGTGTCATGTCAGTGTCATGTTAGTGCCATGTTAGTGCCATGTTAGTGTCATGTTAGTGACGTATTAGTGCCATGTTAGTGCCATGTTAGAGCCATGTCAGTGTCATGTTAGTGCCATGTTAGAGCCATGTCAGTGTCATTGTCATGTTAGTGCCATGTTAGTGCCATGTCAGTGCCATGTCATTGTCATGTTAGTGCCATGTCATTGTCATGTCATTGTCATTGTCATGTTAGTGCCATGTTATTGTCATGTTAGTGCCATGGCATTGTCATGTTAGTGTCATGTTAGTGTCATGTTAGTGCCATGTTAGTGACATGTCAGTGTCATGTTAGTGTCATGTTAGTGCCATGTCAGTGCCATGTCATTGTCATGTTAGTGCCATGTCATTGTCATGTCATTGTCATGTTAGTGTCATGTTAGTGCCATGTTAGTGCCATGTTAGTGTCATGTTAGTGCCATGTCATTGTCATGTTAGTGTCATGTTAGTACCATTTTAGTGCCATGTCAGTGCCATGTCATTGTCGTGTTAGTGCCATGTCAGTGCCATGTCATTGTCATGTTAGTGCCATGTCATTGTCATGTCATTGTCATGTTAGTGTCATGTTAGTGTCATGTTAGTGTCATGTTAGTGCCATGTTAGTGCCATATCAGTGTCATGTTAGTGACGTATTAGTGCCATGTTAGTGCCATGTTAGAGCGATGTTAGTGCCATGTCAGTGTCATGTCAGTGTCATGTTAGTGCCATGTTAGTGCCATGTTAGTGTCATGTCAGTGTCATGTTAGTGTCATGTCAGTGTCATGTTAGTGCCATGTTAGAGCCATGTCAGTGTCATGTCAGTGCCATGTTAGTGTCATGTTAGTGCAATGTTAGTGTCATGTTTGTGCCATGTCATTGTCATTTTAGTGCCATGTCATTGTCATGTTAGTGCCATGTCATTGTCATGTCATTGTCATGTTAGTGTCATGTTAGTGCCATGTTAGTGCCATGTTAGTGTCATGTTAGTGCCATGTCATTGTCATGTTAGTGTCATGTTAGTACCATTTTAGTGCCATGTCAGTGCCATGTCATTGTCGTGTTAGTGCCATGTCAGTGCCATGTCATTGTCATGTTAGTGCCATGTCATTGTCATGTCATTGTCATGTTAGTGCCATGTTAGTGTCATGTTAGTGCCATGTCATTGTCATGTTAGTGTCATGTTAGTGCCAGGTCATTGTCATATTAGTGTCAGGTTAGTGTCATGTTAGTGTCATGTTAGTGTCATGTTAGTGCCATGTTAGTGCCATGTCAGTGCCATGTCATTGTCATGTTAGTGCCATGTCATTGTCATGTCATTGTCATGTTAGTGCCATGTTATTGTCATGTTAGTGCCAAGTCATTGTCATGTTAGTGTCATGTTAGTGTCATGTTAGTGCCATGTTAGTGCCATGTCAGTGTCATGTTAGTGCCATGTCATTGTCATGTCATTGTCATGTCATTGTCATGTTAGTGTCATGTTAGTGCCATGTTAGTGCCATGTTAGTGTCATGTTAGTGCCATGTCATTGTCATATTAGTGTCATGTTAGTGTCATGTTAGTGCCATGTTAGTGCCATGTCAGTGCCATGTCATTGTCATGTTAGTGCCATGTCAGTGCCATGTCATTGTCATGTTAGTGCCATGTCATTGTCATGTCATTGTCATGTTAGTGTCATGTTAGTGTCATGTTAGTGTCATGTTAATGCCATGTTAGTGCCATGTCAGTGTCATGTTAGTGACGTATTAGTGCCATGTTAGTGCCATGTTAGAGCGATGTTAGTGCCATGTCAGTGTCATGTCAGTGTCATGTTAGTGCCATGTTAGTGCCATGTTAGTGTCATGTTAGTGCCATGTCAGTGTCATGTCAGTGTCAAGTTAGTGCCATGTTAGAGCCATGTCAGTGTCACGTCATTGTCATGTTAGTGCCATGTTAGTGTAATGTCATTGTCATGTTAGTGACGTATTAGTGCCATGTTAGTGCCATGTTAGAGCAATGTTAGTGCCATGTCAGTGTCATGTCAGTGTCATGTTAGTGCCATGTTAGTGCCATGTTAGTGCCATGTTAGAGCCATGTCAGTGTCATGTTAGTGCCATGTTAGAGCCATGTCAGTGTCATGTCATTGTCATGTTAGTGCCATGTTAGTGTCATGTCATTGTCATGTTAGTGCCATGTCATTGTCATGTTAGTGCCATGTTAGTGTCATATTAGTGCCATGTTAGTGTCATGTCATTGTCATGTTAGTGCCATGTCATTGTCATGTTAGTGCCATGGTAGTGTCATGTTAGTGCCATGTTAGTGTCATGTCAGTGCCATGTCAGTGCCATGTCAGTGCCATGTCAGTGCCATGTCAGTGCCATGTTAGTGTCATGTTAGTGTCATGTTAGTGCCATGTCAGTGTCATGTCAGTGTCATGTTAGTACCATGTTACTGCCATCTTAGTGTCATGTTAGTGACGTATTAGTGCCATGTTGGTGCCATGTTAGAGCGATGTTAGTGCCATGTCAGTGTCATGTCAGTGTCATGTTAGTGCCATGTTAATGCCATGTTAGTGCCATGTAGTGTCATGTCAGTGTCATGTTAGTGCCATGTTAGTGCCATGTTAGTGTCATGTTAGTGACGTATTAGTGCCATGTTAGTGCCATGTTAGAGCCATGTCAGTGTCATGTTAGTGCCATGTTAGAGCCATGTCAGTGTCATTGTCATGTTAGTGCCATGTTAGTGCCATGTCAGTGCCATGTCATTGTCATGTTAGTGCCATGTCATTGTCATGTCATTGTCATTGTCATGTTAGTGCCATGTTATTGTCATGTTAGTGCCATGGCATTGTCATGTTAGTGTCATGTTAGTGTCATGTTAGTGCCATGTTAGTGACATGTCAGTGTCATGTTAGTGTCATGTTAGTGCCATGTCAGTGCCATGTCATTGTCATGTTAGTGCCATGTCATTGTCATGTCATTGTCATGTTAGTGTCATGTTAGTGCCATGTTAGTGCCATGTTAGTGTCATGTTAGTGCCATGTCATTGTCATGTTAGTGTCATGTTAGTACCATTTTAGTGCCATGTCAGTGCCATGTCATTGTCGTGTTAGTGCCATGTCAGTGCCATGTCATTGTCATGTTAGTGCCATGTCATTGTCATGTCATTGTCATGTTAGTGTCATGTTAGTGTCATGTTAGTGTCATGTTAGTGCCATGTTAGTGCCATATCAGTGTCATGTTAGTGACGTATTAGTGCCATGTTAGTGCCATGTTAGAGCGATGTTAGTGCCATGTCAGTGTCATGTCAGTGTCATGTTAGTGCCATGTTAGTGCCATGTTAGTGTCATGTCAGTGTCATGTTAGTGTCATGTCAGTGTCATGTTAGTGCCATGTTAGAGCCATGTCAGTGTCATGTCAGTGCCATGTTAGTGTCATGTTAGTGCAATGTTAGTGTCATGTTTGTGCCATGTCATTGTCATTTTAGTGCCATGTCATTGTCATGTTAGTGCCATGTTAGTTTCATGTTAGTGCCATGTTAGAGTCATGTTAGTGCCATGTTAGTGTCATGTTAGTGCCATGTCAGTGTCATGTCAGTGCCATGTTAGTGTCATGTTAGTGCCATGTTAGTGTCATGTTAGGGCCATGTTAGTGTCATGTTAGTGCCATGTTAGTGCCATGTCAGTGCCATGTCATTGTCATGTTAGTGCCATGTCATTGTCATGTCATTGTCATGTTAGTGCCATGTTAGTGTCATGTTAGTGCCATGTCATTGTCATGTTAGTGTCATGTTAGTGCCAGGTCATTGTCATATTAGTGTCAGGTTAGTGTCATGTTAGTGTCATGTTAGTGCCATGTTAGTGCCATGTCAGTGCCATGTCATTGTCATGTTAGTGCCATGTCATTGTCATGTCATTGTCATGTTAGTGCCATGTTATTGTCATGTTAGTGCCAAGTCATTGTCATGTTAGTGTCATGTTAGTGTCATGTTAGTGCCATGTTAGTGCCATGTCAGTGTCATGTTAGTGCCATGTCATTGTCATGTCATTGTCATGTCATTGTCATGTTAGTGTCATGTTAGTGCCATGTTAGTGCCATGTTAGTGTCATGTTAGTGCCATGTCATTGTCATATTAGTGTCATGTTAGTGTCATGTTAGTGCCATGTTAGTGCCATGTCAGTGCCATGTCATTGTCATGTTAGTGCCATGTCAGTGCCATGTCATTGTCATGTTAGTGCCATGTCATTGTCATGTCATTGTCATGTTAGTGTCATGTTAGTGTCATGTTAGTGTCATGTTAATGCCATGTTAGTGCCATGTCAGTGTCATGTTAGTGACGTATTAGTGCCATGTTAGTGCCATGTTAGAGCGATGTTAGTGCCATGTCAGTGTCATGTCAGTGTCATGTTAGTGCCATGTTAGTGCCATGTTAGTGTCATGTCAGTGTCATGTCAGTGTCATGTTAGTGCCATGTTAAAGTCATGTCATTGTCATGTTAGTGACGTATTAGTGCCATGTTAGTGCCATGTTAGTGTCATGTCAGTGTCATGTTAGTGCCATGTTAGTGCCATGTTAGTGTCATGTCAGTGTCATGTTAGTGACGTATTAGTGCCATGTTAGTGCCATGTTAGTGTCATGTCAGTGTCATGTTAGTGCCATGTTAGTGCCATGTTAGTGTCATGTTAGTGACGTATTAGTGCCATGTTAGTGCCATGTTAGAGCCATGTCAGTGTCATGTTAGTGCCATGTTAGAGCCATGTTAGTGCCATGTTAGAGCCATGTTAGTGTTATGTCATTGTCATGTTAGTGCCATGTCAGTGTCATGTTAGTGCCATGTTAGTGTCATGTTAGTGCCATGTTAGTGCCATGTTAGTGTCATGTCATTGTCATGTTAGTGCCATTTCATTGTCATGTTAGTGCCATGTTAGTGTCATGTTAGTGCCATGTTAGTGCCATGTTAGTGTCATGTCATTGTCATGTTAGTGCCATGTCATTGTCATGTTAGTGCCATGTTAGTGTCATGTTAGTGCCATGTTAGTGTCATGTCAGTGCCATGTCAGTGTCATGTCAGTGTCATGTTAGTGCCATGTTAGAGCCATGTCAGTGTCACGTCATTGTCATGTTAGTGCCATGCTAGTGTAATGTCATTGTCATGTTAGTGACGTATTAGTGCCATGTTAGTGCCATGTTAGAGCGATGTTAGTGCCATGTCAGTGTCATGTCAGTGTCATGTTAGTGCCATGTTAGTGCCATGTTAGTGCCATGTTAGTGTCGTATTAGTGTCGTATTAGTGACGTATTAGTGCCATGTTAGTGTCATGTCAGTGTCATGTTAGTGACGTATTAGTGCCATGTTAGTGCCATTTTAGTGTCATGTCAGTGTCATATGAGTGCCATGTTAGTGCCATGTTAGTGTCATGTTAGTGACGTATTAGTGCCATGTTAGTGCCATGTTAGAGCCATGTCCAGTGTCATGTTAGTGCCATGTTAGAGCCATGTCAGTGTCATGTTATTGTCATGTTAGTGCCATGTTAGTGTCATGTCATTGTCATGTTAGTGCCATGTCATTGTCATGTTAGTGCCATGTTAGTGTCATGTTAGTGCCATGTTAGTGTCATGTTAGTGCCATGTTAGTGCCATGTTAGTGTCATGTCATTGTCATGTTAGTGCCATGTCATTGTCATGTTAGTGCCATGTTAGTGTCATGTTAGTGCCATGTTAGTTTCATGTCAGTGCCATGTCAGTGCCATGTCAGTGCCATGTCAGTGCCATGTTAGTGTCATGTTAGTGTCATGTTAGTGCCATGTCAGTCTCATGTCAGTGTCATGTTAGTGACGTATTAGTGCCATGTTAGTGCCATGTTAGAGCGATGTTAGTGCCATGTCAGTGTCATGTCAGTGTCATGTTAGTGCCATGTTAGTGCCATGTCAGTGCCATGTCAGTGCCATGTTAGTGTCATGTTAGTGTCATGTTAGTGCCATGTTAGTGTCATGTTAGTGTCATGTTAGTGCCCTGTTACTGCCATGTTAGTGTCATGTTAGTGACGTATTAGTGCCATGTTAGTGCCATGTTAGAGTGATGTTAGTGCCATGTCAGTGTCATGTCAGTGTCATGTTAGAGCCATGTTAGTGCCATGTTAGTGCCATGTTAGTGTCGTATTAGTGACGTATTAGTGCCATGTTAGTGCCATGTTAGTGTCATGTCAGTGTCATGTTAGTGATGTATTAGTGCCATGTTAGTGCCATTTTAGTGTCATGTCAGTGTCATGTTAGTGCCATGTTAGTGCCATGTTAGTGTCATGTTAGTGACAAATTAGTGCCATGTTAGTGCCATGTTAGAGCCATGTCAGTGTCATGTTAGTGCCATGTTAGAGCCATGTCAGTGTCATGTCATTGTCATGTTAGTACCATGTTAGTGTCATGTCATTGTCATGTTAGTGCCATGTCATTGTCATGTTAGTGCCATGTTAGTGTCATGTTAGTGCCATGTTAGTGTCATGTTAGTGCCATGTTAGTGTCATGTTAGTGTCATGTTAGTGTCATGTTAGTGCCATGTCAGTGTCATGTCATTGTCATGTTAGTGCCATGTCATTGTCATGTTAGTGCCATGTTAGTGTCATGTTAGTCCCATGTTAGTGCCATGTTAGAGTCATGTTAGTGCCATGTTAGTGCCATGTCATTGTCATGTTAGCGCCATGTTAGTGTCATGTTAGTGCCATGTTAGTGTCATGTTTGTGCCATGTCATTGTCATGTTAGTGCCATGTCATTGTCGTGTTAGTGCCATGTCATTGTCATGTTAGTGCCATGTTAGTGTCATGTTAGTGCCATGTTAGTGTCATGTCAGTGCCATGTCAGTGTCATGCCAGTGTCATGTTAGTGCCATGTTAGAGCCATGTCAGTGTCATGTCATTGTCATGTCAGTGCCATGTTAGTGTCATGTTAGTGCCATGTTAGTGTCATGTTAGTGCCATGTTAGTGTCATGTTAGTGCCATGTTAGTGTCATGTTAGTGCCATGTCAGTGTCATGTCAGTGCCATGTTAGTGTCATGTTAGTGCCATGTTAGTGTCATGTTAGTGCCATGTTAGTGTCATGTTAGTGCAATGTTAGTGTCATGTTTGTGCCATGTCATTGTCATTTTAGTGCCATGTCATTGTCATGTTAGTGCCATGTTAGTTTCATGTTAGTGCCATGTTAGTGTCATGTTAGTGCCATGTTAGTGTCATGTTAGTGCCATGTCAGTGTCATGTCAGTGCCATGTTAGTGTCATGTTAGTGCCATGTTAGTGTCATGTTAGGGCCATGTTAGTGTCATGTTAGTGCCATTTTAGTGTCATGTCAGTGTCATGTTAGTGCCATGTTAGTGTCATGTCATTGTCATGTTAGTGCCATGTCATTGTCATGTTAGTGCCATGTTAGTGTCATGTTAGTGCCATGTTAGTGCCATGTCAGTGTCATGTCATTGTCATGTTAGTGCCATGTCATTGTCATGTTAGTGCCATGTTAGTGTCATGTTAGTGCCATGTTAGTGCCATGTTATTGTCATGTCATTGTCATGTTAGTTCCATGTCATTGTCATGTTAGTGCCATGTTAGTGTCATGTTAGTGCCATGTTAGTGCCATGTCAGTGCCAATGTTAGTGTCATGTTAGTGCCATGTCAGTGTCATGTCATTGTCATGTTGGTGCCATGTCATTGTCATGTTAGTGTCATGTCATTGTCATGTTAGTGCCATGTTAGTGTCATGTTGGTGTCATGTTAGTGCCATGTTAGTGTCATGTTAGTCTCATGTCATTGTCATGTTAGTGCCATGTTAGTGTCATGTAAGTGTCATGTCATTGTCATGTTAGTGTCATGTTAGTGTCATGTTAGTGCCATGTCATTGTCATGTTAGTGTCATGTTAGTGCCATGTTAGTGCCATGTTAGTGCCATGTTAGTGCCATGTTAGTGTCATGTTAGTGCCATGTCATTGTCATGTTAGTGCCATGTTAGTTTCATGTTAGTGCCATGTTAGTGTCATGTTAGTGCCATGTTAGTGTCATGTTAGTGCCATGTCAGTGTCATGTCAGTGCCATGTTAGTGTCATGTTAGTGCCATGTTAGTGTCATGTTAGGGCCATGTTAGTGTCATGTTAGTGCCATTTTAGTGTCATGTCAGTGTCATGTTAGTGCCATGTTAGTGTCATGTCATTGTCATGTTAGTGCCATGTCATTGTCATGTTAGTGCCATGTTAGTGTCATGTTAGTGCCATGTTAGTGCCATGTCAGTGTCATGTCATTGTCATGTTAGTGCCATGTCATTGTCATGTTAGTGCCATGTTAGTGTCATGTTAGTGCCATGTTAGTGCCATGTTATTGTCATGTCATTGTCATGTTAGTTCCATGTCATTGTCATGTTAGTGCCATGTTAGTGTCATGTTAGTGCCATGTTAGTGCCATGTCAGTGCCAATGTTAGTGTCATGTTAGTGCCATGTCAGTGTCATGTCATTGTCATGTTGGTGCCATGTCATTGTCATGTTAGTGTCATGTCATTGTCATGTTAGTGCCATGTTAGTGTCATGTTGGTGTCATGTTAGTGCCATGTTAGTGTCATGTTAGTGCCATGTTAGTGTCATGTTAGTGCCATGTTAGTGTCATGTTAGTGCCATGTTAGTGTCATGTTAGTGCCATGTCAGTGTCATGTCAGTGCCATGTTAGTGTCATGTTAGTGCCATGTTAGTGTCATGTTAGTGCCATGTTAGTGTCATGTTAGTGCAATGTTAGTGTCATGTTTGTGCCATGTCATTGTCATTTTAGTGCCATGTCATTGTCATGTTAGTGCCATGTTAGTTTCATGTTAGTGCCATGTTAGTGTCATGTTAGTGCCATGTTAGTGTCATGTTAGTGCCATGTCAGTGTCATGTCAGTGCCATGTTAGTGTCATGTTAGTGCCATGTTAGTGTCATGTTAGTGCCATGTTAGTGTCATGTTAGTGCCATTTTAGTGTCATGTCAGTGTCATGTTAGTGCCATGTTAGTGTCATGTCATTGTCATGTTAGTGCCATGTCATTGTCATGTTAGTGCCATGTTAGTGTCATGTTAGTGCCATGTTAGTGCCATGTCAGTGTCATGTCATTGTCATGTTAGTGCCATGTCATTGTCATGTTAGTGCCATGTTAGTGTCATGTTAGTGCCATGTTAGTGCCATGTTATTGTCATGTCATTGTCATGTTAGTTCCATGTCATTGTCATGTTAGTGCCATGTTAGTGTCATGTTAGTGCCATGTTAGTGCCATGTCAGTGCCAATGTTAGTGTCATGTTAGTGCCATGTCAGTGTCATGTCATTGTCATGTTGGTGCCATGTCATTGTCATGTTAGTGTCATGTCATTGTCATGTTAGTGCCATGTTAGTGTCATGTTGGTGTCATGTTAGTGCCATGTTAGTGTCATGTTAGTCTCATGTCATTGTCATGTTAGTGCCATGTTAGTGTCATGTAAGTGTCATGTCATTGTCATGTTAGTGTCATGTTAGTGTCATGTTAGTGCCATGTCATTGTCATGTTAGTGTCATGTTAGTGCCATGTTAGTGCCATGTTAGTGCCATGTTAGTGCCATGTTAGTGTCATGTTAGTGCCATGTCATTGTCATGTTAGTGCCATGTTAGTTTCATGTTAGTGCCATGTTAGTGTCATGTTAGTGCCATGTTAGTGTCATGTTAGTGCCATGTCAGTGTCATGTCAGTGCCATGTTAGTGTCATGTTAGTGCCATGTTAGTGTCATGTTAGGGCCATGTTAGTGTCATGTTAGTGCCATTTTAGTGTCATGTCAGTGTCATGTTAGTGCCATGTTAGTGTCATGTCATTGTCATGTTAGTGCCATGTTAGTGTCATGTAAGTGTCATGTCATTGTCATGTTAGTGTCATGTTAGTGTCATGTTAGTGCCATGTCATTGTCATGTTAGTGTCATGTTAGTGTCATGTTAGTGCCATGTTAGTGCCATGTTAGTGCCATGTTAGTGTCATGTTAGTGCCATGTCATTGTCATGTTAGTGTCATGTTAGTGTCATGTTAGTGCCATGTTAGTGCCATGTCATTGTCATGTTAGTGCCATGTCATTGTCATGTTAATGTCATGTTAGTGCCATGTTGTGCAATGTTAGTGTCATGTTAGTGCCATGTCATTGTCATGTTAGTATCATGTTAGTGTCATGTTAGTGCCATGTTAGTGCCATGTCAGTGCCATGTCATTGTCATGTTAGTGCCATGTCATTGTCATGTCATTGTCATGTTAGTGCCATGTTAGTGTCATGTTAGTGCCATGTCATTGTCATGTTAGTGTCAGGTTAGTGTCATGTTAGTGCCATGTTAGTGTCATGTTAGTGCCAGGTCATTGTCATGTTAGTGTCAGGTTAGTGTCATGTTAGTGCCATGTTAGTGCCATGTCAGTGCCATGTCAGTGTCATGTTAGTTTCATGTCATTGTCATGTCATGTTAGTGCCATGTTATTGTGATGTTAGTGCCATGTCATTGTCATGTTAGTGTCATATTAGTGTCATGTTAGTGCCATGTTAGTGCCATGTCAGTGTCATGTTAGTGCCATGTTAGTGCCATGTCAGTGCCATGTCAGTGTCATGTCAGTGTCATGTTAGTGCCATGTTAGAGCCATGTTAGTGTCATGTCAGTGTCATGTCAGTGTCATGTTAGTGCCATGTTAGAGCCATGTCAGTGTCATGTCATTGTCATGTTAGTGCCATGTTAGTGTCATGTCATTGTCATGTTAGTGACGTATTAGTGCCATGTTAGTGCAATGTTAGTGCCATGTTAGTGTCATGGCAGTGTCATGTTAGTGACGTATTAGTGCCATGTTAGTGCCATGTTAGTGTCATGTCAGTGTCATGTTAGTGCCATGTTAGTGCCATGTTAGTGTCATGTTAGTGACGTATTAGTGCCATGTTAGTGCCATGTTAGAGCCATGTCAGTGTCATGTTAGTGCCATGTTAGAGCCATGTCAGTGTCATGTCATTGTCATGTTAGTGCCATGTTAGTGTTATGTCATTGTCATGTTAGTGCCATGTCAGTGTCATGTTAGTGCCATGTTAGTGTCATGTTAGTGCCATGTTAGTGCCATGTTAGTGTCATGTCATTGTCATGTTAGTGCCATGTCATTGTCATGTTAGTGCCATGTTAGTGTCATGTTAGTGCCATGTTAGTGCCATGTTAGTGTCATGTCATTGTCATGTTAGTGCCATGTCATTGTCATGTTAGTGCCATGTTAGTGTCATGTTAGTGCCATGTTAGTGTCATGTCAGTGCCATGTCAGTGTCATGCCAGTGTCATGTTAGTGCCATGTTAGAGCCATGTCAGTGTCATGTCATTGTCATGTTAGTGCCATGTTAGTGTAATGTCATTGTCATGTTAGTGACGTATTAGTGCCATGTTAGTGCCATGTTAGAGCAATGTTAGTGCCATGTCAGTGTCATGTCAGTGTCATGTTAGTGCCATGTTAGTGCCATGTTAGTGCCATGTTAGTGTCGTATTAGTGTCGTATTAGTGACGTATTAGTGCCCTGTTAGTGTCATGTCAGTGTCATGTTAGTGACGTATTAGTGCCATGTTAGTGCCATGTTAGTGTCATGTCAGTGACATGTTAGTGCCATGTTAGTGCCATGTTAGTGTCATGTTAGTGACGTATTAGTGCCATGTTAGTGCCATGTTAGAGCCATGTCAGTGTCATGTTAGTGCCATGTTAGAGCCATGTCAGTGTCATGTCATTGTCATGTTAGTGCCATGTTAGTGTCATGTCATTGTCATGTTAGTGCCATGTCATTGTCATGTTAGTGCCATGTTAGTGTCATGTTAGTGCCATGTTAGTGTCATGTCATTGTCATGTTAGTGCCATGTCATTGTCATGTTAGTGCCATGTTAGTGTCATGTTAGTGCCATGTTAGTGTCATGTCAGTGCCATGTCAGTGCCATGTCAGTGCCATGTCAGTGCCATGTTAGTGTCATGTTAGTGTCATGTTAGTGCCATGTCAGTGTCATGTCAGTGTCATGTTAGTACCATGTTACTGCCATGTTAGTGTCATGTTAGTGATGTATTAGTGCCATGTTAGTGCCATGTTAGAGCGATGTTAGTGCCATGTCAGTGTCATGTCAGTGTCATGTTAGTGCCATGTTAGTGCCATGTTAGTGCCATGTAGTGTCATGTCAGTGTCATGTTAGTGACGTATTAGTGCCATGTTAGTGCCATGTAAGTGTCATGTCAGTGTCATGTTAGTGCCATGTTAGTGCCATGTTAGTGTCATGTTAGTGACGTATTAGTGCCATGTTAGTGCCATGTTAGAGCCATGTCAGTGTCATGTTAGTGCCATGTTAGAGCCATGTCAGTGTCATGTCATTGTCATGTTAGTGCCATGTTAGTGTAATGTCATTGTCATGTTAGTGCCATGTTAGTGTCATGTTAGTGCCATGTTAGTGTCATGTTAGTGCCATGTCAGTGTCATGTCAGTGTCATGTTAGTGTCATGTTAGTGTCATGTTAGTGCCATGTCAGTGTCATGTCATTGTCATGTTAGTGCCATGTCATTGTCATGTTAGTGCCATGTTAGTGTCATGTCATTGTCATGTTAGTGCCATGTTAGTGTCATGTTGGTGTCATGTTAGTGCCATGTTAGTGTCATGTTAGTGTCATGTCTTTGTCATGTTAGTGCCATGTTAGTGTCATGTTAGTGTCATGTCATTGTCATGTTAGTGTCATGTTAGTGCCATGTCATTGTCATGTTAGTGTCATGTTAGTGTCATGTTAGTGCCATGTTAGTGCCATGTTAGTGCCATGTCATTGTCATGTTAGTGCCATGTCATTGTCATGTTAATGTCATGTTAGTGCCATGTTAGTGCAATGTTAGTGTCATGGTAGTGCCATGTCATTGTCATGTTATTATCGTGTTAGTGTCATGTTAGTGCCATGTTAGTGCCATGTCAGTGCCATGTCACTGTCATGTTAGTGCCATGTCATTGTCATGTCATTGTCATGTTAGTGCCATGTTAGTGTCATGTTAGTGCCATGTCATTGTCATGTTAGTGTCATGTTAGTGTCATGTTAGTGCCATGTTAGTGTCATGTTAGTGCCATGTTAGTGCCATGTTAGTGTCATGTTAGTGCCATGTCATTGTCATGTTAGTTTCATGTTAGTGTCATGTTAGTGCCATGTTAGTGCCATGTCAGTGCCATGTCATTGTCATGTCAGTGCCATGTCATTGTCATGTCATTGTCATGTTAGTGCCATGTTATTGTCATGTTAGTGCCATGGCATTGTCATGTTAGTGTCATGTTAGTGTCATGTTAGTGCCATGTTAGTGACATGTCAGTGTCATGTTAGTGTCATGTTAGTGCCATGTCAGTGCCATGTCATTGTCATGTTAGTGCCATGTCATTGTCATGTCATTGTCATGTTAGTGTCATGTTAGTGCCATGTTAGTGCCATGTTAGTGTCATGTTAGTGCCATGTCATTGTCATGTTAGTGTCATGTTAGTGTCATGTTAGTGCCATGTTAGTGCCATGTCAGTGCCATGTCATTGTCATGTTAGTGCCATGTCAGTGCCATGTCATTGTCATGTTAGTGCCATGTCATTGTCATGTCATTGTCATGTTAGTGTCATGTTAGTGTCATGTTAGTGTCATGTTAGTGCCATGTTAGTGCCATGTCAGTGTCATGTTAGTGACGTATTAGTGCCATGTTAGTGCCATGTTAGAGCGATGTTAGTGCCATGTCAGTGTCATGTCAGTGTCATGTTAGTGCCATGTTAGTGCCATGTTAGTGTCATGTCAGTGTCATGTTAGTGTCATGTCAGTGTCATGTTAGTGCCATGTTAGAGCCATGTCAGTGTCATGTCATTGTCATGTTAGTGCCATGTTAGTGTCATGTCATTGTCACGTTAGTGACGTATTAGTGCCATGTTAGTGCAATGTTAGTGCCATGTTAGTGTCATGTCAGTGTCATGTTAGTGCCATGTTAGTGCCATGTCAGTGCCAATGTTAGTGTCATGTTAGTGCCATGTCAGTGTCATGTCATTGTCATGTTAGTGCCATGTCATTGTCATGTTAGTGTCATGTCATTGTCATGTTAGTGCCATGTTAGTGTCATGTTGGTGTCATGTTAGTGCCATGTTAGTGTCATGTTAGTGTCATGTCATTGTCATTGTCATGTTAGTGCCATGTTAGTGTCATGTTAGTGCCATGTTAGTGTCATGTTAGTGCCATGTTAGTGTCATGTTAGTGCCATTTCAGTGTCATGTCATTGTCATGTTAGTTCCATGTTAGTGTCATGTTAGTGCCATGTTAGTGTCATGTTAGTGCCATGTTAGTGTCATGTTAGTGTCATGTTAGTGTCATGTTAGTGCCATGTCAGTGTCATGTCATTGTCATGTTAGTGCCATGTCATTGTCATGTTAGTGCCATGTTAGTGTCATGTTAGTCCCATGTTAGTGCCATGTTAGAGTCAAGTTAGTGCCATGTTAGTGCCATGTCATTGTCATGTTAGCGCCATGTTAGTGTCATGTTAGTGCCATGTTAGTGTCATGTTTGTGCCATGTCATTGTCATGTTAGTGCCATGTCATTGTCGTGTTAGTGCCATGTTAGTGTCATGTTAGTGCCATGTTAGTGTCATGTTAGTGCCATGTTAGTGTCATGTTAGTGCCATGTCAGTGTCATGTCAGTGCCATGTTAGTGTCATGTTAGTGCCATGTTAGTGTCATGTTAGTGCCATGTTAGTGTCATGTTAGTGCAATGTTAGTGTCATGTTTGTGCCATGTCATTGTCATTTTAGTGCCATGTCATTGTCATGTTAGTGCCATGTTAGTTTCATGTTAGTGCCATGTTAGTGTCATGTTAGTGCCATGTTAGTGTCATGTTAGTGCCATGTCAGTGTCATGTCAGTGCCATGTTAGTGTCATGTTAGTGCCATGTTAGTGTCATGTTAGGGCCATGTTAGTGTCATGTTAGTGCCATTTTAGTGTCATGTCAGTGTCATGTTAGTGCCATGTTAGTGTCATGTCATTGTCATGTTAGTGCCATGTCATTGTCATGTTAGTGCCATGTTAGTGTCATGTTAGTGCCATGTTAGTGCCATGTTAGTGTCATGTCATTGTCATGTTAGTGCCATGTCATTGTCATGTTAGTGCCATGTTAGTGTCATGTTAGTGCCATGTTAGTGCCATGTTAGTGTCATGTCATTGTCATGTTAGTTCCATGTCATTGTCATGTTAGTGCCATGTTAGTGTCATGTTAGTGCCATGTTAGTGCCATGTCAGTGCCAATGTTAGTGTCATGTTAGTGCCATGTCAGTGTCATGTCATTGTCATGTTGGTGCCATGTCATTGTCATGTTAGTGCCATGTTAGTGTCATGTTGGTGTCATGTTAGTGCCATGTTAGTGTCATGTTAGTCTCATGTCATTGTCATGTTAGTGCCATGTTAGTGTCATGTAAGTGTCATGTCATTGTCATGTTAGTGTCATGTTAGTGTCATGTTAGTGCCATGTCATTGTCATGTTAGTGTCATGTTAGTGTCATGTTAGTGCCATGTTAGTGCCATGTTAGTGCCATGTTAGTGTCATGTTAGTGCCATGTCATTGTCATGTTAGTGTCATGTTAGTGTCATGTTAGTGCCATGTTAGTGCCATGTCATTGTCATGTTAGTGCCATGTCATTGTCATGTTAATGTCATGTTAGTGCCATGTTAGTGCAATGTTAGTGTCATGTTAGTGCCATGTCATTGTCATGTTAGTATCATGTTAGTGTCATGTTAGTGTCATGTTAGTGCCATGTCAGTGCCATGTCATTGTCATGTTAGTGCCATGTCATTGTCATGTCATTGTCATGTTAGTGCCATGTTAGTGTCATGTTAGTGCCATGTCATTGTCATGTTAGTGTCAGGTTAGTGTCATGTTAGTGCCATGTTAGTGTCATGTTAGTGCCAGGTCATTGTCATGTTAGTGTCAGGTTAGTGTCATGTTAGTGCCATGTTAGTGCCATGTCAGTGCCATGTCATTGTCATGTTAGTGCCATGTCATTGTCATGTCATGTTAGTGCCATGTTATTGTCATGTTAGTGCCATGTCATTGTCATGTTAGTGTCATATTAGTGTCATGTTAGTGCCATGTTAGTGCCATGTCAGTGTCATGTTAGTGCTATGTTAGTGCCATGTCAGTGCCATGTCAGTGTCATGTCAGTGTCATGTTAGTGCCATGTTAGTGCCATGTTAGTGTCATGTCAGTGTCATGTCAGTGTCATGTTAGTGCCATGTTAGTGTCATGTCATTGTCATGTTAGTGACGTATTAGTGCCATGTTAGTGCAATGTTAGTGCCATGTTAGTGTCATGTCAGTGTCATGTTAGTGACGTATTAGTGCCATGTTAGTGCCATGTTAGTGTCATGTTAGTGCCATGTTAGTGCCATGTTAGTGTCATGTTAGTGACGTATTAGTGCCATGTTAGTGCCATGTTAGAGCCATGTCAGTGTCATGTTAGTGCCATGTTAGAGCCATGTCAGTGTCATGTCATTGTCATGTTAGTGCCATGTTAGTGTTATGTCATTGTCATGTTAGTGCCATGTCAGTGTCATGTTAGTGCCATGTTAGTGTCATGTTAGTGCCATGTTAGTGCCATGTTAGTTTCATGTCATTGTCATGTTAGTGCCATGTCATTGTCATGTTAGTGCCATGTTAGTGTCATGTTAGTGCCATGTTAGTGCCATGTTAGTGTCATGTCATTGTCATGTTAGTGCCATGTCATTGTCATGTTAGTGCCATGTTAGTGTCATGTTAGTGCCATGTTAGTGTCATGTCAGTGCCATGTCAGTGTCATGCCAGTGTCATGTTAGTGCCATGTTAGAGCCATGTCAGTGTCATGTCATTGTCATGTTAGTGCCATGTTAGTGTAATGTCATTGTCATGTTAGTGACGTATTAGTGCCATGTTAGTGCCATGTTAGAGCAATGTTAGTGCCATGTCAGTGTCATGTCAGTGTCATGTTAGTGCCATGTTAGTGCCATGTTAGTGCCATGTTAGTGTCGTATTAGTGTCGTATTAGTGACGTATTAGTGCCATGTTAGTGTCATGTCAGTGTCATGTTAGTGACGTATTAGTGCCATGTTAGTGCCATGTTAGTGTCATGTCAGTGACATGTTAGTGCCATGTTAGTGCCATGTTAGTGTCATGTTAGTGACGTATTAGTGCCATGTTAGTGCCATGTTAGAGCCATGTCAGTGTCATGTTAGTGCCATGTTAGAGCCATGTCAGTGTCATGTCATTGTCATGTTAGTGCCATGTTAGTGTCATGTCATTGTCATGTTAGTGCCATGTCATTGTCATGTTAGTGCCATGTTAGTGTCATGTTAGTGCCATGTTAGTGTCATGTCATTGTCATGTTAGTGCCATGTCATTGTCATGTTAGTGCCATGTTAGTGTCATGTTAGTGCCATGTTAGTGTCATGTCAGTGCCATGTCAGTGCCATGTCAGTGCCATGTCAGTGCCATGTTAGTGTCATGTTAGTGCCATGTTAGTGCCATGTCAGTGTCATGTCAGTGTCATGTTAGTACCATGTTACTGCCATGTTAGTGTCATGTTAGTGACGTATTAGTGCCATGTTAGTGCCATGTTAGAGCGATGTTAGTGCCATGTCAGTGTCATGTCAGTGTCATGTTAGTGCCATGTTAGTGCCATGTTAGTGCCATGTAGTGTCATGTCAGTGTCATGTTAGTGACGTATTAGTGCCATGTTAGTGCCATGTAAGTGTCATGTCCGTGTCATGTTAGTGCCATGTTAGTGCCATGTTAGTGTCATGTTAGTGACGTATTAGTGCCATGTTAGTGCCATGTTAGAGCCATGTCAGTGCCATGTTAGTGTCATGTTAGTGCCATGTCAGTGTCATGTCAGTGTCATGTTAGTGTCATGTTAGTGTCATGTTAGTGCCATGTCAGTGTCATGTCATTGTCATGTTAGTGCCATGTCATTGTCATGTTAGTGCCATGTTAGTGTCATGTCATTGTCATGTTAGTGCCATGTTAGTGTCAGGTTGGTGTCATGTTAGTGCCATGTTAGTGTCATGTTAGTGTCATGTCATTGTCATGTTAGTGCCATGTTAGTGTCATGTTAGTGTCATGTCATTGTCATGTTAGTGTCATGTTAGTGCCATGTCATTGTCATGTTAGTGTCATGTTAGTGTCATGTTAGTGCCATGTTAGTGCCATGTTAGTGCCATGTTATTGTCATGTTAGTGTCATGTTAGTGCCATGTTAGTGCCATGTCATTGTCATGTTAGTGCCATGTCATTGTCATGTTAATGTCATGTTAGTGCCATGTTAGTGCAATGTTAGTGTCATGTTAGTGCCATGTCATTGTCATGTTATTATCATGTTAGTGTCATGTTAGTGCCATGTTAGTGCCATGTCAGTGCCATGTCACTGTCATGTTAGTGCCATGTCATTGTCATGTCATTGTCATGTTAGTGCCATGTTAGTGTCATGTTAGTGCCATGTCATTGTCATGTTAGTGTCATGTTAGTGTCATGTTAGTGCCATGTTAGTGTCATGTTAGTGCCATGTTAGTGCCATGTTAGTGTCATGTTAGTGCCATGTCATTGTCATGTTAGTGTCATGTTAGTGTCATGTTAGTGCCATGTTAGTGCCATGTCAGTGCCATGTCATTGTCATGTCAGTGCCATGTCATTGTCATGTCATTGTCATGTTAGTGCCATGTTATTGTCATGTTAGTGCCATGGCATTGTCATGTTAGTGTCATGTTAGTGTCATGTTAGTGCCATGTTAGTGACATGTCAGTGTCATGTTAGTGTCATGTTAGTGCCATGTCAGTGCCATGTCATTGTCATGTTAGTGCCATGTCATTGTCATGTCATTGTCATGTTAGTGTCATGTTAGTGCCATGTTAGTGCCATGTTAGTGTCATGTTAGTGCCATGTCATTGTCATGTTAGTGTCATGTTAGTGTCATGTTAGTGCCATGTTAGTGCCATGTCAGTGCCATGTCATTGTCATGTTAGTGCCATGTCAGTGCCATGTCATTGTCATGTTAGTGCCATGTCATTGTCATGTCATTGTCATGTTAGTGTCATGTTAGTGTCATGTTAGTGTCATGTTAGTGCCATGTTAGTGCCATGTCAGTGTCATGTTAGTGACGTATTAGTGCCATGTTAGTGCCATGTTAGAGCGATGTTAGTGCCATGTCAGTGTCATGTCAGTGTCATGTTAGTGCCATGTTAGTGCCATGTTAGTGTCATGTCAGTGTCATGTTAGTGTCATGTCAGTGTCATGTTAGTGCCATGTTAGAGCCATGTCAGTGTCATGTCATTGTCATGTTAGTGCCATGTTAGTGTCATGTCATTGTCATGTTAGTGCCATGTCATTGTCATGTTAGTGCCATGTTAGTGTCATGTTAGTGCCATGTTAGTGTCATGTCATTGTCATGTTAGTGCCATGTCATTGTCATGTTAGTGCCATGTTAGTGTCATGTTAGTGCCATGTTAGTGTCATGTCAGTGCCATGTCAGTGCCATGTCAGTGCCATGTCAGTGCCATGTTAGTGTCATGTTAGTGTCATGTTAGTGCCATGTCAGTGTCATGTCAGTGTCATGTTAGTACCATGTTACTGCCATGTTAGTGTCATGTTAGTGATGTATTAGTGCCATGTTAGTGCCATGTTAGAGCGATGTTAGTGCCATGTCAGTGTCATGTCAGTGTCATGTTAGTGCCATGTTAGTGCCATGTTAGTGCCATGTAGTGTCATGTCAGTGTCATGTTAGTGACGTATTAGTGCCATGTTAGTGCCATGTAAGTGTCATGTCAGTGTCATGTTAGTGCCATGTTAGTGCCATGTTAGTGTCATGTTAGTGACGTATTAGTGCCATGTTAGTGCCATGTTAGAGCCATGTCAGTGTCATGTTAGTGCCATGTTAGAGCCATGTCAGTGTCATGTCATTGTCATGTTAGTGCCATGTTAGTGTAATGTCATTGTCATGTTAGTGCCATGTTAGTGTCATGTTAGTGCCATGTTAGTGTCATGTTAGTGCCATGTCAGTGTCATGTCAGTGTCATGTTAGTGTCATGTTAGTGTCATGTTAGTGCCATGTCAGTGTCATGTCATTGTCATGTTAGTGCCATGTCATTGTCATGTTAGTGCCATGTTAGTGTCATGTCATTGTCATGTTAGTGCCATGTTAGTGTCATGTTGGTGTCATGTTAGTGCCATGTTAGTGTCATGTTAGTGTCATGTCATTGTCATGTTAGTGCCATGTTAGTGTCATGTTAGTGTCATGTCATTGTCATGTTAGTGTCATGTTAGTGCCATGTCATTGTCATGTTAGTGTCATGTTAGTGTCATGTTAGTGCCATGTTAGTGCCATGTTAGTGCCATGTCATTGTCATGTTAGTGCCATGTCATTGTCATGTTAATGTCATGTTAGTGCCATGTTAGTGCAATGTTAGTGTCATGGTAGTGCCATGTCATTGTCATGTTATTATCATGTTAGTGTCATGTTAGTGCCATGTTAGTGCCATGTCAGTGCCATGTCACTGTCATGTTAGTGCCATGTCATTGTCATGTCATTGTCATGTTAGTGCCATGTTAGTGTCATGTTAGTGCCATGTCATTGTCATGTTAGTGTCATGTTAGTGTCATGTTAGTGCCATGTTAGTGTCATGTTAGTGCCATGTTAGTGCCATGTTAGTGTCATGTTAGTGCCATGTCATTGTCATGTTAGTGTCATGTTAGTGTCATGTTAGTGCCATGTTAGTGCCATGTCAGTGCCATGTCATTGTCATGTCAGTGCCATGTCATTGTCATGTCATTGTCATGTTAGTGCCATGTTATTGTCATGTTAGTGCCATGGCATTGTCATGTTAGTGTCATGTTAGTGTCATGTTAGTGCCATGTTAGTGACATGTCAGTGTCATGTTAGTGTCATGTTAGTGCCATGTCAGTGCCATGTCATTGTCATGTTAGTGCCATGTCATTGTCATGTCATTGTCATGTTAGTGTCATGTTAGTGCCATGTTAGTGCCATGTTAGTGTCATGTTAGTGCCATGTCATTGTCATGTTAGTGTCATGTTAGTGTCATGTTAGTGCCATGTTAGTGCCATGTCAGTGCCATGTCATTGTCATGTTAGTGCCATGTCAGTGCCATGTCATTGTCATGTTAGTGCCATGTCATTGTCATGTCATTGTCATGTTAGTGTCATGTTAGTGTCATGTTAGTGTCATGTTAGTGCCATGTTAGTGCCATGTCAGTGTCATGTTAGTGACGTATTAGTGCCATGTTAGTGCCATGTTAGAGCGATGTTAGTGCCATGTCAGTGTCATGTCAGTGTCATGTTAGTGCCATGTTAGTGCCATGTTAGTGTCATGTCAGTGTCATGTTAGTGTCATGTCAGTGTCATGTTAGTGCCATGTTAGAGCCATGTCAGTGTCATGTCATTGTCATGTTAGTGCCATGTTAGTGTCATGTCATTGTCACGTTAGTGACGTATTAGTGCCATGTTAGTGCAATGTTAGTGCCATGTTAGTGTCATGTCAGTGTCATGTTAGTGCCATGTTAGTGCCATGTCAGTGCCAATGTTAGTGTCATGTTAGTGCCATGTCAGTGTCATGTCATTGTCATGTTAGTGCCATGTCATTGTCATGTTAGTGTCATGTCATTGTCATGTTAGTGCCATGTTAGTGTCATGTTGGTGTCATGTTAGTGCCATGTTAGTGTCATGTTAGAGTCATGTCATTGTCATTGTCATGTTAGTGCCATGTTAGAGCGATGTTAGTGCCATGTCAGTGTCATGTCAGTGTCATGTTAGTGTCATGTCAGTGTCATGTTAGTGTCATGTCAGTGTCATGTTAGTGCCATGTTAGAGCCATGTCAGTGTCATGTCATTGTCATGTTAGTGCCATGTTAGTGTCATGTCATTGTCATGTTAGTGCCATGTCATTGTCATGTTAGTGCCATGTTAGTGTCATGTTAGTGCCATGTTAGTGTCATGTCATTGTCATGTTAGTGCCATGTCATTGTCATGTTAGTGCCATGTTAGTGTCATGTTAGTGCCATGTTAGTGTCATGTCAGTGCCATGTCAGTGCCATGTCAGTGCCATGTCAGTGCCATGTTAGTGTCATGTTAGTGTCATGTTAGTGCCATGTCAGTGTCATGTCAGTGTCATGTTAGTACCATGTTACTGCCATGTTAGTGTCATGTTAGTGATGTATTAGTGCCATGTTAGTGCCATGTTAGAGCGATGTTAGTGCCATGTCAGTGTCATGTCAGTGTCATGTTAGTGCCATGTTAGTGCCATGTTAGTGCCATGTAGTGTCATGTCAGTGTCATGTTAGTGACGTATTAGTGCCATGTTAGTGCCATGTAAGTGTCATGTCAGTGTCATGTTAGTGCCATGTTAGTGCCATGTTAGTGTCATGTTAGTGACGTATTAGTGCCATGTTAGTGCCATGTTAGAGCCATGTCAGTGTCATGTTAGTGCCATGTTAGAGCCATGTCAGTGTCATGTCATTGTCATGTTAGTGCCATGTTAGTGTAATGTCATTGTCATGTTAGTGCCATGTTAGTGTCATGTTAGTGCCATGTTAGTGTCATGTTAGTGCCATGTCAGTGTCATGTCAGTGTCATGTTAGTGTCATGTTAGTGTCATGTTAGTGCCATGTCAGTGTCATGTCATTGTCATGTTAGTGCCATGTCATTGTCATGTTAGTGCCATGTTAGTGTCATGTCATTGTCATGTTAGTGCCATGTTAGTGTCATGTTGGTGTCATGTTAGTGCCATGTTAGTGTCATGTTAGTGTCATGTCATTGTCATGTTAGTGCCATGTTAGTGTCATGTTAGTGTCATGTCATTGTCATGTTAGTGTCATGTTAGTGCCATGTCATTGTCATGTTAGTGTCATGTTAGTGTCATGTTAGTGCCATGTTAGTGCCATGTTAGTGCCATGTCATTGTCATGTTAGTGCCATGTCATTGTCATGTTAATGTCATGTTAGTGCCATGTTAGTGCAATGTTAGTGTCATGGTAGTGCCATGTCATTGTCATGTTATTATCATGTTAGTGTCATGTTAGTGCCATGTTAGTGCCATGTCAGTGCCATGTCACTGTCATGTTAGTGCCATGTCATTGTCATGTCATTGTCATGTTAGTGCCATGTTAGTGTCATGTTAGTGCCATGTCATTGTCATGTTAGTGTCATGTTAGTGTCATGTTAGTGCCATGTTAGTGTCATGTTAGTGCCATGTTAGTGCCATGTTAGTGTCATGTTAGTGCCATGTCATTGTCATGTTAGTGTCATGTTAGTGTCATGTTAGTGCCATGTTAGTGCCATGTCAGTGCCATGTCATTGTCATGTCAGTGCCATGTCATTGTCATGTCATTGTCATGTTAGTGCCATGTTATTGTCATGTTAGTGCCATGGCATTGTCATGTTAGTGTCATGTTAGTGTCATGTTAGTGCCATGTTAGTGACATGTCAGTGTCATGTTAGTGTCATGTTAGTGCCATGTCAGTGCCATGTCATTGTCATGTTAGTGCCATGTCATTGTCATGTCATTGTCATGTTAGTGTCATGTTAGTGCCATGTTAGTGCCATGTTAGTGTCATGTTAGTGCCATGTCATTGTCATGTTAGTGTCATGTTAGTGTCATGTTAGTGCCATGTTAGTGCCATGTCAGTGCCATGTCATTGTCATGTTAGTGCCATGTCAGTGCCATGTCATTGTCATGTTAGTGCCATGTCATTGTCATGTCATTGTCATGTTAGTGTCATGTTAGTGTCATGTTAGTGTCATGTTAGTGCCATGTTAGTGCCATGTCAGTGTCATGTTAGTGACGTATTAGTGCCATGTTAGTGCCATGTTAGAGCGATGTTAGTGCCATGTCAGTGTCATGTCAGTGTCATGTTAGTGCCATGTTAGTGCCATGTTAGTGTCATGTCAGTGTCATGTTAGTGTCATGTCAGTGTCATGTTAGTGCCATGTTAGAGCCATGTCAGTGTCATGTCATTGTCATGTTAGTGCCATGTTAGTGTCATGTCATTGTCACGTTAGTGACGTATTAGTGCCATGTTAGTGCAATGTTAGTGCCATGTTAGTGTCATGTCAGTGTCATGTTAGTGCCATGTTAGTGCCATGTCAGTGCCAATGTTAGTGTCATGTTAGTGCCATGTCAGTGTCATGTCATTGTCATGTTAGTGCCATGTCATTGTCATGTTAGTGTCATGTCATTGTCATGTTAGTGCCATGTTAGTGTCATGTTGGTGTCATGTTAGTGCCATGTTAGTGTCATGTTAGAGTCATGTCATTGTCATTGTCATGTTAGTGCCATGTTAGTGTCATGTTAGTGCCATGTTAGTGTCATGTTAGTGCCATGTTAGTGTCATGTTAGTGCCATTTCAGTGTCATGTCATTGTCATGTTAGTTCCATGTTAGTGTCATGTTAGTGTCATGTTAGTGCCATGTCAGTGTCATGTTAGTGTCATGTCAGTGTCATGTTAGTGCCATGTTAGAGCCATGTCAGTGTCATGTCATTGTCATGTTAGTGCCATGTTAGTGTCATGTCATTGTCATGTTAGTGCCATGTCATTGTCATGTTAGTGCCATGTTAGTGTCATGTTAGTGCCATGTTAGTGTCATGTCATTGTCATGTTAGTGCCATGTCATTGTCATGTTAGTGCCATGTTAGTGTCATGTTAGTGCCATGTTAGTGTCATGTCAGTGCCATGTCAGTGCCATGTCAGTGCCATGTCAGTGCCATGTTAGTGTCATGTTAGTGTCATGTTAGTGCCATGTCAGTGTCATGTCAGTGTCATGTTAGTACCATGTTACTGCCATGTTAGTGTCATGTTAGTGATGTATTAGTGCCATGTTAGTGCCATGTTAGAGCGATGTTAGTGCCATGTCAGTGTCATGTCAGTGTCATGTTAGTGCCATGTTAGTGCCATGTTAGTGCCATGTAGTGTCATGTCAGTGTCATGTTAGTGACGTATTAGTGCCATGTTAGTGCCATGTAAGTGTCATGTCAGTGTCATGTTAGTGCCATGTTAGTGCCATGTTAGTGTCATGTTAGTGACGTATTAGTGCCATGTTAGTGCCATGTTAGAGCCATGTCAGTGTCATGTTAGTGCCATGTTAGAGCCATGTCAGTGTCATGTCATTGTCATGTTAGTGCCATGTTAGTGTAATGTCATTGTCATGTTAGTGCCATGTTAGTGTCATGTTAGTGCCATGTTAGTGTCATGTTAGTGCCATGTCAGTGTCATGTCAGTGTCATGTTAGTGTCATGTTAGTGTCATGTTAGTGCCATGTCAGTGTCATGTCATTGTCATGTTAGTGCCATGTCATTGTCATGTTAGTGCCATGTTAGTGTCATGTCATTGTCATGTTAGTGCCATGTTAGTGTCATGTTGGTGTCATGTTAGTGCCATGTTAGTGTCATGTTAGTGTCATGTCATTGTCATGTTAGTGCCATGTTAGTGTCATGTTAGTGTCATGTCATTGTCATGTTAGTGTCATGTTAGTGCCATGTCATTGTCATGTTAGTGTCATGTTAGTGTCATGTTAGTGCCATGTTAGTGCCATGTTAGTGCCATGTCATTGTCATGTTAGTGCCATGTCATTGTCATGTTAATGTCATGTTAGTGCCATGTTAGTGCAATGTTAGTGTCATGGTAGTGCCATGTCATTGTCATGTTATTATCATGTTAGTGTCATGTTAGTGCCATGTTAGTGCCATGTCAGTGCCATGTCACTGTCATGTTAGTGCCATGTCATTGTCATGTCATTGTCATGTTAGTGCCATGTTAGTGTCATGTTAGTGCCATGTCATTGTCATGTTAGTGTCATGTTAGTGTCATGTTAGTGCCATGTTAGTGTCATGTTAGTGCCATGTTAGTGCCATGTTAGTGTCATGTTAGTGCCATGTCATTGTCATGTTAGTGTCATGTTAGTGTCATGTTAGTGCCATGTTAGTGCCATGTCAGTGCCATGTCATTGTCATGTCAGTGCCATGTCATTGTCATGTCATTGTCATGTTAGTGCCATGTTATTGTCATGTTAGTGCCATGGCATTGTCATGTTAGTGTCATGTTAGTGTCATGTTAGTGCCATGTTAGTGACATGTCAGTGTCATGTTAGTGTCATGTTAGTGCCATGTCAGTGCCATGTCATTGTCATGTTAGTGCCATGTCATTGTCATGTCATTGTCATGTTAGTGTCATGTTAGTGCCATGTTAGTGCCATGTTAGTGTCATGTTAGTGCCATGTCATTGTCATGTTAGTGTCATGTTAGTGTCATGTTAGTGCCATGTTAGTGCCATGTCAGTGCCATGTCATTGTCATGTTAGTGCCATGTCAGTGCCATGTCATTGTCATGTTAGTGCCATGTCATTGTCATGTCATTGTCATGTTAGTGTCATGTTAGTGTCATGTTAGTGTCATGTTAGTGCCATGTTAGTGCCATGTCAGTGTCATGTTAGTGACGTATTAGTGCCATGTTAGTGCCATGTTAGAGCGATGTTAGTGCCATGTCAGTGTCATGTCAGTGTCATGTTAGTGCCATGTTAGTGCCATGTTAGTGTCATGTCAGTGTCATGTTAGTGTCATGTCAGTGTCATGTTAGTGCCATGTTAGAGCCATGTCAGTGTCATGTCATTGTCATGTTAGTGCCATGTTAGCGTCATGTCATTGTCACGTTAGTGACGTATTAGTGCCATGTTAGTGCAATGTTAGTGCCATGTTAGTGTCATGTCAGTGTCATGTTAGTGCCATGTTAGTGCCATGTCAGTGCCAATGTTAGTGTCATGTTAGTGCCATGTCAGTGTCATGTCATTGTCATGTTAGTGCCATGTCATTGTCATGTTAGTGTCATGTCATTGTCATGTTAGTGCCATGTTAGTGTCATGTTGGTGTCATGTTAGTGCCATGTTAGTGTCATGTTAGAGTCATGTCATTGTCATTGTCATGTTAGTGCCATGTTAGTGTCATGTTAGTGCCATGTTAGTGTCATGTTAGTGCCATGTTAGTGTCATGTTAGTGCCATTTCAGTGTCATGTCATTGTCATGTTAGTTCCATGTTAGTGTCATGTTAGTGCCATGTTAGTGTCATGTTAGTGCCATGTTAGTGTCATGTTAGTGTCATGTTAGTGTCATGTTAGTGCCATGTCAGTGTCATGTCATTGTCATGTTAGTGCCATGTCATTGTCATGTTAGTGCCATGTTAGTGTCATGTTAGTCCCATGTTAGTGCCATGTTAGAGTCATGTTAGTGCCATGTTAGTGCCATGTCATTGTCATGTTAGCGCCATGTTAGTGTCATGTTAGTGCCATGTTAGTGTCATGTTTGTGCCATGTCATTGTCATGTTAGTGCCATGTCATTGTCGTGTTAGTGCCATGTTAGTGTCATGTTAGTGCCATGTTAGTGTCATGTTAGTGCCATGTTAGTATCATGTTAGTGCCATGTCAGTGTCATGTCAGTGCCATGTTAGTGTCATGTTAGTGCCATGTTAGTGTCATGTTAGTGCCATGTTAGTGTCATGTTAGTGCAATGTTAGTGTCATGTTTGTGCCATGTCATTGTCATTTTAGTGCCATGTCATTGTCATGTTAGTGCCATGTTAGTTTCATGTTAGTGCCATGTTAGTGTCATGTTAGTGCCATGTTAGTGTCATGTTAGTGCCATGTCAGTGTCATGTCAGTGCCATGTTAGTGTCATGTTAGTGCCATGTTAGTGTCATGTTAGGGCCATGTTAGTGTCATGTTAGTGCCATTTTAGTGTCATGTCAGTGTCATGTTAGTGCCATGTTAGTGTCATTTCATTGTCATGTTAGTGCCATGTCATTGTCATGTTAGTGCCATGTTAGTGTCATGTTAGTGCCATGTTAGTGCCATGTTAGTGTCATGTCATTGTCATGTTAGTGCCATGTCATTGTCATGTTAGTGCCATGTTAGTGTCATGTTAGTGCCATGTTAGTGCCATGTTAGTGTCATGTTAGTGCTATGTTAGTGCCATGTCAGTGCCATGTCAGTGTCATGTCAGTGTCATGTTAGTGCCATGTTAGTGCCATGTTAGTGTCATGTCAGTGTCATGTCAGTGTCATGTTAGTGCCATGTTAGTGTCATGTCATTGTCATGTTAGTGACGTATTAGTGCCATGTTAGTGCAATGTTAGTGCCATGTTAGTGTCATGTCAGTGTCATGTTAGTGACGTATTAGTGCCATGTTAGTGCCATGTTAGTGTCATGTTAGTGCCATGTTAGTGCCATGTTAGTGTCATGTTAGTGACGTATTAGTGCCATGTTAGTGCCATGTTAGAGCCATGTCAGTGTCATGTTAGTGCCATGTTAGAGCCATGTCAGTGTCATGTCATTGTCATGTTAGTGCCATGTTAGTGTTATGTCATTGTCATGTTAGTGCCATGTCAGTGTCATGTTAGTGCCATGTTAGTGTCATGTTAGTGCCATGTTAGTGCCATGTTAGTTTCATGTCATTGTCATGTTAGTGCCATGTCATTGTCATGTTAGTGCCATGTTAGTGTCATGTTAGTGCCATGTTAGTGCCATGTTAGTGTCATGTCATTGTCATGTTAGTGCCATGTCATTGTCATGTTAGTGCCATGTTAGTGTCATGTTAGTGCCATGTTAGTGTCATGTCAGTGCCATGTCAGTGTCATGCCAGTGTCATGTTAGTGCCATGTTAGAGCCATGTCAGTGTCATGTCATTGTCATGTTAGTGCCATGTTAGTGTAATGTCATTGTCATGTTAGTGACGTATTAGTGCCATGTTAGTGCCATGTTAGAGCAATGTTAGTGCCATGTCAGTGTCATGTCAGTGTCATGTTAGTGCCATGTTAGTGCCATGTTAGTGCCATGTTAGTGTCGTATTAGTGTCGTATTAGTGACGTATTAGTGCCATGTTAGTGTCATGTCAGTGTCATGTTAGTGACGTATTAGTGCCATGTTAGTGCCATGTTAGTGTCATGTCAGTGACATGTTAGTGCCATGTTAGTGCCATGTTAGTGTCATGTTAGTGACGTATTAGTGCCATGTTAGTGCCATGTTAGAGCCATGTCAGTGTCATGTTAGTGCCATGTTAGAGCCATGTCAGTGTCATGTCATTGTCATGTTAGTGCCATGTTAGTGTCATGTCATTGTCATGTTAGTGCCATGTCATTGTCATGTTAGTGCCATGTTAGTGTCATGTTAGTGCCATGTTAGTGTCATGTCATTGTCATGTTAGTGCCATGTCATTGTCATGTTAGTGCCATGTTAGTGTCATGTTAGTGCCATGTTAGTGTCATGTCAGTGCCATGTCAGTGCCATGTCAGTGCCATGTCAGTGCCATGTTAGTGTCATGTTAGTGCCATGTTAGTGCCATGTCAGTGTCATGTCAGTGTCATGTTAGTACCATGTTACTGCCATGTTAGTGTCATGTTAGTGACGTATTAGTGCCATGTTAGTGCCATGTTAGAGCGATGTTAGTGCCATGTCAGTGTCATGTCAGTGTCATGTTAGTGCCATGTTAGTGCCATGTTAGTGCCATGTAGTGTCATGTCAGTGTCATGTTAGTGACGTATTAGTGCCATGTTAGTGCCATGTAAGTGTCATGTCAGTGTCATGTTAGTGCCATGTTAGTGCCATGTTAGTGTCATGTTAGTGACGTATTAGTGCCATGTTAGTGCCATGTTAGAGCCATGTCAGTGCCATGTTAGTGTCATGTTAGTGCCATGTCAGTGTCATGTCAGTGTCATGTTAGTGTCATGTTAGTGTCATGTTAGTGCCATGTCAGTGTCATGTCATTGTCATGTTAGTGCCATGTCATTGTCATGTTAGTGCCATGTTAGTGTCATGTCATTGTCATGTTAGTGCCATGTTAGTGTCAGGTTGGTGTCATGTTAGTGCCATGTTAGTGTCATGTTAGTGTCATGTCATTGTCATGTTAGTGCCATGTTAGTGTCATGTTAGTGTCATGTCATTGTCATGTTAGTGTCATGTTAGTGCCATGTCATTGTCATGTTAGTGTCATGTTAGTGTCATGTTAGTGCCATGTTAGTGCCATGTTAGTGCCATGTTATTGTCATGTTAGTGTCATGTTAGTGTCATGTTAGTGCCATGTTAGTGCCATGTCATTGTCATGTTAGTGCCATGTCATTGTCATGTTAATGTCATGTTAGTGCCATGTTAGTGCAATGTTAGTGTCATGTTAGTGCCATGTCATTGTCATGTTATTATCATGTTAGTGTCATGTTAGTGCCATGTTAGTGCCATGTCAGTGCCATGTCACTGTCATGTTAGTGCCATGTCATTGTCATGTCATTGTCATGTTAGTGCCATGTTAGTGTCATGTTAGTGCCATGTCATTGTCATGTTAGTGTCATGTTAGTGTCATGTTAGTGCCATGTTAGTGTCATGTTAGTGCCATGTTAGTGCCATGTTAGTGTCATGTTAGTGCCATGTCATTGTCATGTTAGTGTCATGTTAGTGTCATGTTAGTGCCATGTTAGTGCCATGTCAGTGCCATGTCATTGTCATGTCAGTGCCATGTCATTGTCATGTCATTGTCATGTTAGTGCCATGTTATTGTCATGTTAGTGCCATGGCATTGTCATGTTAGTGTCATGTTAGTGTCATGTTAGTGCCATGTTAGTGACATGTCAGTGTCATGTTAGTGTCATGTTAGTGCCATGTCAGTGCCATGTCATTGTCATGTTAGTGCCATGTCATTGTCATGTCATTGTCATGTTAGTGTCATGTTAGTGCCATGTTAGTGCCATGTTAGTGTCATGTTAGTGCCATGTCATTGTCATGTTAGTGTCATGTTAGTGTCATGTTAGTGCCATGTTAGTGCCATGTCAGTGCCATGTCATTGTCATGTTAGTGCCATGTCAGTGCCATGTCATTGTCATGTTAGTGCCATGTCATTGTCATGTCATTGTCATGTTAGTGTCATGTTAGTGTCATGTTAGTGTCATGTTAGTGCCATGTTAGTGCCATGTCAGTGTCATGTTAGTGACGTATTAGTGCCATGTTAGTGCCATGTTAGAGCGATGTTAGTGCCATGTCAGTGTCATGTCAGTGTCATGTTAGTGCCATGTTAGTGCCATGTTAGTGTCATGTCAGTGTCATGTTAGTGTCATGTCAGTGTCATGTTAGTGCCATGTTAGAGCCATGTCAGTGTCATGTCATTGTCATGTTAGTGCCATGTTAGTGTCATGTCATTGTCACGTTAGTCACGTATTAGTGCCATGTTAGTGCAATGTTAGTGCCATGTTAGTGTCATGTCAGTGTCATGTTAGTGCCATGTTAGTGCAATGTCAGTGCCAATGTTAGTGTCATGTTAGTGCCATGTCAGTGTCATGTCATTGTCATGTTAGTGCCATGTCATTGTCATGTTAGTGTCATGTCATTGTCATGTTAGTGCCATGTTAGTGTCATGTTGGTGTCATGTTAGTGCCATGTTAGTGTCATGTTAGTGTCATGTCACTGTCATTGTCATGTTAGTGCCATGTTAGTGTCATGTTGGTGTCATGTTAGTGCCATGTTAGTGTCATGTTAGTGCCATGTCATTGTCATGTCATTGTCATTGTCATGTTAGTGCCATGTTATTGTCATGTTAGTGCCATGTCATTGTCATTGTCATGTTAGTGCCATGTCAGTGCCATGTCATTGTCATGTTAGTGCCATGTCATTGTCATGTCATTGTCATGTTAGTGTCATGTTAGTGTCATGTTAGTGTCATGTTAATGCCATGTTAGTGCCATGTCAGTGTCATGTTAGTGACGTATTAGTGCCATGTTATTGTCATGTTAGTGCCAAGTCATTGTCATGTTAGTGTCATGTTAGTGTCATGTTAGTGCCATGTTAGTGCCATGTCAGTGTCATGTTAGTGCCATGTCATTGTCATGTCATTGTCATGTCATTGTCATGTTAGTGTCATGTTAGTGCCATATTAGTGTCAGGTTAGTGTCATGTTAGTGCCATGTTAGTGCCATGTCAGTGCCATGTCATTGTCATGTTAGTGCCATGTCATTGTCATGTCATTGTCATGTTAGTGCCATGTTATTGTCATGTTAGTGCCAAGTCATTGTCATGTTAGTGTCATGTTAGTGTCATGTTAGTGCCATGTTAGTGCCATGTCAGTGTCATGTTAGTGCCATGTCATTGTCATGTCATTGTCATGTCATTGTCATGTTAGTGTCATGTTAGTGCCATGTTAGTGCCATGTTAGTGTCATGTTAGTGCCATGTCATTGTCATGTTATTATC
The DNA here is from genome assembly GCF_026437365.1 of Eucyclogobius newberryi. Taxonomy (NCBI): domain Eukaryota; kingdom Metazoa; phylum Chordata; class Actinopteri; order Gobiiformes; family Gobiidae; genus Eucyclogobius; species Eucyclogobius newberryi. The sequence goes on from NW_027315790.1 coordinate 288,813, forward strand.
ATGTTAGTGTCATGTTAGTGCCATGTTAGTGCCATGTCAGTGCCATGTCACTGTCATGTTAGTGCCATGTCATTGTCATGTCATTGTCATGTTAGTGCCATGTTAGTGTCATGTTAGTGCCATGTCATTGTCATGTTAGTGTCATGTTAGTGTCATGTTAGTGCCATGTTAGTGTCATGTTAGTGCCATGTTAGTGCCATTTTAGTGTCATGTTAGTGCCATGTCATTGTCATGTTAGTGTCATGTTAGTGTCATGTTAGTGCCATGTTAGTGCCATGTCAGTGCCATGTCATTGTCATGTCAGTGCCATGTCATTGTCATGTCATTGTCATGTTAGTGCCATGTTATTGTCATGTTAGTGCCATGGCATTGTCATGTTAGTGTCATGTTAGTGTCATGTTAGTGCCATGTTAGTGACATGTCAGTGTCATGTTAGTGTCATGTTAGTGCCATGTCAGTGCCATGTCATTGTCATGTTAGTGCCATGTCATTGTCATGTCATTGTCATGTTAGTGTCATGTTAGTGCCATGTTAGTGCCATGTTAGTGTCATGTTAGTGCCATGTCATTGTCATGTTAGTGTCATGTTAGTGTCATGTTAGTGCCATGTTAGTGCCATGTCAGTGCCATGTCATTGTCATGTTAGTGCCATGTCAGTGCCATGTCATTGTCATGTTAGTGCCATGTCATTGTCATGTCATTGTCATGTTAGTGTCATGTTAGTGTCATGTTAGTGTCATGTTAGTGCCATGTTAGTGCCATGTCAGTGTCATGTTAGTGACGTATTAGTGCCATGTTAGTGCCATGTTAGAGCGATGTTAGTGCCATGTCAGTGTCATGTCAGTGTCATGTTAGTGCCATGTTAGTGCCATGTTAGTGTCATGTCAGTGTCATGTTAGTGTCATGTCAGTGTCATGTTAGTGCCATGTTAGAGCCATGTCAGTGTCATGTCATTGTCATGTTAGTGCCATGTTAGTGTCATGTCATTGTCACGTTAGTGACGTATTAGTGCCATGTTAGTGCAATGTTAGTGCCATGTTAGTGTCATGTCAGTGTCATGTTAGTGCCATGTTAGTGCCATGTCAGTGCCAATGTTAGTGTCATGTTAGTGCCATGTCAGTGTCATGTCATTGTCATGTTAGTGCCATGTCATTGTCATGTTAGTGTCATGTCATTGTCATGTTAGTGCCATGTTAGTGTCATGTTGGTGTCATGTTAGTGCCATGTTAGTGTCATGTTAGTGTCATGTCATTGTCATTGTCATGTTAGTGCCATGTTAGTGTCATGTTAGTGCCATGTTAGTGTCATGTTAGTGCCATGTTAGTGTCATGTTAGTGCCATTTCAGTGTCATGTCATTGTCATGTTAGTTCCATGTTAGTGTCATGTTAGTGCCATGTTAGTGTCATGTTAGTGCCATGTTAGTGTCATGTTAGTGTCATGTTAGTGTCATGTTAGTGCCATGTCAGTGTCATGTCATTGTCATGTTAGTGCCATGTCATTGTCATGTTAGTGCCATGTTAGTGTCATGTTAGTCCCATGTTAGTGCCATGTTAGAGTCATGTTAGTGCCATGTTAGTGCCATGTCATTGTCATGTTAGCGCCATGTTAGTGTCATGTTAGTGCCATGTTAGTGTCATGTTTGTGCCATGTCATTGTCATGTTAGTGCCATGTCATTGTCGTGTTAGTGCCATGTTAGTGTCATGTTAGTGCCATGTTAGTGTCATGTTAGTGCCATGTTAGTGTCATGTTAGTGCCATGTCAGTGTCATGTCAGTGCCATGTTAGTGTCATGTTAGTGCCATGTTAGTGTCATGTTAGTGCCATGTTAGTGTCATGTTAGTGCAATGTTAGTGTCATGTTTGTGCCATGTCATTGTCATTTTAGTGCCATGTCATTGTCATGTTAGTGCCATGTTAGTTTCATGTTAGTGCCATGTTAGTGTCATGTTAGTGCCATGTTAGTGTCATGTTAGTGCCATGTCAGTGTCATGTCAGTGCCATGTTAGTGTCATGTTAGTGCCATGTTAGTGTCATGTTAGGGCCATGTTAGTGTCATGTTAGTGCCATTTTAGTGTCATGTCAGTGTCATGTTAGTGCCATGTTAGTGTCATGTCATTGTCATGTTAGTGCCATGTCATTGTCATGTTAGTGCCATGTTAGTGTCATGTTAGTGCCATGTTAGTGCCATGTTAGTGTCATGTCATTGTCATGTTAGTGCCATGTCATTGTCATGTTAGTGCCATGTTAGTGTCATGTTAGTGCCATGTTTGTGCCATGTTAGTGTCATGTTAGTGCTATGTTAGTGCCATGTCAGTGCCATGTCAGTGTCATGTCAGTGTCATGTTAGTGCCATGTTAGTGCCATGTTAGTGTCATGTCAGTGTCATGTCAGTGTCATGTTAGTGCCATGTTAGTGTCATGTCATTGTCATGTTAGTGACGTATTAGTGCCATGTTAGTGCAATGTTAGTGCCATGTTAGTGTCATGTCAGTGTCATGTTAGTGACGTATTAGTGCCATGTTAGTGCCATGTTAGTGTCATGTTAGTGCCATGTTAGTGCCATGTTAGTGTCATGTTAGTGACGTATTAGTGCCATGTTAGAGCCATGTCAGTGTCATGTCATTGTCATGTTAGTGCCATGTTAGTGTTATGTCATTGTCATGTTAGTGCCATGTCAGTGTCATGTTAGTGCCATGTTAGTGTCATGTTAGTGCCATGTTAGTGCCATGTTAGTTTCATGTCATTGTCATGTTAGTGCCATGTCATTGTCATGTTAGTGCCATGTTAGTGTCATGTTAGTGCCATGTTAGTGCCATGTTAGTGTCATGTCATTGTCATGTTAGTGCCATGTCATTGTCATGTTAGTGCCATGTTAGTGTCATGTTAGTGCCATGTTAGTGTCATGTCAGTGCCATGTCAGTGTCATGCCAGTGTCATGTTAGTGCCATGTTAGAGCCATGTCAGTGTCATGTCATTGTCATGTTAGTGCCATGTTAGTGTAATGTCATTGTCATGTTAGTGACGTATTAGTGCCATGTTAGTGCCATGTTAGAGCAATGTTAGTGCCATGTCAGTGTCATGTCAGTGTCATGTTAGTGCCATGTTAGTGCCATGTTAGTGCCATGTTAGTGTCGTATTAGTGTCGTATTAGTGACGTATTAGTGCCATGTTAGTGTCATGTCAGTGTCATGTTAGTGACGTATTAGTGCCATGTTAGTGCCATGTTAGTGTCATGTCAGTGACATGTTAGTGCCATGTTAGTGCCATGTTAGTGTCATGTTAGTGACGTATTAGTGCCATGTTAGTGCCATGTTAGAGCCATGTCAGTGTCATGTTAGTGCCATGTTAGAGCCATGTCAGTGTCATGTCATTGTCATGTTAGTGCCATGTTAGTGTCATGTCATTGTCATGTTAGTGCCATGTCATTGTCATGTTAGTGCCATGTTAGTGTCATGTTAGTGCCTTGTTAGTGTCATGTCATTGTCATGTTAGTGCCATGTCATTGTCATGTTAGTGCCATGTTAGTGTCATGTTAGTGCCATGTTAGTGTCATGTCAGTGCCATGTCAGTGCCATGTCAGTGCCATGTCAGTGCCATGTTAGTGTCATGTTAGTGCCATGTTAGTGCCATGTCAGTGTCATGTCAGTGTCATGTTAGTACCATGTTACTGCCATGTTAGTGTCATGTTAGTGACGTATTAGTGCCATGTTAGTGCCATGTTAGAGCGATGTTAGTGCCATGTCAGTGTCATGTCAGTGTCATGTTAGTGCCATGTTAGTGCCATGTTAGTGCCATGTAGTGTCATGTCAGTGTCATGTTAGTGACGTATTAGTGCCATGTTAGTGCCATGTAAGTGTCATGTCAGTGTCATGTTAGTGCCATGTTAGTGCCATGTTAGTGTCATGTTAGTGACGTATTAGTGCCATGTTAGTGCCATGTTAGAGCCATGTCAGTGCCATGTTAGTGTCATGTTAGTGCCATGTCAGTGTCATGTCAGTGTCATGTTAGTGTCATGTTAGTGTCATGTTAGTGCCATGTCAGTGTCATGTCATTGTCATGTTAGTGCCATGTCATTGTCATGTTAGTGCCATGTTAGTGTCATGTCATTGTCATGTTAGTGCCATGTTAGTGTCAGGTTGGTGTCATGTTAGTGCCATGTTAGTGTCATGTTAGTGTCATGTCATTGTCATGTTAGTGCCATGTTAGTGTCATGTTAGTGTCATGTCATTGTCATGTTAGTGTCATGTTAGTGCCATGTCATTGTCATGTTAGTGTCATGTTAGTGTCATGTTAGTGCCATGTTAGTGCCATGTTAGTGCCATGTTATTGTCATGTTAGTGTCATGTTAGTGTCATGTTAGTGCCATGTTAGTGCCATGTCATTGTCATGTTAGTGCCATGTCATTGTCATGTTAATGTCATGTTAGTGCCATGTTAGTGCAATGTTAGTGTCATGTTAGTGCCATGTCATTGTCATGTTATTATCATGTTAGTGTCATGTTAGTGCCATGTTAGTGCCATGTCAGTGCCATGTCACTGTCATGTTAGTGCCATGTCATTGTCATGTCATTGTCATGTTAGTGCCATGTTAGTGTCATGTTAGTGCCATGTCATTGTCATGTTAGTGTCATGTTAGTGTCATGTTAGTGCCATGTTAGTGTCATGTTAGTGCCATGTTAGTGCCATGTTAGTGTCATGTTAGTGCCATGTCATTGTCATGTTAGTGTCATGTTAGTGTCATGTTAGTGCCATGTTAGTGCCATGTCAGTGCCATGTCATTGTCATGTCAGTGCCATGTCATTGTCATGTCATTGTCATGTTAGTGCCATGTTATTGTCATGTTAGTGCCATGGCATTGTCATGTTAGTGTCATGTTAGTGTCATGTTAGTGCCATGTTAGTGACATGTCAGTGCCATGTTAGTGTCATGTTAGTGCCATGTCAGTGCCATGTCATTGTCATGTTAGTGCCATGTCATTGTCATGTCATTGTCATGTTAGTGTCATGTTAGTGCCATGTTAGTGTCATGTTAGTGCCATGTTAGTGCCATGTCAGTGTCATGTTAGTGACGTATTAGTGCCATGTTAGTGCCATGTTAGAGCGATGTTAGTGCCATGTCAGTGTCATGTCAGTGTCATGTTAGTGCCATGTTAGTGCCATGTTAGTGTCATGTCAGTGTCATGTTAGTGTCATGTCAGTGTCATGTTAGTGCCATGTTAGAGCCATGTCAGTGTCATGTCATTGTCATGTTAGTGCCATGTTAGTGTCATGTCATTGTCACGTTAGTGACGTATTAGTGCCATGTTAGTGCAATGTTAGTGCCATGTTAGTGTCATGTCAGTGTCATGTTAGTGCCATGTTAGTGCCATGTCAGTGCCAATGTTAGTGTCATGTTAGTGCCATGTCAGTGTCATGTCATTGTCATGTTAGTGCCATGTCATTGTCATGTTAGTGTCATGTCATTGTCATGTTAGTGCCATGTTAGTGTCATGTTGGTGTCATGTTAGTGCCATGTTAGTGTCATGTTAGTGTCATGTCACTGTCATTGTCATGTTAGTGCCATGTTAGTGTCATGTTGGTGTCATGTTAGTGCCATGTTAGTGTCATGTTAGTGCCATGTCATTGTCATGTCATTGTCATTGTCATGTTAGTGCCATGTTATTGTCATGTTAGTGCCATGTCATTGTCATTGTCATGTTAGTGCCATGTCAGTGCCATGTCATTGTCATGTTAGTGCCATGTCATTGTCATGTCATTGTCATGTTAGTGTCATGTTAGTGTCATGTTAGTGTCATGTTAGTGTCATGTTAATGCCATGTTAGTGCCATGTCAGTGTCATGTTAGTGACGTATTAGTGCCATGTTATTGTCATGTTAGTGCCAAGTCATTGTCATGTTAGTGTCATGTTAGTGTCATGTTAGTGCCATGTTAGTGCCATGTCAGTGTCATGTTAGTGCCATGTCATTGTCATGTCATTGTCATGTCATTGTCATGTTAGTGTCATGTTAGTGCCATATTAGTGTCAGGTTAGTGTCATGTTAGTGCCATGTTAGTGCCATGTCAGTGCCATGTCATTGTCATGTTAGTGCCATGTCATTTTCATGTCATTGTCATGTTAGTGCCATGTTATTGTCATGTTAGTGCCAAGTCATTGTCATGTTAGTGTCATGTTAGTGTCATGTTAGTGCCATGTTAGTGCCATGTCAGTGTCATGTTAGTGCCATGTCATTGTCATGTCATTGTCATGTCATTGTCATGTTAGTGTCATGTTAGTGCCATGTTAGTGCCATGTTAGTGTCATGTTAGTGCCATGTCATTGTCATGTTAGTGTCATGTTAGTGTCATGTTAGTGCCATGTTAGTGCCATGTCAGTGCCATGTCATTGTCATGTTAGTGCCATGTCAGTGCCATGTCATTGTCATGTTAGTGCCATGTCATTGTCATGTTAGTGTCATGTTACTGTCATGTTAGTGTCATGTTAATGCCATGTTAGTGCCATGTCAGTGTCATGTTAGTGACGTATTAGTGCCATGTTAGTGCCATGTTAGAGCGATGTTAGTGCCATGTCAGTGTCATGTCAGTGTCATGTTAGTGCCATGTTAGTGCCATGTTAGTGTCATGTCAGTGTCATGTCAGTGTCATGTTAGTGCCATGTTAAAGTCATGTCATTGTCATGTTAGTGACGTATTAGTGCCATGTTAGTGCCATGTTAGTGTCATGTCAGTGTCATGTTAGTGCCATGTTAGTGTCATGTCAGTGTCATGTTAGTGACGTATTAGTGCCATGTTAGTGCCATGTTAGTGTCATGTCAGTGTCATGTTAGTGCCATGTTAGTGCCATGTTAGTGTCATGTTAGTGACGTATTAGTGCCATGTTAGTGCCATGTTAGAGCCATGTCAGTGTCATGTTAGTGCCATGTTAGAGCCATGTTAGTGCCATGTTAGAGCCATGTTAGTGTTATGTCATTGTCATGTTAGTGCCATGTCAGTGTCATGTTAGTGCCATGTTAGTGTCATGTTAGTGCCATGTTAGTGCCATGTTAGTGTCATGTCATTGTCATGTTAGTGCCATGTCATTGTCATGTTAGTGCCATGTTAGTGTCATGTTAGTGCCATGTTAGTGCCATGTTAGTGTCATGTCATTGTCATGTTAGTGCCATGTCATTGTCATGTAAGTGCCATGTTAGTGTCATGTTAGTGCCATGTTAGTGTCATGTCAGTGCCATGTCAGTGTCATGTCAGTGTCATGTTAGTGCCATGTTAGAGCCATGTCAGTGTCACGTCATTGTCATGTTAGTGCCATGTTAGTGTAATGTCATTGTCATGTTAGTGACGTATTAGTGCCATGTTAGTGCCATGTTAGAGCAATGTTAGTGCCATGTCAGTGTCATGTCAGTGTCATGTTAGTGCCATGTTAGTGCCATGTTAGTGCCATGTTAGAGCCATGTCAGTGTCATGTTAGTGCCATGTTAGAGCCATGTCAGTGTCATATCATTGTCATGTTAGTGCCATGTTAGTGTCATGTCATTGTCATGTTAGTGCCATGTCATTGTCATGTTAGTGCCATGTTAGTGTCATGTTAGTGCCATGTTAGTGTCATGTCATTGTCATGTTAGTGCCATGTCATTGTCATGTTAGTGCCATGTTAGTGTCATGTTAGTGCCATGTTAGTGTCATGTCAGTGCCATGTCAGTGCCATGTCAGTGCCATGTCAGTGCCATGTTAGTGTCATGTTAGTGTCATGTTAGTGCCATGTCAGTGTCATGTCAGTGTCATGTTAGTACCATGTTACTGCCATGTTAGTGTCATGTTAGTGACGTATTAGTGCCATGTTGGTGCCATGTTAGAGCGATGTTAGTGCCATGTCAGTGTCATGTCAGTGTCATGTTAGTGCCATGTTAGTGCCATGTTAGTGCCATGTAGTATCATGTCAGTGTCATGTTAGTGACGTATTAGTGCCATGTTAGTGCCATGTAAGTGTCATGTCAGTGTCATGTTAGTGCCATGTTAGTGCCATGTTAGTGTCATGTTAGTGACGTATTAGTGCCATGTTAGTGCCATGTTAGAGCCATGTCAGTGTCATGTTAGTGCCATGTTAGAGCCATGTCAGTGTCATTGTCATGTTAGTGCCATGTTAGTGCCATGTCAGTGCCATGTCATTGTCATGTTAGTGCCATGTCATTGTCATGTCATTGTCATTGTCATGTTAGTGCCATGTTATTGTCATGTTAGTGCCATGGCATTGTCATGTTAGTGTCATGTTAGTGTCATGTTAGTGCCATGTTAGTGACATGTTAGTGTCATGTTGGTGTCATGTTTGAGCCATGTCATTGTCATGTCATTGTCATGTTAGTGTCATGTTAGTGCCATGTTAGTGCGATGTTAGTGTCATGTTAGTGCCATGTCATTGTCATGTTAGTGTTATGTTAGTGTCATGTTAGTGCCATGTTAGTGCCATGTCAGTGCCATGTCATTTTCATGTTAGTGCCATGTCAGTGCCATGTCATTGTCATGTTAGTGCCATGTCATTGTCATGTCATTGTCATGTTAGTGTCATGTTAGTGTCATGTTAGTGTCATGTTAGTGCCATGTTAGTGCCATGTCAGTGTCATGTTAGTGACGTATTAGTGCCATGTTAGTGCCATGTTAGAGCGATGTTAGTGCCATGTCAGTGTCATGTCAGTGTCATTTTAGTGTCATGTCAGTGTCATGTTAGTGCCATGTTAGAGCCATGTCAGTGTCATGTCATTGTCATGTTAGTGCCATGTTAGTGTCATGTCATTGTCACGTTAGTGACGTATTAGTGCCATGTTAGTGCAATGTTAGTGCCATGTTAGTGTCATGTCAGTGTCATGTTAGTGCCATGTTAGTGCCATGTCAGTGCCAATGTTAGTGTCATGTTAGTGCCATGTCAGTGTCATGTCATTGTCATGTTAGTGCCATGTCATTGTCATGTTAGTGTCATGTCATTGTCATGTTAGTGCCATGTTAGTGTCAAGTTGGTGTCATGTTAGTGCCATGTTAGTGTCATGTTAGTGTCATGTCATTGTCATTGTCATGTTAGTGCCATGTTAGTGTCATGTTGGTGTCATGTTAGTGCCATGTTAGTGTCATGTTAGTGCCATGTCATTGTCATGTCATTGTCATTGTCATGTTAGTGCCATGTTATTGTCATGTTAGTGCCATGTCATTGTCATTGTCATGTTAGTGCCATGTCAGTGCCATGTCATTGTCATGTTAGTGCCATGTCATTGTCATGTCATTGTCATGTTAGTGTCATGTTAGTGTCATGTTAATGCCATGTTAGTGCCATGTCAGTGTCATGTTAGTGACGTATTAGTGCCATGTTATTGTCATGTTAGTGCCAAGTCATTGTCATGTTAGTGTCATGTTAGTGTCATGTTAGTGCCATGTTAGTGCCATGTCAGTGTCAGGTTAGTGTCATGTTAGTGCCATGTTAGTGCCATGTCAGTGCCATGTCATTGTCATGTTAGTGCCATGTCATTGTCATGTCATTGTCATGTTAGTGCCATGTTATTGTCATGTTAGTGCCAAGTCATTGTCATGTTAGTGTCATGTTAGTGTCATGTTAGTGCCATGTTAGTGCCATGTCAGTGTCATGTTAGTGCCATGTCATTGTCATGTCATTGTCACGTCATTGTCATGTTAGTGCCATGTTAGTGCCATGTCAGTGCCATGTCATTGTCATGTTAGTGCCATGTCAGTGCCATGTCATTGTCATGTTAGTGCTATGTCATTGTCATGTCATTGTCATGTTAGTGTCATGTTAGTGTCATGTTAATGCCATGTTAGTGCCATGTCAGTGTCATGTTAGTGCCATGTTAGTGTCATGTTAGTGCCATGTTAGTGCCATGTTAGTGTCATGTCATTGTCATGTTAGTGCCATGTCATTGTCATGTTAGTGCCATGTTAGTATCATGTTAGTGCCATGTTAGTGCCATGTTAGTGCCATGTTAGTGTCATGTCATTGTCATGTTAGTGCCATGTCATTGTCATGTTAGTGCCATGTTAGTGTCATGTTAGTGCCATGTTAGTGTCATGTCAGTGCCATGTCAGTGTCATGTCAGTGTCATGTTAGTGCCATGTTAGAGCCATGTCAGTGTCATGTCATTGTCATGTTAGTGCCATGTTAGTGTAATGTTATTGTCATGTTAGTGACATATTAGTGCCATGTTAGTGCCATGTTAGAGCGATGTTAGTGCCATGTCAGTGTCATGTTAGTGCCATGTTAGTGCCATGTTAGTGCCATGTTAGTGTCGTATTAGTGTCGTATTAGTGACGTATTAGTGCCATGTTAGTGTCATGTCAGTGTCATGTTAGTGACGTATTAGTGCCATGTTAGTGCCATGTTAGTGTCATGTCAGTGTCATGTTAGTGCCATGTTAGTGCCATGTTAGTGTCATGTTAGTGACGTATTAGTGCCATGTTAGTGCCATGTTAGAGCCATGTCAGTGTCATGTTAGTGCCATGTTAGAGCCATGTCAGTGTCATGTCATTGTCATGTTAGTGCCATGTTAGTGTCATGTCATTGTCATGTTAGTGCCATGTCATTGTCATGTTAGTGCCATGTTAGTGTCATGTTAGTGCCATGTTAGTGTCATGTCATTGTCATGTTAGTGCCATGTCATTGTCATGTTAGTGCCATGTTAGTGTCATGTTAGTGCCATGTTAGTGTCATGTCAGTGCCATGTCAGTGCCATGTCAGTGCCATGTCAGTGCCATGGTAGTGTCATGTTAGTGTCATGTTAGTGCCATGTCAGTGTCATGTCAGTGTCATGTTAGTACCATGTTACTGCCATGTTAGTGTCATGTTAGTGACGTATTAGTGCCATGTTAGTGCCATGTTAGAGCGATGTTAGTGCCATGTCAGTGTCATGTCAGTGTCATGTTAGTGCCATGTTAGTGCCATGTTAGTGCCATGTAGTGTCATGTCAGTGTCATGTTAGTGACGTATTAGTGCCATGTTAGTGCCATGTAAGTGTCATGTCAGTGTCATGTTAGTGCCATGTTAGTGTCATGTTTATGACGTATTAGTGCCATGTTAGTGCCATGTTAGTGCCATGTCATTGTCATGTTAGTGCCATGTTAGTGTCATGTTAGTGCCATGTTAGTGTCATGTTAGTGCCATGTTAGTGTCATGTTAGTGCCATGTCAGTTTCATGTCATTGTCATGTTAGTTCCATGTTAGTGTCATGTTAGTGCCATGTTAGTCTCATGTTAGTGCCATGTTAGTGTCATGTTAGTGCCATGTCAGTGTCATGTCAGTGTCATGTTAGTGTCATGTTAGTGCCATGTCAGTGTCATGTCATTGTCATGTTAGTGCCATGTCATTGTCATGTTAGTGCCATGTTAGTGTCATGTCATTGTCATGTTAGTGCCATGTTAGTGTCATGTTGGTGTCATGTTAGTGCCATGTTAGTGTCATGTTAGTGTCATGTCATTGTCATGTTAGTGCCATGTTAGTGTCATGTTAGTGTCATGTCATTGTCATGTTAGTGTCATGTTAGTGCCATGTCATTGTCATGTTAGTGTCATGTTAGTGTCATGTTAGTGCCATGTTAGTGCCATGTTAGTGCCATGTTATTGTCATATTAGTGCCATGTCATTGTCATGTTAGTGTCATGTTAGTGTCATGTTAGTGCCATGTTAGTGCCATGTCATTGTCATGTTAGTGCCATGTCATTGTCATGTTAATGTCATGTTAGTGCCATGTTAGTGCAATGTTAGTGTCATGTTAGTGCCATGTCATTGTCATGTTATTTTCATGTTAGTGTCATGTTAGTGCCATGTTAGTGCCATGTCAGTGCCATGTCACTGTCATGTTAGTGCCATGTCATTGTCATGTTAGTGCCATGTTAGTGTCATGTTAGTGCGATGTCATTGTCATGTTAGTGTCATGTTAGTGCCATGTTAGTTCCATGTCAGTGCCATGTCATTGTCATGTTAGTGCCATGTCATTGTCATGTCATTGTCATTGTCATGTTAGTGTCATGTTAGTGTCATGTTAGTGCATGTTAGTGACATGTCAGTGTCATGTTAGTGTCATGTTAGTGCCATGTCAGTGCCATGTCATTGTCATTTTAATGCCATGTCATTGTCATGTCATTGTCATGTTAGTGTCATGTTAGTGCCATGTTAGTGCCATGTTAGTGTCATGTTAGTGCCATGTCATTGTCATGTTAGTGTCATGTTAGTGTCATGTTAGTGCCATGTTAGTGCCATGTCAGTGCCATGTCATTGTCATGTTAGTGCCATGTCATTGTCATGTCATTGTCATGTTAGTGTCATGTTAGTGTCATGTTAGTGTCATGTTAGTGCCATGTTAGTGCCATGTCAGTGTCATGTCAGTGTCATGTTAGTGCCATGTTAGTGCCATGTTAGTGTCATGTCAGTGTCATGTTAGTGCCATGTTAGAGCCTTGTCAGTGTCATGTCATTGTCATGTTAGTGCCATGTTAGTGTCATGTCATTGTCATGTTAGTGACGTATTAGTGCCATGTTAGTGCAATGTTAGTGCCATGTTAGTGTCATGTCAGTGTCATGTTAGTGACGTATTAGTGCCATGTTAGTGCCATGTTAGTGTCATGTCAGTGTCATGTTAGTGCCATGTCAGTGTCATGTTAGTGTCATGTTAGTGCCATGTTAGTGCCATGTTAGTGCCATGTTAGTGTCATGTTAGTGCCATGTCATTGTCATGTTAGTGTCATGTTAGTGTCATGTTAGTGCCATGTTAGTGCCATGTCATTGTCATGTTAGTGCCATGTCATTGTCATGTTAATGTCATGTTAGTGCCATGTTAGTGCAATGTTAGTGTCATGTTAGTGCCATGTCATTGTCATGTTAGTGTCATGTTAGTGCCATGTTAGTGCCATGTCAGTGCCATGTCATTGTCATGTTAGTGTCATGTTAGTGCCATGGTTAGTGCCATGTCAGTGCCATGTCATTGTCATGTTATTGCCATGTCATTGTCATGTCATTGTCATGTTAGTGTCATGGTAGTGTCATGTTAGTGCCATGTCATTGTCATGTTAGTGTCATGTTAGTGTCATGTTAGTGCCATGTTAGTGCCATGTCAGTGTCATGTTAGTGTCATGTTAGTGCCATGTTAGTGCCATGTTAGTGCCATGTTAGTGCCATGTTAGTGCCATGTTAGTGTCATGTCAGTGCCATGTCATTGTCATGTCAGTGTCATGTTAGTGCCATGTTAGAGCCATGTCAGTGTCATGTCATTGTCATGTTAGTTCCATGTTAGTGTCATGTTAGTGCCATGTTAGTGTCATGTTAGTGCCATGTTAGTGTCATGTTAGTGCCATGTCAGTGTCATGTTAGTGTCATGTTAATGCCATGTTAGTGCCATGTTAGTGCCATGTTAGTGTCATGTTAGTGCCATGTCATTGTCATGTTAGTGTCATGTTAGTGTCATGTTAGTGCCATGTTAGTGCCATGTCATTGTCATGTTAGGGCCATGTCATTGTCATGTTATTGTCATGTTAGTGCCATGTTAGTGCAATGTTAGTGTCATGTTAGTGCCATGTCATTGTCATGTTAGTGTCATGTTAGTGCCATGTTAGTGCCATGTCAGTGCCATGTCATTGTCATGTTAGTGTCATGTTAGTGCCATGTTAGTGCCATGTCAGTGCCATGTCATTGTCATGTTATTGCCATGTAGTTGTCATGTCATTGTCATGTTAGTGTCATGTTAGTGTCATGTTAGTGTCATGTTAGTGCCATGTCATTGTCATGTTAGTGTCATGTTAGTGTCATGTTAGTGCTATGTTAGTGCCATGTTAGTGTCATGTCAGTGTCATGTTAGTGCCATGTTAGTGCCATGTTAGTGTCATGTTAGTGACGTATTAGTGCCATGTTAGTGCCATGTTAGAGCCATGTCAGTGTCATGTTAATGCCATGTTAGAGCCATGTCAGTGTCATGTCATTGTCATGTTAGTGCCATGTTAGTGTTATGTCATTGTCATGTTAGTGCCATGTCAGTGTCATGTTAGTGCCATGTTAGTGTCATGTTAGTGCCATGTTAGTGCCATGTTAGTGTCATGTCATTGACATGTTAGTGCCATGTCATTGTCATGTTAGTGCCATGTTAGTGTCATGTTAGTGCCATGTTAGTGTCATGTCATTGTCATGTTAGTGCCATGTTAGTGTCATGTTAGTGCCATGTTAGTGTCATGTCAGTGCCATGTCAGTGTCATGTCAGTGTCATGTTAGTGCCATGTTAGAGCCATGTCAGTGTCATGTCATTGTCATGTTAGTGCCATGTTAGTGTAATGTCATTGTCATGTTAGTGACATATTAGTGCCATGTTAGTGCCATGTTAGAGCGATGTTAGTGCCATGTCAGTGTCATGTCAGTGTCATGTTAGTGCCATGTTAGTGCCATGTTAGTGCCATGTTAGTGTCGTATTAGTGTCGTATTAGTGACGTATTAGTGCCATGTTAGTGTCATGTCAGTGTCATGTTAGTGACGTATTAGTGCCATGTTAGTGCCATGTTAGTGTCATGTCAGTGTCATGTTAGTGCCATGTTAGTGCCATGTTAGTGTCATGTTAGTGACGTATTAGTGCCATGTTAGTGCCATGTTAGAGCCATGTCAGTGTCATGTTAGTGCCATGTTAGAGCCATGTCAGTGTCATGTCATTGTCATGTTAGTGCCATGTTAGTGTCATGTCATTGTCATGTTAGTGCCATGTCATTGTCATGTTAGTGCCATGTTAGTGTCATGTTAGTGCCATGTTAGTGTCATGTCATTGTCATGTTAGTGCCATGTCATTGTCATGTTAGTGCCATGTTAGTGTCATGTTAGTGCCATGTTAGTGTCATGTCAGTGCCATGTCAGTGCCATGTCAGTGCCATGTCAGTGCCATGGTAGTGTCATGTTAGTGTCATGTTAGTGCCATGTCAGTGTCATGTCAGTGTCATCTTAGTACCATGTTACTGCCATGTTAGTGTCATGTTAGTGACGTATTAGTGCCATGTTAGTGCCATGTTAGAGCGATGTTAGTGCCATGTCAGTGTCATGTCAGTGTCATGTTAGTGCCATGTTAGTGCCATGTTAGTGCCATGTAGTGTCATGTCAGTGTCATGTTAGTGACGTATTAGTGCCATGTTAGTGCCATGTAAGTGTCATGTCAGTGTCATGTTAGTGCCATGTTAGTGCCATGTTAGTGTCATTTTTATGACGTATTAGTGCCATGTTAGTGCCATGTTAGTGCCATGTCATTGTCATGTTAGTGCCATGTTAGTGTCATGTTAGTGCCATGTTAGTGTCATGTTAGTGCCATGTTAGTGTCATGTTAGTGCCATGTCAGTGTCATGTCATTGTCATGTTAGTTCCATGTTAGTGTCATGTTAGTGCCATGTTAGTCTCATGTTAGTGCCATGTTAGTGTCATGTTAGTGCCATGTCAGTGTCATGTCAGTGTCATGTTAGTGTCATGTTAGTGTCATGTTAGTGCCATGTCAGTGTCATGTCATTGTCATGTTAGTGCCATGTCATTGTCATGTTAGTGCCATGTTAGTGTCATGTCATTGTCATGTTAGTGCCATGTTAGTGTCATGTTGGTGTCATGTTAGTGCCATGTTAGTGTCATGTTAGTGTCATGTCATTGTCATGTTAGTGCCATGTTAGTGTCATGTTAGTGTCATGTCATTGTCATGTTAGTGTCATGTTAGTGCCATGTCATTGTCATGTTAGTGTCATGTTAGTGTCATGTTAGTGCCATGTTAGTGCCATGTTAGTGCCATGTTATTGTCATATTAGTGCCATGTCATTGTCATGTTAGTGTCATGTTAGTGTCATGTTAGTGCCATGTTAGTGCCATGTCATTGTCATGTTAGTGCCATGTCATTGTCATGTTAATGTCATGTTAGTGCCATGTTAGTGCAATGTTAGTGTCATGTTAGTGCCATGTCATTGTCATGTTATTTTCATGTTAGTGTCATGTTAGTGCCATGTTAGTGCCATGTCAGTGCCATGTCACTGTCATGTTAGTGCCATGTCATTGTCATGTTAGTGCCATGTTAGTGTCATGTTAGTGCCATGTCATTGTCATGTTAGTGTCATGTTAGTGCCATGTTAGTTCCATGTCAGTGCCATGTCATTGTCATGTTAGTGCCATGTCATTGTCATGTCATTGTCATTGTCATGTTAGTGTCATGTTAGTGTCATGTTAGTGCATGTTAGTGACATGTCAGTGTCATGTTAGTGTCATGTTAGTGCCATGTCAGTGCCATGTCATTGTCATTTTAATGCCATGTCATTGTCATGTCATTGTCATGTTAGTGTCATGTTAGTGCCATGTTAGTGCCATGTTAGTGTCATGTTAGTGCCATGTCATTGTCATGTTAGTGTCATGTTAGTGTCATGTTAGTGCCATGTTAGTGCCATGTCAGTGCCATGTCATTGTCATGTTAGTGCCATGTCATTGTCATGTCATTGTCATGTTAGTGTCATGTTAGTGTCATGTTAGTGTCATGTTAGTGCCATGTTAGTGCCATGTCAGTGTCATGTCAGTGTCATGTTAGTGCCATGTTAGTGCCATGTTAGTGTCATGTCAGTGTCATGTTAGTGCCATGTTAGAGCCTTGTCAGTGTCATGTCATTGTCATGTTAGTGCCATGTTAGTGTCATGTCATTGTCATGTTAGTGACGTATTAGTGCCATGTTAGTGCAATGTTAGTGCCATGTTAGTGTCATGTCAGTGTCATGTTAGTGACGTATTAGTGCCATGTTAGTGCCATGTTAGTGTCATGTCAGTGTCATGTTAGTGCCATGTCAGTGTCATGTTAGTGTCATGTTAGTGCCATGTTAGTGCCATGTTAGTGCCATGTTAGTGTCATGTTAGTGCCATGTCATTGTCATGTTAGTGTCATGTTAGTGTCATGTTAGTGCCATGTTAGTGCCATGTCATTGTCATGTTAGTGCCATGTCATTGTCATGTTAATGTCATGTTAGTGCAATGTTAGTGTCATGTTAGTGCCATGTCATTGTCATGTTAGTGTCATGTTAGTGCCATGTTAGTGCCATGTCAGTGCCATGTCATTGTCATGTTAGTGTCATGTTAGTGCCATGGTTAGTGCCATGTCAGTGCCATGTCATTGTCATGTTATTGCCATGTCATTGTCATGTCATTGTCATGTTAGTGTCATGTTAGTGTCATGTTAGTGCCATGTTAGTGCCATGTCAGTGCCATGTCAGTGCCATGTCATTGTCATGTTAGTGCCATGTCATTGTCATGTCATTGTCATGTTAGTGTCATGTTAGTGTCATGTTAGTGTCATGTTAGTGCCATGTTAGTGCCATGTCAGTGTCATGTCAGTGTCATGTTAGTGCCATGTTAGTGCCATGTTAGTGTCATGTCAGTGTCATGTTAGTGCCATGTTAGAGCCTTGTCAGTGTCATGTCATTGTCATGTTAGTGCCATGTTAGTGTCATGTCATTGTCATGTTAGTGACGTATTAGTGCCATGTTAGTGCAATGTTAGTGCCATGTTAGTGTCATGTCAGTGTCATGTTAGTGACGTATTAGTGCCATGTTAGTGCCATGTTAGTGTCATGTCAGTGTCATGTTAGTGCCATGTCAGTGTCATGTTAGTGTCATGTTAGTCCCATGTTAGTGCCATGTTAGTGCCATGTTAGTGTCATGTTAGTGCCATGTCATTGTCATGTTAGTGTCATGTTAGTGTCATGTTAGTGCCATGTTAGTGCCATGTCATTGTCATGTTAGTGCCATGTCATTGTCATGTTAATGTCATGTTAGTGCAATGTTAGTGTCATGTTAGTGCCATGTCATTGTCATGTTAGTGTCATGTTAGTGCCATGTTAGTGCCATGTCAGTGCCATGTCATTGTCATGTTAGTGTCATGTTAGTGCCATGGTTAGTGCCATGTCAGTGCCATGTCATTGTCATGTTATTGCCATGTCATTGTCATGTCATTGTCATGTTAGTGTCATGTTAGTGTCATGTTAGTGCCATGTTAGTGCCATGTCAGTGCCATGTCATTGTCATGTTAGTGTCATGTTAGTGCCATGGTTAGTGCCATGTCAGTGCCATGTCATTGTCATGTTATTGCCATGTCATTGTCATGTCATTGTCATGTTAGTGTCATGTTAGTGTCATGTTAGTGCCATGTCATTGTCATGTTAGTGTCATGTTAGTGTCATGTTAGTGCCATGTTAGTGCCATGTCAGTGTCATGTTAGTGTCATGTTAGTGCCATGTTAGTGCCATGTTAGTGCCATGTTAGTGCCATGTTAGTGCCATGTTAGTGTCATGTCAGTGCCATGTCATTGTCATGTCAGTGTCATGTTAGTGCCATGTTAGAGCCATGTCAGTGTCATGTCATTGTCATGTTAGTTCCATGTTAGTGTCATGTTAGTGCCATGTTAGTGTCATGTTAGTGCCATGTTAGTGTCATGTTAGTGCCATGTCAGTGTCATGTTAGTGTCATGTTAATGCCATGTTAGTGCCATGTTAGTGCCATGTTAGTGTCATGTTAGTGCCATGTCATTGTCATGTTAGTGTCATGTTAGTGTCATGTTAGTGCCATGTTAGTGCCATGTCATTGTCATGTTAGGGCCATGTCATTGTCATGTTATTGTCATGTTAGTGCCATGTTAGTGCAATGTTAGTGTCATGTTAGTGCCATGTCATTGTCATGTTAGTGTCATGTTAGTGCCATGTTAGTGCCATGTCAGTGCCATGTCATTGTCATGTTAGTGTCATGTTAGTGCCATGTTAGTGCCATGTCAGTGCCATGTCATTGTCATGTTATTGCCATGTAGTTGTCATGTCATTGTCATGTTAGTGTCATGTTAGTGTCATGTTAGTGTCATGTTAGTGCCATGTCATTGTCATGTTAGTGTCATGTTAGTGCTATGTTAGTGCCATGTTAGTGTCATGTCAGTGTCATGTTAGTGCCATGTTAGTGCCATGTTAGTGTCATGTTAGTGACGTATTAGTGCCATGTTAGTGCCATGTTAGAGCCATGTCAGTGTCATGTTAATGCCATGTTAGAGCCATGTCAGTGTCATGTCATTGTCATGTTAGTGCCATGTTAGTGTTATGTCATTGTCATGTTAGTGCCATGTCAGTGTCATGTTAGTGCCATGTTAGTGTCATGTTAGTGCCATGTTAGTGCCATGTTAGTGTCATGTCATTGACATGTTAGTGCCATGTCATTGTCATGTTAGTGCCATGTTAGTGTCATGTTAGTGCCATGTTAGTGTCATGTCATTGTCATGTTAGTGCCATGTTAGTGTCATGTTAGTGCCATGTTAGTGTCATGTCAGTGCCATGTCAGTGTCATGTCAGTGTCATGTTAGTGCCATGTTAGAGCCATGTCAGTGTCATGTCATTGTCATGTTAGTGCCATGTTAGTGTAATGTCATTGTCATGTTAGTGACATATTAGTGCCATGTTAGTGCCATGTTAGAGCGATGTTAGTGCCATGTCAGTGTCATGTCAGTGTCATGTTAGTGCCATGTTAGTGCCATGTTAGTGCCATGTTAGTGTCGTATTAGTGTCGTATTAGTGACGTATTAGTGCCATGTTAGTGTCATGTCAGTGTCATGTTAGTGACGTATTAGTGCCATGTTAGTGCCATGTTAGTGTCATGTCAGTGTCATGTTAGTGCCATGTTAGTGCCATGTTAGTGTCATGTTAGTGACGTATTAGTGCCATGTTAGTGCCATGTTAGAGCCATGTCAGTGTCATGTTAGTGCCATGTTAGAGCCATGTCAGTGTCATGTCATTGTCATGTTAGTGCCATGTTAGTGTCATGTCATTGTCATGTTAGTGCCATGTCATTGTCATGTTAGTGCCATGTTAGTGTCATGTTAGTGCCATGTTAGTGTCATGTCATTGTCATGTTAGTGCCATGTCATTGTCATGTTAGTGCCATGTTAGTGTCATGTTAGTGCCATGTTAGTGTCATGTCAGTGCCATGTCAGTGCCATGTCAGTGCCATGTCAGTGCCATGGTAGTGTCATGTTAGTGTCATGTTAGTGCCATGTCAGTGTCATGTCAGTGTCATCTTAGTACCATGTTACTGCCATGTTAGTGTCATGTTAGTGACGTATTAGTGCCATGTTAGTGCCATGTTAGAGCGATGTTAGTGCCATGTCAGTGTCATGTCAGTGTCATGTCAGTGCCATGTTAGTGCCATGTTAGTGCCATGTAGTGTCATGTCAGTGTCATGTTAGTGACGTATTAGTGCCATGTTAGTGCCATGTAAGTGTCATGTCAGTGTCATGTTAGTGCCATGTTAGTGCCATGTTAGTGTCATGTTTATGACGTATTAGTGCCATGTTAGTGCCATGTTAGTGCCATGTCATTGTCATGTTAGTGCCATGTTAGTGTCATGTTAGTGCCATGTTAGTGTCATGTTAGTGCCATGTTAGTGTCATGTTAGTGCCATGTCAGTGTCATGTCATTGTCATGTTAGTTCCATGTTAGTGTCATGTTAGTGCCATGTTAGTCTCATGTTAGTGCCATGTTAGTGTCATGTTAGTGCCATGTCAGTGTCATGTCAGTGTCATGTTAGTGTCATGTTAGTGTCATGTTAGTGCCATGTCAGTGTCATGTCATTGTCATGTTAGTGCCATGTCATTGTCATGTTAGTGCCATGTTAGTGTCATGTCATTGTCATGTTAGTGCCATGTTAGTGTCATGTTGGTGTCATGTTAGTGCCATGTTAGTGTCATGTTAGTGTCATGTCATTGTCATGTTAGTGCCATGTTAGTGTCATGTTAGTGTCATGTCATTGTCATGTTAGTGTCATGTTAGTGCCATGTCATTGTCATGTTAGTGTCATGTTAGTGTCATGTTAGTGCCATGTTAGTGCCATGTTAGTGCCATGTTATTGTCATATTAGTGCCATGTCATTGTCATGTTAGTGTCATGTTAGTGTCATGTTAGTGCCATGTTAGTGCCATGTCATTGTCATGTTAGTGCCATGTCATTGTCATGTTAATGTCATGTTAGTGCCATGTTAGTGCAATGTTAGTGTCATGTTAGTGCCATGTCATTGTCATGTTATTTTCATGTTAGTGTCATGTTAGTGCCATGTTAGTGCCATGTCAGTGCCATGTCACTGTCATGTTAGTGCCATGTCATTGTCATGTTAGTGCCATGTTAGTGTCATGTTAGTGCCATGTCATTGTCATGTTAGTGTCATGTTAGTGCCATGTTAGTTCCATGTCAGTGCCATGTCATTGTCATGTTAGTGCCATGTCATTGTCATGTCATTGTCATTGTCATGTTAGTGTCATGTTAGTGTCATGTTAGTGCATGTTAGTGACATGTCAGTGTCATGTTAGTGTCATGTTAGTGCCATGTCAGTGCCATGTCATTGTCATTTTAATGCCATGTCATTGTCATGTCATTGTCATGTTAGTGTCATGTTAGTGCCATGTTAGTGCCATGTTAGTGTCATGTTAGTGCCATGTCATTGTCATGTTAGTGTCATGTTAGTGTCATGTTAGTGCCATGTTAGTGCCATGTCAGTGCCATGTCATTGTCATGTTAGTGCCATGTCATTGTCATGTCATTGTCATGTTAGTGTCATGTTAGTGTCATGTTAGTGTCATGTTAGTGCCATTTTATTGCCATGTCAGTGTCATGTCAGTGTCATGTTAGTGCCATGTTAGTGCCATGTTAGTGTCATGTCAGTGTCATGTTAGTGCCATGTTAGAGCCTTGTCAGTGTCATGTCATTGTCATGTTAGTGCCATGTTAGTGTCATGTCATTGTCATGTTAGTGACGTATTAGTGCCATGTTAGTGCAATGTTAGTGCCATGTTAGTGTCATGTCAGTGTCATGTTAGTGACGTATTAGTGCCATGTTAGTGCCATGTTAGTGTCATGTCAGTGTCATGTTAGTGCCATGTCAGTGTCATGTTAGTGTCATGTTAGTGCCATGTTAGTGCCATGTTAGTGCCATGTTAGTGTCATGTTAGTGCCATGTCATTGTCATGTTAGTGTCATGTTAGTGTCATGTTAGTGCCTTGTTAGTGCCATGTCATTGTCATGTTAGTGCCATGTCATTGTCATGTTAATGTCATGTTAGTGCAATGTTAGTGTCATGTTAGTGCCATGTCATTGTCATGTTAGTGTCATGTTAGTGCCATGTTAGTGCCATGTCAGTGCCATGTCATTGTCATGTTAGTGTCATGTTAGTGCCATGGTTAGTGCCATGTCAGTGCCATGTCATTGTCATGTTATTGCCATGTCATTGTCATGTCATTGTCATGTTAGTGTCATGTTAGTGTCATGTTAGTGCCATGTCATTGTCATGTTAGTGTCATTCTAGTGTCATGTTAGTGCCATGTTAGTGCCATGTCAGTGTCATGTTAGTGTCATGTTAGTGCCATGTTAGTGCCATGTTAGTGCCATGTTAGTGCCATGTTAGTGCCATGTTAGTGTCATGTCAGTGCCATGTCATTGTCATGTCAGTGTCATGTTAGTGCCATGTTAGAGCCATGTCAGTGTCATGTCATTGTCATGTTAGTTCCATGTTAGTGTCATGTTAGTGCCATGTTAGTGTCATGTTAGTGCCATGTTTGTGTCATGTTAGTACCATGTCAGTGTCATGTTAGTGTCATGTTAATGCCATGTTAGTGCCATGTTAGTGCCATGTTAGTGTCATGTTAGTGCCATGTCATTGTCATGTTAGTGTCATGTTAGTGTCATGTTAGTGCCATGTTAGTGCCATGTCATTGTCATGTTAGGGCCATGTCATTGTCATGTTATTGTCATGTTAGTGCCATGTTAGTGCAATGTTAGTGTCATGTTAGTGCCATGTCATTGTCATGTTAGTGTCATGTTAGTGCCATGTTAGTGCCATGTCAGTGCCATGTCATTGTCATGTTAGTGTCATGTTAGTGCCATGTTAGTGCCATGTCAGTGCCATGTCATTGTCATGTTATTGCCATGTAGTTGTCATGTCATTGTCATGTTAGTGTCATGTTAGTGTCATGTTAGTGCCATGTCATTGTCATGTTAGTGTCATGTTAGTGTCATGTTAGTGCTATGTTAGTGCCATGTTAGTGTCATGTCAGTGTCATGTTAATGCCATGTTAGTGCCATGTTAGTGTCATGTTAGTGACGTATTAGTGCCATGTTAGTGCCATGTTAGAGCCATGTCAGTGTCATGTTAATGCCATGTTAGAGCCATGTCAGTGTCATGTCATTGTCATGTTAGTGCCATGTTAGTGTTATGTCATTGTCATGTTAGTGCCATGTCAGTGTCATGTTAGTGCCATGTTAGTGTCATGTTAGTGCCATGTTAGTGCCATGTTAGTGTCATGTCATTGTCATGTTAGTGCCATGTCATTGTCATGTTAGTGCCATGTTAGTGTCATGTTAGTGCCATGTTAGTGTCATGTCATTGTCATGTTAGTGCCATGTTAGTGTCATGTTAGTGCCATGTTAGTGTCATGTCAGTGCCATGTCAGTGTCATGTCAGTGTCATGTTAGTGCCATGTTAGAGCCATGTCAGTGTCATGTCATTGTCATGTTAGTGCCATGTTAGTGTAATGTCATTGTCATGTTAGTGACATATTAGTGCCATGTTAGTGCCATGTTAGAGCGATGTTAGTGCCATGTCAGTGTCATGTCAGTGTCATGTTAGTGCCATGTTAGTGCCATGTTAGTGCCATGTTAGTGTCGTATTAGTGTCGTATTAGTGACGTATTAGTGCCATGTTAGTGTCATGTCAGTGTCATGTTAGTGACGTATTAGTGCCATGTTAGTGCCATGTTAGTGTCATGTCAGTGTCATGTTAGTGCCATGTTAGTGCCATGTTAGTGTCATGTTAGTGACGTATTAGTGCCATGTTAGTGCCATGTTAGAGCCATGTCAGTGTCATGTTAGTGCCATGTTAGAGCCATGTCAGTGTCATGTCATTGTCATGTTAGTGCCATGTTAGTGTCATGTCATTGTCATGTTAGTGCCATGTCATTGTCATGTTAGTGCCATGTTAGTGTCATGTTAGTGCCATGTTAGTGTCATGTCATTGTCATGTTAGTGCCATGTCATTGTCATGTTAGTGCCATGTTAGTGTCATGTTAGTGCCATGTTAGTGTCATGTCAGTGCCATGTCAGTGCCATGTCAGTGCCATGTCAGTGCCATGGTAGTGTCATGTTAGTGTCATGTTAGTGCCATGTCAGTGTCATGTCAGTGTCATCTTAGTACCATGTTACTGCCATGTTAGTGTCATGTTAGTGACGTATTAGTGCCATGTTAGTGCCATGTTAGAGCGATGTTAGTGCCATGTCAGTGTCATGTCAGTGTCATGTTAGTGCCATGTTAGTGCCATGTTAGTGCCATGTAGTGTCATGTCAGTGTCATGTTAGTGACGTATTAGTGCCATGTTAGTGCCATGTAAGTGTCATGTCAGTGTCATGTTAGTGCCATGTTAGTGCCATGTTAGTGTCATGTTTATGACGTATTAGTGCCATGTTAGTGCCATGTTAGTGCCATGTCATTGTCATGTTAGTGCCATTTTAGTGTCATGTTAGTGCCATGTTAGTGTCATGTTAGTGCCATGTTAGTGTCATGTTAGTGCCATGTCAGTGTCATGTCATTGTCATGTTAGTTCCATGTTAGTGTCATGTTAGTGCCATGTTAGTGTCATGTTAGTGCCATGTTAGTGTCATGTTAGTGCCATGTCAGTGTCATGTCAGTGTCATGTTAGTGTCATGTTAGTGTCATGTTAGTGCCATGTCAGTGTCATGTCATTGTCATGTTAGTGCCATGTCATTGTCATGTTAGTGCCATGTTAGTGTCATGTCATTGTCATGTTAGTGCCATGTTAGTGTCATGTTGGTGTCATGTTAGTGCCATGTTAGTGTCATGTTAGTGCCATGTCATTGTCATGTTAGTGTCATGTTAGTGTCATGTTAGTGCCATGTTAGTGCCATGTTAGTGCCATGTTATTGTCATATTAGTGCCATGTCATTGTCATGTTAGTGTCATGTTATTGTCATGTTAGTGCCATGTTAGTGCCATGTCATTGTCATGTTAGTGCCATGTCATTGTCATGTTAATGTCATGTTAGTGCCATGTTAGTGCAATGTTAGTGTCATGTTAGTGCCATGTCATTGTCATGTTATTTTCATGTTAGTGTCATGTTAGTGCCATTTTAGTGCCATGTCAGTGCCATGTCACTGTCATGTTAGTGCCATGTCATTGTCATGTTAGTGCCATGTTAGTGTCATGTCAGTGCCATGTCATTGTCATGTTAGTGTCATGTTAGTGCCATGTTAGTGCCATGTCAGTGCCATGTCATTGTCATGTTAGTGCCATGTCATTGTCATGTCATTGTCATTGTCATGTTAGTGCCATGTTATTGTCATGTTAGTGCCATGGCATTGTCATGTTAGTGTCATGTTAGTGTCATGTTAGTGCATGTTAGTGACATGTCAGTGTCATGTTAGTGTCATGTTAGTGCCATGTCAGTGCCATGTCATTGTCATGTTAGTGCCATGTCATTGTCATGTCATTGTCATGTTAGTGTCATGTTAGTGCCATGTTAGTGCCATGTTAGTGTCATGTTAGTGCCATGTCATTGTCATGTTAGTGTCATGTTAGTGTCATGTTAGTGCCATGTTAGTGCCATGTCAGTGCCATGTCATTGTCATGTTAGTGCCATGTCATTGTCATGTCATTGTCATGTTAGTGTCATGTTAGTGTCATTTTAGTGTCATGTTAGTGCCATGTTAGTGCCATGTCAGTGTCATGTCAGTGTCATGTTAGTGCCATGTTAGTGCCATGTTAGTGTCATGTCAGTGTCATGTTAGTGCCATGTTAGAGCCTTGTCAGTGTCATGTCATTGTCATGTTAGTGCCATGTTAGTGTCATGTCATTGTCATGTTAGTGACGTATTAGTGCCATGTTAGTGCAATGTTAGTGCCATGTTAGTGTCATGTCAGTGTCATGTTAGTGACGTATTAGTGCCATGTTAGTGCCATGTTAGTGTCATGTCAGTGTCATGTTAGTGCCATGTCAGTGTCATGTTAGTGTCATGTTAGTGCCATGTTAGTGCCATGTTAGTGCCATGTTAGTGTCATGTTAGTGCCATGTCATTGTCATGTTAGTGTCATGTTAGTGTCATGTTAGTGCCATGTTAGTGCCATGTCATTGTCATGTTAGTGCCATGTCATTGTCATGTTAATGTCATGTTAGTGCCATGTTAGTGCAATGTTAGTGTCATGTTAGTGCCATGTCATTGTCATGTTAGTGTCATGTTAGTGCCATGTTAGTGCCATGTCAGTGCCATGTCATTGTCATGTTAGTGTCATGTTAGTGCCATGTTAGTGCCATGTCATTGTCATGTTATTGCCATGTCATTGTCATGTTAGTGTCATGTTAGTGCCATGTTAGTGCCATGTCAGTGTCATGTTAGTGCCATGTTAGAGCCATGTCAGTGTCATGTCATTGTCATGTTAGTGCCATGTTAGTGTCATGTCATTGTCATGTTAGTGCCATGTCATTGTCATGTTAGTGCCATGTTAGTGTCATGTTAGTGCCATGTTAGTGTCATGTCATTGTCATGTTAGTGCCATGTCATTGTCATGTTAGTGCCATGTTAGTGTTATGTTAGTGCCATGTTAGTGTCATGTCAGTGCCATGTCAGTGCCATGTCAGTGCCATGTCAGTGCCATGGTAGTGTCATGTTAGTGTCATGTTAGTGCCATGTCAGTGTCATGTCAGTGTCATGTTAGTACCATGTTACTGCCTTGTTAGTGTCATGTTAGTGACGTATTAGTGCCATGTTAGTGCCATGTTAGAGCGATGTTAGTGCCATGTCAGTGTCATGTCAGTGTCATGTTAGTGCCATGTTAGTGCCATGTTAGTGCCATGTAGTGTCATGTCAGTGTCATGTTAGTGACGTATTAGTGCCATGTTAGTGTCATGTTTATGACGTATTAGTGCCATGTTAGTGCCATGTTAGTGCCATGTCATTGTCATGTTAGTGCCATGTTAGTGTCATGTTAGTGCCATGTTAGTGTCATGTTAGTGCCATGTTAGTGTCATGTTAGTGCCATGTCAGTGTCATGTCATTGTCATGTTAGTTCCATGTTAGTGTCATGTTAGTGCCATGTTAGTGTCATGTTAGTGCCATGTTAGTGTCATGTTAGTGCCATGTCAGTGTCATGTCAGTGTCATGTTAGTGTCATGTTAGTGTCATGTTAGTGCCATGTCAGTGTCATGTCATTGTCATGTTAGTGCCATGTCATTGTCATGTTAGTGCCATGTTAGTGTCATGTCATTGTCATGTTAGTGCCATGTTAGTGTCATGTTGGTGTCATGTTAGTGCCATGTTAGTGTCATGTTAGTGTCATGTCATTGTCATGTTAGTGCCATGTTAGTGTCATGTTAGTGTCATGTCATTGTCATGTTAGTGTCATGTTAGTGCCATGTCATTGTCATGTTAGTGTCATGTTAGTGTCATGTTAGTGCCATGTTAGTGCCATGTTAGTGCCATGTTATTGTCATATTAGTGCCATGTCATTGTCATGTTAGTGTCATGTTAGTGTCATGTTAGTGCCATGTCATTGTCATGTTAGTGCCATGTCATTGTCATGTTAATGTCATGTTAGTGCCATGTTAGTGCAATGTTAGTGTCATGTTAGTGCCATGTCATTGTCATGTTATTTTCATGTTAGTGTCATGTTAGTGCCATGTTAGTGCCATGTCAGTGCCATGTCACTGTCATGTTAGTGCCATGTCATTGTCATGTTAGTGCCATGTTAGTGTCATGTTAGTGCCATGTCATTGTCATGTTAGTGTCATGTTAGTGCCATGTTAGTGCCATGTCAGTGCCATGTCATTGTCATGTTAGTGCCATGTCATTGTCATGTCATTGTCATTGTCATGTTAGTGCCATGTTATTGTCATGTTAGTGCCATGGCATTGTCATGTTAGTGTCATGTTAGTGTCATGTTAGTGCATGTTAGTGACATGTCAGTGTCATGTTAGTGTCATGTTAGTGCCATGTCAGTGCCATGTCATTGTCATGTTAGTGCCATGTCATTGTCATGTCATTGTCATGTTAGTGTCATGTTAGTGCCATGTTAGTGCCATGTTAGTGTCATGTTAGTGCCATGTCATTGTCATGTTAGTGTCATGTTAGTGTCATGTTAGTGCCATGTTAGTGCCATGTCAGTGCCATGTCATTGTCATGTTAGTGCCATGTCATTGTCATGTCATTGTCATGTTAGTGTCATGTTAGTGTCATGTTAGTGTCATGTTAGTGCCATGTTAGTGCCATGTCAGTGTCATGTCAGTGTCATGTTAGTGCCATGTTAGTGCCATGTTAGTGTCATGTCAGTGTCATGTTAGTGCCATGTTAGATTCTTGTCAGTGTCATGTCATTGTCATATTAGTGCCATGTTAGTGTCATGTCATTGTCATGTTAGTGACGTATTAGTGCCATGTTAGTGCAATGTTAGTGCCATGTTAGTGTCATGTCAGTGTCATGTTAGTGACGTATTAGTGCCATGTTAGTGCCATGTTAGTGTCATGTCAGTGTCATGTTAGTGCCATGTTAGTGCCATGTTAGTGTCATGTTAGTGACGTATTAGTGCCATGTTAGTGCCATGTTAGAGCCATGTCAGTGTCATGTTAGTGCCATGTTAGAGCCATGTCAGTGTCATGTCATTGTCATGTTAGTGCCATGTTAGTGTCATGTCATTGTCATGTTAGTGCCATGTCAGTGTCATGTTAGTGCCATGTTAGTGCCATGTTAGTGCCATGTTAGTGTCATGTCATTGTCATGTTAGTGCCATGTCATTGTCATGTTAGTGCCATGTTAGTGTCATGTTAGTGCCATGTTAGTGCCATGTTAGTGTCATGTCATTGTCATGTTAGTGCCATGTCATTGTCATGTTAGTGCCATGTTAGTGTCATGTTAGTGCCATGTTAGTGTCATGTTAGTGCCATGTCAGTGTCATGTTAGTGTCATGTTAGTGCCATGTTAGTGCCATGTTAGTGCCATGTTAGTGCCATGTTAGTGTCATGTCAGTGCCATGTCAGTGTCATGTCAGTGTCATGTTAGTGCCATGTTAGAGCCATGTCAGTGTCATGTCATTGTCATGTTAGTTCCATGTTAGTGTCATGTTAGTGCCATGTTAGTGTCATGTTAGTGCCATGTTAGTGTCATGTTAGTGCCATGTCAGTGTCATGTTAGTGTCATGTTAGTGCCATGTTAGTGCCATGTTAGTGCCATGTTAGTGTCATGTTAGTGCCATGTCATTGTCATGTTAGTGTCATGTTAGTGTCATGTTAGTGCCATGTTAGTGCCATGTCATTGTCATGTTAGTGCCATGTCCTTGTCATGTTAATGTCATGTTAGTGCCATGTTAGTGCAATGTTAGTGTCATGTTAGTGCCATGTCATTGTCATGTTAGTGTCATGTTAGTGCCATGTTAGTGCCATGTCAGTGCCATGTCATTGTCATGTTAGTGTCATGTTAGTGCCATGTTAGTGTCATGTCAGTGCCATGTCATTGTCATGTTAGTGCCATGTCATTGTCATGTCATTGTCATGTTAGTGTCATGTTAGTGTCATGTTAGTGCCATGTCATTGTCATGTTAGTGTCATGTTAGTGTCATGTTAGTGTCATGTTAGTGCCATGTTAGTGCCATGTTAGTGTCATGTTAGTGCCAGGTCATTGTCATGTTAGTGTCATGTTAGTGTCATGTCAGTGCCATGTCATTATCATGTTAGTACCATGTCATTGTCATGTCATTGTCATTGTCATGTAAGTGCCATGTCATTGTCATGTCATTGTCATGTTAGTGTCATGTTAGTGCCATGTTAGTGCCATGTTAGTGTCATGTTAGTGCCATGTCATTGTCATGTTAGTGTCATGTTAGTGTCATGTTAGTGCCATGTTAGTGCAATGTCAGTGCCATGTCAGTGCCATGTCATTGTCACGTTAGTGCCATGTCAGTGCCATGTCATTGGCATGTTAGTGCCATGTCATTGTCATGTCATTGTCATGTTAGTGTCATGTTAGTGTCATGTTAGTGTCATGTTAGTGTCATGTTAGTGCCATGTTAGTGCCATGTCAGTGTCATGTTAGTGACGTATTAGTGCCATGTTAGTGCCATGTTAGAGCGATGTTAGTGCCATGTCAGTGTCATGTCAGTGTCATGTTAGTGCCATGTTAGTGTCATGTCAGTGTCATGTCAGTGCCATGTTAGTGCCATGTTAGAGCCATGTCAGTGTCATGTCTTTGTCATGTTAGTGCCATGTTAGTGTCATGTCATTGTCATGTTAGTGCCATGTTAGTGCCATGTTAGTGTCATGTTAGTGACGTATTAGTGCCATGTTAGTGCAATGTTAGTGCCATGTTAGTGTCATGTTAGTGACGTATTAGTGCCATTTTAATGCCATGTTAGTGTCATGTCAGTGTCATGTTAGTGCCATGTTAGTGCCATGTTAGTGTCATGTTAGTGACGTATTAGTGCCATGTTAGTGCCATGTTAGAGCCATGTCAGTGTCATGTTAGTGCCATGTTAGAGCCATGTCAGTGTCATGTCATTGTCATGTTAGTGCCATGTTAGTGTCATGTCATTGTCATGTTAGTGCCATGTCAGTGTCATGTTAGTGCCATGTTAGTGCCATGTTAGTGCCATGTTAGTGTCATGTCATTGTCATGTTAGTGCCATGTCATTGTCATGTTAGTGCCATGTTAGTGTCATGTTAGTGCCATGTTAGTGCCATGTTAGTGTCATGTCATTGTCATGTTAGTGCCATGTCATTGTCATGTTAGTGCCATGTTAGTGTCATGTTAGTGCCATGTTAGTGTCATGTCAGTGCCATGTCAGTGTCATGTCAGTGTCATGTTAGTGCCATGTTAGAGCCATGTCAGTGTCATGTCATTGTCATGTTAGTGCCATGTTAGTGTAATGTCATTTTCATGTTAGTGACGTATTAGTGCCATGTTAGTGCCATGTTAGAGCGATGTTAGTGCCATGTCAGTGTCATGTCAGTGTCATGTTAGTGCCATGTTAGTGCCATGTTAGTGCCATGTTAGTGTCGTATTAGTCTCGTATTAGTGACGTATTAGTGCCATGTTAGTGTCATGTCAGTGTCATGTTAGTGACGTATTAGTGCCATGTTAGTGCCATGTTAGTGTCATGTCAGTGTCATGTTAGTGCCATGTTAGTGCCATGTTAGTGTCATGTTAGTGACGTATTAGTGCCATGTTAGTGCCATGTTAGAGCCATGTCAGTGTCATGTTAGTGCCATGTTAGAGCCATGTCAGTGTCATGTCATTGTCATCTTAGTGCCATGTCATTGTCATGTTAGTGCCATGTTAGTGTCATGTTAGTGCCATGTTAGTGTCATGTCATTGTCATGTTAGTGCCATGTCATTGTCATGTTAGTGCCATGTTAGTGTCATGTTAGTGCCATGTTAGTGTCATGTCAGTGCCATGTCAGTGCCATGTCAGTGCCATGTCAGTGCCATGTTAGTGTCATGTTAGTGTCATGTTATTGTCATGTCAGTGTCATGTCAGTGTCATGTTAGTGACGTATTAGTGCCATGTTAGTGCCATGTAAGTGTCATGTCAGTGTCATGTTAGTGCCATGTTAGTGCCATGTTAGTGTCATGTCAGTGCCATGTCATTGTCATGTAAGTGCCATGTTATTGTCATGTTAGTGCCATGTCATTGTCATGTTAGTGTCATGTTAGTGCCATGTTAGTGCCATGTCAGTGTCATGTTAGTGTCATGTTAGTGCCATGTCAGTGCCATGTCATTGTCATGTTAGTGCCATGTCATTGTCATGTCATTGTCATGTTAGTGTCATGTTAGTGCCATGTTAGTGCCATGTTAGTGTCATGTTAGTGCCATGTCATTGTCATGTTAGTGTCATGTTAGTGTCATGTTAGTGCCATGTTAGTGCAATGTCAGTGCCATGTCAGTGCCATGTCATTGTCACGTTAGTGCCATGTCAGTGCCATGTCATTGGCATGTTAGTGCCATGTCATTGTCATGTCATTGTCATGTTAGTGTCATGTTAGTGTCATGTTAGTGTCATGTTAGTGTCATGTTAGTGCCATGTTAGTGCCATGTCAGTGTCATGTTAGTGACGTATTAGTGCCATGTTAGTGCCATGTTAGAGCGATGTTAGTGCCATGTCAGTGTCATGTCAGTGTCATGTTAGTGCCATGTTAGTGTCATGTCAGTGTCATGTCAGTGCCATGTTAGTGCCATGTTAGAGCCATGTCAGTGTCATGTCTTTGTCATGTTAGTGCCATGTTAGTGTCATGTCATTGTCATGTTAGTGCCATGTTAGTGCCATGTTATTGTCATGTTAGTGACGTATTAGTGCCATGTTAGTGCAATGTTAGTGCCATGTTAGTGTCATGTTAGTGACGTATTAGTGCCATGTTAATGCCATGTTAGTGTCATGTCAGTGTCATGTTAGTGCCATGTTAGTGCCATGTTAGTGTCATGTTAGTGACGTATTATTGCCATGTTAGTGCCATGTTAGAGCCATGTCAGTGTCATGTTAGTGCCATGTTAGAGCCATGTCAGTGTCATGTCATTGTCATGTTAGTGCCATGTTAGTGTCATGTCATTGTCATGTTAGTGCCATGTCACTGTCATGTTAGTGCCATGTTAGTGCCATGTTAGTGCCATGTTAGTGTCATGTCATTGTCATGTTAGTGCCATGTCATTGTCATGTTAGTGCCATGTTAGTGTCATGTTAGTGCCATGTTAGTGTCATGTTAGTGCCATGTTAGTGTCATGTCAGTGCCATGTCAGTGTCATGTCAGTGTCATGTTAGTGCCATGTTAGAGCCATGTCAGTGTCATGTCATTGTCATGTTAGTGCCATGTTAGTGTAATGTCTTTTTCATGTTAGTGACGTATTAGTGCCATGTTAGTGCCATGTTAGAGCGATGTTAGTGCCATGTCAGTGTCATGTCAGTGTCATGTTAGTGCCATGTTAGTGCCATGTTAGTGCCATGTTAGTGTCGTATTAGTCTCGTATTAGTGACGTATTAGTGCCATGTTAGTGTCATGTCAGTGTCATGTTAGTGACGTATTAGTGCCATGTTAGTGCCATGTTAGTGTCATGTCAGTGTCATGTTAGTGCCATGTTAGTGCCATGTTAGTGTCATGTTAGTGACGTATTAGTGCCATGTTAGTGCCATGTTAGAGCCATGTCAGTGTCATGTTAGTGCCATGTTAGAGCCATGTCAGTGTCATGTCATTGTCATCTTAGTGCCATGTCATTGTCATGTTAGTGCCATGTTAGTGTCATGTTAGTGCCATGTTAGTGTCATGTCATTGTCATGTTAGTGCCATGTCATTGTCATGTTAGTGCCATGTTAGTGTCATGTTAGTGCCATGTTAGTGTCATGTCAGTGCCATGTCAGTGCCATGTCAGTGCCATGTCAGTGCCATGTTAGTGTCATGTTAGTGTCATGTTATTGTCATGTCAGTGTCATGTCAGTGTCATGTTAGTGACGTATTAGTGCCATGTTAGTGCCATGTAAGTGTCATGTCAGTGTCATGTTAGTGCCATGTTAGTGCCATGTTAGTGTCATGTCAGTGCCATGTCATTGTCATGTAAGTGCCATGTTATTGTCATGTTAGTGCCATGTCATTGTCATGTTAGTGTCATGTTAGTGCCATGTTAGTGCCATGTCAGTGTCATGTTAGTGTCATGTTAGTGCCATGTCAGTGCCATGTCATTGTCATGTTAGTGCCATGTCATTGTCATGTCATTGTCATGTTAGTGTCATGTTAGTGCCATGTTAGTGCCATGTTAGTGTCATGTTAGTGCCATGTCATTGTCATGTTAGTGTCATGTTAGTGTCATGTTAGTGCCATGTTAGTGCAATGTCAGTGCCATGTCAGTGCCATGTCATTGTCACGTTAGTGCCATGTCAGTGCCATGTCATTGGCATGTTAGTGCCATGTCATTGTCATGTCATTGTCATGTTAGTGTCATGTTAGTGTCATGTTAGTGTCATGTTAGTGCCATGTTAGTGCCATGTCAGTGTCATGTTAGTGACGTATTAGTGCCATGTTAGTGCCATGTTAGAGCGATGTTAGTGCCATGTCAGTGTCATGTCAGTGTCATGTTAGTGCCATGTTAGTGTCATGTCAGTGTCATGTCAGTGCCATGTTAGTGCCATGTTAGAGCCATGTCAGTGTCATGTCTTTGTCATGTTAGTGCCATGTTAGTGTCATGTCATTGTCATGTTAGTGCCATGTTAGTGCCATGTTAGTGTCATGTTAGTGACGTATTAGTGCCATGTTAGTGCAATGTTAGTGCCATGTTAGTGTCATGTTAGTGACGTATTAGTGCCATGTTAATGCCATGTTAGTGTCATGTCAGTGTCATGTTAGTGCCATGTTAGTGCCATGTTAGTGTCATGTTAGTGACGTATTATTGCCATGTTAGTGCCATGTTAGAGCCATGTCAGTGTCATGTTAGTGCCATGTTAGAGCCATGTCAGTGTCATGTCATTGTCATGTTAGTGCCATGTTAGTGTCATGTCATTGTCATGTTAGTGCCATGTCACTGTCATGTTAGTGCCATGTTAGTGCCATGTTAGTGCCATGTTAGTGTCATGTCATTGTCATGTTAGTGCCATGTCATTGTCATGTTAGTGCCATGTTAGTGTCATGTTAGTGCCATGTTAGTGCCATGTTAGTGTCATGTCATTGTCATGTTAGTGCCATGTCATTGTCATGTTAGTGCCATGTTAGTGTCATGTTAGTGCCATGTTAGTGTCATGTCAGTGCCATGTCAGTGTCATGTCAGTGTCATGTTAGTGCCATGTTAGAGCCATGTCAGTGTCATGTCATTGTCATGTTAGTGCCATGTTAGTGTAATGTCATTTTCATGTTAGTGACGTATTAGTGCCATGTTAGTGCCATGTTAGAGCGATGTTAGTGCCATGTCAGTGTCATGTCAGTGTCATGTTAGTGCCATGTTAGTGCCATGTTAGTGCCATGTTAGTGTCGTATTAGTGTCGTATTAGTGACGTATTAGTGCCATGTTAGTGTCATGTCAGTGTCATGTTAGTGACGTATTAGTGCCATGTTAGTGCCATGTTAGTGTCATGTCAGTGTCATGTTAGTGCCATGTTAGTGCCATGTTAGTGTCATGTTAGTGACGTATTAGTGCCATGTTAGTGCCATGTTAGAGCCATGTCAGTGTCATGTTAGTGCCATGTTAGAGCCATGTCAGTGTCATGTCATTGTCATGTTAGTGCCATGTCATTGTCATGTTAGTGCCATGTTAGTGTCATGTTAGTGCCATGTTAGTGTCATGTCATTGTCATGTTAGTGCCATGTCATTGTCATGTTAGTGCCATGTTAGTGTCATGTTAGTGCCATGTTAGTGTCATGTCAGTGCCATTTCAGTGCCATGTCAGTGCCATGTCAGTGCCATGTTAGTGTCATGTTAGTGTCATGTTATTGTCATGTCAGTGTCATGTCAGTGTCATGTTAGTGACGTATTAGTGCCATGTTAGTGCCATGTAAGTGTCATGTCAGTGTCATGTTAGTGCCATGTTAGTGCCATGTTAGTGTCATGTTAGTGACGTATTAGTGCCATGTTAGTGCCATGTTAGTGCCATGTCATTGTCATGTTAGTGCCATGTTAGTGTCATGTTAGTGCCATGTTAGTGTCATGTTAGTTCCATGTTAGTGTCATGTTAGTGCCATGTTAGTGTCATGTTAGTGCCATGTTAGTGTCATGTTAGTGCCATGTCAGTGTCATGTCAGTGTCATGTTAGTGTCATGTTAGTGTCATGTTAGTGCCATGTCAGTGTCATGTCATTGTCATGTTAGTGCCATGTCATTGTCATGTTAGTGCCATGTTAGTGTCATGTCATTGTCATGTTAGTGCCATGTTAGTGTCATGTTGGTGTCATGTTAGTGCCATGTTAGTGTCATGTTAGTGTCATGTCATTGTCATGTTAGTGCCATGTTAGTGTCATGTTAGTGTCATGTTAGTGTCATGTTAGTGCCATGTTAGTGCCATGTCAGTGCCATGTCACTGTCATGTTAGTGCCATGTCATTGTCATGTCATTGTCATGTTAGTGCCATGTTAGTGTCATGTTAGTGCCATGTCATTGTCATGTTAGTGTCATGTTAGTGCCATGTTAGTGCCATGTCAGTGCCATGTCATTGTCATGTTAGTGCCATGTCATTGTCATGTCATTGTCATTGTCATGTTAGTGCCATGTTATTGTCATGTTAGTGCCATGGCATTGTCATGTTAGTGTCATGTTAGTGTCATGTTAGTGCCATGTTAGTGACATGTCAGTGTCATGTTAGTGTCATGTTAGTGCCATGTCAGTGCCATGTCATTGTCATGTTAGTGCCATGTCATTGTCATGTCATTGTCATGTTAGTGTCATGTTAGTGCCATGTTAGTGCCATGCTAGTGTCATGTTAGTGCCATGTCATTGTCATGTTAGTGTCATGTTAGTGTCATGTTAGTGCCATGTTAGTGCCATGTCAGTGCCATGTCATTGTCATGTTAGTGCCATGTCATTGTCATGTCATTGTCATGTTAGTGTCATGTTAGTGTCATGTTAGTGTCATGTTAGTGCCATGT
Organism: Eucyclogobius newberryi; assembly: GCF_026437365.1. Lineage (NCBI taxonomy): Eukaryota > Metazoa > Chordata > Actinopteri > Gobiiformes > Gobiidae > Eucyclogobius > Eucyclogobius newberryi. The sequence goes on from NW_027315790.1 coordinate 325,440, forward strand.
TAGTGCCATGTCAGTGTCATGTCAGTGTCATGTTAGTGCCATGTTAGTGCCATGTTAGTGTCATGTCAGTGTCATGTTAGTGTCATGTCAGTGTCATGTTAGTGCCATGTTAGAGCCATGTCAGTGTCATGTCATTGTCATGTTAGTGCCATGTTAGTGTCATGTCATTGTCATGTTAGTGACCTATTAGTGCCATGTTAGTGCAATGTTAGTGCCATGTTAGTGTCATGTCAGTGTCATGTTAGTGACGTATTAGTGCCATGTTAGTGCCATGTTAGTGTCATGTCAGTGTCATGTTAGTGCCATGTTAGTGCCATGTTAGTGTCATGTTAGTGACGTATTAGTGCCATGTTAGTGCCATGTTAGAGCCATGTCAGTGTCATGTTAGTGCCATGTTAGAGCCATGTCAGTGTCATGTCATTGTCATGTTAGTGCCATGTTAGTGTCATGTCATTGTCATGTTAGTGACCTATTAGTGCCATGTTAGTGCAATGTTAGTGCCATGTTAGTGTCATGTCAGTGTCATGTTAGTGCCATGTTAGAGCCATGTCAGTGTCATGTCATTGTCATGTTAGTGCCATGTTAGTGTCATGTCATTGTCATGTTAGTGACCTATTAGTGCCATGTTAGTGCAATGTTAGTGCCATGTTAGTGTCATGTCAGTGTCATGTTAGTGACGTATTAGTGCCATGTTAGTGCCATGTTAGTGTCATGTCAGTGTCATGTTAGTGCCATGTTAGTGCCATGTTAGTGTCATGTTAGTGACGTATTAGTGCCATGTTAGTGCCATGTTAGAGCCATGTCAGTGTCATGTTAGTGCCATGTTAGAGCCATGTCAGTGTCATGTCATTGTCATGTTAGTGCCATGTTAGTGTCATGTCATTGTCATGTTAGTGCCATGTCAGTGTCATGTTAGTGCCATGTTAGTGCCATGTTAGTGCCATGTTAGTGTCATGTCATTGTCATGTTAGTGCCATGTCATTGTCATGTTAGTGCCATGTTAGTGTCATGTTAGTGCCATGTTAGTGCCATGTTAGTGTCATGTCATTGTCATGTTAGTGCCATGTCATTGTCATGTTAGTGCCATGTTAGTGTCATGTTAGTGCCATGTTAGTGTCATGTTAGTGCCATGTCAGTGTCATGTTAGTGTCATGTTAGTGCCATGTTAGTGCCATGTTAGTGCCATGTTAGTGCCATGTTAGTGTCATGTCAGTGCCATGTCAGTGTCATGTCAGTGTCATGTTAGTGCCATGTTAGAGCCATGTCAGTGTCATGTCATTGTCATGTCATTGTCATGTTAGTTCCATGTTAGTGTCATGTTAGTGCCATGTTAGTGTCATGTTAGTGCCATGTTAGTGTCATGTTAGTGCCATGTCAGTGTCATGTTAGTGTCATGTTAGTGCCATGTTAGTGCCATGTTAGTGCCATGTTAGTGTCATGTTAGTCCCATGTCATTGTCATGTTAGTGTCATGTTAGTGTCATGTTAGTGCCATGTTAGTGCCATGTCATTGTCATGTTAGTGCCATGTCATTGTCATGTTAATGTCATGTTAGTGACATGTTAGTGCAATGTTAGTGTCATGTTAGTGCCATGTCATTGTCATGTTAGTGCCATGTTAGTGCCATGTCAGTGCCATGTCATTGTCATGTTAGTGTCATGTTAGTGCCATGTTAGTGCCATGTCAGTGCCATGTCATTGTCATGTTAGTGCCATGTCATTGTCATGTCATTGTCATGTTAGTGTCATGTTAGTGTCATGTTAGTGCCATGTCATTGTCATGTTAGTGTCATGTTAGTGTCATGTTAGTGCCATGTTAGTGTCATGTTAGTGCCATGTTAGTGCCATGTTAGTGTCATGTTAGTGCCAGGTCATTGTCATGTTAGTGTCATGTTAGTGTCATGTCAGTGCCATGTCATTATCATGTTAGTGCCATGTCATTGTCATGTCATTGTCATTGTCATGTTAGTGCCATGTTATTGTCATGTTAGTGCCATGTCATTGTCATGTTAGTGTCATGTTAGTGTCATGTTAGTGCCATGTTAGTGCCATGTCAGTGTCATGTTAGTGTCATGTTAGTGCCATGTCAGTGCCATGTCATTGTCATGTTAGTGCCATGTCATTGTCATGTCATTGTCATGTTAGTGTCATGTTAGTGTCATGTTAGTGCCATGTTAGTGTCATGTTAGTGCCATGTCATTGTCATGTTAGTGTCATGTTAGTGTCATGTTAGTGCCATGTTAGTGCCATGTCAGTGCCATGTCAGTGCCATGTCATTGTCACGTTAGTGCCATGTCAGTGCCATGTCATTGTCATGTTAGTGCCATGTCATTGTCATGTCATTGTCATGTTAGTGTCATGTTAGTGTCATGTTAGTGTCATGTTAGTGCCGTGTTAGTGCCATGTCAGTGTCATGTTAGTGACGTATTAGTGCCATGTTAGTGCCATGTTAGAGCGATGTTAGTGCCATGTCAGTGTCATGTCAGTGTCATGTTAGTGCCATGTTAGTGTCATGTCAGTGTCATGTCAGTGTCATGTTAGTGCCATGTTAGAGCCATGTCAGTGTCATGTCTTTGTCATGTTAGTGCCATGTTAGTGTCATGTCATTGTCATGTTAGTGCCATGTTAGTGCCATGTTAGTGTCATGTTAGTGACGTATTAGTGCCATGTTAGTGCAATGTTAGTGCTATGTTAGTGTCATGTTAGTGACGTATTAGTGCCATGTTAATGCCATGTTAGTGTCATGTCAGTGTCATGTTAGTGCCATGTTAGTGCCATTTTAGTGTCATGTTAGTGACGTATTAGTGCCATGTTAGTGCCATGTTAGAGCCATGTCAGTGTCATGTTAGTGCCATGTTAGAGCCATGTCAGTGTCATGTCATTGTCATGTTAGTGCCATGTTAGTGTCATGTCATTGTCATGTTAGTGCCATGTCAGTGTCATGTTAGTGCCATGTTAGTGCCATGTTAGTGCCATGTTAGTGTCATGTCATTGTCATGTTAGTGCCATGTCATTGTCATGTTAGTGCCATGTTAGTGTCATGTTAGTGCCATGTCAGTGCCATGTTAGTGTCATGTCATTGTCATGTTAGTGCCATGTCATTGTCATGTTAGTGCCATGTTAGTGTCATGTTAGTGCCATGTTAGTGTCATGTCAGTGCCATGTCAGTGTCATGTCAGTGTCATGTTAGTGCCATGTTAGAGCCATGTCAGTGTCATTTCATTGTCATATTAGTGCCATGTTAGTGTAATGTCAATGTCATGTTAGTGATGTATTAGTGCCATGTTAGTGCCATGTTAGAGCGATGTTAGTGCCATGTCAGTGTCATGTCAGTGTCATGTTAGTGCCATGTTAGTGCCATGTTAGTGCCATGTTAGTGTCGTATTAGTGTCGTATTAGTGACGTATTAGTGCCATGTTAGTGTCATGTCAGTGTCATCTTAGTGACGTATTAGTGCCATGTTAGTGCCATGTTAGTGTCATGTCAGTGTCATGTCAGTGTCATGTTAGTGCCATGTTAGAGCCATGTCAGTGTCATGTCTTTGTCATGTTAGTGCCATGTTAGTGTCATGTCATTGTCATTTTAGTGCCATGTTAGTGCCATGTTAGTGTCATGTTAGTGACGTATTAGTGCCATGTTAGTGCAATGTTAGTGCCATGTTAGTGTCATGTTAGTGACGTATTAGTGCCATGTTAATGCCATGTTAGTGTCATGTCAGTGTCATGTTAGTGCCATGTTAGTGCCATGTTAGTGTCATGTTAGTGACGTATTAGTGCCATGTTAGTGCCATGTTAGAGCCATGTCAGTGTCATGTTAGTGCCATGTTAGAGCCATGTCAGTGTCATGTCATTGTCATGTTAGTGCCATGTCATTGTCATGTTAGTGCCATGTTAGTGTCATGTTAGTGCCATGTTAGTGCCATGTTAGTGTCATGTCATTGTCATGTTAGTGCCATGTCATTGTCATGTTAGTGCCATGTTAGTGTCATGTTAGTGCCATGTTAGTGTCATGTCAGTGCCATGTCAGTGTCATGTCAGTGTCATGTTAGTGCCATGTTAGAGCCATGTCAGTGTCATGTCATTGTCATGTTAGTGCCATGTTAGTGTAATGTCATTGTCATGTTAGTGACGTATTAGTGCCATGTTAGTGCCATGTTAGAGCGATGTTAGTGCCATGTCAGTGTCATGTCAGTGTCATGTTAGTGCCATGTTAGTGCCATGTTAGTGCCATGTTAGTGTCGTATTAGTGTCGTATTAGTGACGTATTAGTGCCATGTTAGTGTCATGTCAGTGTCATCTTAGTGACGTATTAGTGCCATGTTAGTGTCATGTTAGTGTCATGTCAGTGTCATGTTAGTGCCATGTTAGTGCCATGTTAGTGTCATGTTAGTGACGTATTAGTGCCATGTTAGTGCCATGTTAGAGCCATGTCAGTGTCATGTTAGTGTCATGTTAGTGCCATGTTAGTGTCATGTTAGTGCCATGTTAGTGTCATGTTAGTGCCATGTCATTGTCATGTTATTGTCATGTTAGTGTCATGTTAGTGCCATGTTAGTGCCATGTCATTGTCATGTTAGTGCCATGTCATTGTCATGTTAATGTCATGTTAGTGCCATGTTAGTGCAATGTTAGTGTCATGTTAGTGTCATGTTAGTGCCATGTCATTGTCATGTTAGTGTCATGTTAGTGTCATGTTAGTGCCATGTTAGTGTCATGTTAGTGCCATGTTAGTGCCATGTTAGTGTCATGTTAGTGCCAGGTCATTGTCATGTTAGTGTCATGTTAGTGTCATGTCAGTGCCATGTCATTATCATGTTAGTGCCATGTCATTGTCATGTCATTGTCATTGTCATGTTAGTGCCATGTTATTGTCATGTTAGTGCCATGTCATTGTCATGTTAGTGTCATGTTAGTGTCATGTTAGTGCCATGTTAGTGCCATGTCAGTGTCATGTTAGTGTCATGTTAGTGCCATGTCAGTGCCATGTCATTGTCATGTTAGTGCCATGTCATTGTCATGTCATTGTCATGTTAGTGTCATGTTAGTGTCATGTTAGTGCCATGTTAGTGCCATGTCAGTGCCATGTCAGTGCCATGTCATTGTCACGTTAGTGCCATGTCAGTGCCATGTCATTGTCATGTTAGTGCCATGTCATTGTCATGTCATTGTCATTTCATTGTCATGTCATTGTCATGTTAGTGTCATGTTAGTGTCATGTTAGTGTCATGTTAGTGCCGTGTTAGTGCCATGTCAGTGTCACGTTAGTGACGTATAACTGCCATGTTAGTGCCATGTTAGAGCGATGTTAGTGCCATGTCAGTGTCATGTCAGTGTCATGTTAGTGCCATGTTAGTGTCATGTCAGTGTCATGTCAGTGTCATGTTAGTGCCATGTTAGAGCCATGTCAGTGTCATGTCTTTGTCATGTTAGTGCCATGTTAGTGTCATGTTAGTGACGTATTAGTGCCATGTTAGTGCAATGTTAGTGCCATGTTAGTGTCATGTTAGTGACGTATTAGTGCCATGTTAATGCCATGTTAGTGTCATGTCAGTGTCATGTTAGTGCCATGTTAGTGCCATGTTAGTGTCATGTTAGTGACGTATTAGTGCCATGTTAGTGCCATGTTAGAGCCATGTCAGTGTCATGTTAGTGCCATGTTAGAGCCATGTCAGTGTCATGTCATTGTCATGTTAGTGCCATGTTAGTGTCATGTCATTGTCATGTTAGTGCCATGTCAGTGTCATGTTAGTGTCATGTTAGTGCCATGTTAGTGCCATGTCAGTGTCATGTCATTGTCATGTTAGTGCCATGTCATTGTCATGTTAGTGCCATGTTAGTGTCATGTTAGTGCCATGTTAGTGCCATGTTAGTGTCATGTCATTGTCATGTTAGTGCCATGTCATTGTCATGTTAGTGCCATGTTAGTGTCATGTTAGTGCCATGTTAGTGTCATGTCAGTGCCATGTCAGTGTCATGTCAGTGTCATGTTAGTGCCATGTTAGAGCCATGTCAGTGTCATGTCATTGTCATGTTAGTGCCATGTTAGTGTAATGTCATTGTCATGTTAGTGACGTATTAGTGCCATGTTAGTGCCATGTTAGTGTCATGTCAGTGTCATGTTAGTGCCATGTTAGTGCCATGTTAGTGTCATGTTAGTGACGTATTAGTGCCATGTTAGTGCCATGTTAGAGCCATGTCAGTGTCATGTTAGTGTCATGCTAGTGCCATGTTAGTGTCATGTTAGTGCCATGTTAGTGTCATGTTAGTGCCATGTCAGTGTCAGGTTAGTGTCATGTTAGTGCCATGTTAGTGCCATGTTAGAGCGATGTTAGTGCCATGTCAGTGTCATGTCAGTGTCATGTTAGTGCCATGTTAGTGCCATGTTAGTGTCATGTCAGTGTCATGTTAGTGCCATGTTAGTGCCATGTTAGTGTCATGTTAGTGACGTATTAGTGCCATGTTAGTGCCATGTTAGAGCCATGTCAGTGTCATGTTAGTGCCATGTTAGAGCCATGTCATTGTCATGTCCTTGTCATGTTAGTGCCATGTTAGTGTCATATCATTGTCATGTTAGTGCCATGTCATTGTCATGTTAGTGCCATGTTAGTGTCATGTTAGTGCCATGTTAGTGTCATGTCATTGTCATGTTAGTGCCATGTCATTGTCATGTTAGTGCCATGTTAGTGTCATGTTAGTGCCATGTTAGTGTCATGTCAGTGCCATGTCAGTGCCATGTCAGTGCCATGTCAGTGCCATGTTAGTGTCATGTTAGTGTCATGTTAGTGCCATGTCAGTGTCATGTCAGTGTCATGTTAGTACCATGTTACTGCCATGTTAGTGTCATGTTAGTGACGTATTAGTGCCATGTTAGTGCCATGTTAGAGCGATGTTAGTGCCATGTCAGTGTCACGTCAGTGTCATGTTAGTGCCATGTTAGTGCCATGTAGTGTCATGTCAGTGTCATGTTAGTGACGTATTAGTGCCATGTTAGTGCCATGTAAGTGTCATGTCAGTGTCATGTTAGTGCCATGTTAGTGCCATGTTAGTGTCATGTTAGTGACGTATTAGTGCCATGTTAGTGCCATGTTAGTGCCATGTCATTGTCATGATAGTGCCATATTAGTGTCATGTTAGTGCCATGTTAGTGTCATGTTAGTGCCATGTTAGTGTCATATTAGTGCCATGTCAGTGTCATGTCATTGTCATTTTAGTTCCATGTTAGTGCCATGTAAGTGTCATGTCAGTGTCATGTTAGTGCCATGTTAGTGCCATGTTAGTGTCATGTTAGTGACGTATTAGTGCCATGTTAGTGCCATGTTAGTGCCATGTCATTGTCATGATAGTGCCATGTTAGTGTCATGTTACTGCCATGTTAGTGTCATGTTAGTGCCATGTTAGTGCCATGTTAGTGTCATGTTAGTGCCATGTTAGTGTCATGTTAGTTCCATGTTAGTGTCATGTTAGTGCCATGTTAGTGTCATGTTAGTGCCATGTTAGTGTCATGTTAGTGCCATGTCAGTGTCATGTCAGTGTCATGTTAGTGTCATGTTAGTGTCATGTTAGTGCCATGTCAGTGTCATGTCATTGTCATGTTAGTGCCATGTCATTGTCATGTTAGTGCCATGTTAGTGTCATGTCATTGTCATGTTAGTGCCATGTTAGTGTCATGTTGGTGTCATGTTAGTGCCATGTTAGTGTCATGTTAGTGTCATGTCATTGTCATGTTAGTGCCATGTTAGTGTCATGTTAGTGTCATGTTAGTGTCATGTTAGTGCCATGTTAGTGCCATGTCAGTGCCATGTCACTGTCATGTTAGTGCCATGTCATTGTCATGTCATTGTCATGTTAGTGCCATGTTAGTGTCATGTTAGTGCCATGTCATTGTCATGTTAGTGTCATGTTAGTGCCATGTTAGTGCCATGTCAGTGCCATGTCATTGTCATGTTAGTGCCATGTCATTGTCATGTCATTGTCATTGTCATGTTAGTGCCATGTTATTGTCATGTTAGTGCCATGGCATTGTCATGTTAGTGTCATGTTAGTGTCATGTTAGTGCCATGTTAGTGACATGTCAGTGTCATGTTAGTGTCATGTTAGTGCCATGTCAGTGCCATGTCATTGTCATGTTAGTGCCATGTCATTGTCATGTCATTGTCATGTTAGTGTCATGTTAGTGCCATGTTAGTGCCATGCTAGTGTCATGTTAGTGCCATGTCATTGTCATGTTAGTGTCATGTTAGTGTCATGTTAGTGCCATGTTAGTGCCATGTCAGTGCCATGTCATTGTCATGTTAGTGCCATGTCATTGTCATGTCATTGTCATGTTAGTGTCATGTTAGTGTCATGTTAGTGTCATGTTAGTGCCATGTTAGTGCCATGTCAGTGTCATGTCAGTGTCATGTTAGTGCCATGTTAGTGCCATGTTAGTGTCATGTCAGTGTCATGTTAGTGTCATGTCAGTGTCATGTTAGTGCCATGTTAGAGCCATGTCAGTGTCATGTCATTGTCATGTTAGTGCCATGTTAGTGTCATGTCATTGTCATGTTAGTGACCTATTAGTGCCATGTTAGTGCAATGTTAGTGCCATGTTAGTGTCATGTCAGTGTCATGTTAGTGACGTATTAGTGCCATGTTAGTGCCATGTTAGTGTCATGTCAGTGTCATGTTAGTGCCATGTTAGTGCCATGTTAGTGTCATGTTAGTGACGTATTAGTGCCATGTTAGTGCCATGTTAGAGCCATGTCAGTGTCATGTTAGTGCCATGTTAGAGCCATGTCAGTGTCATGTCATTGTCATGTTAGTGCCATGTTAGTGTCATGTCATTGTCATGTTAGTGACCTATTAGTGCCATGTTAGTGCAATGTTAGTGCCATGTTAGTGTCATGTCAGTGTCATGTTAGTGCCATGTTAGAGCCATGTCAGTGTCATGTCATTGTCATGTTAGTGCCATGTTAGTGTCATGTCATTGTCATGTTAGTGACCTATTAGTGCCATGTTAGTGCAATGTTAGTGCCATGTTAGTGTCATGTCAGTGTCATGTTAGTGACGTATTAGTGCCATGTTAGTGCCATGTTAGTGTCATGTCAGTGTCATGTTAGTGCCATGTTAGTGCCATGTTAGTGTCATGTTAGTGACGTATTAGTGCCATGTTAGTGCCATGTTAGAGCCATGTCAGTGTCATGTTAGTGCCATGTTAGAGCCATGTCAGTGTCATGTCATTGTCATGTTAGTGCCATGTTAGTGTCATGTCATTGTCATGTTAGTGCCATGTCAGTGTCATGTTAGTGCCATGTTAGTGCCATGTTAGTGCCATGTTAGTGTCATGTCATTGTCATGTTAGTGCCATGTCATTGTCATGTTAGTGCCATGTTAGTGTCATGTTAGTGCCATGTTAGTGCCATGTTAGTGTCATGTCATTGTCATGTTAGTGCCATGTCATTGTCATGTTAGTGCCATGTTAGTGTCATGTTAGTGCCATGTTAGTGTCATGTTAGTGCCATGTCAGTGTCATGTTAGTGTCATGTTAGTGCCATGTTAGTGCCATGTTAGTGCCATGTTAGTGCCATGTTAGTGTCATGTCAGTGCCATGTCAGTGTCATGTCAGTGTCATGTTAGTGCCATGTTAGAGCCATGTCAGTGTCATGTCATTGTCATGTCATTGTCATGTTAGTTCCATGTTAGTGTCATGTTAGTGCCATGTTAGTGTCATGTTAGTGCCATGTTAGTGTCATGTTAGTGCCATGTCAGTGTCATGTTAGTGTCATGTTAGTGCCATGTTAGTGCCATGTTAGTGCCATGTTAGTGTCATGTTAGTCCCATGTCATTGTCATGTTAGTGTCATGTTAGTGTCATGTTAGTGCCATGTTAGTGCCATGTCATTGTCATGTTAGTGCCATGTCATTGTCATGTTAATGTCATGTTAGTGACATGTTAGTGCAATGTTAGTGTCATGTTAGTGCCATGTCATTGTCATGTTAGTGCCATGTTAGTGCCATGTCAGTGCCATGTCATTGTCATGTTAGTGTCATGTTAGTGCCATGTTAGTGCCATGTCAGTGCCATGTCATTGTCATGTTAGTGCCATGTCATTGTCATGTCATTGTCATGTTAGTGTCATGTTAGTGTCATGTTAGTGCCATGTCATTGTCATGTTAGTGTCATGTTAGTGTCATGTTAGTGCCATGTTAGTGTCATGTTAGTGCCATGTTAGTGCCATGTTAGTGTCATGTTAGTGCCAGGTCATTGTCATGTTAGTGTCATGTTAGTGTCATGTCAGTGCCATGTCATTATCATGTTAGTGCCATGTCATTGTCATGTCATTGTCATTGTCATGTTAGTGCCATGTTATTGTCATGTTAGTGCCATGTCATTGTCATGTTAGTGTCATGTTAGTGTCATGTTAGTGCCATGTTAGTGCCATGTCAGTGTCATGTTAGTGTCATGTTAGTGCCATGTCAGTGCCATGTCATTGTCATGTTAGTGCCATGTCATTGTCATGTCATTGTCATGTTAGTGTCATGTTAGTGTCATGTTAGTGCCATGTTAGTGTCATGTTAGTGCCATGTCATTGTCATGTTAGTGTCATGTTAGTGTCATGTTAGTGCCATGTTAGTGCCATGTCAGTGCCATGTCAGTGCCATGTCATTGTCACGTTAGTGCCATGTCAGTGCCATGTCATTGTCATGTTAGTGCCATGTCATTGTCATGTCATTGTCATGTTAGTGTCATGTTAGTGTCATGTTAGTGTCATGTTAGTGCCGTGTTAGTGCCATGTCAGTGTCATGTTAGTGACGTATTAGTGCCATGTTAGTGCCATGTTAGAGCGATGTTAGTGCCATGTCAGTGTCATGTCAGTGTCATGTTAGTGCCATGTTAGTGTCATGTCAGTGTCATGTCAGTGTCATGTTAGTGCCATGTTAGAGCCATGTCAGTGTCATGTCTTTGTCATGTTAGTGCCATGTTAGTGTCATGTCATTGTCATGTTAGTGCCATGTTAGTGCCATGTTAGTGTCATGTTAGTGACGTATTAGTGCCATGTTAGTGCAATGTTAGTGCTATGTTAGTGTCATGTTAGTGACGTATTAGTGCCATGTTAATGCCATGTTAGTGTCATGTCAGTGTCATGTTAGTGCCATGTTAGTGCCATTTTAGTGTCATGTTAGTGACGTATTAGTGCCATGTTAGTGCCATGTTAGAGCCATGTCAGTGTCATGTTAGTGCCATGTTAGAGCCATGTCAGTGTCATGTCATTGTCATGTTAGTGCCATGTTAGTGTCATGTCATTGTCATGTTAGTGCCATGTCAGTGTCATGTTAGTGCCATGTTAGTGCCATGTTAGTGCCATGTTAGTGTCATGTCATTGTCATGTTAGTGCCATGTCATTGTCATGTTAGTGCCATGTTAGTGTCATGTTAGTGCCATGTCAGTGCCATGTTAGTGTCATGTCATTGTCATGTTAGTGCCATGTCATTGTCATGTTAGTGCCATGTTAGTGTCATGTTAGTGCCATGTTAGTGTCATGTCAGTGCCATGTCAGTGTCATGTCAGTGTCATGTTAGTGCCATGTTAGAGCCATGTCAGTGTCATTTCATTGTCATATTAGTGCCATGTTAGTGTAATGTCAATGTCATGTTAGTGATGTATTAGTGCCATGTTAGTGCCATGTTAGAGCGATGTTAGTGCCATGTCAGTGTCATGTCAGTGTCATGTTAGTGCCATGTTAGTGCCATGTTAGTGCCATGTTAGTGTCGTATTAGTGTCGTATTAGTGACGTATTAGTGCCATGTTAGTGTCATGTCAGTGTCATCTTAGTGACGTATTAGTGCCATGTTAGTGCCATGTTAGTGTCATGTCAGTGTCATGTCAGTGTCATGTTAGTGCCATGTTAGAGCCATGTCAGTGTCATGTCTTTGTCATGTTAGTGCCATGTTAGTGTCATGTCATTGTCATTTTAGTGCCATGTTAGTGCCATGTTAGTGTCATGTTAGTGACGTATTAGTGCCATGTTAGTGCAATGTTAGTGCCATGTTAGTGTCATGTTAGTGACGTATTAGTGCCATGTTAATGCCATGTTAGTGTCATGTCAGTGTCATGTTAGTGCCATGTTAGTGCCATGTTAGTGTCATGTTAGTGACGTATTAGTGCCATGTTAGTGCCATGTTAGAGCCATGTCAGTGTCATGTTAGTGCCATGTTAGAGCCATGTCAGTGTCATGTCATTGTCATGTTAGTGCCATGTCATTGTCATGTTAGTGCCATGTTAGTGTCATGTTAGTGCCATGTTAGTGCCATGTTAGTGTCATGTCATTGTCATGTTAGTGCCATGTCATTGTCATGTTAGTGCCATGTTAGTGTCATGTTAGTGCCATGTTAGTGTCATGTCAGTGCCATGTCAGTGTCATGTCAGTGTCATGTTAGTGCCATGTTAGAGCCATGTCAGTGTCATGTCATTGTCATGTTAGTGCCATGTTAGTGTAATGTCATTGTCATGTTAGTGACGTATTAGTGCCATGTTAGTGCCATGTTAGAGCGATGTTAGTGCCATGTCAGTGTCATGTCAGTGTCATGTTAGTGCCATGTTAGTGCCATGTTAGTGCCATGTTAGTGTCGTATTAGTGTCGTATTAGTGACGTATTAGTGCCATGTTAGTGTCATGTCAGTGTCATCTTAGTGACGTATTAGTGCCATGTTAGTGTCATGTTAGTGTCATGTCAGTGTCATGTTAGTGCCATGTTAGTGCCATGTTAGTGTCATGTTAGTGACGTATTAGTGCCATGTTAGTGCCATGTTAGAGCCATGTCAGTGTCATGTTAGTGTCATGTTAGTGCCATGTTAGTGTCATGTTAGTGCCATGTTAGTGTCATGTTAGTGCCATGTCATTGTCATGTTATTGTCATGTTAGTGTCATGTTAGTGCCATGTTAGTGCCATGTCATTGTCATGTTAGTGCCATGTCATTGTCATGTTAATGTCATGTTAGTGCCATGTTAGTGCAATGTTAGTGTCATGTTAGTGTCATGTTAGTGCCATGTCATTGTCATGTTAGTGTCATGTTAGTGTCATGTTAGTGCCATGTTAGTGTCATGTTAGTGCCATGTTAGTGCCATGTTAGTGTCATGTTAGTGCCAGGTCATTGTCATGTTAGTGTCATGTTAGTGTCATGTCAGTGCCATGTCATTATCATGTTAGTGCCATGTCATTGTCATGTCATTGTCATTGTCATGTTAGTGCCATGTTATTGTCATGTTAGTGCCATGTCATTGTCATGTTAGTGTCATGTTAGTGTCATGTTAGTGCCATGTTAGTGCCATGTCAGTGTCATGTTAGTGTCATGTTAGTGCCATGTCAGTGCCATGTCATTGTCATGTTAGTGCCATGTCATTGTCATGTCATTGTCATGTTAGTGTCATGTTAGTGTCATGTTAGTGCCATGTTAGTGCCATGTCAGTGCCATGTCAGTGCCATGTCATTGTCACGTTAGTGCCATGTCAGTGCCATGTCATTGTCATGTTAGTGCCATGTCATTGTCATGTCATTGTCATTTCATTGTCATGTCATTGTCATGTTAGTGTCATGTTAGTGTCATGTTAGTGTCATGTTAGTGCCGTGTTAGTGCCATGTCAGTGTCACGTTAGTGACGTATAACTGCCATGTTAGTGCCATGTTAGAGCGATGTTAGTGCCATGTCAGTGTCATGTCAGTGTCATGTTAGTGCCATGTTAGTGTCATGTCAGTGTCATGTCAGTGTCATGTTAGTGCCATGTTAGAGCCATGTCAGTGTCATGTCTTTGTCATGTTAGTGCCATGTTAGTGTCATGTTAGTGACGTATTAGTGCCATGTTAGTGCAATGTTAGTGCCATGTTAGTGTCATGTTAGTGACGTATTAGTGCCATGTTAATGCCATGTTAGTGTCATGTCAGTGTCATGTTAGTGCCATGTTAGTGCCATGTTAGTGTCATGTTAGTGACGTATTAGTGCCATGTTAGTGCCATGTTAGAGCCATGTCAGTGTCATGTTAGTGCCATGTTAGAGCCATGTCAGTGTCATGTCATTGTCATGTTAGTGCCATGTTAGTGTCATGTCATTGTCATGTTAGTGCCATGTCAGTGTCATGTTAGTGTCATGTTAGTGCCATGTTAGTGCCATGTCAGTGTCATGTCATTGTCATGTTAGTGCCATGTCATTGTCATGTTAGTGCCATGTTAGTGTCATGTTAGTGCCATGTTAGTGCCATGTTAGTGTCATGTCATTGTCATGTTAGTGCCATGTCATTGTCATGTTAGTGCCATGTTAGTGTCATGTTAGTGCCATGTTAGTGTCATGTCAGTGCCATGTCAGTGTCATGTCAGTGTCATGTTAGTGCCATGTTAGAGCCATGTCAGTGTCATGTCATTGTCATGTTAGTGCCATGTTAGTGTAATGTCATTGTCATGTTAGTGACGTATTAGTGCCATGTTAGTGCCATGTTAGTGTCATGTCAGTGTCATGTTAGTGCCATGTTAGTGCCATGTTAGTGTCATGTTAGTGACGTATTAGTGCCATGTTAGTGCCATGTTAGAGCCATGTCAGTGTCATGTTAGTGTCATGCTAGTGCCATGTTAGTGTCATGTTAGTGCCATGTTAGTGTCATGTTAGTGCCATGTCAGTGTCAGGTTAGTGTCATGTTAGTGCCATGTTAGTGCCATGTTAGAGCGATGTTAGTGCCATGTCAGTGTCATGTCAGTGTCATGTTAGTGCCATGTTAGTGCCATGTTAGTGTCATGTCAGTGTCATGTTAGTGCCATGTTAGTGCCATGTTAGTGTCATGTTAGTGACGTATTAGTGCCATGTTAGTGCCATGTTAGAGCCATGTCAGTGTCATGTTAGTGCCATGTTAGAGCCATGTCATTGTCATGTCCTTGTCATGTTAGTGCCATGTTAGTGTCATATCATTGTCATGTTAGTGCCATGTCATTGTCATGTTAGTGCCATGTTAGTGTCATGTTAGTGCCATGTTAGTGTCATGTCATTGTCATGTTAGTGCCATGTCATTGTCATGTTAGTGCCATGTTAGTGTCATGTTAGTGCCATGTTAGTGTCATGTCAGTGCCATGTCAGTGCCATGTCAGTGCCATGTCAGTGCCATGTTAGTGTCATGTTAGTGTCATGTTAGTGCCATGTCAGTGTCATGTCAGTGTCATGTTAGTACCATGTTACTGCCATGTTAGTGTCATGTTAGTGACGTATTAGTGCCATGTTAGTGCCATGTTAGAGCGATGTTAGTGCCATGTCAGTGTCACGTCAGTGTCATGTTAGTGCCATGTTAGTGCCATGTAGTGTCATGTCAGTGTCATGTTAGTGACGTATTAGTGCCATGTTAGTGCCATGTAAGTGTCATGTCAGTGTCATGTTAGTGCCATGTTAGTGCCATGTTAGTGTCATGTTAGTGACGTATTAGTGCCATGTTAGTGCCATGTTAGTGCCATGTCATTGTCATGATAGTGCCATATTAGTGTCATGTTAGTGCCATGTTAGTGTCATGTTAGTGCCATGTTAGTGTCATATTAGTGCCATGTCAGTGTCATGTCATTGTCATTTTAGTTCCATGTTAGTGCCATGTAAGTGTCATGTCAGTGTCATGTTAGTGCCATGTTAGTGCCATGTTAGTGTCATGTTAGTGACGTATTAGTGCCATGTTAGTGCCATGTTAGTGCCATGTCATTGTCATGATAGTGCCATGTTAGTGTCATGTTACTGCCATGTTAGTGTCATGTTAGTGCCATGTTAGTGTCATGTTAGTGCCATGTTAGTGTCATGTTAGTGCCATGTCAGTGTCATGTCAGTGTCATGTTAGTGTCATGTTAGTGTCATGTTAGTGCCATGTCAGTGTCATGTCATTGTCATGTTAGTGCCATGTCATTGTCATGTTAGTGCCATGTTAGTGTCATGTCATTGTCATGTTAGTGCCATGTTAGTGTCATGTTGGTGTCATGTTAGTGCCATGTTAGTGTCATGTTAGTGTCATGTCATTGTCATGTTAGTGCCATGTTAGTGTCATGTTAGTGTCATGTTAGTGTCATGTAATTGTCATGTTAGTGTCATGTTAGTGCCATGTCATTGTCATGTTAGTGTCATGTTAGTGTCATGTTAGTGCCATGTTAGTGCCATGTTAGTGCCATGTTATTGTCATATTAGTGCCATGTCATTGTCATGTTAGTGTCATGTTAGTGTCATGTTAGTGCCATGTTAGTGCCATGTCATTGTCATGTTAGTGCCATGTCATTGTCATGTTAATGTCATGTTAGTGCCATGTTAGTGCAATGTTAGTGTCATGTTAGTGCCATGTCATTGTCATGTTAGTGCAATGTTAGTGTCATGTTAGTGCCATGTCATTGTCATGTTATTATCATGTTAGTATCATGTTAGTGTCATGTTAGTGCCATGTTAGTGCCATGTCAGTGCCATGTCACTGTCATGTTAGTGCCATGTCATTGTCATGTCATTGTCATGTTAGTGCCATGTTAGTGTCATGTTAGTGCCATGTCATTGTCATGTTAGTGTCATGTTAGTGCCATGTTAGTGCCATGTCAGTGCCATGTCATTGTCATGTTAGTGCCATGTCATTGTCATGTCATTGTCATTGTCATGTTAGTGCCATGTTATTGTCATGTTAGTGCCATGGCATTGTCATGTTAGTGTCATGTTAGTGTCATGTTAGTGTCATGTTAGTGCCATGTTAGTGCCATGTCAGTGTCATGTCAGTGTCATGTTAGTGCCATGTTAGTGCCATGTTAGTGTCATGTCAGTGTCATGTTAGTGTCATGTCAGTGTCATGTTAGTGCCATGTTAGAGCCATGTCAGTGTCATGTCATTGTCATGTTAGTGCCATGTTAGTGTCATGTCATTGTCATGTTAGTGACCTATTAGTGCCATGTTAGTGCAATGTTAGTGCCATGTTAGTGTCATGTCAGTGTCATGTTAGTGACGTATTAGTGCCATGTTAGTGCCATGTTAGTGTCATGTCAGTGTCATGTTAGTGCCATGTTAGTGCCATGTTAGTGTCATGTTAGTGACGTATTAGTGCCATGTTAGTGCCATGTTAGAGCCATGTCAGTGTCATGTTAGTGCCATGTTAGAGCCATGTCAGTGTCATGTCATTGTCATGTTAGTGCCATGTTAGTGTCATGTCATTGTCATGTTAGTGACCTATTAGTGCCATGTTAGTGCCATGTTATTGTCATATTAGTGCCATGTCATTGTCATGTTAGTGTCATGTTAGTGTCATGTTAGTGCCATGTTAGTGCCATGTCATTGTCATGTTAGTGCCATGTCATTGTCATGTTAATGTCATGTTAGTGCCATGTTAGTGCCATGTTAGTGCCATGTTATTGTCATATTAGTGCCATGTCATTGTCATGTTAGTGTCATGTTAGTGTCATGTTAGTGCCATGTTAGTGCCATGTCATTGTCATGTTAGTGCCATGTCATTGTCATGTTAATGTCATGTTAGTGCCATGTTAGTGCAATGTTAGTGTCATGTTAGTGCCATGTCATTGTCATGTTAGTGCAATGTTAGTGTCATGTTAGTGCCATGTCATTGTCATGTTATTATCATGTTAGTATCATGTTAGTGTCATGTTAGTGCCATGTTAGTGCCATGTCAGTGCCATGTCACTGTCATGTTAGTGCCATGTCATTGTCATGTCATTGTCATGTTAGTGCCATGTTAGTGTCATGTTAGTGCCATGTCATTGTCATGTTAGTGTCATGTTAGTGCCATGTTAGTGCCATGTCAGTGCCATGTCATTGTCATGTTAGTGCCATGTCATTGTCATGTCATTGTCATTGTCATGTTAGTGCCATGTTATTGTCATGTTAGTGCCATGGCATTGTCATGTTAGTGTCATGTTAGTGTCATGTTAGTGTCATGTTAGTGTCATGTTAGTGTCATGTTAGTGCCATGTCAGTGTCATGTCATTGTCATGTTAGTGCCATGTCATTGTCATGTTAGTGCCATGTTAGTGTCATGTCATTGTCATGTTAGTGCCATGTTAGTGTCATGTTGGTGTCATGTTAGTGCCATGTTAGTGTCATGTTAGTGTCATGTCATTGTCATGTTAGTGCCATGTTAGTGTCATGTTAGTGTCATGTTAGTGTCATGTAATTGTCATGTTAGTGTCATGTTAGTGCCATGTCATTGTCATGTTAGTGTCATGTTAGTGTCATGTTAGTGCCATGTTAGTGCCATGTTAGTGCCATGTTATTGTCATATTAGTGCCATGTCATTGTCATGTTAGTGTCATGTTAGTGTCATGTTAGTGCCATGTTAGTGCCATGTCATTGTCATGTTAGTGCCATGTCATTGTCATGTTAATGTCATGTTAGTGCCATGTTAGTGCAATGTTAGTGTCATGTTAGTGCCATGTCATTGTCATGTTAGTGCAATGTTAGTGTCATGTTAGTGCCATGTCATTGTCATGTTATTATCATGTTAGTATCATGTTAGTGTCATGTTAGTGCCATGTTAGTGCCATGTCAGTGCCATGTCACTGTCATGTTAGTGCCATGTCATTGTCATGTCATTGTCATGTTAGTGCCATGTTAGTGTCATGTTAGTGCCATGTCATTGTCATGTTAGTGTCATGTTAGTGCCATGTTAGTGCCATGTCAGTGCCATGTCATTGTCATGTTAGTGCCATGTCATTGTCATGTCATTGTCATTGTCATGTTAGTGCCATGTTATTGTCATGTTAGTGCCATGGCATTGTCATGTTAGTGTCATGTTAGTGTCATGTTAGTGTCATGTTAGTGCCATGTTAGTGCCATGTCAGTGTCATGTCAGTGTCATGTTAGTGCCATGTTAGTGCCATGTTAGTGTCATGTCAGTGTCATGTTAGTGTCATGTCAGTGTCATGTTAGTGCCATGTTAGAGCCA
Source organism: Eucyclogobius newberryi (assembly GCF_026437365.1). NCBI lineage: Eukaryota > Metazoa > Chordata > Actinopteri > Gobiiformes > Gobiidae > Eucyclogobius > Eucyclogobius newberryi. The sequence goes on from NW_027315790.1 coordinate 344,348, forward strand.
TGTCAGTGTCATGTCATTGTCATGTTAGTGCCATGTTAGTGTCATGTCATTGTCATGTTAGTGACCTATTAGTGCCATGTTAGTGCAATGTTAGTGCCATGTTAGTGTCATGTCAGTGTCATGTTAGTGACGTATTAGTGCCATGTTAGTGCCATGTTAGTGTCATGTCAGTGTCATGTTAGTGCCATGTTAGTGCCATGTTAGTGTCATGTTAGTGACGTATTAGTGCCATGTTAGTGCCATGTTAGAGCCATGTCAGTGTCATGTTAGTGCCATGTTAGAGCCATGTCAGTGTCATGTCATTGTCATGTTAGTGCCATGTTAGTGTCATGTCATTGTCATGTTAGTGACCTATTAGTGCCATGTTAGTGCAATGTTAGTGCCATGTTAGTGTCATGTCAGTGTCATGTTAGTGCCATGTTAGAGCCATGTCAGTGTCATGTCATTGTCATGTTAGTGCCATGTTAGTGTCATGTCATTGTCATGTTAGTGACCTATTAGTGCCATGTTAGTGCAATGTTAGTGCCATGTTAGTGTCATGTCAGTGTCATGTTAGTGACGTATTAGTGCCATGTTAGTGCCATGTTAGTGTCATGTCAGTGTCATGTTAGTGCCATGTTAGTGCCTTGTTAGTGTCATGTTAGTGACATATTAGTGCCATGTTAGTGCCATGTTAGAGCCATGTCAGTGTCATGTTAGTGCCATGTTAGAGCCATGTCAGTGTCATGTCATTGTCATGTTAGTGCCATGTTAGTGTCATGTCATTGTCATGTTAGTGCCATGTCAGTGTCATGTTAGTGCCATGTTAGTGCCATGTTAGTGCCATGTTAGTGTCATGTCATTGTCATGTTAGTGCCATGTCATTGTCATGTTAGTGCCATGTTAGTGTCATGTTAGTGCCATGTTAGTGCCATGTTAGTGTCATGTCATTGTCATGTTAGTGCCATGTCATTGTCATGTTAGTGCCATGTTAGTGTCATGTTAGTGCCATGTTAGTGTCATGTTAGTGCCATGTCAGTGTCATGTTAGTGTCATGTTAGTGCCATGTTAGTGCCATGTTAGTGCCATGTTAGTGCCATGTTAGTGTCATGTCAGTGCCATGTCAGTGTCATGTCAGTGTCATGTTAGTGCCATGTTAGAGCCATGTCAGTGTCATGTCATTGTCATGTTAGTTCCATGTTAGTGTCATGTTAGTGCCATGTTAGTGTCATGTTAGTGCCATGTTAGTGTCATGTTAGTGCCATGTCAGTGTCATGTTAGTGTCATATTAGTGCCATGTTAGTGCCATGTTAGTGCCATGTTAGTGTCATGTTAGTCCCATGTCATTGTCATGTTAGTGTCATGTTAGTGCCATGTTAGTGCCATGTCATTGTCATGTTAGTGCCATGTCATTGTCATGTTAATGTCATGTTAGTGCCATGTTAGTGCAATGTTAGTGTCATGTTAGTGCCATGTCATTGTCATGTTAGTGTCATGTTAGTGCCATGTTAGTGCCATGTCAGTGCCATGTCATTGTCATGTTAGTGTCATGTTAGTGCCATGTCAGTGCCATGTCAGTGCCATGTCATTGTCATGTTAGTGCCATGTCATTGTCATGTCATTGTCATGTTAGTGTCATGTTAGTGCCATGTCATTGTCATGTTAGTGTCATGTTAGTGTCATGTTAGTGACGTATTAGTGCCATGTTAGTGCCATGTTAGAGCCATGTCAGTGTCATGTTAGTGCCATGTTAGAGCCATGTCAGTGTCATGTCATTGTCATGTTAGTGCCATGTTAGTGTCATGTCATTGTCATGTTAGTGCCATGTCAGTGTCATGTTAGTGCCATGTTAGTGCCATGTTAGTGCCATGTTAGTGTCATGTCATTGTCATGTTAGTGCCATGTCATTGTCATGTTAGTGCCATGTTAGTGTCATGTTAGTGCCATGTTAGTGTCATGTTAGTGCCATGTCAGTGTCATGTTAGTGACGTATTAGTGCCATGTTAGTGCCATGTTAGAGCGATGTTAGTGCCATGTCAGTGTCATGTCAGTGTCATGTTAGTGCCATGTTAGTGTCATGTCAGTGTCATGTCAGTGTCATGTTAGTGCCATGTTAGAGCCATGTCAGTGTCATGTCTTTGTCATGTTAGTGCCATGTTAGTGTCATGTCATTGTCATGTTAGTGCCATGTTAGTGCCATGTTAGTGTCATGTTAGTGACGTATTAGTGCCATGTTAGTGCAATGTTAGTGCCATGTTAGTGTCATGTTAGTGACGTATTAGTGCCATGTTAATGCCATGTTAGTGTCATGTCAGTGTCATGTTAGTGCCATGTTAGTGCCATTTTAGTGTCATGTTAGTGACGTATTAGTGCCATGTTAGTGCCATGTTAGAGCCATGTCAGTGTCATGTTAGTGCCATGTTAGAGCCATGTCAGTGTCATGTCATTGTCATGTTAGTGCCATGTTAGTGTCATGTCATTGTCATGTTAGTGCCATGTCAGTGTCATGTTAGTGCCATGTTAGTGCCATGTAAGTGCCATGTTAGTGTCATGTCATTGTCATGTTAGTGCCATGTCATTGTCATGTTAGTGCCATGTTAGTGTCATGTTAGTGCCATGTCAGTGCCATGTTAGTGTCATGTCATTGTCATGTTAGTGCCATGTCATTGTCATGTTAGTGCCATGTTAGTGTCATGTTAGTGCCATGTTAGTGCCATGTTAGTGTCATGTCATTGTCATGTTAGTGCCATGTCATTGTCATGTTAGTGCCATGTTAGTGTCATGTTAGTGCCATGTTAGTGTCATGTCAGTGCCATGTCAGTGTCATGTCAGTGTCATGTTAGTGCCATGTTAGAGCCATGTCAGTGTCATGTCATTGTCATGTTAGTGCCATGTTAGTGTAATGTCATTGTCATGTTAGTGACGTATTAGTGCCATGTTAGTGCCATGTTAGAGCGATGTTAGTGCCATGTCAGTGTCATGTCAGTGTCATGTTAGTGCCATGTTAGTGCCATGTTAGTGCCATGTTAGTGTCGTATTAGTGTCGTATTAGTGACGTATTAGTGCCATGTTAGTGTCATGTCAGTGTCATCTTAGTGACGTATTAGTGCCATGTTAGTGTCATGTTAGTGTCATGTCAGTGTCATGTTAGTGCCATGTTAGTGCCATGTTAGTGTCATGTTAGTGACGTATTAGTGCCATGTTAGTGCCATGTTAGAGCCATGTCAGTGTCATGTTAGTGTCATGTTAGTGCCATGTTAGTGTCATGTTAGTGCCATGTTAGTGTCATGTTAGTGCCATGTCATTGTCATGTTATTGTCATGTTAGTGTCATGTTAGTGCCATGTTAGTGCCATGTCATTGTCATGTTAGTGCCATGTCATTGTCATGTTAATGTCATGTTAGTGCCATGTTAGTGCAATGTTAGTGTCATGTTAGTGTCATGTTAGTGCCATGTCATTGTCATGTTAGTGTCATGTTAGTGTCATGTTAGTGCCATGTTAGTGTCATGTTAGTGCCATGTTAGTGCCATGTTAGTGTCATGTTAGTGCCAGGTCATTGTCATGTTAGTGTCATGTTAGTGTCATGTCAGTGCCATGTCATTATCATGTTAGTGCCATGTCATTGTCATGTCATTGTCATTGTCATGTTAGTGCCATGTTATTGTCATGTTAGTGCCATGTCATTGTCATGTTAGTGTCATGTTAGTGTCATGTTAGTGCCATGTTAGTGCCATGTCAGTGTCATGTTAGTGTCATGTTAGTGCCATGTCAGTGCCATGTCATTGTCATGTTAGTGCCATGTCATTGTCATGTCATTGTCATGTTAGTGTCATGTTAGTGTCATGTTAGTGCCATGTTAGTGCCATGTCAGTGCCATGTCAGTGCCATGTCATTGTCACGTTAGTGCCATGTCAGTGCCATGTCATTGTCATGTTAGTGCCATGTCATTGTCATGTCATTGTCATTTCATTGTCATGTCATTGTCATGTTAGTGTCATGTTAGTGTCATGTTAGTGTCATGTTAGTGCCGTGTTAGTGCCATGTCAGTGTCACGTTAGTGACGTATAACTGCCATGTTAGTGCCATGTTAGAGCGATGTTAGTGCCATGTCAGTGTCATGTCAGTGTCATGTTAGTGCCATGTTAGTGTCATGTCAGTGTCATGTCAGTGTCATGTTAGTGCCATGTTAGAGCCATGTCAGTGTCATGTCTTTGTCATGTTAGTGCCATGTTAGTGTCATGTTAGTGACGTATTAGTGCCATGTTAGTGCAATGTTAGTGCCATGTTAGTGTCATGTTAGTGACGTATTAGTGCCATGTTAATGCCATGTTAGTGTCATGTCAGTGTCATGTTAGTGCCATGTTAGTGCCATGTTAGTGTCATGTTAGTGACGTATTAGTGCCATGTTAGTGCCATGTTAGAGCCATGTCAGTGTCATGTTAGTGCCATGTTAGAGCCATGTCAGTGTCATGTCATTGTCATGTTAGTGCCATGTTAGTGTCATGTCATTGTCATGTTAGTGCCATGTCAGTGTCATGTTAGTGTCATGTTAGTGCCATGTTAGTGCCATGTCAGTGTCATGTCATTGTCATGTTAGTGCCATGTCATTGTCATGTTAGTGCCATGTTAGTGTCATGTTAGTGCCATGTTAGTGCCATGTTAGTGTCATGTCATTGTCATGTTAGTGCCATGTCATTGTCATGTTAGTGCCATGTTAGTGTCATGTTAGTGCCATGTTAGTGTCATGTCAGTGCCATGTCAGTGTCATGTCAGTGTCATGTTAGTGCCATGTTAGAGCCATGTCAGTGTCATGTCATTGTCATGTTAGTGCCATGTTAGTGTAATGTCATTGTCATGTTAGTGACGTATTAGTGCCATGTTAGTGCCATGTTAGTGTCATGTCAGTGTCATGTTAGTGCCATGTTAGTGCCATGTTAGTGTCATGTTAGTGACGTATTAGTGCCATGTTAGTGCCATGTTAGAGCCATGTCAGTGTCATGTTAGTGTCATGCTAGTGCCATGTTAGTGTCATGTTAGTGCCATGTTAGTGTCATGTTAGTGCCATGTCAGTGTCAGGTTAGTGTCATGTTAGTGCCATGTTAGTGCCATGTTAGAGCGATGTTAGTGCCATGTCAGTGTCATGTCAGTGTCATGTTAGTGCCATGTTAGTGCCATGTTAGTGTCATGTCAGTGTCATGTTAGTGCCATGTTAGTGCCATGTTAGTGTCATGTTAGTGACGTATTAGTGCCATGTTAGTGCCATGTTAGAGCCATGTCAGTGTCATGTTAGTGCCATGTTAGAGCCATGTCATTGTCATGTCCTTGTCATGTTAGTGCCATGTTAGTGTCATGTCATTGTCATGTTAGTGCCATGTCATTGTCATGTTAGTGCCATGTTAGTGTCATGTTAGTGCCATGTTAGTGTCATGTCATTGTCATGTTAGTGCCATGTCATTGTCATGTTAGTGCCATGTTAGTGTCATGTTAGTGCCATGTTAGTGTCATGTCAGTGCCATGTCAGTGCCATGTCAGTGCCATGTCAGTGCCATGTTAGTGTCATGTTAGTGTCATGTTAGTGCCATGTCAGTGTCATGTCAGTGTCATGTTAGTACCATGTTACTGCCATGTTAGTGTCATGTTAGTGACGTATTAGTGCCATGTTAGTGCCATGTTAGAGCGATGTTAGTGCCATGTCAGTGTCACGTCAGTGTCATGTTAGTGCCATGTTAGTGCCATGTAGTGTCATGTCAGTGTCATGTTAGTGACGTATTAGTGCCATGTTAGTGCCATGTAAGTGTCATGTCAGTGTCATGTTAGTGCCATGTTAGTGCCATGTTAGTGTCATGTTAGTGACGTATTAGTGCCATGTTAGTGCCATGTTAGTGCCATGTCATTGTCATGATAGTGCCATATTAGTGTCATGTTAGTGCCATGTTAGTGTCATGTTAGTGCCATGTTAGTGTCATATTAGTGCCATGTCAGTGTCATGTCATTGTCATTTTAGTTCCATGTTAGTGCCATGTAAGTGTCATGTCAGTGTCATGTTAGTGCCATGTTAGTGCCATGTTAGTGTCATGTTAGTGACGTATTAGTGCCATGTTAGTGCCATGTTAGTGCCATGTCATTGTCATGATAGTGCCATGTTAGTGTCATGTTACTGCCATGTTAGTGTCATGTTAGTGCCATGTTAGTGTCATGTTAGTGCCATGTTAGTGTCATGTTAGTGCCATGTCAGTGTCATGTCAGTGTCATGTTAGTGTCATGTTAGTGTCATGTTAGTGCCATGTCAGTGTCATGTCATTGTCATGTTAGTGCCATGTCATTGTCATGTTAGTGCCATGTTAGTGTCATGTCATTGTCATGTTAGTGCCATGTTAGTGTCATGTTGGTGTCATGTTAGTGCCATGTTAGTGTCATGTTAGTGTCATGTCATTGTCATGTTAGTGCCATGTTAGTGTCATGTTAGTGTCATGTTAGTGTCATGTAATTGTCATGTTAGTGTCATGTTAGTGCCATGTCATTGTCATGTTAGTGTCATGTTAGTGTCATGTTAGTGCCATGTTAGTGCCATGTTAGTGCCATGTTATTGTCATATTAGTGCCATGTCATTGTCATGTTAGTGTCATGTTAGTGTCATGTTAGTGCCATGTTAGTGCCATGTCATTGTCATGTTAGTGCCATGTCATTGTCATGTTAATGTCATGTTAGTGCCATGTTAGTGCAATGTTAGTGTCATGTTAGTGCCATGTCATTGTCATGTTAGTGCAATGTTAGTGTCATGTTAGTGCCATGTCATTGTCATGTTATTATCATGTTAGTATCATGTTAGTGTCATGTTAGTGCCATGTTAGTGCCATGTCAGTGCCATGTCACTGTCATGTTAGTGCCATGTCATTGTCATGTCATTGTCATGTTAGTGCCATGTTAGTGTCATGTTAGTGCCATGTCATTGTCATGTTAGTGTCATGTTAGTGCCATGTTAGTGCCATGTCAGTGCCATGTCATTGTCATGTTAGTGCCATGTCATTGTCATGTCATTGTCATTGTCATGTTAGTGCCATGTTATTGTCATGTTAGTGCCATGGCATTGTCATGTTAGTGTCATGTTAGTGTCATGTTAGTGTCATGTTAGTGCCATGTTAGTGCCATGTCAGTGTCATGTCAGTGTCATGTTAGTGCCATGTTAGTGCCATGTTAGTGTCATGTCAGTGTCATGTTAGTGTCATGTCAGTGTCATGTTAGTGCCATGTTAGAGCCATGTCAGTGTCATGTCATTGTCATGTTAGTGCCATGTTAGTGTCATGTCATTGTCATGTTAGTGACCTATTAGTGCCATGTTAGTGTCATGTCAGTGTCATGTTAGTGACGTATTAGTGCCATGTTAGTGCCATGTTAGTGTCATGTCAGTGTCATGTTAGTGCCATGTTAGTGCCATGTTAGTGTCATGTTAGTGACGTATTAGTGCCATGTTAGTGCCATGTTAGTGCCATGTTATTGTCATATTAGTGCCATGTCATTGTCATGTTAGTGTCATGTTAGTGTCATGTTAGTGCCATGTTAGTGCCATGTCATTGTCATGTTAGTGCCATGTCATTGTCATGTTAATGTCATGTTAGTGCCATGTTAGTGCAATGTTAGTGTCATGTTAGTGCCATGTCATTGTCATGTTAGTGCAATGTTAGTGTCATGTTAGTGCCATGTCATTGTCATGTTATTATCATGTTAGTATCATGTTAGTGTCATGTTAGTGCCATGTTAGTGCCATGTCAGTGCCATGTCACTGTCATGTTAGTGCCATGTCATTGTCATGTCATTGTCATGTTAGTGCCATGTTAGTGTCATGTTAGTGCCATGTCATTGTCATGTTAGTGTCATGTTAGTGCCATGTTAGTGCCATGTCAGTGCCATGTCATTGTCATGTTAGTGCCATGTCATTGTCATGTCATTGTCATTGTCATGTTAGTGCCATGTTATTGTCATGTTAGTGCCATGGCATTGTCATGTTAGTGTCATGTTAGTGTCATGTTAGTGTCATGTTAGTGTCATGTTAGTGTCATGTTAGTGCCATGTCAGTGTCATGTCATTGTCATGTTAGTGCCATGTCATTGTCATGTTAGTGCCATGTTAGTGTCATGTCATTGTCATGTTAGTGCCATGTTAGTGTCATGTTGGTGTCATGTTAGTGCCATGTTAGTGTCATGTTAGTGTCATGTCATTGTCATGTTAGTGCCATGTTAGTGTCATGTTAGTGTCATGTTAGTGTCATGTAATTGTCATGTTAGTGTCATGTTAGTGCCATGTCATTGTCATGTTAGTGTCATGTTAGTGTCATGTTAGTGCCATGTTAGTGCCATGTTAGTGCCATGTTATTGTCATATTAGTGCCATGTCATTGTCATGTTAGTGTCATGTTAGTGTCATGTTAGTGCCATGTTAGTGCCATGTCATTGTCATGTTAGTGCCATGTCATTGTCATGTTAATGTCATGTTAGTGCCATGTTAGTGCAATGTTAGTGTCATGTTAGTGCCATGTCATTGTCATGTTAGTGCAATGTTAGTGTCATGTTAGTGCCATGTCATTGTCATGTTATTATCATGTTAGTATCATGTTAGTGTCATGTTAGTGCCATGTTAGTGCCATGTCAGTGCCATGTCACTGTCATGTTAGTGCCATGTCATTGTCATGTCATTGTCATGTTAGTGCCATGTTAGTGTCATGTTAGTGCCATGTCATTGTCATGTTAGTGTCATGTTAGTGCCATGTTAGTGCCATGTCAGTGCCATGTCATTGTCATGTTAGTGCCATGTCATTGTCATGTCATTGTCATTGTCATGTTAGTGCCATGTTAGTGCCATGTTAGTGTCATGTTAGTGACGTATTAGTGCCATGTTAGTGCCATGTTAGTGCCATGTCATTGTCATGATAGTGCCATGTTAGTGTCATGTTACTGCCATGTTAGTGTCATGTTAGTGCCATGTTAGTGTCATGTTAGTGCCATGTTAGTGTCATGTTAGTGCCATGTCAGTGTCATGTCAGTGTCATGTTAGTGTCATGTTAGTGTCATGTTAGTGCCATGTCAGTGTCATGTCATTGTCATGTTAGTGCCATGTCATTGTCATGTTAGTGCCATGTTAGTGTCATGTCATTGTCATGTTAGTGCCATGTTAGTGTCATGTTGGTGTCATGTTAGTGCCATGTTAGTGTCATGTTAGTGTCATGTCATTGTCATGTTAGTGCCATGTTAGTGTCATGTTAGTGTCATGTTAGTGTCATGTAATTGTCATGTTAGTGTCATGTTAGTGCCATGTCATTGTCATGTTAGTGTCATGTTAGTGTCATGTTAGTGCCATGTTAGTGCCATGTTAGTGCCATGTTATTGTCATATTAGTGCCATGTCATTGTCATGTTAGTGTCATGTTAGTGTCATGTTAGTGCCATGTTAGTGCCATGTCATTGTCATGTTAGTGCCATGTCATTGTCATGTTAATGTCATGTTAGTGCCATGTTAGTGCAATGTTAGTGTCATGTTAGTGCCATGTCATTGTCATGTTAGTGCAATGTTAGTGTCATGTTAGTGCCATGTCATTGTCATGTTATTATCATGTTAGTATCATGTTAGTGTCATGTTAGTGCCATGTTAGTGCCATGTCAGTGCCATGTCACTGTCATGTTAGTGCCATGTCATTGTCATGTCATTGTCATGTTAGTGCCATGTTAGTGTCATGTTAGTGCCATGTCATTGTCATGTTAGTGTCATGTTAGTGCCATGTTAGTGCCATGTCAGTGCCATGTCATTGTCATGTTAGTGCCATGTCATTGTCATGTCATTGTCATTGTCATGTTAGTGCCATGTTATTGTCATGTTAGTGCCATGGCATTGTCATGTTAGTGTCATGTTAGTGTCATGTTAGTGTCATGTTAGTGCCATGTTAGTGCCATGTCAGTGTCATGTCAGTGTCATGTTAGTGCCATGTTAGTGCCATGTTAGTGTCATGTCAGTGTCATGTTAGTGTCATGTCAGTGTCATGTTAGTGCCATGTTAGAGCCATGTCAGTGTCATGTCATTGTCATGTTAGTGCCATGTTAGTGTCATGTCATTGTCATGTTAGTGACCTATTAGTGCCATGTTAGTGCAATGTTAGTGCCATGTTAGTGTCATGTCAGTGTCATGTTAGTGACGTATTAGTGCCATGTTAGTGCCATGTTAGTGTCATGTCAGTGTCATGTTAGTGCCATGTTAGTGCCATGTTAGTGTCATGTTAGTGACGTATTAGTGCCATGTTAGTGCCATGTTAGTGCCATGTTATTGTCATATTAGTGCCATGTCATTGTCATGTTAGTGTCATGTTAGTGTCATGTTAGTGCCATGTTAGTGCCATGTCATTGTCATGTTAGTGCCATGTCATTGTCATGTTAATGTCATGTTAGTGCCATGTTAGTGCAATGTTAGTGTCATGTTAGTGCCATGTCATTGTCATGTTAGTGCAATGTTAGTGTCATGTTAGTGCCATGTCATTGTCATGTTATTATCATGTTAGTGTCATGTTAGTGCCATGTTAGTGCCATGTCAGTGCCATGTCACTGTCATGTTAGTGCCATGTCATTGTCATGTCATTGTCATGTTAGTGCCATGTTAGTGTCATGTTAGTGCCATGTCATTGTCATGTTAGTGTCATGTTAGTGCCATGTTAGTGCCATGTCAGTGCCATGTCATTGTCATGTTAGTGCCATGTCATTGTCATGTCATTGTCATTGTCATGTTAGTGCCATGTTATTGTCATGTTAGTGCCATGGCATTGTCATGTTAGTGTCATGTTAGTGTCATGTTAGTGTCATGTTAGTGTCATGTTAGTGTCATGTTAGTGCCATGTCAGTGTCATGTCATTGTCATGTTAGTGCCATGTCATTGTCATGTTAGTGCCATGTTAGTGTCATGTCATTGTCATGTTAGTGCCATGTTAGTGTCATGTTGGTGTCATGTTAGTGCCATGTTAGTGCCATGTTAGTGTCATGTCAGTGTCATGTTAGTGCCATGTTAGTGCCATGTTAGTGTCATGTTAGTGACGTATTAGTGCCATGTTAGTGCCATGTTAGTGCCATGTTATTGTCATATTAGTGCCATGTCATTGTCATGTTAGTGTCATGTTAGTGTCATGTTAGTGCCATGTTAGTGCCATGTCATTGTCATGTTAGTGCCATGTCATTGTCATGTTAATGTCATGTTAGTGCCATGTTAGTGCAATGTTAGTGTCATGTTAGTGCCATGTCATTGTCATGTTAGTGCAATGTTAGTGTCATGTTAGTGCCATGTCATTGTCATGTTATTATCATGTTAGTATCATGTTAGTGTCATGTTAGTGCCATGTTAGTGCCATGTCAGTGCCATGTCACTGTCATGTTAGTGCCATGTCATTGTCATGTCATTGTCATGTTAGTGCCATGTTAGTGTCATGTTAGTGCCATGTCATTGTCATGTTAGTGTCATGTTAGTGCCATGTTAGTGCCATGTCAGTGCCATGTCATTGTCATGTTAGTGCCATGTCATTGTCATGTCATTGTCATTGTCATGTTAGTGCCATGTTATTGTCATGTTAGTGCCATGGCATTGTCATGTTAGTGTCATGTTAGTGTCATGTTAGTGTCATGTTAGTGTCATGTTAGTGTCATGTTAGTGCCATGTCAGTGTCATGTCATTGTCATGTTAGTGCCATGTCATTGTCATGTTAGTGCCATGTTAGTGTCATGTCATTGTCATGTTAGTGCCATGTTAGTGTCATGTTGGTGTCATGTTAGTGCCATGTTAGTGTCATGTTAGTGTCATGTCATTGTCATGTTAGTGCCATGTTAGTGTCATGTTAGTGTCATGTTAGTGTCATGTAATTGTCATGTTAGTGTCATGTTAGTGCCATGTCATTGTCATGTTAGTGCCATGTTAGTGCAATGTTAGTGCCATGTTAGTGTCATGTCAGTGTCATGTTAGTGACGTATTAGTGCCATGTTAGTGCCATGTTAGTGTCATGTCAGTGTCATGTTAGTGCCATGTTAGTGCCTTGTTAGTGTCATGTTAGTGACGTATTAGTGCCATGTTAGTGCCATGTTAGAGCCATGTCAGTGTCATGTTAGTGCCATGTTAGAGCCATGTCAGTGTCATGTCATTGTCATGTTAGTGCCATGTTAGTGTCATGTCATTGTCATGTTAGTGCCATGTCAGTGTCATGTTAGTGCCATGTTAGTGCCATGTTAGTGCCATGTTAGTGTCATGTCATTGTCATGTTAGTGCCATGTCATTGTCATGTTAGTGCCATGTTAGTGTCATGTTAGTGCCATGTTAGTGCCATGTTAGTGTCATGTCATTGTCATGTTAGTGCCATGTCATTGTCATGTTAGTGCCATGTTAGTGTCATGTTAGTGCCATGTTAGTGTCATGTTAGTGCCATGTCAGTGTCATGTTAGTGTCATGTTAGTGCCATGTTAGTGCCATGTTAGTGCCATGTTAGTGCCATGTTAGTGTCATGTCAGTGCCATGTCAGTGTCATGTCAGTGTCATGTTAGTGCCATGTTAGAGCCATGTCAGTGTCATGTCATTGTCATGTTAGTTCCATGTTAGTGTCATGTTAGTGCCATGTTAGTGTCATGTTAGTGCCATGTTAGTGTCATGTTAGTGCCATGTCAGTGTCATGTTAGTGTCATATTAGTGCCATGTTAGTGCCATGTTAGTGCCATGTTAGTGTCATGTTAGTCCCATGTCATTGTCATGTTAGTGTCATGTTAGTGCCATGTTAGTGCCATGTCATTGTCATGTTAGTGCCATGTCATTGTCATGTTAATGTCATGTTAGTGCCATGTTAGTGCAATGTTAGTGTCATGTTAGTGCCATGTCATTGTCATGTTAGTGTCATGTTAGTGCCATGTTAGTGCCATGTCAGTGCCATGTCATTGTCATGTTAGTGTCATGTTAGTGCCATGTCAGTGCCATGTCAGTGCCATGTCATTGTCATGTTAGTGCCATGTCATTGTCATGTCATTGTCATGTTAGTGTCATGTTAGTGCCATGTCATTGTCATGTTAGTGTCATGTTAGTGTCATGTTAGTGACGTATTAGTGCCATGTTAGTGCCATGTTAGAGCCATGTCAGTGTCATGTTAGTGCCATGTTAGAGCCATGTCAGTGTCATGTCATTGTCATGTTAGTGCCATGTTAGTGTCATGTCATTGTCATGTTAGTGCCATGTCAGTGTCATGTTAGTGCCATGTTAGTGCCATGTTAGTGCCATGTTAGTGTCATGTCATTGTCATGTTAGTGCCATGTCATTGTCATGTTAGTGCCATGTTAGTGTCATGTTAGTGCCATGTTAGTGCCATGTTAGTGTCATGTCATTGTCATGTTAGTGCCATGTCATTGTCATGTTAGTGCCATGTTAGTGTCATGTTAGTGCCATGTTAGTGTCATGTTAGTGCCATGTCAGTGTCATGTTAGTGACGTATTAGTGCCATGTTAGTGCCATGTTAGAGCGATGTTAGTGCCATGTCAGTGTCATGTCAGTGTCATGTTAGTGCCATGTTAGTGTCATGTCAGTGTCATGTCAGTGTCATGTTAGTGCCATGTTAGAGCCATGTCAGTGTCATGTCTTTGTCATGTTAGTGCCATGTTAGTGTCATGTCATTGTCATGTTAGTGCCATGTTAGTGCCATGTTAGTGTCATGTTAGTGACGTATTAGTGCCATGTTAGTGCAATGTTAGTGCCATGTTAGTGTCATGTTAGTGACGTATTAGTGCCATGTTAATGCCATGTTAGTGTCATGTCAGTGTCATGTTAGTGCCATGTTAGTGCCATTTTAGTGTCATGTTAGTGACGTATTAGTGCCATGTTAGTGCCATGTTAGAGCCATGTCAGTGTCATGTTAGTGCCATGTTAGAGCCATGTCAGTGTCATGTCATTGTCATGTTAGTGCCATGTTAGTGTCATGTCATTGTCATGTTAGTGCCATGTCAGTGTCATGTTAGTGCCATGTTAGTGCCATGTAAGTGCCATGTTAGTGTCATGTCATTGTCATGTTAGTGCCATGTCATTGTCATGTTAGTGCCATGTTAGTGTCATGTTAGTGCCATGTCAGTGCCATGTTAGTGTCATGTCATTGTCATGTTAGTGCCATGTTAGTGTAATGTTAGTGCCATGTTAGTGTCATGTCAGTGCCATGTCAGTGTCATGTCAGTGTCATGTTAGTGCCATGTTAGAGCCTTGTCAGTGTCATGTCATTGTCATATTAGTGCCATGTTAGTGTAATGTCAATGTCATGTTAGTGACGTATTAGTGCCATGTTAGTGCCATGTTAGAGCGATGTTAGTGCCATGTCAGTGTCATGTCAGTGTCATGTTAGTGCCATGTCATTGTCATGTTAGTGCCATGTTAGTGTAATGTTAGTGCCATGTTAGTGTCATGTCAGTGCCATGTCAGTGTCATGTCAGTGTCATGTTAGTGCCATGTTAGAGCCATGTCAGTGTCATGTCATTGTCATATTAGTGCCATGTTAGTGTAATGTCAATGTCATGTTAGTGACGTATTAGTGCCATGTTAGTGCCATGTTAGAGCGATGTTAGTGCCATGTCAGTGTCATGTCAGTGTCATGTTAGTGCCATGTTAGTGCCATGTTAGTGCCATGTTAGTGTCGTATTAGTGTCGTATTAGTGACGTATTAGTGCCATGTTAGTGTCATGTCAGTGTCATCTTAGTGACGTATTAGTGCCATGTTAGTGCCATGTTAGTGTCATGTCAGTGTCATGTCAGTGTCATGTTAGTGCCATGTTAGAGCCATGTCAGTGTCATGTCTTTGTCATGTTAGTGCCATGTCATTGTCATGTTAGTGTCATGTTAGTGCCATGTTAGTGCCATGTCAGTGCCATGTCATTGTCATGTTAGTGCCATGTCATTGTCATGTCATTGTCATTGTCATGTTAGTGCCATGTTATTGTCATGTTAGTGCCATGGCATTGTCATGTTAGTGTCATGTTAGTGTCATGTTAGTGCCATGTTAGTGTCATGTTAGTGACGTATTAGTGCCATGTTAGTGCCATGTTAGAGCCATGTCAGTGTCATGTTAGTGCCATGTTAGAGCCATGTCAGTGTCATGTCATTGTCATGTTAGTGCCATGTTAGTGTCATGTCATTGTCATGTTAGTGCCATGTTAGTGCCATGTTAGTGTCATGTCATTGTCATGTTAGTGCCATGTCATTGTCATGTTAGTGCCATGTTAGTGTCATGTTAGTGCCATGTTAGTGCCATGTTAGTGTCATGTCATTGTCATGTTAGTGCCATGTCATTGTCATGTTAGTGCCATGATAGTGTCATGTTAGTGCCATGTTAGTGTCATGTCAGTGCCATGTCAGTGTCATGTCAGTGTCATGTTAGTGCCATGTTAGAGCCATGTCAGTGTCATGTCATTGTCATGTTAGTGCCATGTTAGTGTAATGTCATTGTCATGTTAGTGACGTATTAGTGCCATGTTAGTGCCATGTTAGAGCGATGTTAGTGCCATGTCAGTGTCATGTCAGTGTCATGTTAGTGCCATGTTAGTGCCATGTTAGTGCCATGTTAGTGTCGTATTAGTGTCGTATTAGTGACGTATTAGTGCCATGTTAGTGTCATGTCAGTGTCATCTTAGTGACGTATTAGTGCCATGTTAGTGCCATGTTAGTGTCATGTCAGTGTCATGTTAGTGCCATGTTAGTGCCATGTTAGTGTCATGTTAGTGACGTATTAGTGCCATGTTAGTGCCATGTTAGAGCCATGTCAGTGTCATTTTAGTGTCATGTTAGTGCCATGTTAGTGTCATGTTAGTGCCATGTTAGTGTCATGTTAGTGCCGTGTCATTGTCATGTTATTGTCATGTTAGTGTCATGTTAGTGCCATGTTAGTGCCATGTCATTGTCATGTTAGTGCCATGTCATTGTCATGTTAATGTCATGTTAGTGCCATGTTAGTGCAATGTTAGTGTCATGTTAGTGTCATGTTAGTGCCATGTCATTGTCATGTTAGTGCCATGTTAGTGCCATGTCAGTGCCATGTCATTGTCATGTTAGTGTCATGTTAGTGCCATGTTAGTGCCATGTCAGTGCCATGTCATTGTCATGTTAGTGCCATGTCATTGTCATGTCATTGTCATGTTAGTGTCATGTCATTGTGTCATGTTAGTGCCATGTCATTGTCATGTTAGTGTCATGTTAGTGTCATGTTAGTGCCATGTTAGTGTCATGTTAGTGCCATGTTAGTGCCATGTTAGTGTCATGTTAGTGCCAGGTCATTGTCATGTTAGTGTCATGTTAGTGTCATGTCAGTGCCATGTCATTATCATGTTAGTGCCATGTCATTGTCATGTCATTGTCATTGTCATGTTAGTGCCATGTTATTGTCATGTTAGTGCCATGTCATTGTCATGTTAGTGTCATGTTAGTGTCATGTTAGTGCCATGTTAGTGCCATGTCAGTGTCATGTTAGTGTCATGTTAGTGCCATGTCAGTGCCATGTCATTGTCATGTTAGTGCCATGTCATTGTCATGTCATTGTCATGTTAGTGTCATGTTAGTGTCATGTTAGTGCCATGTTAGTGTCATGTTAGTGCCATGTCATTGTCATGTTAGTGCCATGTTAGTGTCATGTTGGTGTCATGTTAGTGCCATGTTAGTGTCATGTTAGTGTCATGTCATTGTCATGTTAGTGCCATGTTAGTGTCATGTTAGTGTCATGTTAGTGTCATGTAATTGTCATGTTAGTGTCATGTTAGTGCCATGTCATTGTCATGTTAGTGCCATGTTAGTGCCATGTTAGTGTCATGTCAGTGTCATGTTAGTGACGTATTAGTGCCATGTTAGTGCCATGTTAGTGTCATGTCAGTGTCATGTTAGTGCCATGTTAGTGCCTTGTTAGTGTCATGTTAGTGACGTATTAGTGCCATGTTAGTGCCATGTTAGAGCCATGTCAGTGTCATGTTAGTGCCATGTTAGAGCCATGTCAGTGTCATGTCATTGTCATGTTAGTGCCATGTTAGTGTCATGTCATTGTCATGTTAGTGCCATGTCAGTGTCATGTTAGTGCCATGTTAGTGCCATGTTAGTGCCATGTTAGTGTCATGTCATTGTCATGTTAGTGCCATGTCATTGTCATGTTAGTGCCATGTTAGTGTCATGTTAGTGCCATGTTAGTGCCATGTTAGTGTCATGTCATTGTCATGTTAGTGCCATGTCATTGTCATGTTAGTGCCATGTTAGTGTCATGTTAGTGCCATGTTAGTGTCATGTTAGTGCCATGTCAGTGTCATGTTAGTGTCATGTTAGTGCCATGTTAGTGCCATGTTAGTGCCATGTTAGTGCCATGTTAGTGTCATGTCAGTGCCATGTCAGTGTCATGTCAGTGTCATGTTAGTGCCATGTTAGAGCCATGTCAGTGTCATGTCATTGTCATGTTAGTTCCATGTTAGTGTCATGTTAGTGCCATGTTAGTGTCATGTTAGTGCCATGTTAGTGTCATGTTAGTGCCATGTCAGTGTCATGTTAGTGTCATATTAGTGCCATGTTAGTGCCATGTTAGTGCCATGTTAGTGTCATGTTAGTCCCATGTCATTGTCATGTTAGTGTCATGTTAGTGCCATGTTAGTGCCATGTCATTGTCATGTTAGTGCCATGTCATTGTCATGTTAATGTCATGTTAGTGCCATGTTAGTGCAATGTTAGTGTCATGTTAGTGCCATGTCATTGTCATGTTAGTGTCATGTTAGTGCCATGTTAGTGCCATGTCAGTGCCATGTCATTGTCATGTTAGTGTCATGTTAGTGCCATGTCAGTGCCATGTCAGTGCCATGTCATTGTCATGTTAGTGCCATGTCATTGTCATGTCATTGTCATGTTAGTGTCATGTTAGTGCCATGTCATTGTCATGTTAGTGTCATGTTAGTGTCATGTTAGTGACGTATTAGTGCCATGTTAGTGCCATGTTAGAGCCATGTCAGTGTCATGTTAGTGCCATGTTAGAGCCATGTCAGTGTCATGTCATTGTCATGTTAGTGCCATGTTAGTGTCATGTCATTGTCATGTTAGTGCCATGTCAGTGTCATGTTAGTGCCATGTTAGTGCCATGTTAGTGCCATGTTAGTGTCATGTCATTGTCATGTTAGTGCCATGTCATTGTCATGTTAGTGCCATGTTAGTGTCATGTTAGTGCCATGTTAGTGCCATGTTAGTGTCATGTCATTGTCATGTTAGTGCCATGTCATTGTCATGTTAGTGCCATGTTAGTGTCATGTTAGTGCCATGTTAGTGTCATGTTAGTGCCATGTCAGTGTCATGTTAGTGACGTATTAGTGCCATGTTAGTGCCATGTTAGAGCGATGTTAGTGCCATGTCAGTGTCATGTCAGTGTCATGTTAGTGCCATGTTAGTGTCATGTCAGTGTCATGTCAGTGTCATGTTAGTGCCATGTTAGAGCCATGTCAGTGTCATGTCTTTGTCATGTTAGTGCCATGTTAGTGTCATGTCATTGTCATGTTAGTGCCATGTTAGTGCCATGTTAGTGTCATGTTAGTGACGTATTAGTGCCATGTTAGTGCAATGTTAGTGCCATGTTAGTGTCATGTTAGTGACGTATTAGTGCCATGTTAATGCCATGTTAGTGTCATGTCAGTGTCATGTTAGTGCCATGTTAGTGCCATTTTAGTGTCATGTTAGTGACGTATTAGTGCCATGTTAGTGCCATGTTAGAGCCATGTCAGTGTCATGTTAGTGCCATGTTAGAGCCATGTCAGTGTCATGTCATTGTCATGTTAGTGCCATGTTAGTGTCATGTCATTGTCATGTTAGTGCCATGTCAGTGTCATGTTAGTGCCATGTTAGTGCCATGTAAGTGCCATGTTAGTGTCATGTCATTGTCATGTTAGTGCCATGTCATTGTCATGTTAGTGCCATGTTAGTGTCATGTTAGTGCCATGTCAGTGCCATGTTAGTGTCATGTCATTGTCATGTTAGTGCCATGTTAGTGTAATGTTAGTGCCATGTTAGTGTCATGTCAGTGCCATGTCAGTGTCATGTCAGTGTCATGTTAGTGCCATGTTAGAGCCTTGTCAGTGTCATGTCATTGTCATATTAGTGCCATGTTAGTGTAATGTCAATGTCATGTTAGTGACGTATTAGTGCCATGTTAGTGCCATGTTAGAGCGATGTTAGTGCCATGTCAGTGTCATGTCAGTGTCATGTTAGTGCCATGTCATTGTCATGTTAGTGCCATGTTAGTGTAATGTTAGTGCCATGTTAGTGTCATGTCAGTGCCATGTCAGTGTCATGTCAGTGTCATGTTAGTGCCATGTTAGAGCCATGTCAGTGTCATGTCATTGTCATATTAGTGCCATGTTAGTGTAATGTCAATGTCATGTTAGTGACGTATTAGTGCCATGTTAGTGCCATGTTAGAGCGATGTTAGTGCCATGTCAGTGTCATGTCAGTGTCATGTTAGTGCCATGTTAGTGCCATGTTAGTGCCATGTTAGTGTCGTATTAGTGTCGTATTAGTGACGTATTAGTGCCATGTTAGTGTCATGTCAGTGTCATCTTAGTGACGTATTAGTGCCATGTTAGTGCCATGTTAGTGTCATGTCAGTGTCATGTCAGTGTCATGTTAGTGCCATGTTAGAGCCATGTCAGTGTCATGTCTTTGTCATGTTAGTGCCATGTCATTGTCATGTTAGTGTCATGTTAGTGCCATGTTAGTGCCATGTCAGTGCCATGTCATTGTCATGTTAGTGCCATGTCATTGTCATGTCATTGTCATTGTCATGTTAGTGCCATGTTATTGTCATGTTAGTGCCATGGCATTGTCATGTTAGTGTCATGTTAGTGTCATGTTAGTGCCATGTTAGTGTCATGTTAGTGACGTATTAGTGCCATGTTAGTGCCATGTTAGAGCCATGTCAGTGTCATGTTAGTGCCATGTTAGAGCCATGTCAGTGTCATGTCATTGTCATGTTAGTGCCATGTTAGTGTCATGTCATTGTCATGTTAGTGCCATGTCAGTGTCATGTTAGTGCCATGTTAGTGCCATGTTAGTGTCATGTCATTGTCATGTTAGTGCCATGTCATTGTCATGTTAGTGCCATGTTAGTGTCATGTTAGTGCCATGTTAGTGCCATGTTAGTGTCATGTCATTGTCATGTTAGTGCCATGTCATTGTCATGTTAGTGCCATGATAGTGTCATGTTAGTGCCATGTTAGTGTCATGTCAGTGCCATGTCAGTGTCATGTCAGTGTCATGTTAGTGCCATGTTAGAGCCATGTCAGTGTCATGTCATTGTCATGTTAGTGCCATGTTAGTGTAATGTCATTGTCATGTTAGTGACGTATTAGTGCCATGTTAGTGCCATGTTAGAGCGATGTTAGTGCCATGTCAGTGTCATGTCAGTGTCATGTTAGTGCCATGTTAGTGCCATGTTAGTGCCATGTTAGTGTCGTATTAGTGTCGTATTAGTGACGTATTAGTGCCATGTTAGTGTCATGTCAGTGTCATCTTAGTGACGTATTAGTGCCATGTTAGTGCCATGTTAGTGTCATGTCAGTGTCATGTTAGTGCCATGTTAGTGCCATGTTAGTGTCATGTTAGTGACGTATTAGTGCCATGTTAGTGCCATGTTAGAGCCATGTCAGTGTCATTTTAGTGTCATGTTAGTGCCATGTTAGTGTCCTGTTAGTGCCATTTTAGTGTCATGTTAGTGCCATGTCATTGTCATGTTATTGTCATGTTAGTGTCATGTTAGTGCCATGTTAGTGCCATGTCATTGTCATGTTAGTGCCATGTCATTGTCATGTTAATGTCATGTTAGTGCCATGTTAGTGCAATGTTAGTGTCATGTTAGTGTCATGTTAGTGCCATGTCATTGTCATGTTAGTGCCATGTTAGTGCCATGTCAGTGCCATGTCATTGTCATGTTAGTGTCATGTTAGTGCCATGTTAGTGCCATGTCAGTGCCATGTCATTGTCATGTTAGTGCCATGTCATTGTCATGTCATTGTCATGTTAGTGTCATGTCATTGTGTCATGTTAGTGCCATGTCATTGTCATGTTAGTGTCATGTTAGTGTCATGTTAGTGCCATGTTAGTGTCATGTTAGTGCCATGTTAGTGCCATGTTAGTGTCATGTTAGTGCCAGGTCATTGTCATGTTAGTGTCATGTTAGTGTCATGTCAGTGCCATGTCATTATCATGTTAGTGCCATGTCATTGTCATGTCATTGTCATTGTCATGTTAGTGCCATGTTATTGTCATGTTAGTGCCATGTCATTGTCATGTTAGTGTCATGTTAGTGTCATGTTAGTGCCATGTTAGTGCCATGTCAGTGTCATGTTAGTGTCATGTTAGTGCCATGTCAGTGCCATGTCATTGTCATGTTAGTGCCATGTCATTGTCATGTCATTGTCATGTTAGTGTCATGTTAGTGTCATGTTAGTGCCATGTTAGTGTCATGTTAGTGCCATGTCATTGTCATGTTAGTGTCATGTTAGTGTCATGTTAGTGCCATGTTAGTGCCATGTCAGTGCCATGTCAGTGCCATGTCATTGTCACGTTAGTGCCATGTCAGTGCCATGTCATTGTCATGTTAGTGCCATGTGATTGTCATGTCATTGTCATTTCATTGTCATGTCATTGTCATGTTAGTGTCATGTTAGTGTCATGTTAGTGTCATGTTAGTGCCGTGTTAGTGCCATGTCAGTGTCACGTTAGTGACGTATAACTGCCATGTTAGGGCCATGTTAGAGCGATGTTAGTGCCATGTCAGTGTCATGTCAGTGTCATGTTAGTGCCATGTTAGTGTCATGTCAGTGTCATGTCAGTGTCATGTTAGTGCCATGTTAGAGCCATGTCAGTGTCATGTCTTTGTCATGTTAGTGCCATGTTAGTGTCATGTTAGTGACGTATTAGTGCCATGTTAGTGCAATGTTAGTGCCATGTTAGTGTCATGTTAGTGACGTATTAGTGCCATGTTAATGCCATGTTAGTGTCATGTCAGTGTCATGTTAGTGCCATGTTAGTGCCATGTTAGTGTCATGTTAGTGACGTATTAGTGCCATGTTAGTGCCATGTTAGAGCCATGTCAGTGTCATGTTAGTGCCATGTTAGAGCCATGTCAGTGTCATGTCATTGTCATGTTAGTGCCATGTTAGTGTCATGTCATTGTCATGTTAGTGCCATGTCAGTGTCATGTTAGTGCCATGTTAATGCCATGTTAGTGCCATGTTAGTGTCATGTCATTGTCATGTTAGTGCCATGTCATTGTCATGTTAGTGCCATGTTAGTGTCATGTTTGTGCCATGTTAGTGCCATGTTAGTGTCATGTCATTGTCATGTTAGTGCCATGTCATTGTCATGTTAGTGCCATGTTAGTGTCATGTTAGTGCCATGTTAGTGTCATGTCAGTGCCATGTCAGTGTCATGTCAGTGTCATGTTAGTGCCATGTTAGAGCCATGTCAGTGTCATGTCATTGTCATGTTAGTGCCATGTTAGTGTAATGTCATTGTCATGTTAGTGACGTATTAGTGCCATGTTAGTGCCATGTTAGTGTCATGTCAGTGTCATGTTAGTGCCATGTTAGTGCCATGTTAGTGTCATGTTAGTGACGTATTAGTGCCATGTTAGTGCCATGTTAGAGCCATGTCAGTGTCATGTTAGTGTCATGCTAGTGCCATGTTAGTGTCATGTTAGTGCCATGTTAGTGTCATGTTAGTGCCATGTCAGTGTCAGGTTAGTGTCATGTTAGTGCCATGTTAGTGCCATGTTAGAGCGATGTTAGTGCCATGTCAGTGTCATGTCAGTGTCATGTTAGTGCCATGTTAGTGCCATGTTAGTGTCATGTCAGTGTCATGTTAGTGCCATGTTAGTGCCATGTTAGTGTCATGTTAGTGACGTATTAGTGCCATGTTAGTGCCATGTTAGAGCCATGTCAGTGTCATGTTAGTGCCATGTTAGAGCCATGTCATTGTCATGTCATTGTCATGTTAGTGCCATGTTAGTGTCATGTCATTGTCATGTTAGTGCCATGTCATTGTCATGTTAGTGCCATGTTAGTGTCATGTTAGTGCCATGTTAGTGTCATGTCATTGTCATGTTAGTGCCATGTCATTGTCATGTTAGTGCCATGTTAGTGTCATGTTAGTGCCATGTTAGTGTCATGTCAGTGCCATGTCAGTGCCATGTCAGTGCCATGTCAGTGCCATGTTAGTGTCATGTTAGTGTCATGTTAGTGCCATGTCAGTGTCATGTCAGTGTCATGTTAGTACCATGTTACTGCCATGTTAGTGTCATGTTAGTGACGTATTAGTGCCATGTTAGTGCCATGTTAGAGCGATGTTAGTGCCATGTCAGTGTCACGTCAGTGTCATGTTAGTGCCATGTTAGTGCCATGTAGTGTCATGTCAGTGTCATGTTAGTGACGTATTAGTGCCATGTTAGTGCCATGTAAGTGTCATGTCAGTGTCATGTTAGTGCCATGTTAGTGCCATGTTAGTGTCATGTTAGTGACGTATTAGTGCCATGTTAGTGCCATGTTAGTGCCATGTCATTGTCATGATAGTGCCATGTTAGTGTCATGTTAGTGCCATGTTAGTGTCATGTTAGTGCCATGTTAGTGTCATATTAGTGCCATGTCAGTGTCATGTCATTGTCATTTTAGTTCCATGTTAGTGCCATGTAAGTGTCATGTCAGTGTCATGTTAGTGCCATGTTAGTGCCATGTTAGTGTCATGTTAGTGACGTATTAGTGCCATGTTAGTGCCATGTTAGTGCCATGTCATTGTCATGATAGTGCCATGTTAGTGTCATGTTACTGCCATGTTAGTGTCATGTTAGTGCCATGTTAGTGTCATGTTAGTGCCATGTTAGTGTCATGTTAGTGCCATGTCAGTGTCATGTCAGTGTCATGTTAGTGTCATTTTAGTGTCATGTTAGTGCCATGTCAGTGTCATGTCATTGTCATGTTAGTGCCATGTCATTGTCATGTTAGTGCCATGTTAGTGTCATGTCATTGTCATGTTAGTGCCATGTTAGTGTCATGTTGGTGTCATGTTAGTGCCATGTTAGTGTCATGTTAGTGTCATGTCATTGTCATGTTAGTGCCATGTTAGTGTCATGTTAGTGTCATGTTAGTGTCATGTAATTGTCATGTTAGTGTCATGTTAGTGCCATGTCATTGTCATGTTAGTGTCATGTTAGTGTCATGTTAGTGCCATGTTAGTGCCATGTTAGTGCCATGTTATTGTCATATTAGTGCCATGTCATTGTCATGTTAGTGTCATGTTAGTGTCATGTTAGTGCCATGTTAGTGCCATGTCATTGTCATGTTAGTGCCATGTCATTGTCATGTTAATGTCATGTTAGTGCCATGTTAGTGCAATGTTAGTGTCATGTTAGTGCCATGTCATTGTCATGTTAGTGCAATGTTAGTGTCATGTTAGTGCCATGTCATTGTCATGTTATTATCATGTTAGTATCATGTTAGTGTCATGTTAGTGCCATGTTAGTGCCATGTCAGTGCCATGTCACTGTCATGTTAGTGCCATGTCATTGTCATGTCATTGTCATGTTAGTGCCATGTTAGTGTCATGTTAGTGCCATGTCATTGTCATGTTAGTGTCATGTTAGTGCCATGTTAGTGCCATGTCAGTGCCATGTCATTGTCATGTTAGTGCCATGTCATTGTCATGTCATTGTCATTGTCATGTTAGTGCCATGTTATTGTCATGTTAGTGCCATGCCATTGTCATGTTAGTGTCATGTTAGTGTCATGTTAGTGCCATGTTAGTGACATGTCAGTGTCATGTTAGTGCCATGTCATTGTCATGTTAGTGTCATGTTAGTGTCATGTTAGTGCCATGTTAGTGCCATGTCAGTGCCATGTCATTGTCATGTTAGTGCCATGTCATTGTCATGTCATTGTCATGTTAGTGGCATGTTAGTGTCATGTTAGTGTCATGTTAGTGCCATGTTAGTGCCATGTCAGTGTCATGTCAGTGTCATGTTAGTGCCATGTTAGTGCCATGTTAGTGTCATGTCAGTGTCATGTTAGTGTCATGTCAGTGTCATGTTAGTGCCATGTTAGAGCCATGTCAGTGTCATGTCATTGTCATGTTAGTGCCATGTTAGTGTCATGTCATTGTCATGTTAGTGACGTATTAGTGCCATGTCAGTGCAATGTTAGTGCCATGTTAGTGTCATGTCAGTGTCATGCTAGTGACGTATTAGTGCCATGTTAGTGCCATGTTAGTGTCATGTTAGTGCCATGTCAGTGCCATGTCATTGTCATGTTAGTGCCATGTCATTGTCATGTCATTGTCATGTTAGTGTCATGTTAGTGCCATGTTAGTGCCAGGTTAGTGTAATGTTAGTGCCATGTCATTGTCATGTTAGTGTCATGTTAGTGTCATGTTAGTGCCATGTTAGTGCCATGTCAGTGCCATGTCATTGTCATGTTAGTGCCATGTCATTGTCATGTCATTGTCATGTTAGTGTCATGTTAGTGTCATGTTAGTGTCATGTTAGTGCCATGTTAGTGCCATGTCAGTGTCATGTCAGTGTCATGTCAGTGTCATGTTAGTGCCATGTTAGAGCCATGTCAGTGTCATGTCATTGTCATGTTAGTGTCATGTCATTGTCATGTTAGTGACTTATTAGTGCCATGTTAGTGCAATGTTAGTGCCATGTTAGTGTCATGTCAGTGTCATGTTAGTGACGTATTAGTCCCATGTTAGTGCCATGTTAGTGTCATGTCAGTGTCATGTTAGTGCCATGTTAGTGCCATGTTAGTGTCATGTTAGTGACGTATTAGTGCCATGTTAGTGCCATGTTAGAGCCATGTCAGTGTCATGTTAGTGCCATGTTAGAGCCATGTCAGTGTCATGTCATTGTCATGTTAGTGCCATGTTAGTGTCATGTCATTGTCATGTTAGTGCCATGTCAGTGTCATGTTAGTGCCATGTTAGTGCCATGTTAGTGCCATGTTAGTGTCATGTCATTGTCATGTTAGTGCCATGTCATTGTCATGTTAGTGCCATGTTAGTGTCATGTTAGTGCCATGTTAGTGCCATGTTGGTGTCATGTCATTGTCATGTTAGTGCCATGTCATTGTCATGTTAGTGCCATGTTAGTGTCATGTTAGTGCCATGTTAGTGTCATGTTAGTGCCATGTCAGTGCCATGTAGGTGCCATGTAAGTGCCATGTTAGTGTCATGTTAGTGTCATGTTAGTGCCATGTTAGTGTCATGTTAGTGCCATGTTAGTGTCATGTCAGTGCCATGTCAGTGCCATGTCAGTGCCATGTCAGTGCCATGTTAGTGTCATGTTAGTGTCATGTTAGTGCCATGTCAGTGTCATGTCAGTGTCATGTTAGTACCATGTTACTGCCATGTTAGTGTCATGTTAGTGCCATGTTAGAGCCATGTCAGTGTCATGTCATTGTCATGTTAGTGCCATGTTAGTGTCATGTCAGTGCCATGTCAGTGCCATGTCAGTGCCATGTCAGTGCCATGTTAGTGTCATGTTAGTGTCATGTTAGTGCCATGTCAGTGT
The DNA here is from genome assembly GCF_026437365.1 of Eucyclogobius newberryi. Taxonomy (NCBI): domain Eukaryota; kingdom Metazoa; phylum Chordata; class Actinopteri; order Gobiiformes; family Gobiidae; genus Eucyclogobius; species Eucyclogobius newberryi. The sequence goes on from NW_027315790.1 coordinate 370,919, forward strand.
CATGTCAGTGTCATGTTAGTACCATGTTACTGCCATGTTAGTGTCATGTTAGTGCCATGTTAGAAACATGTCAGTGTCATGTTAGTGCCATGTTAGAGCCATGTCAGTGTCATGTCATTGTCATGTTAGTGCCATGTTAGTGTCATGTCATTGTCATGTTAGTGCCATGTCAGTGTCATGTTAGTGCCATGTTAGTGCCATGTTAGTGCCATGTTAGTGTCATGTCATTGTCATGTTAGTGCCATGTCATTGTCATGTTAGTGCCATGTTAGTGTCATGTTAGTGCCATGTTAGTGCCATGTTAGTGTCATGTCATTGTCATGTTAGTGCCATGTCATTGTCATGTTAGTTCGATGTTAGTGTCATGTTAGTGCCATGTTAGTGTCATGTCAGTGCCATGTCAGTGTCATGTCAGTGTCATGTTAGTGCCATGTTAGAGCCATGTCAGTGTCATGTCATTGTCATGTTAGTGCCATGTTAGTGTAATGTCATTTTCATGTTAGTGACGTATTAGTGCCATGTTAGTGCCATGTTAGAGCGATGTTAGTGCCATGTCAGTGTCATGTCAGTGTCATGTTAGTGCCATGTTAGTGCCATGTTAGTGCCATGTTAGTGTCATGTCAGTGTCATGTTAGTGCCATGTTAGTGCCATGTTAGTGTCATGTTAGTGACGTATTAGTGCCATGTTAGTGCCATGTTAGAGCCATGTCAGTGTCATGTTAGTGCCATGTTAGAGCCATGTCAGTGTCATGTCATTGTCATGTTAGTGCCATGTTAGTGTCATGTCATTGTCATGTTAGTGCCATGTCATTGTCATGTTAGTGCCATGTTAGTGTCATGTTAGTGCCATGTTAGTGTCATGTCATTGTCATGTTAGTGCCATGTCATTGTCATGTTAGTGCCATGTTAGTGTCATGTTAGTGCCATGTTAGTGTCATGTCAGTGCCATGTCAGTGCCATGTCAGTGCCATGTCAGTGCCATGTTAGTGTCATGTTAGTGTCATGTTATTGCCATGTCAGTGTCATGTCAGTGTCATGTTAGTACCATGTTACTGCCATGTTAGTGTCATGTTATTGACGTATTAGTGCCATGTTAGTGCCATGTTAGAGCGATGTTAGTGCCATGTCAGTGTCATGTCAGTGTCATGTTAGTGCCATGTTAGTGCCATGTTAGTGCCATGTATTGTCATGTCAGTGTCATGTTAGTGATGTATTAGTGCCATGTTAGTGCCATGTAAGTGTCATGTCAGTGTCATGTTAGTGCCATGTTAGTGCCATGTTAGTGTCATGTTAGTGACGTATTAGTGCCATGTTAGTGCCATGTTAGTGCCATGTCATTGTCATGTTAGTGCCATGTTAGTGTCATGTTAGTGCCATGTTAGTGTCATGTTAGTGCCATGTTAGTGTCATGTTAGTGCCATGTCAGTGTCATGTCATTGTCATGTTAGTTCCATGTTAGTGTCATGTTAGTGCCATGTTAGTGTCATGTTAGTGCCATGTTAGTGTCATGTTAGTGCCATGTCAGTGTCATGTCAGTGTCATGTTAGTGTCATGTTAGTGTCATGTTAGTGCCATGTCAGTGTCATGTCATTGTCATGTTAGTGCCATGTCATTGTCATGTTAGTGCCATGTTAGTGTCATGTCATTGTCATGTTAGTGCCATGTTAGTGTCATGTTGGTGTCATGTTAGTGCCATGTTAGTGTCATGTTAGTGTCATGTCATTGTCATGTTAGTGCCATGTTAGTGTCATGTTAGTGTCATGTCATTGTCATGTTAGTGTCATGTTAGTGCCATGTCATTGTCATGTTAGTGTCATGTTAGTGTCATGTTAGTGCCATGTTAGTGCAATGTCAGTGCCATGTCACTGTCATGTTAGTGCCATGTCATTGTCATGTTAGTGCCATGTTAGTGTCATGTTAGTGCCATGTCATAGTCATGTTAGTGTCATGTTATTGCCATGTTAGTGCCATGTCAGTGCCATGTCATTGTCATGTTAGTGCCATGTCATTGTCATGTCATTGTCATTGTCATGTTAGTGCCATGTTATTGTCATGTTAGTGCCATGTTAGTGACATGTCAGTGTCATGTTAGTGTCATGTTAGTGCCATGTCAGTGCCATGTCATTGTCATGTTAGTGCCATGTCATTGTCATGTCATTGTCATGTTAGTGTCATGTTAGTGCCATGTTAGTGCCATGTTAGTGCCATGTCATTGTCATGTTAGTGTCATGTTAGTGTCATGTTAGTGCCATGTTAGTGCCATGTCAGTGCCATGTCATTGTCATGTTAGTGCCATGTCATTGTCATGTCAGTGTCATGTTAGTGTCATGTTAGTGTCATGTTAGTGCCATGTTAGTGCCATGTCAGTGTCATGTCAGTGTCATGGTAGTGCCATGTTAGTGCCATGTTAGTGTCATGTCAGTGTCATGTTAGTGTCATGTCAGTGTCATGTTAGTGCCATGTTAGAGCCATGTCAGTGTCATGTCATTGTCATGTTAGTGCCATGTTAGTGTCATGTCATTGTCATGTTAGTGACGTATTAGTGCCATGTTAGTGCAATGTTAGTGCCATGTTAGTGTCATGTCAGTGTCATGTTAGTGACGTATTAGTGCCATGTTAGTGCCATGTTAGTGTCATGTCAGTGTCATGTTAGTGCCATATTAGTGCCATGTTAGTGTCATGCTAGTGACGTATTAGTGCCATGTTAGTGCCATGTTAGAGCCATGTCAGTGTCATGTTAGTGCCATGTTAGAGCCATGTCAGTGTCATGTCATTGTCATGTTAGTGCCATGTTAGTGTCATGTCATTGTCATGTTAGTGCCATGTCAGTGTCATGTTAGTGCCATGTTAATGCCATGTTAGTGCCATGTTAGTGTCATGTCATTGTCATGTTAGTGCCATGTCATTGTCATGTTAGTACCATGTTAGTGTCATGTTAGTGCCATGTTAGTGCCATGTTAGTGTCATGTCATTGTCATGTTAGTGCCATGTCATTGTCATGTTAGTGCCATGTTAGTGTCATGTTAGTGCCATGTTAGTGTCATGTTAGTGCCATGTCAGTGTCATGTTAGTGTCATGTTAGTGCCATGTTAGTGCCATGTTAGTGCCATGTTAGTGCCATGTTAGTGTCATGTCAGTGCCATGTCAGTGTCATGTCAGTGTCATGTTAGTGCCATGTTAGAGCCATATCAGTGTCATGTCATTGTCATGTTAGTTCCATGTTAGTGTCATGTTAGTGCCATGTTAGTGTCATGTTAGTGCCATGTTAGTGTCATGTTAGTGCCATGTCAGTGTCATGTTAGTGTCATGTTAGTGCCATGTTAGTGCCATGTTAGTGCCATGTTAGTGTCATGTTAGTGCCATGTCATTGTCATGTTAGTGTCATGTTAGTGTCATAATAGTGCCATGTTAGTGCCATGTCACTGTCATGTTAGTGCCATGTCATTGTCATGTTAATGTCATGTTAGTGCCATGTAAGTGCAATGTTAGTGTCATGTTAGTGCCATGTCATTGTCATGTTAGTGCCATGTTAGTGCCATGTCAGTGCCATGTCATTGTCATGTTAGTGTCATGTTAGTGCCATGTTAGTGCCATGTCAGTGCCATGTCATTGTCATGTTAGTGCCATGTCATTGTCATGTCATTGTCATGTTAGTGTCATGTTAGTGTCATGTTAGTGCCATGTCATTGTCATGTTAGTGTCATGTTAGTGTCATGTTAGTGTCATGTTAGTGCCATGTTAGTGTCATGTTAGTGCCATGTTAGTGCCATGTTAGCGTCATGTTAGTGCCAGGTCATTGTCATGTTAGTGTCATGTTAGTGTCATGTCAGTGCCATGTCATTATCATGTTAGTGCCATGTCATTGTCATGTCATTGTCATTGTCATGTTAGTGCCATGTTATTGTCATGTTAGTGCCATGTCATTGTCATGTTAGTGTCATGTTAGTGTCATGTTAGTGCCATGTTAGTGCCATGTCAGTGTCATGTTAGTGTCATGTTAGTGCCATGTCAGTGCCATGTCATTGTCATGTTAGTGCCATGTCATTGTCATGTCATTGTCATGTTAGTGTCATGTTAGTGCCATGTTAGTGTCATGTTAGTGCCATGTCATTGTCATGTTAGTGTCATGTTAGTGTCATGTTAGTGCCATGTTAGTGCCATGTCAGTGCCATGTCAGTGCCATGTCATTGTCACGTTAGTGCCATGTCAGTGCCATGTCATTGTCATGTTAGTGCCATGTCATTGTCATTTCATTGTCATGTTAGTGTCATGTTAGTGTCATGTTAGTGTCATGTTAGTGCCGTGTTAGTGCCATGTCAGTGTCATGTTAGTGACGTATTAGTGCCATGTTAGTGCCATGTTAGAGCGATGTTAGTGCCATGTCAGTGTCATGTCAGTGTCATGTTAGTGCCATGTTAGTGTCATGTCAGTGTCATGTCAGTGTCATGTTAGTGCCATGTTAGAGCCATGTCAGTGTCATGTCTTTGTCATGTTAGTGCCATGTTAGTGTCATGTCATTGTCATGTTAGTGCCATGTTAGTGCCATGTTAGTGTCATGTTAGTGACGTATTAGTGCCATGTTAGTGCAATGTTAGTGCCATGTTAGTGTCATGTTAGTGACGTATTAGTGCCATGTTAATGCCATGTTAGTGTCATGTCAGTGTCATGTTAGTGCCATGTTAGTGTCATGTCATTGTCATGTTAGTGCCATGTTAGTGTCATGTTGGTGTCATGTTAGTGCCATGTTAGTGTCATGTTAGTGTCACGTCATTGTCATGTTAGTGCCATGTTAGTGTCATGTTAGTGTCATGTCATTGTCATGTTAGTGTCATGTTAGTGCCATGTCATTGTCATGTTAGTGTCATGTTAGTGTCATGTTAGTGCCATGTTAGTGCAATGTCAGTGCCATGTCACTGTCATGTTAGTGCCATGTCATTGTCATGTTAGTGCCATGTTAGTGTCATGTTAGTGCCATGTCATAGTCATGTTAGTGTCATGTTATTGCCATGTTAGTGCCATGTCAGTGCCATGTCATTGTCATGTTAGTGCCATGTCATTGTCATGTCATTGTCATTGTCATGTTAGTGCCATGTTATTGTCATGTTAGTGCCATGGCATTGTCATGTTAGTGTCATGTTAGTGTCATGTTAGTGCCATGTTAGTGACATGTCAGTGTCATGTTAGTGCCATGTCATAGTCATGTTAGTGTCATGTTATTGCCATGTTAGTGCCATGTCAGTGCCATGTCATTGTCATGTTAGTGCCATGTCATTGTCATGTCATTGTCATTGTCATGTTAGTGCCATGTTATTGTCATGTTAGTGCCATGGCATTGTCATGTTAGTGTCATGTTAGTGTCATGTTAGTGCCATGTTAGTGACATGTCAGTGTCATGTTAGTGTCATGTTAGTGCCATGTCAGTGCCATGTCATTGTCATGTTAGTGCCATGTCATTGTCATGTCATTGTCATGTTAGTGTCATGTTAGTGCCATGTTAGTGCCATGTTAGTGCCATGTCATTGTCATGTTAGTGTCATGTTAGTGTCATGTTAGTGCCATGTTAGTGCCATGTCAGTGCCATGTCATTGTCATGTTAGTGCCATGTCATTGTCATGTCAGTGTCATGTTAGTGTCATGTTAGTGTCATGTTAGTGCCATGTTAGTGCCATGTCAGTGTCATGTCAGTGTCATGTTAGTGCCATGTTAGTGCCATGTTAGTGTCATGTCAGTGTCATGTTAGTGTCATGTCAGTGTCATGTTAGTGCCATGTTAGAGCCATGTCAGTGTCATGTCATTGTCATGTTAGTGCCATGTTAGTGTCATGTCATTGTCATGTTAGTGACGTATTAGTGCCATGTTAGTGCAATGTTAGTGCCATGTTAGTGTCATGTCAGTGTCATGTTAGTGACGTATTAGTGCCATGTTAGTGCCATGTTAGTGTCATGTCAGTGTCATGTTAGTGCCATGTTAGTGCCATGTTAGTGTCATGTTAGTGACGTATTAATGCCATGTTAGTGCCATGTTAGAGCCATGTCAGTGTCATGTTAGTGCCATGTTAGAGCCATGTCAGTGTCATGTCATTGTCATGTTAGTGCCATGTTAGTGTCATGTCATTGTCATGTTAGTGCCATGTCAGTGTCATGTTAGTGCCATGTTAATGCCATGTTAGTGCCATGTTAGTGTCATGTCATTGTCATGTTAGTGCCATGTCATTGTCATGTTAGTACCATGTTAGTGTCATGTTAGTGCCATGTTAGTGCCATGTTAGTGTCATGTCATTGTCATGTTAGTGCCATGTCATTGTCATGTTAGTGCCATGTTAGTGTCATGTTAGTGCCATGTTAGTGTCATGTTAGTGCCATGTCAGTGTCATGTTAGTGTCATGTTAGTGCCATGTTAGTGCCATGTTAGTGCCATGTTAGTGCCATGTTAGTGTCATGTCAGTGCCATGTCAGTGTCATGTCAGTGTCATGTTAGTGCCATGTTAGAGCCATATCAGTGTCATGTCATTGTCATGTTAGTTCCATGTTAGTGTCATGTTAGTGCCATGTTAGTGTCATGTTAGTGCCATGTTAGTGTCATGTTAGTGCCATGTCAGTGTCATGTTAGTGTCATGTTAGTGCCATGTTAGTGCCATGTTAGTGCCATGTTAGTGTCATGTTAGTGCCATGTCATTGTCATGTTAGTGTCATGTTAGTGTCATAATAGTGCCATGTTAGTGCCATGTCACTGTCATGTTAGTGCCATGTCATTGTCATGTTAATGTCATGTTAGTGCCATGTAAGTGCAATGTTAGTGTCATGTTAGTGCCATGTCATTGTCATGTTAGTGCCATGTTAGTGCCATGTCAGTGCCATGTCATTGTCATGTTAGTGTCATGTTAGTGCCATGTTAGTGCCATGTCAGTGCCATGTCATTGTCATGTTAGTGCCATGTCATTGTCATGTCATTGTCATGTTAGTGTCATGTTAGTGTCATGTTAGTGCCATGTCATTGTCATGTTAGTGTCATGTTAGTGTCATGTTAGTGTCATGTTAGTGCCATGTTAGTGTCATGTTAGTGCCATGTTAGTGCCATGTTAGCGTCATGTTAGTGCCAGGTCATTGTCATGTTAGTGTCATGTTAGTGTCATGTCAGTGCCATGTCATTATCATGTTAGTGCCATGTCATTGTCATGTCATTGTCATTGTCATGTTAGTGCCATGTTATTGTCATGTTAGTGCCATGTCATTGTCATGTTAGTGTCATGTTAGTGTCATGTTAGTGCCATGTTAGTGCCATGTCAGTGTCATGTTAGTGTCATGTTAGTGCCATGTCAGTGCCATGTCATTGTCATGTTAGTGCCATGTCATTGTCATGTCATTGTCATGTTAGTGTCATGTTAGTGTCATGTTAGTGCCATGTTAGTGTCATGTTAGTGCCATGTCATTGTCATGTTAGTGTCATGTTAGTGTCATGTTAGTGCCATGTTAGTGCCATGTCAGTGCCATGTCAGTGCCATGTCATTGTCACGTTAGTGCCATGTCAGTGCCATGTCATTGTCATGTTAGTGCCATGTCATTGTCATGTCATTGTCATGTTAGTGTCATGTTAGTGTCATGTTAGTGTCATGTTAGTGCCGTGTTAGTGCCATGTCAGTGTCATGTTAGTGACGTATTAGTGCCATGTTAGTGCCATGTTAGAGCGATGTTAGTGCCATGTCAGTGTCATGTCAGTGTCATGTTAGTGCCATGTTAGTGTCATGTCAGTGTCATGTCAGTGTCATGTTAGTGCCATGTTAGAGCCATGTCAGTGTCATGTCTTTGTCATGTTAGTGCCATGTTAGTGTCATGTCATTGTCATGTTAGTGCCATGTTAGTGCCATGTTAGTGTCATGTTAGTGACGTATTAGTGCCATGTTAGTGCAATGTTAGTGCCATGTTAGTGTCATGTTAGTGACGTATTAGTGCCATGTTAATGCCATGTTAGTGTCATGTCAGTGTCATGTTAGTGCCATGTTAGTGCCATGTTAGTGTCATGTTAGTGTCATGTTAGTGACGTATTAGTGCCATGTTAGTGCCATGTTAGAGCCATGTCAGTGTCATGTTAGTGCCATGTTAGAGCCATGTCAGTGTCATGTCATTGTCATGTTAGTGCCATGTTAGTGTCATGTCATTGTCATGTTAGTGCCATGTCAGTGTCATGTTAGTGCCATGTTAGTGCCATGTTAGTGCCATGTTAGTGTCATGTCATTGTCATGTTAGTGCCATGTCATTGTCATGTTAGTGCCATGTTAGTGTCATGTTAGTGCCATGTTAGTGCCATGTTAGTGTCATGTCATTGTCATGTTAGTGCCATGTCATTGTCATGTTAGTGCCATGTTAGTGTCATGTTAGTGCCATGTTAGTGTCATGTCATTGCCATGTCAGTGTCATGTCAGTGTCATGTTAGTGTCATGTTAGAGCCATGTCAGTGTCATGTCATTGTCATGTTAGTGCCATGTTAGTGTAATGTCATTGTCATGTTAGTGACGTATTAGTGCCATGTTAGTGCCATGTTAGAGCGATGTTAGTGCCATTTCAGTGTCATGTCAGTGTCATGTTAGTGCCATGTTAGTGCCATGTTAGTGCCATGTTAGTGTCGTATTAGTGTCGTATTAGTGACGTATTAGTGCCATGTTAGTGTAATGTCAGTGTCATGTTAGTGACGTATTAGTGCCATGTTAGTGCCATGTTAGTGTCATGTCAGTGTCATGTTGGTGCCATGTTAGTGCCATGTTAGTGTCATGTTAGTGACGTATTAGTGCCATGTTAGTGCCATGTTAGTGCCATGTTAGTGTCATGTTAGTGCCATGTCAGTGTCATGTTAGTGTCATGTTAGTGCCATGTTAGTGCCATGTTAGTGCCATGTTAGTGTCATGTTAGTGCCATGTCATTGTCATGTTAGTGTCATGTTAGTGTCATGTTAGTGCCATGTTAGTGCCATGTCATTGTCATGTTAGTGCCATGTCATTGTCATGTTAATGTCATGTTAGTGCCATGTTAGTGCAATGTTAGTGTCATGTTAGTGCCATGTCATTGTCATGTTAGTGCCATGTTAGTGCCATGTCAGTGCCATGTCATTGTCATGTTAGTGTCATGTTAGTGCCATGTCAGTGCCATGTCATTGTCATGTTAGTGCCATGTCATTGTCATGTCATTGTCATGTTAGTGTCATGTTAGTGTCATGTTAGTGCCATGTCATTGTCATGTTAGTGTCATGTTAGTGTCATGTTAGTGCCATGTTAGTGTCATGTTAGTGCCATGTTAGTGCCATGTTAGTGTCATGTTAGTGCCAGGTCATTGTCATGTTAGTGTCATGTTAGTGTCATGTCAGTGCCATGTCATTATCATGTTAGTGCCATGTCATTGTCATGTCATTGTCATTGTCATGTTAGTGCCATGTTATTGTCATGTTAGTGCCATGTCATTCTCATGTTAGTGTCATGTTAGTGTCATGTTAGTGCCATGTTAGTGCCATGTCAGTCTCATGTTAGTGTCATGTTAGTGCCATGTCAGTGCCATGTCATTGTCATGTTAGTGCCATGTCATTGTCATGTCATTGTCATGTTAGTGTCATGTTAGTGTCATGTTAGTGCCATGTTAGTGTCATGTTAGTGCCATGTCATTGTCATGTTAGTGTCATGTTAGTGTCATGTTAGTGCCATGTTAGTGCCATGTCAGTGCCATGTCAGTGCCATGTCATTGTCACGTTAGTGCCATGTCAGTGCCATGTCATTGTCATGTTAGTGCCATGTCATTGTCATGTCATTGTCATGTTAGTGTCATGTTAGTGTCATGTTAGTGCCATGTTAGAGCGATGTTAGTGCCATGTCAGTGTCATGTCAGTGTCATGTTAGTGCCATGTTAGTGTCATGTCAGTGTCATGTCAGTGTCATGTTAGTGCCATGTTAGAGCCATGTCAGTGTCATGTCTTTGTCATGTTAGTGCCATGTTAGTGTCATGTCATTGTCATGTTAGTGCCATGTTAGTGCCATGTTAGTGTCATGTTAGTGACGTATTAGTGCCATGTTAGTGCAATGTTAGTGCCATGTTAGTGTCATGTTAGTGACGTATTAGTGCCATGTTAATGCCATGTTAGTGTCATGTCAGTGTCATGTTAGTGCCATGTTAGTGCCATGTTAGTGTCATGTTAGTGTCATGTTAGTGACGTATTAGTGCCATGTTAGTGCCATGTTAGAGCCATGTCAGTGTCATGTTAGTGCCATGTTAGAGCCATGTCAGTGTCATGTCATTGTCATGTTAGTGCCATGTTAGTGTCATGTCATTGTCATGTTAGTGCCATGTCAGTGTCATGTTAGTGCCATGTTAGTGCCATGTTAGTGCCATGTTAGTGTCATGTCATTGTCATGTTAGTGCCATGTCATTGTCATGTTAGTGCCATGTTAGTGTCATGTTAGTGCCATGTTAGTGCCATGTTAGTGTCATGTCATTGTCATGTTAGTGCCATGTCATTGTCATGTTAGTGCCATGTTAGTGTCATGTTAGTGCCATGTTAGTGTCATGTCATTGCCATGTCAGTGTCATGTCAGTGTCATGTTAGTGTCATGTTAGAGCCATGTCAGTGTCATGTCATTGTCATGTTAGTGCCATGTTAGTGTAATGTCATTGTCATGTTAGTGACGTATTAGTGCCATGTTAGTGCCATGTTAGAGCGATGTTAGTGCCATTTCAGTGTCATGTCAGTGTCATGTTAGTGCCATGTTAGTGCCATGTTAGTGCCATGTTAGTGTCGTATTAGTGTCGTATTAGTGACGTATTAGTGCCATGTTAGTGTAATGTCAGTGTCATGTTAGTGACGTATTAGTGCCATGTTAGTGCCATGTTAGTGTCATGTCAGTGTCATGTTGGTGCCATGTTAGTGCCATGTTAGTGTCATGTTAGTGACGTATTAGTGCCATGTTAGTGCCATGTTAGTGCCATGTTAGTGTCATGTTAGTGCCATGTCAGTGTCATGTTAGTGTCATGTTAGTGCCATGTTAGTGCCATGTTAGTGCCATGTTAGTGTCATGTTAGTGCCATGTCATTGTCATGTTAGTGTCATGTTAGTGTCATGTTAGTGCCATGTTAGTGCCATGTCATTGTCATGTTAGTGCCATGTCATTGTCATGTTAATGTCATGTTAGTGCCATGTTAGTGCAATGTTAGTGTCATGTTAGTGCCATGTCATTGTCATGTTAGTGCCATGTTAGTGCCATGTCAGTGCCATGTCATTGTCATGTTAGTGTCATGTTAGTGCCATGTCAGTGCCATGTCATTGTCATGTTAGTGCCATGTCATTGTCATGTCATTGTCATGTTAGTGTCATGTTAGTGTCATGTTAGTGCCATGTCATTGTCATGTTAGTGTCATGTTAGTGTCATGTTAGTGCCATGTTAGTGTCATGTTAGTGCCATGTTAGTGCCATGTTAGTGTCATGTTAGTGCCAGGTCATTGTCATGTTAGTGTCATGTTAGTGTCATGTCAGTGCCATGTCATTATCATGTTAGTGCCATGTCATTGTCATGTCATTGTCATTGTCATGTTAGTGCCATGTTATTGTCATGTTAGTGCCATGTCATTCTCATGTTAGTGTCATGTTAGTGTCATGTTAGTGCCATGTTAGTGCCATGTCAGTCTCATGTTAGTGTCATGTTAGTGCCATGTCAGTGCCATGTCATTGTCATGTTAGTGCCATGTCATTGTCATGTCATTGTCATGTTAGTGTCATGTTAGTGTCATGTTAGTGCCATGTTAGTGTCATGTCATTGTCATGTTAGTGCCATGTCATTGTCATGTTAGTGCCATGTTAGTGTCATGTTAGTGCCATGTTAGTGCCATGTTAGTGTCATGTCATTGTCATGTTAGTGCCATTTCATTGTCATGTTAGTGCCATGTTAGTGTCATGTTAGTGCCATGTTAGTGTCATGTCATTGCCATGTCAGTGTCATGTCAGTGTCATGTTAGTGTCATGTTAGAGCCATGTCAGTGTCATGTCATTGTCATGTTAGTGACGTATTAGTGCCATGTTAGTGCCATGTTAGAGCGATGTTAGTGCCATTTCAGTGTCATGTCAGTGTCATGTTAGTGCCATGTTAGTGCCATGTTAGTGCCATGTTAGTGTCGTATTAGTGTCGTATTAGTGACGTATTAGTGCCATGTTAGTGTAATGTCAGTGTCATGTTAGTGACGTATTAGTGCCATGTTAGTGCCATGTTAGTGTCATGTCAGTGTCATGTTGGTGCCATGTTAGTGCCATGTTAGTGTCATGTTAGTGACGTATTAGTGCCATGTTAGTGCCATGTTAGTGCCATGTTAGTGTCATGTTAGTGCCATGTCAGTGTCATGTTAGTGTCATGTTAGTGCCATGTTAGTGCCATGTTAGTGCCATGTTAGTGTCATGTTAGTGCCATGTCATTGTCATGTTAGTGTCATGTTAGTGTCATGTTAGTGCCATGTTAGTGCCATGTCATTGTCATGTTAGTGCCATGTCATTGTCATGTTAATGTCATGTTAGTGCCATGTTAGTGCAATGTTAGTGTCATGTTAGTGCCATGTCATTGTCATGTTAGTGCCATGTTAGTGCCATGTCAGTGCCATGTCATTGTCATGTTAGTGTCATGTTAGTGCCATGTCAGTGCCATGTCATTGTCATGTTAGTGCCATGTCATTGTCATGTCATTGTCATGTTAGTGTCATGTTAGTGTCATGTTAGTGCCATGTCATTGTCATGTTAGTGTCATGTTAGTGTCATGTTAGTGCCATGTTAGTGTCATGTTAGTGCCATGTTAGTGCCATGTTAGTGTCATGTTAGTGCCAGGTCATTGTCATGTTAGTGTCATGTTAGTGTCATGTCAGTGCCATGTCATTATCATGTTAGTGCCATGTCATTGTCATGTCATTGTCATTGTCATGTTAGTGCCATGTTATTGTCATGTTAGTGCCATGTCATTCTCATGTTAGTGTCATGTTAGTGTCATGTTAGTGCCATGTTAGTGCCATGTCAGTCTCATGTTAGTGTCATGTTAGTGCCATGTCAGTGCCATGTCATTGTCATGTTAGTGCCATGTCATTGTCATGTCATTGTCATGTTAGTGTCATGTTAGTGTCATGTTAGTGCCATGTTAGTGTCATGTTAGTGCCATGTCATTGTCATGTTAGTGTCATGTTAGTGTCATGTTAGTGCCATGTTAGTGCCATGTCAGTGCCATGTCAGTGCCATGTCATTGTCACGTTAGTGCCATGTCAGTGCCATGTCATTGTCATGTTAGTGCCATGTCATTGTCATGTCATTGTCATGTTAGTGTCATGTTAGTGTCATGTTAGTGTCATGTTAGTGTCATGTTAGTGCCGTGTTAGTGCCATGTCAGTGTCATGTTAGTGACGTATTAGTGCCATGTTAGTGCCATGTTAGAGCGATGTTAGTGCCATGTCAGTGTCATGTCAGTGTCATGTTAGTGCCATGTTAGTGTCATGTCAGTGTCATGTCAGTGTCATGTTAGTGCCATGTTAGAGCCATGTCAGTGTCATGTCTTTGTCATGTTAGTGCCATGTTAGTGTCATGTCATTGTCATGTTAGTGCCATGTTAGTGCCATGTTAGTGTCATGTTAGTGACGTATTAGTGCCATGTTAGTGCAATGTTAGTGCCATGTTAGTGTCATGTCATTGTCATGTTAGTGCCATGTTAGTGTCATGTTGGTGTCATGTTAGTGCCATGTTAGTGTCATGTTAGTGTCATGTCATTGTCATGTTAGTGCCATGTTAGTGTCATGTTAGTGTCATGTCATTGTCATGTTAGTGTCATGTTAGTGCCATGTCATTGTCATGTTAGTGTCATGTTAGTGTCATGTTAGTGCCATGTTAGTGCAATGTCAGTGCCATGTCACTGTCATGTTAGTGCCATGTCATTGTCATGTTAGTGCCATGTTAGTGTCATGTTAGTGCCATGTCATAGTCATGTTAGTGTCATGTTATTGCCATGTTAGTGCCATGTCAGTGCCATGTCATTGTCATGTTAGTGCCATGTCATTGTCATGTCATTGTCATTGTCATGTTAGTGCCATGTTATTGTCATGTTAGTGCCATGGCATTGTCATGTTAGTGTCATGTTAGTGTCATGTTAGTGCCATGTTAGTGACATGTCAGTGTCATGTTAGTGCCATGTCATAGTCATGTTAGTGTCATGTTATTGCCATGTTAGTGCCATGTCAGTGCCATGTCATTGTCATGTTAGTGCCATGTCATTGTCATGTCATTGTCATTGTCATGTTAGTGCCATGTTATTGTCATGTTAGTGCCATGGCATTGTCATGTTAGTGTCATGTTAGTGTCATGTTAGTGCCATGTTAGTGACATGTCAGTGTCATGTTAGTGTCATGTTAGTGCCATGTCAGTGCCATGTCATTGTCATGTTAGTGCCATGTCATTGTCATGTCATTGTCATGTTAGTGTCATGTTAGTGCCATGTTAGTGCCATGTTAGTGCCATGTCATTGTCATGTTAGTGTCATGTTAGTGTCATGTTAGTGCCATGTTAGTGCCATGTCAGTGCCATGTCATTGTCATGTTAGTGCCATGTCATTGTCATGTCAGTGTCATGTTAGTGTCATGTTAGTGTCATGTTAGTGCCATGTTAGTGCCATGTCAGTGTCATGTCAGTGTCATGTTAGTGCCATGTTAGTGCCATGTTAGTGTCATGTCAGTGTCATGTTAGTGTCATGTCAGTGTCATGTTAGTGCCATGTTAGAGCCATGTCAGTGTCATGTCATTGTCATGTTAGTGCCATGTTAGTGTCATGTCATTGTCATGTTAGTGACGTATTAGTGCCATGTTAGTGACGTATTAGTGCCATGTTAGTGCCATGTTAGTGTCATGTCAGTGTCATGTTAGTGCCATGTTAGTGCCATGTTAGTGTCATGTTAGTGACGTATTAGTGCCATGTTAGTGCCATGTTAGAGCCATGTCAGTGTCATGTTAGTGCCATGTTAGAGCCATGTCAGTGTCATGTCATTGTCATGTTAGTGCCATGTTAGTGTCATGTCATTGTCATGTTAGTGCCATGTCAGTGTCATGTTAGTGCCATGTTAATGCCATGTTAGTGCCATGTTAGTGTCATGTCATTGTCATGTTAGTGCCATGTCATTGTCATGTTAGTACCATGTTAGTGTCATGTTAGTGCCATGTTAGTGCCATGTTAGTGTCATGTCATTGTCATGTTAGTGCCATGTCATTGTCATGTTAGTGCCATGTTAGTGTCATGTTAGTGCCATGTTAGTGTCATGTTAGTGCCATGTCAGTGTCATGTTAGTGTCATGTTAGTGCCATGTTAGTGCCATGTTAGTGCCATGTTAGTGCCATGTTAGTGTCATGTCAGTGCCATGTCAGTGTCATGTCAGTGTCATGTTAGTGCCATGTTAGAGCCATATCAGTGTCATGTCATTGTCATGTTAGTTCCATGTTAGTGTCATGTTAGTGCCATGTTAGTGTCATGTTAGTGCCATGTTAGTGTCATGTTAGTGCCATGTCAGTGTCATGTTAGTGTCATGTTAGTGCCATGTTAGTGCCATGTTAGTGCCATGTTAGTGTCATGTTAGTGCCATGTCATTGTCATGTTAGTGTCATGTTAGTGTCATAATAGTGCCATGTTAGTGCCATGTCACTGTCATGTTAGTGCCATGTCATTGTCATGTTAATGTCATGTTAGTGCCATGTAAGTGCAATGTTAGTGTCATGTTAGTGCCATGTCATTGTCATGTTAGTGCCATGTTAGTGCCATGTCAGTGCCATGTCATTGTCATGTTAGTGTCATGTTAGTGCCATGTTAGTGCCATGTCAGTGCCATGTCATTGTCATGTTAGTGCCATGTCATTGTCATGTCATTGTCATGTTAGTGTCATGTTAGTGTCATGTTAGTGCCATGTCATTGTCATGTTAGTGTCATGTTAGTGTCATGTTAGTGTCATGTTAGTGCCATGTTAGTGTCATGTTAGTGCCATGTTAGTGCCATGTTAGCGTCATGTTAGTGCCAGGTCATTGTCATGTTAGTGTCATGTTAGTGTCATGTCAGTGCCATGTCATTATCATGTTAGTGCCATGTCATTGTCATGTCATTGTCATTGTCATGTTAGTGCCATGTTATTGTCATGTTAGTGCCATGTCATTGTCATGTTAGTGTCATGTTAGTGTCATGTTAGTGCCATGTTAGTGCCATGTCAGTGTCATGTTAGTGTCATGTTAGTGCCATGTCAGTGCCATGTCATTGTCATGTTAGTGCCATGTCATTGTCATGTCATTGTCATGTTAGTGTCATGTTAGTGTCATGTTAGTGCCATGTTAGTGTCATGTTAGTGCCATGTCATTGTCATGTTAGTGTCATGTTAGTGTCATGTTAGTGCCATGTTAGTGCCATGTCAGTGCCATGTCAGTGCCATGTCATTGTCACGTTAGTGCCATGTCAGTGCCATGTCATTGTCATGTTAGTGCCATGTCATTGTCATGTCATTGTCATGTTAGTGTCATGTTAGTGTCATGTTAGTGTCATGTTAGTGCCGTGTTAGTGCCATGTCAGTGTCATGTTAGTGACGTATTAGTGCCATGTTAGTGCCATGTTAGAGCGATGTTAGTGCCATGTCAGTGTCATGTCAGTGTCATGTTAGTGCCATGTTAGTGTCATGTCAGTGTCATGTCAGTGTCATGTTAGTGCCATGTTAGAGCCATGTCAGTGTCATGTCTTTGTCATGTTAGTGCCATGTTAGTGTCATGTCATTGTCATGTTAGTGCCATGTTAGTGCCATGTTAGTGTCATGTTAGTGACGTATTAGTGCCATGTTAGTGCAATGTTAGTGCCATGTTAGTGTCATGTTAGTGACGTATTAGTGCCATGTTAATGCCATGTTAGTGTCATGTCAGTGTCATGTTAGTGCCATGTTAGTGCCATGTTAGTGTCATGTTAGTGTCATGTTAGTGACGTATTAGTGCCATGTTAGTGCCATGTTAGAGCCATGTCAGTGTCATGTTAGTGCCATGTTAGAGCCATGTCAGTGTCATGTCATTGTCATGTTAGTGCCATGTTAGTGTCATGTCATTGTCATGTTAGTGCCATGTCAGTGTCATGTTAGTGCCATGTTAGTGCCATGTTAGTGCCATGTTAGTGTCATGTCATTGTCATGTTAGTGCCATGTCATTGTCATGTTAGTGCCATGTTAGTGTCATGTTAGTGCCATGTTAGTGCCATGTTAGTGTCATGTCATTGTCATGTTAGTGCCATGTCATTGTCATGTTAGTGCCATGTTAGTGTCATGTTAGTGCCATGTTAGTGTCATGTCATTGCCATGTCAGTGTCATGTCAGTGTCATGTTAGTGTCATGTTAGAGCCATGTCAGTGTCATGTCATTGTCATGTTAGTGCCATGTTAGTGTAATGTCATTGTCATGTTAGTGACGTATTAGTGCCATGTTAGTGCCATGTTAGAGCGATGTTAGTGCCATTTCAGTGTCATGTCAGTGTCATGTTAGTGCCATGTTAGTGCCATGTTAGTGCCATGTTAGTGTCGTATTAGTGTCGTATTAGTGACGTATTAGTGCCATGTTAGTGTAATGTCAGTGTCATGTTAGTGACGTATTAGTGCCATGTTAGTGCCATGTTAGTGTCATGTCAGTGTCATGTTGGTGCCATGTTAGTGCCATGTTAGTGTCATGTTAGTGACGTATTAGTGCCATGTTAGTGCCATGTTAGAGCCATGTCAGTGTCATGTTAGTGTCATGTTAGTGCCATGTTAGTGTCATGTTAGTGCCATGTTAGTGTCATGTTAGTGCCATGTCAGTGTCATGTTAGTGTCATGTTAGTGCCATGTTAGTGCCATGTTAGTGCCATGTTAGTGTCATGTTAGTGCCATGTCATTGTCATGTTAGTGTCATGTTAGTGTCATGTTAGTGCCATGTTAGTGCCATGTCATTGTCATGTTAGTGCCATGTCATTGTCATGTTAATGTCATGTTAGTGCCATGTTAGTGCAATGTTAGTGTCATGTTAGTGCCATGTCATTGTCATGTTAGTGCCATGTTAGTGCCATGTCAGTGCCATGTCATTGTCATGTTAGTGTCATGTTAGTGCCATGTCAGTGCCATGTCATTGTCATGTTAGTGCCATGTCATTGTCATGTCATTGTCATGTTAGTGTCATGTTAGTGTCATGTTAGTGCCATGTCATTGTCATGTTAGTGTCATGTTAGTGTCATGTTAGTGCCATGTTAGTGTCATGTTAGTGCCATGTTAGTGCCATGTTAGTGTCATGTTAGTGCCAGGTCATTGTCATGTTAGTGTCATGTTAGTGTCATGTCAGTGCCATGTCATTATCATGTTAGTGCCATGTCATTGTCATGTCATTGTCATTGTCATGTTAGTGCCATGTTATTGTCATGTTAGTGCCATGTCATTCTCATGTTAGTGTCATGTTAGTGTCATGTTAGTGCCATGTTAGTGCCATGTCAGTCTCATGTTAGTGTCATGTTAGTGCCATGTCAGTGCCATGTCATTGTCATGTTAGTGCCATGTCATTGTCATGTCATTGTCATGTTAGTGTCATGTTAGTGTCATGTTAGTGCCATGTTAGTGTAATGTTAGTGCCATGTCATTGTCATGTTAGTGTCATGTTAGTGTCATGTTAGTGCCATGTTAGTGCCATGTCAGTGCCATGTCAGTGTCATGTCAGTGTCATGTTAGTGCCATGTTAGTGTCATGTCAGTGTCATGTCAGTGTCATGTTAGTGCCATGTTAGAGCCATGTCAGTGTCATGTCTTTGTCATGTTAGTGCCATGTTAGTGTCATGTCATTGTCATGTTAGTGCCATGTTAGTGCCATGTTAGTGTCATGTTAGTGACGTATTAGTGCCATGTTAGTGCAATGTTAGTGCCATGTTAGTGTCATGTTAGTGACGTATTAGTGCCATGTTAATGCCATGTTAGTGTCATGTCAGTGTCATGTTAGTGCCATGTTAGTGCCATGTTAGTGTCATGTTAGTGTCATGTTAGTGACGTATTAGTGCCATGTTAGTGCCATGTTAGAGCCATGTCAGTGTCATGTTAGTGCCATGTTAGAGCCATGTCAGTGTCATGTCATTGTCATGTTAGTGCCATGTTAGTGTCATGTCATTGTCATGTTAGTGCCATGTCAGTGTCATGTTAGTGCCATGTTAGTGCCATGTTAGTGCCATGTTAGTGTCATGTCATTGTCATGTTAGTGCCATGTCATTGTCATGTTAGTGCCATGTTAGTGTCATGTTAGTGCCATGTTAGTGCCATGTTAGTGTCATGTCATTGTCATGTTAGTGCCATGTCATTGTCATGTTAGTGCCATGTTAGTGTCATGTTAGTGCCATGTTAGTGTCATGTCATTGCCATGTCAGTGTCATGTCAGTGTCATGTTAGTGTCATGTTAGAGCCATGTCAGTGTCATGTCATTGTCATGTTAGTGCCATGTTAGTGTAATGTCATTGTCATGTTAGTGACGTATTAGTGCCATGTTAGTGCCATGTTAGAGCGATGTTAGTGCCATTTCAGTGTCATGTCAGTGTCATGTTAGTGCCATGTTAGTGCCATGTTAGTGCCATGTTAGTGTCGTATTAGTGTCGTATTAGTGACGTATTAGTGCCATGTTAGTGTAATGTCAGTGTCATGTTAGTGACGTATTAGTGCCATGTTAGTGCCATGTTAGTGTCATGTCAGTGTCATGTTGGTGCCATGTTAGTGCCATGTTAGTGTCATGTTAGTGACGTATTAGTGCCATGTTAGTGCCATGTTAGAGCCATGTCAGTGTCATGTTAGTGTCATGTTAGTGCCATGTTAGTGTCATGTTAGTGCCATGTTAGTGTCATGTTAGTGCCATGTCAGTGTCATGTTAGTGTCATGTTAGTGCCATGTTAGTGCCATGTTAGTGCCATGTTAGTGTCATGTTAGTGCCATGTCATTGTCATGTTAGTGTCATGTTAGTGTCATGTTAGTGCCATGTTAGTGCCATGTCATTGTCATGTTAGTGCCATGTCATTGTCATGTTAATGTCATGTTAGTGCCATGTTAGTGCAATGTTAGTGTCATGTTAGTGCCATGTCATTGTCATGTTAGTGCCATGTTAGTGCCATGTCAGTGCCATGTCATTGTCATGTTAGTGTCATGTTAGTGCCATGTCAGTGCCATGTCATTGTCATGTTAGTGCCATGTCATTGTCATGTCATTGTCATGTTAGTGTCATGTTAGTGTCATGTTAGTGCCATGTCATTGTCATGTTAGTGTCATGTTAGTGTCATGTTAGTGCCATGTTAGTGTCATGTTAGTGCCATGTTAGTGCCATGTTAGTGTCATGTTAGTGCCAGGTCATTGTCATGTTAGTGTCATGTTAGTGTCATGTCAGTGCCATGTCATTATCATGTTAGTGCCATGTCATTGTCATGTCATTGTCATTGTCATGTTAGTGCCATGTTATTGTCATGTTAGTGCCATGTCATTCTCATGTTAGTGTCATGTTAGTGTCATGTTAGTGCCATGTTAGTGCCATGTCAGTCTCATGTTAGTGTCATGTTAGTGCCATGTCAGTGCCATGTCATTGTCATGTTAGTGCCATGTCATTGTCATGTCATTGTCATGTTAGTGTCATGTTAGTGTCATGTTAGTGCCATGTTAGTGTCATGTTAGTGCCATGTCATTGTCATGTTAGTGTCATGTTAGTGTCATGTTAGTGCCATGTTAGTGCCATGTCAGTGCCATGTCAGTGCCATGTCATTGTCACGTTAGTGCCATGTCAGTGCCATGTCATTGTCATGTTAGTGCCATGTCATTGTCATGTCATTGTCATGTTAGTGTCATGTTAGTGTCATGTTAGTGTCATGTTAGTGTCATGTTAGTGCCGTGTTAGTGCCATGTCAGTGTCATGTTAGTGACGTATTAGTGCCATGTTAGTGCCATGTTAGAGCGATGTTAGTGCCATGTCAGTGTCATGTCAGTGTCATGTTAGTGCCATGTTAGTGTCATGTCAGTGTCATGTCAGTGTCATGTTAGTGCCATGTTAGAGCCATGTCAGTGTCATGTCTTTGTCATGTTAGTGCCATGTTAGTGTCATGTCATTGTCATGTTAGTGCCATGTTAGTGCCATGTTAGTGTCATGTTAGTGACGTATTAGTGCCATGTTAGTGCAATGTTAGTGCCATGTTAGTGTCATGTTAGTGACGTATTAGTGCCATGTTAATGCCATGTTAGTGTCATGTCAGTGTCATGTTAGTGCCATGTTAGTGCCATGTTAGTGTCATGTTAGTGACGTATTAGTTCCATGTTAGTGCCATGTTAGAGCCATGTCAGTGTCATGTTAGTGCCATGTTAGAGCCATGTCAGTGTCATGTCATTGTCATGTTAGTGCCATGTTAGTGTCATGTCATTGTCATGTTAGTGCCATGTCAGTGTCATGTTAGTGCCATGTTAGTGCCATGTTAGTGCCATGTTAGTGTCATGTCATTGTCATGTTAGTGCCATGTTAGTGTCATGTCATTGTCATGTTAGTGCCATGTTAGTGCCATGTTAGTGTCATGTTAGTGACGTATTAGTGCAATGTTAGTGCAATGTTAGTGCCATGTTAGTGTCATGTTAGTGACGTATTAGTGCCATGTTAATGCCATGTTAGTGTCATGTCAGTGTCATGTTAGTGCCATGTTAGTGCCATGTTAGTGTCATGTTAGTGACGTATTAGTGCCATGTTAGTGCCATGTTAGAGCCATGTTAGTGTCATGTTAGTGCCATGTTAGAGCCATGTCAGTGTCATGTCATTGTCATGTTAGTGCCATGTTAGTGTCATGTCATTGTCATGTTAGTGCCATGTCAGTGTCATGTTAGTGCCATGTTAGTGCCATGTTAGTGTCATGTCATTGTCATGTTAGTGCCATGTCATTGTCATGTTAGTGCCATGTTAGTGTCATGTTAGTGCCATGTTAGTGCCATGTTAGTGTCATGTCATTGTCATGTTAGTGCCATGTCATTGTCATGTTAGTGCCATGTTAGAGCGATGTTAGTGCCATGTCAGTGTCATGTCAGTGTCATGTTAGTGCCATGTTAGTGTCGTATTAGTGTCGTATTAGTGACGTATTAGTGCCATGTTAGTGTCATGTCAGTGTCATGTTAGTGACGTATTAGTGCCATGTTAGTGCCATGTTAGTGTCATGTCAGTTTCATGTCAGTGTCATGTTAGTGCCATGTTAGAGCCATGTCAGTGTCATGTCATTGTCATGTTAGTGCCATGTTAGTGTAATGTCATTGTCATGTTAGTGACGTATTAGTGCCATGTTAGTGCCATGTTAGAGCGATGTTAGTGCCATGTCAGTGTCATGTCAGTGTCATGTTAGTGCCATGTTAGTGTCGTATTAGTGTCGTATTAGTGACGTATTAGTGCCATGTTAGTGTCATGTCAGTGTCATGTTAGTGACGTATTAGTGCCATGTTAGTGCCATGTTAGTGTCATGTCAGTGTCATGTTAGTGCCATGTTAGTGCCATGTTAGTGTCATGTTAGTGACGTATTAGTGCCATGTTAGTGCCATGTTAGAGCCATGTCAGTGTCATGGTAGTGCCATGTTAGAGCCACGTCATTGTCATGTCATTGTCATGTTAGTGCCATGTTAGTGTCATGTCATTGTCATGTTAGTGCCATGTCATTGTCATGTTAGTGCCATGTTAGTGTCATGTTAGTGCCATGTTAGTGTCATGTCATTGTCATGTTAGTGCCATGTCATTGTCATGTTAGTGCCATGTTAGTGTCATGTTAGTGCCATGTTAGTGTCATGTCAGTGCCATGTCAGTGCCATGTCAGTGCCATGTCAGTGCCATGTTAGTGTCATGTTAGTGTCATGTTAGTGCCATGTCAGTGTCATGTCAGTGTCATGTTAGTACCATGTTACTGCCATGTTAGTGTCATGTTAGTGACGTATTAGTGCCATGTTAGTGCCATGTTAGAGCGATGTTAGTGCCATGTCAGTGTCATGTCAGTGTCATGTTAGTGCCATGTTAGTGCCATGTTAGTGCCATGTAGTGTCATGTCAGTGTCATGTTAGTGACGTATTAGTGCCATGTTAGTGCCATATAAGTGTCATGTCAGTGTCATGTTAGTGCCATGTTAGTGCCATGTTAGTGCCATGTTAGTGTCATGTTAGTGCCATGTTAGTGTCATATTAGTGCCATGTCAGTGTCATGTTAGTGACGTATTAGTGCCATGTTAGTGCCTTGTAAGTGCCATGTAAGTGTCATGTCAGTGTCATGTTAGTGCCATGTTAGTGTCATATTAGTACCATGTCAGTGTCATGTCATTGTCATGTTAGTTCCATGTTAGTGTCATGTTAGTGCCATGTTAGTGTCATGTTAGTGCCATGTTAGTGTCATGTTAGTGCCATGTCAGTGTCATGTCAGTGTCATGTTAGTGTCATGTTAGTGTCATGTTAGTGCCATGTCAGTGTCATGTCATTGTCATGTTAGTGCCATGTCATTGTCATGTTAGTGCCATGTTAGTGTCATGTCATTGTCATGTTAGTGCCATGTTAGTGTCATGTTGGTGTCATGTTAGTGCCATGTTAGTGTCATGTTAGTGTCATGTCATTGTCATGTTAGTGCCATGTTAGTGTCATGTTAGTGTCATGTCATTGTCATGTTAGTGTCATGTTAGTGCCATGTCATTGTCATGTTAGTGTCATGTTAGTGTCATGTTAGTGCCATGTTAGTGCCATGTTAGTGCCATGTTATTGTCATATTAGTGCCATGTCATTGTCATGTTAGTGTCATGTTAGTGTCATGTTAGTGCCATGTCATTGTCATGTTAGTGCCATGTCATTGTCATGTTAATGTCATGTTAGTGCCATGTTAGTGCAATGTTAGTGTCATGTTAGTGCCATGTCATTGTCATGTTATTATCATGTTAGTGCCATGTTAGCGTCATGTTAGTGCCAGGTCATTGTCATGTTAGTGTCATGTTAGTGTCATGTCAGTGCCATGTCATTATCATGTTAGTGCCATGTCATTGTCATGTCATTGTCATTGTCATGTTAGTGCCATGTTATTGTCATGTTAGTGCCATGTCATTGTCATGTTAGTGTCATGTTAGTGTCATGTTAGTGCCATGTTAGTGCCATGTCAGTGTCATGTTAGTGTCATGTTAGTGCCATGTCAGTGCCATGTCATTGTCATGTTAGTGCCATGTCATTGTCATGTCATTGTCATGTTAGTGTCATGTTAGTGTCATGTTAGTGCCATGTTAGTGTCATGTTAGTGCCATGTCATTGTCATGTTAGTGTCATGTTAGTGTCATGTTAGTGCCATGTTAGTGCCATGTCAGTGCCATGTCATTGTCACGTTAGTGCCATGTCAGTGCCATGTCATTGTCATGTTAGTGCCATGTCATTGTCATATCATTGTCATGTTAGTGTCATGTTAGTGTCATGTTAGTGCCGTGTTAGTGCCATGTCAGTGTCATGTTAGTGACGTATTAGTGCCATGTTAGTGCCATGTTAGAGCGATGTTAGTGCCATGTCAGTGTCATGTCAGTGTCATGTTAGTGCCATGTTAGTGTCATGTCAGTGTCAGATCAGTGTCATGTTAGTGCCATGTTAGAGCCATGTCAGTGTCATGTCTTTGTCATGTTAGTGCCATGTTAGTGTCATGTCATTGTCATGTTAGTGCCATGTTAGTGCCATGTTAGTGTCATGTTAGTGACCTATTAGTGCCATGTTAGTGCAATGTTAGTGCCATGTTAGGGTCATGTTAGTGACGTATTAGTGCCATGTTAATGCCATGTTAGTGTCATGTCAGTGTCATGTTAGTGCCATGTTAGTGCCATGTTAGTGTCATGTTAGTGTCATGTTAGTGACGTATTAGTGCCATGTTAGTGCCATGTTAGAGCCATGTCAGTGTCATGTTAGTGCCAAGTTAGAGCCATGTCAGTGTCATGTCATTGTCATGTTAGTGCCATGTTAGTGTCATGTCATTGTCATGTTAGTGCCATGTCAGTGTCATGTTAGTGCCATGTTAGTGCCATGTTAGTGCCATGTTAGTGTCATGTCATTGTCATGTTAGTGCCATGTCATTGTCATGTTAGTGCCATGTTAGTGTCATGTTAGTGCCATGTTAGTGCCATGTTAGTGTCATGTCATTGTCATGTTAGTGCCATGTCATTGTCATGTTAGTGCCATGTTAGTGTCATGTTAGTGCCATGTTAGTGTCATGTCATTGCCATGTCAGTGTCATGTCAGTGTCATGTTAGTGCCATGTTAGAGCCATGTCAGTGTCATGTCATTGTCATGTTAGTGCCATGTTAGTGTAATGTCATTGTCATGTTAGTGACGTATTAGTGCCATGTTAGTGCCATGTTAGAGCGATGTTAGTGCCATGTCAGTGTCATGTCAGTGTCATGTTAGTGCCATGTTAGTGCCATGTTAGTGCCATGTTAGTGTCGTATTAGTGTCGTATTAGTGACTTATTAGTGCCATGTTAGTGTCATGTCAGTGTCATGTTAGTGACGTATTAGTGCCATGTTAGTGCCATGTTAGTGTCATGTCAGTGTCATGTTAGTGCCATGTTAGTGCCATGTTAGTGTCATGTTAGTGACGTATTAGTGCCATGTTATTGCCATGTTAGAGCCATGTCAGTGTCATGTTAGTGTCATGTTAGTGCCATGTTAGTGTCATGTTAGTGCCATGTTAGTGTCATGTTAGTGCCATGTCAGTGTCATGTTAGTGTCATGTTAGTGCCATGTTAGTGCCATGTTAGTGCCATGTTAGTGTCATGTTAGTGCCATGTCATTGTCATGTTAGTGTCATGTTAGTGCCATGTTAGTGCCATGTCATTGTCATGTTAGTGCCATGTCATTGTCATGTTAATGTCATGTTAGTGCCATGTTAGTGCAATGTTAGTGTCATGTTAGTGCCATGTCATTGTCATGTTAGTGCCATGTTAGTGCCATGTCAGTGCCATGTCATTGTCATGTTAGTGTCATGTTAGTGCCATGTTAGTGCCATGTCAGTGCCATGTCATTGTCATGTTAGTGCCATGTCATTGTCATGTCATTGTCATGTTAGTGTCATGTTAGTGTCATGTTAGTGCCATGTCATTGTCATGTTAGTGTCATGTTAGTGTCATGTTAGTGCCATGTTAGTGTCATGTTAGTGCCATGTTAGTGCCATGTTAGTGTCATGTTAGTGCCAGGTCATTGTCATGTTAGTGTCATGTTAGTGTCATGTCAGTGCCATGTCATTATCATGTTAGTGCCATGTCATTGTCATGTCATTGTCATTGTCATGTTAGTGCCATGTTATTGTCATGTTAGTGCCATGTCATTGTCATGTTAGTGTCATGTTAGTGTCATGTTAGTGCCATGTTAGTGCCATGTCAGTCTCATGTTAGTGTCATGTTAGTGCCATGTCAGTGCCATGTCATTGTCATGTTAGTGCCATGTCATTGTCATGTCATTGTCATGTTAGTGTCATGTTAGTGTCATGTTAGTGCCATGTTAGTGTCATGTTAGTGCCATGTCATTGTCATGTTAGTGTCATGTTAGTGTCATGTTAGTGCCATGTTAGTGCCATGTCAGTGCCATGTCAGTGCCATGTCATTGTCACGTTAGTGCCATGTCAGTGCCATGTCATTGTCATGTTAGTGCCATGTCATTGTCATGTCATTGTCATGTTAGTGTCATGTTAGTGTCATGTTAGTGTCATGTTAGTGTCATGTTAGTGCCGTGTTAGTGCCATGTCAGTGTCATGTTAGTGACGTATTAGTGCCATGTTAGTGCCATGTTAGAGCGATGTTAGTGCCATGTCAGTGTCATGTCAGTGTCATGTTAGTGCCATGTTAGTGTCATGTTAGTGTCATGTCAGTGTCATGTCAGTGTCATGTTAGTGCCATGTTAGAGCCATGTCAGTGTCATGTCTTTGTCATGTTAGTGCCATGTTAGTGTCATGTCATTGTCATGTTAGTGCCATGTTAGTGCCATGTTAGTGTCATGTTAGTGACGTATTAGTGCCATGTTAGTGCAATGTTAGTGCCATGTTAGTGTCATGTTAGTGACGTATTAGTGCCATGTTAATGCCATGTTAGTGTCATGTCAGTGTCATGTTAGTGCCATGTTAGTGCCATGTTAGTGTCATGTTAGTGACGTATTAGTGCCATGTTAGTGCCATGTTAGAGCCATGTCAGTGTCATGTTAGTGCCATGTTAGAGCCATGTCAGTGTCATGTCATTGTCATGTTAGTGCCATGTTAGTGTCATGTCATTGTCATGTTAGTGCCATGTCAGTGTCATGTTAGTGCCATGTTAGTGCCATGTTAGTGCCATGTTAGTGTCATGTCATTGTCATGTTAGTGCCATGTCATTGTCATGTTAGTGCCATGTTAGTGTCATGTTAGTGCCATGTTAGTGCCATGTTAGTGTCATGTCATTGTCATGTTAGTGCCATGTCATTGTCATGTTAGTGCCATGTTAGTGTCATGTCAGTGCCATGTCAGTTTCATGTCAGTGTCATGTTAGTGCCATGTTAGAGCCATGTCAGTGTCATGTCATTGTCATGTTAGTGCCATGTTAGTGTAATGTCATTGTCATGTTAGTGACGTATTAGTGCCATGTTAGTGCCATGTTAGAGCGATGTTAGTGCCATGTCAGTGTCATGTCAGTGTCATGTTAGTGCCCTGTTAGTGCCATGTTAGTGCCATGTTAGTGTCGTATTAGTGTCGTATTAGTGACGTATTAGTGCCATGTTAGTGTCATGTCAGTGCCATGTTAGTGCCATGTTAGTGTCATGTTAGTGACGTATTAGTGCCATGTTAGTGCAATGTTAGTGCCATGTTAGTGTCATGTTAGTGACGTATTAGTGCCATGTTAATGCCATGTTAGTGTCATGTCAGTGTCATGTTAGTGCCATGTTAGTGCCATGTTAGTGTCATGTTAGTGACGTATTAGTGCCATGTTAGTGCCATGTTAGAGCCATGTCAGTGTCATGTTAGTGCCATGTTAGAGCCATGTCAGTGTCATGTCATTGTCATGTTAGTGCCATGTTAGTGTCATGTCATTGTCATGTTAGTGCCATGTCAGTGTCATGTTAGTGCCATGTTAGTGCCATGTTAGTGCCATGTTAGTGTCATGTCATTGTCATGTTAGTGCCATGTCATTGTCATGTTAGTGCCATGTTAGTGTCATGTTAGTGCCATGTTAGTGCCATGTTAGTGTCATGTCATTGTCATGTTAGTGCCATGTCATTGTCATGTTAGTGCCATGTTAGTGTCATGTCAGTGCCATGTCAGTTTCATGTCAGTGTCATGTTAGTGCCATGTTAGAGCCATGTCAGTGTCATGTCATTGTCATGTTAGTGCCATGTTAGTGTAATGTCATTGTCATGTTAGTGACGTATTAGTGCCATGTTAGTGCCATGTTAGAGTGATGTTAGTGCCATGTCAGTGTCATGTCAGTGTCATGTTAGTGCCATGTTAGTGTCGTATTAGTGTCGTATTAGTGACGTATTAGTGCCATGTTAGTGTCATGTCAGTGTCATGTTAGTGACGTATTAGTGCCATGTTAGTGCCATGTTAGTGTCATGTCAGTGTCATGTTAGTGCCATGTTAGTGCCATGTTAGTGTCATGTTAGTGACGTATTAGTGCCATGTTAGTGCCATGTTAGAGCCATGTCAGTGTCATGTTAGTGCCATGTTAGAGCCACGTCATTGTCATGTCATTGTCATGTTAGTGCCATGTTAGTGTCATGTCATTGTCATGTTAGTGCCATGTCATTGTCATGTTAGTGCCATGTTAGTGTCATGTTAGTGCCATGTTAGTGTCATGTCATTGTCATGTTAGTGCCATGTCATTGTCATGTTAGTGCCATGTTAGTGTCATGTTAGTGCCATGTTAGTGTCATGTCAGTGCCATGTCAGTGCCATGTCAGTGCCATGTCAGTGCCATGTTAGTGTCATGTTAGTGTCATGTTAGTGCCATGTCAGTGTCATGTCAGTGTCATGTTAGTACCATGTTACTGCCATGTTAGTGTCATGTTAGTGACGTATTAGTGCCATGTTAGTGCCATGTTAGAGCGATGTTAGTGCCATGTCAGTGTCATGTCAGTGTCATGTTAGTGCCATGTTAGTGCCATGTTAGTGCCATGTAGTGTCATGTCAGTGTCATGTTAGTGACGTATTAGTGCCATGTTAGTGCCATATAAGTGTCATGTCAGTGTCATGTTAGTGCCATGTTAGTGCCATGTTAGTGCCATGTTAGTGTCATGTTAGTGCCATGTTAGTGTCATATTAGTGCCATGTCAGTGTCATGTTAGTGACGTATTAGTGCCATGTTAGTGCCATGTAAGTGCCATGTAAGTGTCATGTCAGTGTCATGTTAGTGCCATGTTAGTGTCATATTAGTGCCATGTCAGTGTCATGTCATTGTCATGTTAGTTCCATGTTAGTGTCATGTTAGTGCCATGTTAGTGTCATGTTAGTGCCATGTTAGTGTCATGTTAGTGCCATGTCAGTGTCATGTCAGTGTCATGTTAGTGTCATGTTAGTGTCATGTTAGTGCCATGTCAGTGTCATGTCATTGTCATGTTAGTGCCATGTCATTGTCATGTTAGTGCCATGTTAGTGTCATGTCATTGTCATGTTAGTGCCATGTTAGTGTCATGTTGGTGTCATGTTAGTGCCATGTTAGTGTCATGTTAGTGTCATGTCATTGTCATGTTAGTGCCATGTTAGTGTCATGTTAGTGTCATGTCATTGTCATGTTAGTGTCATGTTAGTGCCATGTCATTGTCATGTTAGTGTCATGTTAGTGTCATGTTAGTGCCATGTTAGTGCCATGTTAGTGCCATGTTATTGTCATATTAGTGCCATGTCATTGTCATGTTAGTGTCATGTTAGTGTCATGTTAGTGCCATGTCATTGTCATGTTAGTGCCATGTCATTGTCATGTTAATGTCATGTTAGTGCCATGTTAGTGCAATGTTAGTGTCATGTTAGTGCCATGTCATTGTCATGTTATTATCATGTTAGTGCCATGTTAGCGTCATGTTAGTGCCAGGTCATTGTCATGTTAGTGTCATGTTAGTGTCATGTCAGTGCCATGTCATTATCATGTTAGTGCCATGTCATTGTCATGTCATTGTCATTGTCATGTTAGTGCCATGTTATTGTCATGTTAGTGCCATGTCATTGTCATGTTAGTGTCATGTTAGTGTCATGTTAGTGCCATGTTAATGCCATGTCAGTGTCATGTTAGTGTCATGTTAGTGCCATGTCAGTGCCATGTCATTGTCATGTTAGTGCCATGTCATTGTCATGTCATTGTCATGTTAGTGTCATGTTAGTGTCATGTTAGTGCCATGTTAGTGTCATGTTAGTGCCATGTCATTGTCATGTTAGTGTCATGTTAGTGTCATGTTAGTGCCATGTTAGTGCCATGTCAGTGCCATGTCAGTGCCATGTCATTGTCACGTTAGTGCCATGTCAGTGCCATGTCATTGTCATGTTAGTGCCATGTCATTGTCATGTCATTGTCATGTTAGTGTCATGTTAGTGTCATGTTAGTGTCATGTTAGTGCCGTGTTAGTGCCATGTCAGTGTCATGTTAGTGACGTATTAGTGCCATGTTAGTGCAATGTTAGAGCGATGTTAGTGCCATGTCAGTGTCATGTCAGTGTCATGTTAGTGCCATGTTAGTGCCATGTTAGTGTCATGTCATTGTCATGTTAGTGCCATGTTAGTGCCATGTTAGTGTCATGTTAATGACGTATTAGTGCCATGTTAGTGCAATGTTAGTGCCATGTTAGTGTCATGTTAGTGACGTATTAGTGCCATGTTAATGCCATGTTAGTGTCATGTCAGTGTCATGTTAGTGCGATGTTAGTGCCATGTTAGTGCCATGTTAGTGTCATGTTAGTGTCATGTTAGTGACGTATTAGTGCCATGTTAGTGCCATGTTAGTGCCATGTTAGAGCCATGTCAGTGTCATGTTAGTGCCATGTTAGAGCCATGTCAGTGTCATGTCATTGTCATGTTAGTGCCATGTTAGTGTCATGTCATTGTCATGTTAGTGCCATGTCAGTGTCATGTTAGTGCCATGTTAGTGCCATGTTAGTGCCATGTTAGTGTCATGTCATTGTCATGTTAGTGCCATGTCATTGTCATGTTAGTGCCATGTTAGTGTCATGTTAGTGCCATGTTAGTGCCATGTTAGTGTCATGTCATTGTCATGTTAGTGCCATGTCATTGTCATGTTAGTGCCATGTTAGTGTCATGTTAGTGCCATGTTAGTGTCATGTCATTGCCATGTCAGTGTCATGTCAGTGTCATGTTAGTGCCATGTTAGAGCCATGTCAGTGTCATGTCATTGTCATGTTAGTGCCATTTTAGTGTAATGTCATTGTCATGTTAGTGACGTATTAGTGCCATGTTAGTGCCATGTTAGAGCGATGTTAGTGCCATGTCAGTGTCATGTCAGTGTCATGTTAGTGCCATGTTAGTGCCATGTTAGTGCCATGTTAGTGTCGTATTAGTGTCGTATTAGTGAAGTATTATTGCCATGTTAGTGTCATGTCAGTGTCATGTTAGTGACGTATTAGTGCCATGTTAGTGCCATGTTAGTGTCATGTCAGTGTCATGTTAGTGCCATGTTAGTGCCATGTTAGTGTCATGTTAGTGACGTATTAGTGCCATGTTAGTGCCATGTTAGAGCCATGTCAGTGTCATGTTAGTGTCATGTTAGTGCCATGTTAGTGTCATGTTAGTGCCATGTTAGTGTCATGTTAGTGCCATGTCAGTGTCATGTTAGTGTCATGTTAGTGCCATGTTAGTGCCATGTTAGTGCCATGTTAGTGTCATGTTAGTGCCATGTCATTGTCATGATAGTGTCATGTTAGTGTCATGTTAGTGCCATGTTAGTGCCATGTCATTGTCATGTTAGTGCCATGTCATTGTCATGTTAATGTCATGTTAGTGCCATGTTAGTGCAATGTTAGTGTCATGTTAGTGCCATGTCATTGTCATGTTAGTGCCATGTGAGTGCCATGTCAGTGCCATGTCATTGTCATGTTAGTGTCATGTTAGTGCCATGTTAGTGCCATGTCAGTGCCATGTCATTGTCATGTTAGCGCCATGTCATTGTCATGTCATTGTCATGTTAGTGTCATGTTAGTGTCATGTTAGTGCCATGTCATTGTCATGTTAGTGTCATGTTAGTGTCATGTTAGTGCCATGTTAGTGTCATGTTAGTGCCATGTTAGTGCCATGTTAGTGTCATGTTAGTGCCAGGTCATTGTCATGTTAGTGTCATGTTAGTGTCATGTCAGTGCCATGTCATTATCATGTTAGTGCCATGTCATTGTCATGTCATTGTCCTTTTTTATGTTAGTGCCATGTTATTGTCATGTTAGTGCCATGTCATTGTCATGTTAGTGTCATGTTAGTGTCATGTTAGTGCCATGTTAGTGCCATGTCAGTCTCATGTTAGTGTCATGTTAGTGCCATGTCAGTGCCATGTCATTGTCATGTTAGTGCCATGTCATTGTCATGTCATTGTCATGTTAGTGTCATGTTAGTGTCATGTTAGTGCCATGTTAGTGTCATGTTAGTGCCATGTCATTGTCATGTTAGTGTCATGTTAGTGTCATGTTAGTGCCATGTTAGTGCCATGTTAGTGCCATGTTAGTGCCATGTTAGTGCCATGTTAGTGTCGTATTAGTGTCGTATTAGTGAAGTATTAGTGCCATGTTAGTGTCATGTCAGTGTCATGTTAGTGCCATGTTAGTGCCATGTTAGTGCCATGTTAGTGTCATGTTAGTGTCATGTTAGTGACGTATTAGTGCCATGTTAGTGCCATGTTAGAGCCATGTCAGTGTCATGTTAGTGCCATGTTAGAGCCATGTCAGTGTCATGTCATTGTCATGTTAGTGCCATGTTAGTGTCATGTCATTGTCATGTTAGTGCCATGTTAGTGCCATGTTAGTGCCATGTTAGTGTCATGTCATTGTCATGTTAGTGCCATGTCATTGTCATGTTAGTGCCATGTTAGTGTCATGTTAGTGCCATGTTAGTGCCATGTTAGTGTCATGTCATTGTCATGTTAGTGCCATGTCATTGTCATGTTAGTGCCATGTTAGTGTCATGTTAGTGCCATGTTAGTGTCATGTCATTGCCATGTCAGTGTCATGTCAGTGTCATGTTAGTGCCATGTTAGAGCCATGTCAGTGTCATGTCATTGTCATGTTAGTGCCATGTTAGTGTAATGTCATTGTCATGTTAGTGACGTATTAGTGCCATGTTAGTGCCATGTTAGAGCGATGTTAGTGCCATGTCAGTGTCATGTCAGTGTCATGTTAGTGCCATGTTAGTGCCATGTTAGTGCCATGTTAGTGTCGTATTAGTGTCGTATTAGTGAAGTATTAGTGCCATGTTAGTGTCATGTCAGTGTCATGTTAGTGACGTATTAGTGCCATGTTAGTGCCATGTTAGTGTCATGTCAGTGTCATGTTAGTGCCATGTTAGTGCCATGTTAGTGTCATGTTAGTGACGTATTAGTGCCATGTTAGTGCCATGTTAGAGCCATGTCAGTGTCTTGTTAGTGTCATGTTAGTGCCATGTTAGTGTCATGTTAGTGCCATGTTAGTGTCATGTTAGTGCCATGTCAGTGTCATGTTAGTGTCATGTTAGTGCCATGTTAGTGCCATGTTAGTGCCATGTTAGTGTCATGTTAGTGCCATGTCATTGTCATGATAGTGTCATGTTAGTGTCATGTTCGTGCCATGTTAGTGCCATGTCATTGTCATGTTAGTGCCATGTCATTGTCATGTTAATGTCATGTTAGTGCCATGTTAGTGCAATGTTAGTGTCATGTTAGTGCCATGTCATTGTCATGTTAGTGCCATGTTAGTGCCATGTCAGTGCCATGTCATTGTCATGTTAGTGTCATGTTAGTGCCATGTTAGTGCCATGTCAGTGCCATGTCATTGTCATGTTAGCGCCATGTCATTGTCATGTCATTGTCATGTTAGTGTCATGTTAGTGTCATGTTAGTGCCATGTCATTGTCATGTTAGTGTCATGTTAGTGTCATGTTAGTGCCATGTTAGTGTCATGTTAGTGCCATGTTAGTGCCATGTTAGTGTCATGTTAGTGCCAGGTCATTGTCATGTTAGTGTCATGTTAGTGTCATGTCAGTGCCATGTCATTATCATGTTAGTGCCATGTCATTGTCATGTCATTGTCCTTTTTTATGTTAGTGCCATGTTATTGTCATGTTAGTGCCATGTCATTGTCATGTTAGTGTCATGTTAGTGTCATGTTAGTGCCATGTTAGTGCCATGTCAGTCTCATGTTAGTGTCATGTTAGTGCCATGTCAGTGCCATGTCATTGTCATGTTAGTGCCATGTCATTGTCATGTCATTGTCATGTTAGTGTCATGTTAGTGTCATGTTAGTGCCATGTTAGTGTCATGTTAGTGCCATGTCATTGTCATGTTAGTGTCATGTTAGTGTCATGTTAGTGCCATGTTAGTGCCATGTCAGTGCCATGTCAGTGCCATGTCATTGTCACGTTAGTGCCATGTCAGTGCCATGTCATTGTCATGTTAGTGCCATGTCATTGTCATGTCATTGTCATGTTAGTGTCATGTTAGTGTCATGTTAGTGTCATGTTAGTGCCGTTTTAGTGCCATGTCAGTGTCATGTTAATGACGTATTAGTGCCATGTTAGTGCCATGTTAGAGTGATGTTAGTGCCATGTCAGTGTCATGTCAGTGTCATGTTAGTGCCATGTTAGTGTCATGTCAGTGTCATGTCAGTGTCATGTTAGTGCCATGTTAGAGCCATGTCAGTGTCATGTCTTTGTCATGTTAGTGCAATGTTAGTGTCATGTCATTGTCATGTTAGTGCCATGTTAGTGCCATGTTAGTGTCATGTTAGTGACGTATTAGTGCCATGTTAGTGCAATGTTAGTGCCATGTTAGTGTCATGTTAGTGACGTATTAGTGCCATGTTAATGCCATGTTAGTGTCATGTCAGTGTCATGTTAGTGCCATGTTAGTGCCATGTTAGTGTCATGTTAGTGACGTATTAGTGCCATGTTAGTGCCATGTTAGAGCCATGTCAGTGTCATGTTAGTGCCATGTTAGAGCCATGTCAGTGTCATGTCATTGTCATGTTAGTGCCATGTTAGTGTCATATCATTGTCATGTTAGTGCCATGTCAGTGTCATGTTAGTGCCATGTTAGTGCCATGTTAGTGCCATGTTAGTGTCATGTCATTGTCATGTTAGTGCCATGTCATTGTCATGTTAGTGCCATGTTAGTGTCATGTTAGTGCCATGTTAGTGCCATGTTAGTGTCATGTCATTGTCATGTTAGTGCCATGTCATTGTCATGTTAGTGCCATGTTAGTGTCATGTCAGTGCCATGTCAGTTTCATGTCAGTGTCATGTTAGTGCCATGTTAGAGCCATGTCAGTGTCATGTCATTGTCATGTTAGTGCCATGTTAGTGTAATGTCATTGTCATGTTAGTGACGTATTAGTGCCATGTTAGTGCCATGTTAGAGCGATGTTAGTGCCATGTCAGTGTCATGTCAGTGTCATGTTAGTGCCATGTTAGTGCCATGTTAGTGCCATGTTAGTGTCGTATTAGTGTCGTATTAGTGACGTATTAGTGCCATGTTAGTGTCATGTCAGTGTCATGTTAGTGACGTATTAGTGCCATGTTAGTGCCATGTTAGTGTCATGTCAGTGTCATGTTAGTGCCATGTTAGTGCCATGTTAGTGTCATGTTAGTGACGTATTAGTGCCATGTTAGTGCCATGTTAGAGCCATGTCAGTGTCATGTTAGTGCCATGTTAGAGCCATGTCATTGTCATGTCATTGTCATGTTAGTGCCATGTTAGTGTCATGTCATTGTCATGTTAGTGCCATGTCATTGTCATGTTAGTGCCATGTTAGTGTCACGTTAGTGCCATGTTAGTGTCATGTCATTGTCATGTTAGTGCCATGTCATTGTCATGTTAGTGCCATGTTAGTGTCATGTTAGTGCCATGTTAGTGTCATGTCAGTGCCATGTCAGTGCCATGTCAGTGCCATGTCAGTGCCATGTTAGTGTCATGTTAGTGTCATGTTAGTGCCATGTCAGTTTCATGTCAGTGTCATGTTAGTACCATGTTACTGCCATGTTAGTGTCATGTTAGTGACGTATTAGTGCCATGTTAGTGCCATGTTAGAGCGATGTTAGTGCCATGTCAGTGTCATGTCAGTGTCATGTTAGTGCCATGTTAGTGCCATGTTAGTGCCATGTAGTGTCATGTCAGTGTCATGTTAGTGACGTATTAGTGCCATGTTAGTGCCATATAAGTGTCATGTCAGTGTCATGTTAGTGCCATGTTAGTGCCATGTTAGTGCCATGTTAGTGTCATGTTAGTGCCATGTTAGTGTCATATTAGTGCCATGTCAGTGTCATGTCATTGTCATGTTAGTTCCATGTTAGTGTCATGTTAGTGCCATGTTAGTGTCATGTTAGTGCCATGTTAGTGTCATGTTAGTGCCATGTCAGTGTCATGTCAGTGTCATGTTAGTGTCATGTTAGTGTCATGTTAGTGCCATGTCAGTGTCATGTCATTGTCATGTTAGTGCCATGTCATTGTCATGTTAGTGCCATGTTAGTGTCATGTCATTGTCATGTTAGTGCCATGTTAGTGTCATGTTAGTGCCATGTTAGTGTCATGTTAGTGCCATGTCAGTGTCATGTCAGTGTCATGTTAGTGTCATGTTAGTGTCATGTTAGTGCCATGTCAGTGTCATGTCATTGTCATGTTAGTGCCATGTCATTGTCATGTTAGTGCCATGTTAGTGTCATGTCATTGTCATGTTAGTGCCATGTTAGTGTCATGTTGGTGTCATGTTAGTGCCATGTTAGTGTCATGTTAGTGTCATGTCATTGTCATGTTAGTGCCATGTTAGTGTCATGTTAGTGTCATGTCATTGTCATGTTAGTGTCATGTTAGTGCCATGTCATTGTCATGTTAGTGTCATGTTAGTGTCATGTTAGTGCCATGTTAGTGCCATGTTATTGTCATATTAGTGCCATGTCATTGTCATGTTAGTGTCATGTTAGTGTCATGTTAGTGCCATGTTAGTGCCATGTCATTGTCATGTTAGTGCCATGTCATTGTCATGTTAATGTCATGTTAGTGCCATGTTAGTGCAATGTTAGTGTCATGTTAGTGCCATGTCATTGTCATGTTATTATCATGTTAGTGTCATGTTAGTGCCATGTTAGTGCCATGTCAGTGCCATGTCACTGTCATGTTAGTGCCATGTCATTGTCATGTCATTGTCATGTTAGTGCCATGTTAGTGTCATGTTAGTGCCATATCATTGTCATGTTAGTGTCATGTTAGTGCCATGTTAGTGCCATGTCAGTGCCATGTCATTGTCATGTTAGTGCCATGTCATTGTCATGTCATTGTCATTGTCATGTTAGTGCCATGTTATTGTCATGTTAGTGCCATGGCATTGTCATGTTAGTGTCATGTTAGTGTCATGTTAGTGCCATGTTAGTGACATGTCAGTGTCATGTTAGTGCCATGTCATTGTCATGTTAGTGTCATGTTAGTGCCATGTTAGTGCCATGTCAGTGCCATGTCATTGTCATGTTAGTGCCATGACATTGTCATGTCATTGTCATGTTAGTGGCATGTTAGTGTCATGTTAGCGTCATGTTAGTGCCATGTTAGTGCCATGTCAGTGTCATGTCAGTGTCATGTTAGTGCCATGTTAGTGCCATGTTAGTGTCATGTCAGTGTCATGTTAGTGTCATGTCAGTGTCATGTTAGTGCCATGTTAGAGCCATGTCAGTGTCATGTCATTGTCATGTTAGTGCCATGTTAGTGTCATGTCATTGTCATGTTAGTGACGTATTAGTGCCATTTTAGTGCAATGTTAGTGCCATGTTAGTGTCATGTCAGTGTCATGTTAGTGACGTATTAGTGCCATGTTAGTGCCATGTTAGTGTCATGTTAGTGTCATGTCAGTGCCATGTCATTGTCATGTTAGTGCCATGTCATTGTCATGTCATTGTCATGTTAGTGTCATGTTAGTGCCATGTTAGTGCCATGTTAGTGCCATGTCATTGTCATGTTAGTGCCATGTCATTGTCATGTCATTGTCATGTCAGTGTCATGTCAGTGTCATGTTAGTGCCATGTTAGTGCCATGTTAGTGTCATGTCAGTGTCATGTTAGTGTCATGTCAGTGTCATGTTAGTGCCATGTTAGAGCCATGTCAGTGTCATGTCATTGTCATGTTAGTGCCATGTTAGTGTCATGTCATTGTCATGTTAGTGACTTATTAGTGCCATGTTAGTGCAATGTTAGTGCCATGTTAGTGTCATGTCAGTGTCATGTTAGTGACGTATTAGTGCCATGTTAGTGCCATGTTAGTGTCATGTCAGTGTCATGTTAGTGCCATGTTAGTGCCATGTTACTGTCATGTTAGTGACGTATTAGTGCCATGTTAGTGCCATGTTAGAGCCATGTCAGTGTCATGTTAGTGCCATGTTAGAGCCATGTCAGTGTCATGTCATTGTCATGTTAGTGCCATGTTAGTGTCATGTCATTGTCATGTTAGTGCCATGTCAGTGTCATGTTAGTGCCATGTTAGTGCCATGTTAGTGCCATGTTAGTGTCATGTCATTGTCATGTTAGTGCCATGTCATTGTCATGTTAGTGCCATGTTAGTGCATGTTAGTGCCATGTTAGTGCCATGTTGGTGTCATGTCATTGTCATGTTAGTGCCATGTCATTGTCATGTTAGTGCCATGTTAGTGTCATGTTAGTGCCATGTTAGTGTCATGTTAGTGCCTTGTCAGTGTCATGTTAGTGTCATGTTAGTGCCATGTTAGTGCCATGTTAGTGCCATGTTAGTGCCATGTTAGTGTCATGTCAGTGCCATGTCAGTGTCATGTCAGTGTCATGTTAGTGCCATGTTAGAGCCATGTCAGTGTCATGTCATTGTCATGTTAGTTCCATGTTAGTGTCATGTTAGTGCCATGTTAGTGTCATGTTAGTGCCATGTTAGTGTCATGTTAGTGCCATGTCAGTGTCATGTTAGTGTCATGTTAGTGCCATGTTAGTGCCATGTTAGTGCCATGTTAGTGTCATGTTAGTGCCATGTCATTGTCATGTTAGTGTCATGTTAGTGTCATGTTAGTGCCATGTTAGTGCCATGTCATTGTCATGTTAGTGCCATGTCATTGTCATGTCATTGTCATGTTAGTGCCATGTTAGTGCTATGTTAGTGCAATGTTAGTGTCATGTTAGTGCCATGTCATTGTCATGTTAGTGTCATGTTAGTGCCATGTTAGTGCCATGTCAGTGCCATGTCATTGTCATGTTAGTGTCATGTTAGTGTCATGTTAGTGCCATGTCATTGTCATGTTAGTGTCATGTTAGTGTCATGTTAGTGCCATGTTAGTGTCATGTTAGTGCCATGTTAGTGCCATGTTAGTGTCATGTTAGTGCCAGGTCATTGTCATGTTAGTGTCATGTTAGTGTCATGTTAGTGTCATGTCATTGTCATGTTAGTGCCATGTCATTGTCATGTTAGTGCCATGTAATTGTCATGTTAGTGCCATGTTAGTGTCATGTCAGTGCCATGTCAGTGCCATGTCAGTGCCATGTCAGTGCCATGTTAGTGTCATGTTAGTGTAATGTTAGTGCCATGTTAGTGTCATGTTAGTGCCATGTTAGTGTCATGTCAGTGCCATGTCAGTGCCATGTCAGTGCCATGTCAGTGCCATGTTAGTGTCATGTTAGTGTCATGTTAGTGCCATGTCAGTGTCATGTCAGTGTCATGTTAGTACCATGTTACTGCCATGTTAGTGTCATGTTAGTGACGTATTAGTGCCATGTTAGTGCCATGTTAGAGCGATGTTAGTGCCATGTCAGTGTCATGTCAGTGTCATGTTAGTGCCATGTTAGTGCCATGTTAGTGCCATGTAGTGTCATGTCAGTGTCATGTTAGTGACGTATTAGTGCCATGTTAGTGCCATGTAAGTGTCATGTCAGTGTCATGTTAGTGCCATGTTAGTGCCATGTTAGTGTCATGTTAGTGACGTATTAGTGCCATGTTAGTGCCATGTTAGTGCCATGTCATTGTCATGTTAGTGCCATGTTAGTGTCATGTTAGTGCCATGTTAGTGCCATGTCATTGTCATGTTAGTGCCATGTCATTGTCATGTCATTGTCATGTTAGTGCCATGTTAGTGCTATGTTAGTGCAATGTTAGTGTCATGTTAGTGCCATGTCATTGTCATGTTAGTGTCATGTTAGTGCCATGTTAGTGCCATGTCAGTGCCATGTCATTGTCATGTTAGTGTCATGTTAGTGTCATGTTAGTGCCATGTCATTGTCATGTTAGTGTCATGTTAGTGTCATGTTAGTGCCATGTTAGTGTCATGTTATTGCCATGTTAGTGCCATGTTAGTGTCATGTTAGTGCCAGGTCATTGTCATGTTAGTGTCATGTTAGTGTCATGTTAGTGTCATGTCATTGTCATGTTAGTGCCATGTCATTGTCATGTTAGTGCCATGTTATTGTCATGTTAGTGCCATGTTAGTGTCATGTCAGTGCCATGTCAGTGCCATGTCAGTGCCATGTCAGTGCCATGTTAGTGTCATGTTAGTGTAATGTTAGTGCCATGTTAGTGTCATGTTAGTGCCATGTTAGTGTCATGTCAGTGCCATGTCAGTGCCATGTCAGTGCCATGTCAGTGCCATGTTAGTGTCATGTTAGTGTCATGTTAGTGCCATGTCAGTGTCATGTCAGTGTCATGTTAGTACCATGTTACTGCCATGTTAGTGTCATGTTAGTGACGTATTAGTGCCATGTTAGTGCCATGTTAGAGCGATGTTAGTGCCATGTCAGTGTCATGTCAGTGTCATGTTAGTGCCATGTTAGTGCCATGTTAGTGCCATGTAGTGTCATGTCAGTGTCATGTTAGTGACGTATTAGTGCCATGTTAGTGCCATGTAAGTGTCATGTCAGTGTCATGTTAGTGCCATGTTAGTGCCATGTTAGTGTCATGTTAGTGACGTATTAGTGCCATGTTAGTGCCATGTTAGTGCCATGTCATTGTCATGTTAGTGCCATGTTAGTGTCATGTTAGTGCCATGTTAGTGTCATGTTAGTGCCATGTTAGTGTCATATTAGTGCCATGTCAGTGTCATGTCATTGTCATGTTAGTTCCATGTTAGTGTCATGTTAGTGCCATGTTAGTGTCATGTTAGTGCCATGTTAGTGTCATGTTAGTGCCATGTCAGTGTCATGTCAGTGTCATGTTAGTGTCATGTTAGTGTCATGTTAGTGCCATGTCAGTGTCATGTCATTGTCATGTTAGTGCCATGTCATTGTCATGTTAGTGCCATGTTAGTGTCATGTCATTGTCATGTTAGTGCCATGTTAGTGTCATGTTGGTGTCATGTTAGTGCCATGTTAGTGTCATGTTAGTGTCATGTCATTGTCATGTTAGTGCCATGTTAGTGTCATGTTAGTGTCATGTCATTGTCATGTTAGTGTCATGTTAGTGCCATGTCATTGTCATGTTAGTGTCATGTTAGTGTCATGTTAGTGCCATGTTAGTGCCATGTCATTGTTATGTTAGTGTCATGTCATTGT
Source organism: Eucyclogobius newberryi (assembly GCF_026437365.1). Classification (NCBI taxonomy): domain Eukaryota; kingdom Metazoa; phylum Chordata; class Actinopteri; order Gobiiformes; family Gobiidae; genus Eucyclogobius; species Eucyclogobius newberryi. Next base: position 412,630 of record NW_027315790.1, read on the forward strand.
CATGTTAATGTCATGTTAGTGCCATGTTAGTGCAATGTTAGTGTCATGTTAGTGCCATGTCATTGTCATGTTATTATCATGTTAGTGTCATGTTAGTGCCATGTTAGTGCCATGTCAGTGCCATGTCACTGTCATGTTAGTGCCATGTCATTGTCATGTCATTGTCATGTTAGTGCCATGTTAGTGTCATGTTAGTGCCATGTCATTGTCATGTTAGTGTCATGTTAGTGCCATGTTAGTGCCATGTCAGTGCCATGTCATTGTCATGTTAGTGCCATGTCATTGTCATGTCATTGTCATTGTCATGTTAGTGCCATGTTATTGTCATGTTAGTGCCATGGCATTGTCATGTTAGTGTCATGTTAGTGTCATGTTAGTGCCATGTTAGTGACATGTCAGTGTCATGTTAGTGCCATGTCATTGTCATGTTAGTGTCATGTTAGTGCCATGTTAGTGCCATGTCAGTGCCATGTCATTGTCATGTTAGTGCCATGTCATTGTCATGTCATTGTCATGTTAGTGTCATGTTAGTGTCATGTTAGTGCCATGTTAGTGCCATGTCAGTGTCATGTCAGTGTCATGTTAGTGCCATGTTAGAGCCATGTCAGTGTCATGTCATTGTCATGTTAGTGCCATGTTAGTGTCATGTCATTGTCATGTTAGTGACGTATTAGTGCCATGTTAGTGCAATGTTAGTGCCATGTTAGTGTCATGTCAGTGTCATGTTAGTGACGTATTAGTGCCATGTTAGTGCCATGTTAGTGTCATGTTAGTGCCATGTCAGTGCCATGTCATTGTCATGTTAGTGCCATGTCATTGTCATGTCATTGTCATGTTAGTGTCATGTTAGTGCCATGTTAGTGCCATGTTAGTGTAATGTTAGTGCCATGTCATTGTCATGTTAGTGTCATGTTAGTGTCATGTTAGTGCCATGTTAGTGCCATGTCAGTGCCATGTCATTGTCATGTTAGTGCCATGTCATTGTCATGTCATTGTCATGTTAGTGTCATGTTAGTGTCATGTTAGTGTCATGTTAGTGTCATGTTAGTGCCATGTCAGTGTCATGTCAGTGTCATGTTAGTGCCATGTTAGTGCCATGTTAGTGTCATGTCAGTGTCATGTTAGTGCCATGTTAGAGCCATGTCAGTGTCATGTCATTGTCATGTTAGTGCCATGTTAGTGTCATGTCATTGTCATGTTAGTGACGTATTAGTGCCATGTTAGTGTCATGTCATTGTCATGTTAGTGACGTATTAGTACCATGTTAGTGCAATGTTAGTGCCATGTTAGTGTCATGTAAGTGTCATGTTAGTGACGTATTAGTGCCATGTTAGTGCCATGTTAGTGTCATGTCAGTGTCATGTTAGTGCCATGTTAGTGCCATGTTAGTGTCATGTTAGTGACGTATTAGTGCCATGTTAGTGCCATGTTAGAGCCATGTCAGTGTCATGTTAGTGCCATGTTAGAGCCATGTCAGTGTCATGTCATTGTCATGTTAGTGCCATGTTAGTGTCATGTCATTGTCATGTTAGTGCCATGTCAGTGTCATGTTAGTGCCATGTTAGTGCCATGTTAGTGCCATGTTAGTGTCATGTCATTGTCATGTTAGTGCCATGTCCTTGTCATGTTAGTGCCATGTTAGTGTCATGTTAGTGCCATGTTAGTGCCATGTTGGTGTCATGTCATTGTCATGTTAGTGCCATGTCATTGTCATGTTAGTGCCATGTTAGTGTCATGTTAGTGCCATGTTAGTGTCATGTTAGTGCCATGTCAGTGTCATGTTAGTGTCATGTTAGTGTCATGTTAGTGCCATGTTAGTGCCATGTTAGTGACATGTTAGTGCCATGTTGGTGTCATGTCAGTGCCATGTCAGTGTCATGTCAGTGTCATGTTAGTGCCATGTTAGAGCCATGTCAGTGTCATGTCATTGTCATGTTAGTTCCATGTTAGTGTCATGTTAGTGCCATGTTAGTGTCATGTTAGTGCCATGTTAGTGTCATGTTAGTGTCATGTTAGTGCCATGTTAGTGCCATGTTAGTGCCATGTTAGTGTCATGTTAGTGCCATGTCATTGTCATGTTAGTGTCATGTTAGTTTCATGTTAGTGCCATGTTAGTGCCATGTCATTGTCATGTTAGTGCCATGTCATTGTCATGTTAATGTCATGTTAGTGCCATGTTAGTGCAATGTTAGTGTCATGTTAGTGCCATGTCATTGTCATGTTAGTGTCATGTTAGTGCCATGTTAGTGCCATGTCAGTGCCATGTCATTGTCATGTTAGTGTCATGTTAGTGCCATGTTAGTGCCATGTCAGTGCCATGTCATTGTCATGTTAGTGCCATGTCATTGTCATGTCATTGTCATGTTAGTGTCATGTTAGTGTCATGTTAGTGTCATGTTAGTGCCATGTCATTGTCATGTTAGTGTCATGTTAGTGTCATGTTAGTGCCATGTTAGTGTCATGTTAGTGCCATGTTAGTGCCATGTTAGTGTCATGTTAGTGCCAGGTCATTGTCATGTTAGTGTCATGTTAGTGTCATGTTAGTGTCATGTCATTGTCATGTTAGTGCCATGTCATTGTCATGTTAGTGCCATGTTAGTGTCATGTTAGTGCCATGTTAGTGTCATGTCAGTGCCATGTCAGTGCCATGTCAGTGCCATGTCAGTGCCATGTCAGTGCCATGTCAGTGCCATGTTAGTGTCATGTTAGTGTCATGTTAGTGCCATGTTAGTGTCATGTTAGTGCCATGTCAGTGTCATGTCAGTGCCATGTCAGTGCCATGTCAGTGCCATGTCAGTGCCATGTTAGTGTCATGTTAGTGCCATGTCAGTGTCATGTCAGTGTCATGTTAGTACCATGTTACTGCCATGTTAGTGTCATGTTAGTGACGTATTAGTGCCATGTTAGTGCCATGTTAGTGCCATGTTAGTGTCATGTTAGTGCCAGGTCATTGTCATGTTAGTGTCATGTTAGTGTCATGTTAGTGTCATGTCATTGTCATGTTAGTGCCATGTCATTGTCATGTTAGTGCCATGTAATTGTCATGTTAGTGCCATGTTAGTGTCATGTCAGTGCCATGTCAGTGCCATGTCAGTGCCATGTCAGTGCCATGTTAGTGTCATGTTAGTGTAATGTTAGTGCCATGTTAGTGTCATGTTAGTGCCATGTTAGTGTCATGTCAGTGCCATGTCAGTGCCATGTCAGTGCCATGTCAGTGCCATGTTAGTGTCATGTTAGTGTCATGTTAGTGCCATGTCAGTGTCATGTCAGTGTCATGTTAGTACCATGTTACTGCCATGTTAGTGTCATGTTAGTGACGTATTAGTGCCATGTTAGTGCCATGTTAGAGCGATGTTAGTGCCATGTCAGTGTCATGTCAGTGTCATGTTAGTGCCATGTTAGTGCCATGTTAGTGCCATGTAGTGTCATGTCAGTGTCATGTTAGTGACGTATTAGTGCCATGTTAGTGCCATGTAAGTGTCATGTCAGTGTCATGTTAGTGCCATGTTAGTGCCATGTTAGTGTCATGTTAGTGACGTATTAGTGCCATGTTAGTGCCATGTTAGTGCCATGTCATTGTCATGTTAGTGCCATGTTAGTGTCATGTTAGTGCCATGTTAGTGCCATGTCATTGTCATGTTAGTGCCATGTCATTGTCATGTCATTGTCATGTTAGTGCCATGTTAGTGCTATGTTAGTGCAATGTTAGTGTCATGTTAGTGCCATGTCATTGTCATGTTAGTGTCATGTTAGTGCCATGTTAGTGCCATGTCAGTGCCATGTCATTGTCATGTTAGTGTCATGTTAGTGTCATGTTAGTGCCATGTCATTGTCATGTTAGTGTCATGTTAGTGTCATGTTAGTGCCATGTTAGTGTCATGTTATTGCCATGTTAGTGCCATGTTAGTGTCATGTTAGTGCCAGGTCATTGTCATGTTAGTGTCATGTTAGTGTCATGTTAGTGTCATGTCATTGTCATGTTAGTGCCATGTCATTGTCATGTTAGTGCCATGTTATTGTCATGTTAGTGCCATGTTAGTGTCATGTCAGTGCCATGTCAGTGCCATGTCAGTGCCATGTCAGTGCCATGTTAGTGTCATGTTAGTGTAATGTTAGTGCCATGTTAGTGTCATGTTAGTGCCATGTTAGTGTCATGTCAGTGCCATGTCAGTGCCATGTCAGTGCCATGTCAGTGCCATGTTAGTGTCATGTTAGTGTCATGTTAGTGCCATGTCAGTGTCATGTCAGTGTCATGTTAGTACCATGTTACTGCCATGTTAGTGTCATGTTAGTGACGTATTAGTGCCATGTTAGTGCCATGTTAGAGCGATGTTAGTGCCATGTCAGTGTCATGTCAGTGTCATGTTAGTGCCATGTTAGTGCCATGTTAGTGCCATGTAGTGTCATGTCAGTGTCATGTTAGTGACGTATTAGTGCCATGTTAGTGCCATGTAAGTGTCATGTCAGTGTCATGTTAGTGCCATGTTAGTGCCATGTTAGTGTCATGTTAGTGACGTATTAGTGCCATGTTAGTGCCATGTTAGTGCCATGTCATTGTCATGTTAGTGCCATGTTAGTGTCATGTTAGTGCCATGTTAGTGTCATGTTAGTGCCATGTTAGTGTCATATTAGTGCCATGTCAGTGTCATGTCATTGTCATGTTAGTTCCATGTTAGTGTCATGTTAGTGCCATGTTAGTGTCATGTTAGTGCCATGTTAGTGTCATGTTAGTGCCATGTCAGTGTCATGTCAGTGTCATGTTAGTGTCATGTTAGTGTCATGTTAGTGCCATGTCAGTGTCATGTCATTGTCATGTTAGTGCCATGTCATTGTCATGTTAGTGCCATGTTAGTGTCATGTCATTGTCATGTTAGTGCCATGTTAGTGTCATGTTGGTGTCATGTTAGTGCCATGTTAGTGTCATGTTAGTGTCATGTCATTGTCATGTTAGTGCCATGTTAGTGTCATGTTAGTGTCATGTCATTGTCATGTTAGTGTCATGTTAGTGCCATGTCATTGTCATGTTAGTGTCATGTTAGTGTCATGTTAGTGCCATGTTAGTGCCATGTCATTGTTATGTTAGTGTCATGTCATTGTCATGTTAATGTCATGTTAGTGCCATGTTAGTGCAATGTTAGTGTCATGTTAGTGCCATGTCATTGTCATGTTATTATCATGTTAGTGTCATGTTAGTGCCATGTTAGTGCCATGTCAGTGCCATGTCACTGTCATGTTAGTGCCATGTCATTGTCATGTCATTGTCATGTTAGTGCCATGTTAGTGTCATGTTAGTGCCATGTCATTGTCATGTTAGTGTCATGTTAGTGCCATGTTAGTGCCATGTCAGTGCCATGTCATTGTCATGTTAGTGCCATGTCATTGTCATGTCATTGTCATTGTCATGTTAGTGCCATGTTATTGTCATGTTAGTGCCATGGCATTGTCATGTTAGTGTCATGTTAGTGTCATGTTAGTGCCATGTTAGTGACATGTCAGTGTCATGTTAGTGCCATGTCATTGTCATGTTAGTGTCATGTTAGTGCCATGTTAGTGCCATGTCAGTGCCATGTCATTGTCATGTTAGTGCCATGTCATTGTCATGTCATTGTCATGTTAGTGTCATGTTAGTGTCATGTTAGTGCCATGTTAGTGCCATGTCAGTGTCATGTCAGTGTCATGTTAGTGCCATGTTAGAGCCATGTCAGTGTCATGTCATTGTCATGTTAGTGCCATGTTAGTGTCATGTCATTGTCATGTTAGTGACGTATTAGTGCCATGTTAGTGCAATGTTAGTGCCATGTTAGTGTCATGTCAGTGTCATGTTAGTGACGTATTAGTGCCATGTTAGTGCCATGTTAGTGTCATGTTAGTGCCATGTCAGTGCCATGTCATTGTCATGTTAGTGCCATGTCATTGTCATGTCATTGTCATGTTAGTGTCATGTTAGTGCCATGTTAGTGCCATGTTAGTGTAATGTTAGTGCCATGTCATTGTCATGTTAGTGTCATGTTAGTGTCATGTTAGTGCCATGTTAGTGCCATGTCAGTGCCATGTCATTGTCATGTTAGTGCCATGTCATTGTCATGTCATTGTCATGTTAGTGTCATGTTAGTGTCATGTTAGTGTCATGTTAGTGTCATGTTAGTGCCATGTCAGTGTCATGTCAGTGTCATGTTAGTGCCATGTTAGTGCCATGTTAGTGTCATGTCAGTGTCATGTTAGTGCCATGTTAGAGCCATGTCAGTGTCATGTCATTGTCATGTTAGTGCCATGTTAGTGTCATGTCATTGTCATGTTAGTGACGTATTAGTGCCATGTTAGTGTCATGTCATTGTCATGTTAGTGACGTATTAGTACCATGTTAGTGCAATGTTAGTGCCATGTTAGTGTCATGTAAGTGTCATGTTAGTGACGTATTAGTGCCATGTTAGTGCCATGTTAGTGTCATGTCAGTGTCATGTTAGTGCCATGTTAGTGCCATGTTAGTGTCATGTTAGTGACGTATTAGTGCCATGTTAGTGCCATGTTAGAGCCATGTCAGTGTCATGTTAGTGCCATGTTAGAGCCATGTCAGTGTCATGTCATTGTCATGTTAGTGCCATGTTAGTGTCATGTCATTGTCATGTTAGTGCCATGTCAGTGTCATGTTAGTGCCATGTTAGTGCCATGTTAGTGCCATGTTAGTGTCATGTCATTGTCATGTTAGTGCCATGTCCTTGTCATGTTAGTGCCATGTTAGTGTCATGTTAGTGCCATGTTAGTGCCATGTTGGTGTCATGTCATTGTCATGTTAGTGCCATGTCATTGTCATGTTAGTGCCATGTTAGTGTCATGTTAGTGCCATGTTAGTGTCATGTTAGTGCCATGTCAGTGTCATGTTAGTGTCATGTTAGTGTCATGTTAGTGCCATGTTAGTGCCATGTTAGTGACATGTTAGTGCCATGTTGGTGTCATGTCAGTGCCATGTCAGTGTCATGTCAGTGTCATGTTAGTGCCATGTTAGAGCCATGTCAGTGTCATGTCATTGTCATGTTAGTTCCATGTTAGTGTCATGTTAGTGCCATGTTAGTGTCATGTTAGTGCCATGTTAGTGTCATGTTAGTGTCATGTTAGTGCCATGTTAGTGCCATGTTAGTGCCATGTTAGTGTCATGTTAGTGCCATGTCATTGTCATGTTAGTGTCATGTTAGTTTCATGTTAGTGCCATGTTAGTGCCATGTCATTGTCATGTTAGTGCCATGTCATTGTCATGTTAATGTCATGTTAGTGCCATGTTAGTGCAATGTTAGTGTCATGTTAGTGCCATGTCATTGTCATGTTAGTGTCATGTTAGTGCCATGTTAGTGCCATGTCAGTGCCATGTCATTGTCATGTTAGTGTCATGTTAGTGCCATGTTAGTGCCATGTCAGTGCCATGTCATTGTCATGTTAGTGCCATGTCATTGTCATGTCATTGTCATGTTAGTGTCATGTTAGTGTCATGTTAGTGTCATGTTAGTGCCATGTCATTGTCATGTTAGTGTCATGTTAGTGTCATGTTAGTGCCATGTTAGTGTCATGTTAGTGCCATGTTAGTGCCATGTTAGTGTCATGTTAGTGCCAGGTCATTGTCATGTTAGTGTCATGTTAGTGTCATGTTAGTGTCATGTCATTGTCATGTTAGTGCCATGTCATTGTCATGTTAGTGCCATGTTAGTGTCATGTTAGTGCCATGTTAGTGTCATGTCAGTGCCATGTCAGTGCCATGTCAGTGCCATGTCAGTGCCATGTCAGTGCCATGTCAGTGCCATGTTAGTGTCATGTTAGTGTCATGTTAGTGCCATGTTAGTGTCATGTTAGTGCCATGTCAGTGTCATGTCAGTGCCATGTCAGTGCCATGTCAGTGCCATGTCAGTGCCATGTTAGTGTCATGTTAGTGCCATGTCAGTGTCATGTCAGTGTCATGTTAGTACCATGTTACTGCCATGTTAGTGTCATGTTAGTGACGTATTAGTGCCATGTTAGTGCCAAGTTAGAGCGATGTTAGTGCCATGTCAGTGTCATGTCAGTGTCATGTTAGTGCCATGTTAGTGCCATGTTAGTGCCATGTAGTGTCATGTCAGTGTCATGTTAGTGACGTATTAGTGCCATGTTAGTGCCATGTAAGTGTCATGTCAGTGTCATGTTAGTGCCATGTTAGTGCCATGTTAGTGTCATGTTAGTGACGTATTAGTGCCATGTTAGTGCGATGTTAGTGCCATGTCATTGTCATGTTAGTTCCATGTTAGTGTCATGTTAGTGCCATGTTAGTGTCATGTTAGTGCCATGTTAGTGTCATATTAGTGCCATGTCAGTGTCATGTCATTGTCATGTTAGTTCCATGTTAGTGTCATGTTAGTGCCATGTTAGTGTCATGTTAGTGCCATGTTAGTGTCATGTTAGTGCCATGTCAGTGTCATGTCAGTGTCATGTTAGTGTCATGTTAGTGACGTATTAGTGCCATGTTAGTGCAATGTTAGTGCCATGTTAGTGTCATGTTAGTGACGTATTAGTGCCATGTTAATGCCATGTTAGTGTCATGTCAGTGTCATGTTAGTGCCATGTTAGTGCCATGTTAGTGTCATGTTAGTGACGTATTAGTGCCATGTTAGTGCCATGTTAGAGCCATGTCAGTGTCATGTTAGTGCCATGTTAGAGCCATGTCAGTGTCATGTCATTGTCATGTTAGTGCCATGTTAGTGTCATGTCATTGTCATGTTAGTGCCATGTCAGTGTCATGTTAGTGCCATGTTAGTGCCATGTTGGTGCCATGTTAGTGTCATGTCATTGTCATGTTAGTGCCATGTCATTGTCATGTTAGTGCCATGTTAGTGTCATGTTAGTGCCATGTTAGTGCCATGTTAGTGTCATGTCATTGTCATGTTAGTGCCATGTCATTGTCATGTTAGTGCCATGTTAGTGTCATGTCAGTGCCATGTCAGTTTCATGTCAGTGTCATGTTAGTGCCATGTTAGAGCCATGTCAGTGTCATGTCATTGTCATGTTAGTGCCATGTTAGTGTAATGTCATTGTCATGTTAGTGACGTATTAGTGCCATGTTAGTGCCATGTTAGAGCGATGTTAGTGCCATGTCAGTGTCATGTCAGTGTCATGTTAGTGCCATGTTAGTGTCGTATTAGTGTCGTATTAGTGACGTATTAGTGCCATGTTAGTGTCATGTCAGTGTCATGTTAGTGACGTATTAGTGCCATGTTAGTGCCATGTTAGTGTCATGTCAGTGTCATGTTAGTGCCATGTTAGTGCCATGTTAGTGTCATGTTAGTGACGTATTAGTGCCATGTTAGTGCCATGTTAGAGCCATGTCAGTGTCATGTTAGTGCCATGTTAGAGCCACGTCATTGTCATGTCATTGTCATGTTAGTGCCATGTTAGTGTCATGTCATTGTCATGTTAGTGCCATGTCATTGTCATGTTAGTGCCATGTTAGTGTCATGTTAGTGCCATGTTAGTGTCATGTCATTGTCATGTTAGTGCCATGTCATTGTCATGTTAGTGCCATGTTAGTGTCATGTTAGTGCCATGTTAGTGTCATGTCAGTGCCATGTCAGTGCCATGTCAGTGCCATGTCAGTGCCATGTTAGTGTCATGTTAGTGTCATGTTAGTGCCATGTCAGTGTCATGTCAGTGTCATGTTAGTACCATGTTACTGCCATGTTAGTGTCATGTTAGTGACGTATTAGTGCCATGTTAGTGCCATGTTAGAGCGATGTTAGTGCCATGTCAGTGTCATGTCAGTGTCATGTTAGTGCCATGTTAGTGCCATGTTAGTGCCATGTAGTGTCATGTCAGTGTCATGTTAGTGACGTATTAGTGCCATGTTAGTGCCATATAAGTGTCATGTCAGTGTCATGTTAGTGCCATGTTAGTGCCATGTTAGTGCCATGTTAGTGTCATGTTAGTGCCATGTTAGTGTCATATTAGTGCCATGTCAGTGTCATGTTAGTGACGTATTAGTGCCATGTTAGTGCCATGTAAGTGCCATGTAAGTGTCATGTCAGTGTCATGTTAGTGCCATGTTAGTGTCATATTAGTGCCATGTCAGTGTCATGTCATTGTCATGTTAGTTCCATGTTAGTGTCATGTTAGTGCCATGTTAGTGTCATGTTAGTGCCATGTTAGTGTCATGTTAGTGCCATGTCAGTGTCATGTCAGTGTCATGTTAGTGTCATGTTAGTGTCATGTTAGTGCCATGTCAGTGTCATGTCATTGTCATGTTAGTGCCATGTCATTGTCATGTTAGTGCCATGTTAGTGTCATGTCATTGTCATGTTAGTGCCATGTTAGTGTCATGTTGGTGTCATGTTAGTGCCATGTTAGTGTCATGTTAGTGTCATGTCATTGTCATGCTAGTGCCATGTTAGTGTCATGTTAGTGTCATGTCATTGTCATGTTAGTGTCATGTTAGTGCCATGTCATTGTCATGTTAGTGTCATGTTAGTGTCATGTTAGTGCCATGTTAGTGCCATGTTAGTGCCATGTTATTGTCATATTAGTGCCATGTCATTGTCATGTTAGTGTCATGTTAGTGTCATGTTAGTGCCATGTCATTGTCATGTTAGTGCCATGTCATTGTCATGTTAATGTCATGTTAGTGCCATGTTAGTGCAATGTTAGTGTCATGTTAGTGCCATGTCATTGTCATGTTATTATCATGTTAGTGCCATGTTAGCGTCATGTTAGTGCCAGGTCATTGTCATGTTAGTGTCATGTTAGTGTCATGTCAGTGCCATGTCATTATCATGTTAGTGCCATGTCATTGTCATGTCATTGTCATTGTCATGTTAGTGCCATGTTATTGTCATGTTAGTGCCATGTCATTGTCATGTTAGTGTCATGTTAGTGTCATGTTAGTGCCATGTTAGTGCCATGTCAGTGTCATGTTAGTGTCATGTTAGTGCCATGTCAGTGCCATGTCATTGTCATGTTAGTGCCATGTCATTGTCATGTCATTGTCATGTTAGTGTCATGTTAGTGTCATGTTAGTGCCATGTTAGTGTCATGTTAGTTCCATGTCATTGTCATGTTAGTGTCATGTTAGTGTCATGTTAGTGCCATGTTAGTGCCATGTCAGTGCCATGTCAGTGCCATGTCATTGTCACGTTAGTGCCATGTCAGTGCCATGTCATTGTCATGTTAGTGCCATGTCATTGTCATGTCATTGTCATGTTAGTGTCATGTTAGTGTCATGTTAGTGTCATGTTAGTGCCGTGTTAGTGCCATGTCAGTGTCATGTTAGTGACGTATTAGTGCCATGTTAGTGCCATGTTAGAGCGATGTTAGTGCCATGTCAGTGTCATGTCAGTGTCATGTTAGTGCCATGTTAGTGTCATATTAGTGCCATGTTAGTGCCATGTTAGTGCCATGTTAGTGTCATGTCATTGTCATGTTAGTGCCATGTCATTGTCATGTTAGTGCCATGTTAGTGTCATGTTAGTGCCATGTTAGTGCCATGTTAGTGTCATGTCATTGTCATGTTAGTGCCATGTCATTGTCATGTTAGTGCCATGTTAGTGTCATGTCAGTGCCATGTCAGTTTCATGTCAGTGTCATGTTAGTGCCATGTTAGAGCCATGTCAGTGTCATGTCATTGTCATGTTAGTGCCATGTTAGTGTAATGTCATTGTCATGTTAGTGACGTATTAGTGCCATGTTAGTGCCATGTTAGAGCGATGTTAGTGCCATGTCAGTGTCATGTCAGTGTCATGTTAGTGCCATGTTAGTGTCGTATTAGTGTCGTATTAGTGACGTATTAGTGCCATGTTAGTGTCATGTCAGTGTCATGTTAGTGACGTATTAGTGCCATGTTAGTGCCATGTTAGTGTCATGTCAGTGTCATGTTAGTGCCATGTTAGTGCCATGTTAGTGTCATGTTAGTGACGTATTAGTGCCATGTTAGTGCCATGTTAGAGCCATGTCAGTGTCATGTTAGTGCCATGTTAGAGCCACGTCATTGTCATGTCATTGTCATGTTAGTGCCATGTTAGTGTCATGTCATTGTCATGTTAGTGCCATGTCATTGTCATGTTAGTGCCATGTTAGTGTCATGTTAGTGCCATGTTAGTGTCATGTCATTGTCATGTTAGTGCCATGTCATTGTCATGTTAGTGCCATGTTAGTGTCATGTTAGTGCCATGTTAGTGTCATGTCAGTGCCATGTCAGTGCCATGTCAGTGCCATGTCAGTGCCATGTTAGTGTCATGTTAGTGTCATGTTAGTGCCATGTCAGTGTCATGTCAGTGTCATGTTAGTACCATGTTACTGCCATGTTAGTGTCATGTTAGTGACGTATTAGTGCCATGTTAGTGCCATGTTAGAGCCATGTTAGTGCCATGTCAGTGTCATGTCAGTGTCATGTTAGTGCCATGTTAGTGCCATGTTAGTGCCATGTAGTGTCATGTCAGTGTCATGTTAGTGACGTATTAGTGCCATGTTAGTGCCATATAAGTGTCATGTCAGTGTCATGTTAGTGCCATGTTAGTGCCATGTTAGTGCCATGTTAGTGTCATGTTAGTGCCATGTTAGTGTCATATTAGTGCCATGTCAGTGTCATGTTAGTGACGTATTAGTGCCATGTTAGTGCCATGTAAGTGCCATGTAAGTGTCATGTCAGTGTCATGTTAGTGCCATGTTAGTGTCATATTAGTGCCATGTCAGTGTCATGTCATTGTCATGTTAGTTCCATGTTAGTGTCATGTTAGTGCCATGTTAGTGTCATGTTAGTGCCATGTTAGTGTCATGTTAGTGCCATGTCAGTGTCATGTCAGTGTCATGTTAGTGTCATGTTAGTGTCATGTTAGTGCCATGTCAGTGTCATGTCATTGTCATGTTAGTGCCATGTCATTGTCATGTTAGTGCCATGTTAGTGTCATGTCATTGTCATGTTAGTGCCATGTTAGTGTCATGTTGGTGTCATGTTAGTGCCATGTTAGTGTCATGTTAGTGTCATGTCATTGTCATGCTAGTGCCATGTTAGTGTCATGTTAGTGTCATGTCATTGTCATGTTAGTGTCATGTTAGTGCCATGTCATTGTCATGTTAGTGTCATGTTAGTGTCATGTTAGTGCCATGTTAGTGCCATGTTAGTGCCATGTTATTGTCATATTAGTGCCATGTCATTGTCATGTTAGTGTCATGTTAGTGTCATGTTAGTGCCATGTCATTGTCATGTTAGTGCCATGTCATTGTCATGTTAATGTCATGTTAGTGCCATGTTAGTGCAATGTTAGTGTCATGTTAGTGCCATGTCATTGTCATGTTATTATCATGTTAGTGCCATGTTAGCGTCATGTTAGTGCCAGGTCATTGTCATGTTAGTGTCATGTTAGTGTCATGTCAGTGCCATGTCATTATCATGTTAGTGCCATGTCATTGTCATGTCATTGTCATTGTCATGTTAGTGCCATGTTATTGTCATGTTAGTGCCATGTCATTGTCATGTTAGTGTCATGTTAGTGTCATGTTAGTGCCATGTTAGTGCCATGTCAGTGTCATGTTAGTGTCATGTTAGTGCCATGTCAGTGCCATGTCATTGTCATGTTAGTGCCATGTCATTGTCATGTCATTGTCATGTTAGTGTCATGTTAGTGTCATGTTAGTGCCATGTTAGTGTCATGTTAGTTCCATGTCATTGTCATGTTAGTGTCATGTTAGTGTCATGTTAGTGCCATGTTAGTGCCATGTCAGTGCCATGTCAGTGCCATGTCATTGTCACGTTAGTGCCATGTCAGTGCCATGTCATTGTCATGTTAGTGCCATGTCATTGTCATGTCATTGTCATGTTAGTGTCATGTTAGTGTCATGTTAGTGTCATGTTAGTGCCGTGTTAGTGCCATGTCAGTGTCATGTTAGTGACGTATTAGTGCCATGTTAGTGCCATGTTAGAGCGATGTTAGTGCCATGTCAGTGTCATGTCAGTGTCATGTTAGTGCCATGTTAGTGTCATGTCAGTGTCATGTCAGTGTCATGTTAGTGCCATGTTAGAGCCATGTCAGTGTCATGTCTTTGTCATGTTAGTGCCATGTTAGTGTCATGTCATTGTCATGTTAGTGCCATGTTAGTGCCATGTTAGTGTCATGTTAATGACGTATTAGTGCCATGTTAGTGCAATGTTAGTGCCATGTTAGTGTCATGTTAGTGACGTATTAGTGCCATGTTAATGCCATGTTAGTGTCATGTCAGTGTCATGTTAGTGCCATGTTAGTGCCATGTTAGTGCCATGTTAGTGTCATGTTAGTGTCATGTTAGTGACGTATTAGTGCCATGTTAGTGCCATGTTAGAGCCATGTCAGTGTCATGTTAGTGCCATGTTAGAGCCATGTCAGTGTCATGTCATTGTCATGTTAGTGCCATGTTAGTGTCATGTCATTGTCATGTTAGTGCCATGTCAGTGTCATGTTAGTGCCATGTTAGTGCCATGTTAGTGCCATGTTAGTGTCATGTCATTGTCATGTTAGTGCCATGTCATTGTCATGTTAGTGCCATGTTAGTGTCATGTTAGTGCCATGTTAGTGCCATGTTAGTGTCATGTCATTGTCATGTTAGTGCCATGTCATTGTCATGTTAGTGCCATGTTAGTGTCATGTTAGTGCCATGTTAGTGTCATGTCATTGCCATGTCAGTGTCATGTCAGTGTCATGTTAGTGCCATGTTAGAGCCATGTCAGTGTCATGTCATTGTCATGTTAGTGCCATGTTAGTGTAATGTCATTGTCATGTTAGTGACGTATTAGTGCCATGTTAGTGCCATGTTAGAGCGATGTTAGTGCCATGTCAGTGTCATGTCAGTGTCATGTTAGTGCCATGTTAGTGCCATGTTAGTGCCATGTTAGTGTCGTATTAGTGTCGTATTAGTGAAGTATTAGTGCCATGTTAGTGTCATGTCAGTGTCATGTTAGTGACGTATTAGTGCCATGTTAGTGCCATGTTAGTGTCATGTCAGTGTCATGTTAGTGCCATGTTAGTGTCATATTAGTGCCATGTCAGTGTCATGTTAGTGACGTATTAGTGCCATGTTAGTGCCATGTAAGTGCCATGTAAGTGTCATGTCAGTGTCATGTTAGTGCCATGTTAGTGTCATATTAGTGCCATGTCAGTGTCATGTCATTGTCATGTTAGTTCCATGTTAGTGTCATGTTAGTGCCATGTTAGTGTCATGTTAGTGCCATGTTAGTGTCATGTTAGTGCCATGTCAGTGTCATGTCAGTGTCATGTTAGTGTCATGTTAGTGTCATGTTAGTGCCATGTCAGTGTCATGTCATTGTCATGTTAGTGCCATGTCATTGTCATGTTAGTGCCATGTTAGTGTCATGTCATTGTCATGTTAGTGCCATGTTAGTGTCATGTTGGTGTCATGTTAGTGCCATGTTAGTGTCATGTTAGTGTCATGTCATTGTCATGCTAGTGCCATGTTAGTGTCATGTTAGTGTCATGTCATTGTCATGTTAGTGTCATGTTAGTGCCATGTCATTGTCATGTTAGTGTCATGTTAGTGTCATGTTAGTGCCATGTTAGTGCCATGTTAGTGCCATGTTATTGTCATATTAGTGCCATGTCATTGTCATGTTAGTGTCATGTTAGTGTCATGTTAGTGCCATGTCATTGTCATGTTAGTGCCATGTCATTGTCATGTTAATGTCATGTTAGTGCCATGTTAGTGCAATGTTAGTGTCATGTTAGTGCCATGTCATTGTCATGTTATTATCATGTTAGTGCCATGTTAGCGTCATGTTAGTGCCAGGTCATTGTCATGTTAGTGTCATGTTAGTGTCATGTCAGTGCCATGTCATTATCATGTTAGTGCCATGTCATTGTCATGTCATTGTCATTGTCATGTTAGTGCCATGTTATTGTCATGTTAGTGCCATGTCATTGTCATGTTAGTGTCATGTTAGTGTCATGTTAGTGCCATGTTAGTGCCATGTCAGTGTCATGTTAGTGTCATGTTAGTGCCATGTCAGTGCCATGTCATTGTCATGTTAGTGCCATGTCATTGTCATGTCATTGTCATGTTAGTGTCATGTTAGTGTCATGTTAGTGCCATGTTAGTGTCATGTTAGTTCCATGTCATTGTCATGTTAGTGTCATGTTAGTGTCATGTTAGTGCCATGTTAGTGCCATGTCAGTGCCATGTCAGTGCCATGTCATTGTCACGTTAGTGCCATGTCAGTGCCATGTCATTGTCATGTTAGTGCCATGTCATTGTCATGTCATTGTCATGTTAGTGTCATGTTAGTGTCATGTTAGTGTCATGTTAGTGCCGTGTTAGTGCCATGTCAGTGTCATGTTAGTGACGTATTAGTGCCATGTTAGTGCCATGTTAGAGCGATGTTAGTGCCATGTCAGTGTCATGTCAGTGTCATGTTAGTGCCATGTTAGTGTCATATTAGTGCCATGTTAGTGCCATGTTAGTGCCATGTTAGTGTCATGTCA
The DNA here is from genome assembly GCF_026437365.1 of Eucyclogobius newberryi. Classification (NCBI taxonomy): domain Eukaryota; kingdom Metazoa; phylum Chordata; class Actinopteri; order Gobiiformes; family Gobiidae; genus Eucyclogobius; species Eucyclogobius newberryi. The sequence continues at coordinate 429,096 of NW_027315790.1, forward strand.
TTGTCATGTTAGTGCCATGTCATTGTCATGTTAGTGCCATGTTAGTGTCATGTTAGTGCCATGTTAGTGCCATGTTAGTGTCATGTCATTGTCATGTTAGTGCCATGTCATTGTCATGTTAGTGCCATGTTAGTGTCATGTCAGTGCCATGTCAGTTTCATGTCAGTGTCATGTTAGTGCCATGTTAGAGCCATGTCAGTGTCATGTCATTGTCATGTTAGTGCCATGTTAGTGTAATGTCATTGTCATGTTAGTGACGTATTAGTGCCATGTTAGTGCCATGTTAGAGCGATGTTAGTGCCATGTCAGTGTCATGTCAGTGTCATGTTAGTGCCATGTTAGTGTCGTATTAGTGTCGTATTAGTGACGTATTAGTGCCATGTTAGTGTCATGTCAGTGTCATGTTAGTGACGTATTAGTGCCATGTTAGTGCCATGTTAGTGTCATGTCAGTGTCATGTTAGTGCCATGTTAGTGCCATGTTAGTGTCATGTTAGTGACGTATTAGTGCCATGTTAGTGCCATGTTAGAGCCATGTCAGTGTCATGTTAGTGCCATGTTAGAGCCACGTCATTGTCATGTCATTGTCATGTTAGTGCCATGTTAGTGTCATGTCATTGTCATGTTAGTGCCATGTCATTGTCATGTTAGTGCCATGTTAGTGTCATGTTAGTGCCATGTTAGTGTCATGTCATTGTCATGTTAGTGCCATGTCATTGTCATGTTAGTGCCATGTTAGTGTCATGTTAGTGCCATGTTAGTGTCATGTCAGTGCCATGTCAGTGCCATGTCAGTGCCATGTCAGTGCCATGTTAGTGTCATGTTAGTGTCATGTTAGTGCCATGTCAGTGTCATGTCAGTGTCATGTTAGTACCATGTTACTGCCATGTTAGTGTCATGTTAGTGACGTATTAGTGCCATGTTAGTGCCATGTTAGAGCGATGTTAGTGCCATGTCAGTGTCATGTCAGTGTCATGTTAGTGCCATGTTAGTGCCATGTTAGTGCCATGTAGTGTCATGTCAGTGTCATGTTAGTGACGTATTAGTGCCATGTTAGTGCCATATAAGTGTCATGTCAGTGTCATGTTAGTGCCATGTTAGTGCCATGTTAGTGCCATGTTAGTGTCATGTTAGTGCCATGTTAGTGTCATATTAGTGCCATGTCAGTGTCATGTTAGTGACGTATTAGTGCCATGTTAGTGCCATGTAAGTGCCATGTAAGTGTCATGTCAGTGTCATGTTAGTGCCATGTTAGTGTCATATTAGTGCCATGTCAGTGTCATGTCATTGTCATGTTAGTTCCATGTTAGTGTCATGTTAGTGCCATGTTAGTGTCATGTTAGTGCCATGTTAGTGTCATGTTAGTGCCATGTCAGTGTCATGTCAGTGTCATGTTAGTGTCATGTTAGTGTCATGTTAGTGCCATGTCAGTGTCATGTCATTGTCATGTTAGTGCCATGTCATTGTCATGTTAGTGCCATGTTAGTGTCATGTCATTGTCATGTTAGTGCCATGTTAGTGTCATGTTGGTGTCATGTTAGTGCCATGTTAGTGTCATGTTAGTGTCATGTCATTGTCATGCTAGTGCCATGTTAGTGTCATGTTAGTGTCATGTCATTGTCATGTTAGTGTCATGTTAGTGCCATGTCATTGTCATGTTAGTGTCATGTTAGTGTCATGTTAGTGCCATGTTAGTGCCATGTTAGTGCCATGTTATTGTCATATTAGTGCCATGTCATTGTCATGTTAGTGTCATGTTAGTGTCATGTTAGTGCCATGTCATTGTCATGTTAGTGCCATGTCATTGTCATGTTAATGTCATGTTAGTGCCATGTTAGTGCAATGTTAGTGTCATGTTAGTGCCATGTCATTGTCATGTTATTATCATGTTAGTGCCATGTTAGCGTCATGTTAGTGCCAGGTCATTGTCATGTTAGTGTCATGTTAGTGTCATGTCAGTGCCATGTCATTATCATGTTAGTGCCATGTCATTGTCATGTCATTGTCATTGTCATGTTAGTGCCATGTTATTGTCATGTTAGTGCCATGTCATTGTCATGTTAGTGTCATGTTAGTGTCATGTTAGTGCCATGTTAGTGCCATGTCAGTGTCATGTTAGTGTCATGTTAGTGCCATGTCAGTGCCATGTCATTGTCATGTTAGTGCCATGTCATTGTCATGTCATTGTCATGTTAGTGTCATGTTAGTGTCATGTTAGTGCCATGTTAGTGTCATGTTAGTTCCATGTCATTGTCATGTTAGTGTCATGTTAGTGTCATGTTAGTGCCATGTTAGTGCCATGTCAGTGCCATGTCAGTGCCATGTCATTGTCACGTTAGTGCCATGTCAGTGCCATGTCATTGTCATGTTAGTGCCATGTCATTGTCATGTCATTGTCATGTTAGTGTCATGTTAGTGTCATGTTAGTGTCATGTTAGTGCCGTGTTAGTGCCATGTCAGTGTCATGTTAGTGACGTATTAGTGCCATGTTAGTGCCATGTTAGAGCGATGTTAGTGCCATGTCAGTGTCATGTCAGTGTCATGTTAGTGCCATGTTAGTGTCATGTCAGTGTCATGTCAGTGTCATGTTAGTGCCATGTTAGAGCCATGTCAGTGTCATGTCTTTGTCATGTTAGTGCCATGTTAGTGTCATGTCATTGTCATGTTAGTGCCATGTTAGTGCCATGTTAGTGTCATGTTAATGACGTATTAGTGCCATGTTAGTGCAATGTTAGTGCCATGTTAGTGTCATGTTAGTGACGTATTAGTGCCATGTTAATGCCATGTTAGTGTCATGTCAGTGTCATGTTAGTGCCATGTTAGTGCCATGTTAGTGCCATGTTAGTGTCATGTTAGTGTCATGTTAGTGACGTATTAGTGCCATGTTAGTGCCATGTTAGAGCCATGTCAGTGTCATGTTAGTGCCATGTTAGAGCCATGTCAGTGTCATGTCATTGTCATGTTAGTGCCATGTTAGTGTCATGTCATTGTCATGTTAGTGCCATGTCAGTGTCATGTTAGTGCCATGTTAGTGCCATGTTAGTGCCATGTTAGTGTCATGTCATTGTCATGTTAGTGCCATGTCATTGTCATGTTAGTGCCATGTTAGTGTCATGTTAGTGCCATGTTAGTGCCATGTTAGTGTCATGTCATTGTCATGTTAGTGCCATGTCATTGTCATGTTAGTGCCATGTTAGTGTCATGTTAGTGCCATGTTAGTGTCATGTCATTGCCATGTCAGTGTCATGTCAGTGTCATGTTAGTGCCATGTTAGAGCCATGTCAGTGTCATGTCATTGTCATGTTAGTGCCATGTTAGTGTAATGTCATTGTCATGTTAGTGACGTATTAGTGCCATGTTAGTGCCATGTTAGAGCGATGTTAGTGCCATGTCAGTGTCATGTCAGTGTCATGTTAGTGCCATGTTAGTGCCATGTTAGTGCCATGTTAGTGTCGTATTAGTGTCGTATTAGTGAAGTATTAGTGCCATGTTAGTGTCATGTCAGTGTCATGTTAGTGACGTATTAGTGCCATGTTAGTGCCATGTTAGTGTCATGTCAGTGTCATGTTAGTGCCATGTTAGTGCCATGTTATTGTCATGTTAGTGACGTATTAGTGCCATGTTAGTGCCATGTTAGAGCCATGTCAGTGTCATGTTAGTGTCATGTTAGTGCCATGTTAGTGTCATGTTAATGCCATGTTAGTGTCATGTTAGTGCCATGTCAGTGTCATGTTAGTGTCATGTTAGTGCCATGTTAGTGCCATGTTAGTGCCATGTTAGTGTCATGTTAGTGCCATGTCATTGTCATGATAGTGTCATGTTAGTGTCATGTTAGTGCCATGTTAGTGCCATGTCATTGTCATGTTAGTGCCATGTCATTGTCATGTTAATGTCATGTTAGTGCCATGTTAGTGCAATGTTAGTGTCATGTTAGTGCCATGTCATTGTCATGTTAGTGCCATGTTAGTGCCATGTCAGTGCCATGTCATTGTCATGTTAGTGTCATGTTAGTGCCATGTTAGTGCCATGTCAGTGCCATGTCATTGTCATGTTAGCGCCATGTCATTGTCATGTCATTGTCATGTTAGTGTCATGTTAGTGTCATGTTAGTGCCATGTCATTGTCATGTTAGTGTCATGTTAGTGTCATGTTAGTGCCATGTTAGTGCCATGTTAGTGCCATGTTAGTGCCATGTAGTGTCATGTCAGTGTCATGTTAGTGACGTATTAGTGCCATGTTAGTGCCATATAAGTGTCATGTCAGTGTCATGTTAGTGCCATGTTAGTGCCATGTTAGTGCCATGTTAGTGTCATGTTAGTGCCATGTTAGTGTCATATTAGTGCCATGTCAGTGTCATGTCATTGTCATGTTAGTTCCATGTTAGTGTCATGTTAGTGCCATGTTAGTGTCATGTTAGTGCCATGTTAGTGTCATGTTAGTGCCATGTCAGTGTCATGTCAGTGTCATGTTAGTGTCATGTTAGTGTCATGTTAGTGCCATGTCAGTGTCATGTCATTGTCATGTTAGTGCCATGTCATTGTCATGTTAGTGCCATGTTAGTGTCATGTCATTGTCATGTTAGTGCCATGTTAGTGTCATGTTAGTGCCATGTTAGTGTCATGTTAGTGCCATGTCAGTGTCATGTCAGTGTCATGTTAGTGTCATGTTAGTGTCATGTTAGTGCCATGTCAGTGTCATGTCATTGTCATGTTAGTGCCATGTCATTGTCATGTTAGTGCCATGTTAGTGTCATGTCATTGTCATGTTAGTGCCATGTTAGTGTCATGTTGGTGTCATGTTAGTGCCATGTTAGTGTCATGTTAGTGTCATGTCATTGTCATGTTAGTGCCATGTTAGTGTCATGTTAGTGTCATGTCATTGTCATGTTAGTGTCATGTTAGTGCCATGTCATTGTCATGTTAGTGTCATGTTAGTGTCATGTTAGTGCCATGTTAGTGCCATGTTATTGTCATATTAGTGCCATGTCATTGTCATGTTAGTGTCATGTTAGTGTCATGTTAGTGCCATGTTAGTGCCATGTCATTGTCATGTTAGTGCCATGTCATTGTCATGTTAATGTCATGTTAGTGCCATGTTAGTGCAATGTTAGTGTCATGTTAGTGCCATGTCATTGTCATGTTATTATCATGTTAGTGTCATGTTAGTGCCATGTTAGTGCCATGTCAGTGCCATGTCACTGTCATGTTAGTGCCATGTCATTGTCATGTCATTGTCATGTTAGTGCCATGTTAGTGTCATGTTAGTGCCATATCATTGTCATGTTAGTGTCATGTTAGTGCCATGTTAGTGCCATGTCAGTGCCATGTCATTGTCATGTTAGTGCCATGTCATTGTCATGTCATTGTCATTGTCATGTTAGTGCCATGTTATTGTCATGTTAGTGCCATGGCATTGTCATGTTAGTGTCATGTTAGTGTCATGTTAGTGCCATGTTAGTGACATGTCAGTGTCATGTTAGTGCCATGTCATTGTCATGTTAGTGTCATGTTAGTGCCATGTTAGTGCCATGTCAGTGCCATGTCATTGTCATGTTAGTGCCATGACATTGTCATGTCATTGTCATGTTAGTGGCATGTTAGTGTCATGTTAGCGTCATGTTAGTGCCATGTTAGTGCCATGTCAGTGTCATGTCAGTGTCATGTTAGTGCCATGTTAGTGCCATGTTAGTGTCATGTCAGTGTCATGTTAGTGTCATGTCAGTGTCATGTTAGTGCCATGTTAGAGCCATGTCAGTGTCATGTCATTGTCATGTTAGTGCCATGTTAGTGTCATGTCATTGTCATGTTAGTGACGTATTAGTGCCATTTTAGTGCAATGTTAGTGCCATGTTAGTGTCATGTCAGTGTCATGTTAGTGACGTATTAGTGCCATGTTAGTGCCATGTTAGTGTCATGTTAGTGTCATGTCAGTGCCATGTCATTGTCATGTTAGTGCCATGTCATTGTCATGTCATTGTCATGTTAGTGTCATGTTAGTGCCATGTTAGTGCCATGTTAGTGCCATGTCATTGTCATGTTAGTGCCATGTCATTGTCATGTCATTGTCATGTCAGTGTCATGTCAGTGTCATGTTAGTGCCATGTTAGTGCCATGTTAGTGTCATGTCAGTGTCATGTTAGTGTCATGTCAGTGTCATGTTAGTGCCATGTTAGAGCCATGTCAGTGTCATGTCATTGTCATGTTAGTGCCATGTTAGTGTCATGTCATTGTCATGTTAGTGACTTATTAGTGCCATGTTAGTGCAATGTTAGTGCCATGTTAGTGTCATGTCAGTGTCATGTTAGTGACGTATTAGTGCCATGTTAGTGCCATGTTAGTGTCATGTCAGTGTCATGTTAGTGCCATGTTAGTGCCATGTTACTGTCATGTTAGTGACGTATTAGTGCCATGTTAGTGCCATGTTAGAGCCATGTCAGTGTCATGTTAGTGCCATGTTAGAGCCATGTCAGTGTCATGTCATTGTCATGTTAGTGCCATGTTAGTGTCATGTCATTGTCATGTTAGTGCCATGTCAGTGTCATGTTAGTGCCATGTTAGTGCCATGTTAGTGCCATTTTAGTGTCATGTCATTGTCATGTTAGTGCCATGTCATTGTCATGTTAGTGCCATGTTAGTGCATGTTAGTGCCATGTTAGTGCCATGTTGGTGTCATGTCATTGTCATGTTAGTGCCATGTCATTGTCATGTTAGTGCCATGTTAGTGTCATGTTAGTGCCATGTTAGTGTCATGTTAGTGCCTTGTCAGTGTCATGTTAGTGTCATGTTAGTGCCATGTTAGTGCCATGTTAGTGCCATGTTAGTGCCATGTTAGTGTCATGTCAGTGCCATGTCAGTGTCATGTCAGTGTCATGTTAGTGCCATGTTAGAGCCATGTCAGTGTCATGTCATTGTCATGTTAGTTCCATGTTAGTGTCATGTTAGTGCCATGTTAGTGTCATGTTAGTGCCATGTTAGTGTCATGTTAGTGCCATGTCAGTGTCATGTTAGTGTCATGTTAGTGCCATGTTAGTGCCATGTTAGTGCCATGTTAGTGTCATGTTAGTGCCATGTCATTGTCATGTTAGTGTCATGTTAGTGTCATGTTAGTGCCATGTTAGTGCCATGTCATTGTCATGTTAGTGCCATGTCATTGTCATGTCATTGTCATGTTAGTGCCATGTTAGTGCTATGTTAGTGCAATGTTAGTGTCATGTTAGTGCCATGTCATTGTCATGTTAGTGTCATGTTAGTGCCATGTTAGTGCCATGTCAGTGCCATGTCATTGTCATGTTAGTGTCATGTTAGTGTCATGTTAGTGCCATGTCATTGTCATGTTAGTGTCATGTTAGTGTCATGTTAGTGCCATGTTAGTGTCATGTTAGTGCCATGTTAGTGCCATGTTAGTGTCATGTTAGTGCCAGGTCATTGTCATGTTAGTGTCATGTTAGTGTCATGTTAGTGTCATGTCATTGTCATGTTAGTGCCATGTCATTGTCATGTTAGTGCCATGTAATTGTCATGTTAGTGCCATGTTAGTGTCATGTCAGTGCCATGTCAGTGCCATGTCAGTGCCATGTCAGTGCCATGTTAGTGTCATGTTAGTGTAATGTTAGTGCCATGTTAGTGTCATGTTAGTGCCATGTTAGTGTCATGTCAGTGCCATGTCAGTGCCATGTCAGTGCCATGTCAGTGCCATGTTAGTGTCATGTTAGTGTCATGTTAGTGCCATGTCAGTGTCATGTCAGTGTCATGTTAGTACCATGTTACTGCCATGTTAGTGTCATGTTAGTGACGTATTAGTGCCATGTTAGTGCCATGTTAGAGCGATGTTAGTGCCATGTCAGTGTCATGTCAGTGTCATGTTAGTGCCATGTTAGTGCCATGTTAGTGCCATGTAGTGTCATGTCAGTGTCATGTTAGTGACGTATTAGTGCCATGTTAGTGCCATGTAAGTGTCATGTCAGTGTCATGTTAGTGCCATGTTAGTGCCATGTTAGTGTCATGTTAGTGACGTATTAGTGCCATGTTAGTGCCATGTTAGTGCCATGTCATTGTCATGTTAGTGCCATGTTAGTGTCATGTTAGTGCCATGTTAGTGCCATGTCATTGTCATGTTAGTGCCATGTCATTGTCATGTCATTGTCATGTTAGTGCCATGTTAGTGCTATGTTAGTGCAATGTTAGTGTCATGTTAGTGCCATGTCATTGTCATGTTAGTGTCATGTTAGTGCCATGTTAGTGCCATGTCAGTGCCATGTCATTGTCATGTTAGTGTCATGTTAGTGTCATGTTAGTGCCATGTCATTGTCATGTTAGTGTCATGTTAGTGTCATGTTAGTGCCATGTTAGTGTCATGTTATTGCCATGTTAGTGCCATGTTAGTGTCATGTTAGTGCCAGGTCATTGTCATGTTAGTGTCATGTTAGTGTCATGTTAGTGTCATGTCATTGTCATGTTAGTGCCATGTCATTGTCATGTTAGTGCCATGTTATTGTCATGTTAGTGCCATGTTAGTGTCATGTCAGTGCCATGTCAGTGCCATGTCAGTGCCATGTCAGTGCCATGTTAGTGTCATGTTAGTGTAATGTTAGTGCCATGTTAGTGTCATGTTAGTGCCATGTTAGTGTCATGTCAGTGCCATGTCAGTGCCATGTCAGTGCCATGTCAGTGCCATGTTAGTGTCATGTTAGTGTCATGTTAGTGCCATGTCAGTGTCATGTCAGTGTCATGTTAGTACCATGTTACTGCCATGTTAGTGTCATGTTAGTGACGTATTAGTGCCATGTTAGTGCCATGTTAGAGCGATGTTAGTGCCATGTCAGTGTCATGTCAGTGTCATGTTAGTGCCATGTTAGTGCCATGTTAGTGCCATGTAGTGTCATGTCAGTGTCATGTTAGTGACGTATTAGTGCCATGTTAGTGCCATGTAAGTGTCATGTCAGTGTCATGTTAGTGCCATGTTAGTGCCATGTTAGTGTCATGTTAGTGACGTATTAGTGCCATGTTAGTGCCATGTTAGTGCCATGTCATTGTCATGTTAGTGCCATGTTAGTGTCATGTTAGTGCCATGTTAGTGTCATGTTAGTGCCATGTTAGTGTCATATTAGTGCCATGTCAGTGTCATGTCATTGTCATGTTAGTTCCATGTTAGTGTCATGTTAGTGCCATGTTAGTGTCATGTTAGTGCCATGTTAGTGTCATGTTAGTGCCATGTCAGTGTCATGTCAGTGTCATGTTAGTGTCATGTTAGTGTCATGTTAGTGCCATGTCAGTGTCATGTCATTGTCATGTTAGTGCCATGTCATTGTCATGTTAGTGCCATGTTAGTGTCATGTCATTGTCATGTTAGTGCCATGTTAGTGTCATGTTGGTGTCATGTTAGTGCCATGTTAGTGTCATGTTAGTGTCATGTCATTGTCATGTTAGTGCCATGTTAGTGTCATGTTAGTGTCATGTCATTGTCATGTTAGTGTCATGTTAGTGCCATGTCATTGTCATGTTAGTGTCATGTTAGTGTCATGTTAGTGCCATGTTAGTGCCATGTCATTGTTATGTTAGTGTCATGTCATTGTCATGTTAATGTCATGTTAGTGCCATGTTAGTGCAATGTTAGTGTCATGTTAGTGCCATGTCATTGTCATGTTATTATCATGTTAGTGTCATGTTAGTGCCATGTTAGTGCCATGTCAGTGCCATGTCACTGTCATGTTAGTGCCATGTCATTGTCATGTCATTGTCATGTTAGTGCCATGTTAGTGTCATGTTAGTGCCATGTCATTGTCATGTTAGTGTCATGTTAGTGCCATGTTAGTGCCATGTCAGTGCCATGTCATTGTCATGTTAGTGCCATGTCATTGTCATGTCATTGTCATTGTCATGTTAGTGCCATGTTATTGTCATGTTAGTGCCATGGCATTGTCATGTTAGTGTCATGTTAGTGTCATGTTAGTGCCATGTTAGTGACATGTCAGTGTCATGTTAGTGCCATGTCATTGTCATGTTAGTGTCATGTTAGTGCCATGTTAGTGCCATGTCAGTGCCATGTCATTGTCATGTTAGTGCCATGTCATTGTCATGTCATTGTCATGTTAGTGTCATGTTAGTGTCATGTTAGTGCCATGTTAGTGCCATGTCAGTGTCATGTCAGTGTCATGTTAGTGCCATGTTAGAGCCATGTCAGTGTCATGTCATTGTCATGTTAGTGCCATGTTAGTGTCATGTCATTGTCATGTTAGTGACGTATTAGTGCCATGTTAGTGCAATGTTAGTGCCATGTTAGTGTCATGTCAGTGTCATGTTAGTGACGTATTAGTGCCATGTTAGTGCCATGTTAGTGTCATGTTAGTGCCATGTCAGTGCCATGTCATTGTCATGTTAGAGCCATGTCATTGTCATGTCATTGTCATGTTAGTGTCATGTTAGTGCCATGTTAGTGCCATGTTAGTGTAATGTTAGTGCCATGTCATTGTCATGTTAGTGTCATGTTAGTGTCATGTTAGTGCCATGTTAGTGCCATGTCAGTGCCATGTCATTGTCATGTTAGTGCCATGTCATTGTCATGTCATTGTCATGTTAGTGTCATGTTAGTGTCATGTTAGTGTCATGTTAGTGTCATGTTAGTGCCATGTCAGTGTCATGTCAGTGTCATGTTAGTGCCATGTTAGTGCCATGTTAGTGTCATGTCAGTGTCATGTTAGTGCCATGTTAGAGCCATGTCAGTGTCATGTCATTGTCATGTTAGTGCCATGTTAGTGTCATGTCATTGTCATGTTAGTGACGTATTAGTGCCATGTTAGTGTCATGTCATTGTCATGTTAGTGACGTATTAGTACCATGTTAGTGCAATGTTAGTGCCATGTTAGTGTCATGTAAGTGTCATGTTAGTGACGTATTAGTGCCATGTTAGTGCCATGTTAGTGTCATGTCAGTGTCATGTTAGTGCCATGTTAGTGCCATGTTAGTGTCATGTTAGTGACGTATTAGTGCCATGTTAGTGCCATGTTAGAGCCATGTCAGTGTCATGTTAGTGCCATGTTAGAGCCATGTCAGTGTCATGTCATTGTCATGTTAGTGCCATGTTAGTGTCATGTCATTGTCATGTTAGTGCCATGTCAGTGTCATGTTAGTGCCATGTTAGTGCCATGTTAGTGCCATGTTAGTGTCATGTCATTGTCATGTTAGTGCCATGTCCTTGTCATGTTAGTGCCATGTTAGTGTCATGTTAGTGCCATGTTAGTGCCATGTTGGTGTCATGTCATTGTCATGTTAGTGCCATGTCATTGTCATGTTAGTGCCATGTTAGTGTCATGTTAGTGCCATGTTAGTGTCATGTTAGTGCCATGTCAGTGTCATGTTAGTGTCATGTTAGTGTCATGTTAGTGCCATGTTAGTGCCATGTTAGTGACATGTTAGTGCCATGTTGGTGTCATGTCAGTGCCATGTCAGTGTCATGTCAGTGTCATGTTAGTGCCATGTTAGAGCCATGTCAGTGTCATGTCATTGTCATGTTAGTTCCATGTTAGTGTCATGTTAGTGCCATGTTAGTGTCATGTTAGTGCCATGTTAGTGTCATGTTAGTGTCATGTTAGTGCCATGTTAGTGCCATGTTAGTGCCATGTTAGTGTCATGTTAGTGCCATGTCATTGTCATGTTAGTGTCATGTTAGTTTCATGTTAGTGCCATGTTAGTGCCATGTCATTGTCATGTTAGTGCCATGTCATTGTCATGTTAATGTCATGTTAGTGCCATGTTAGTGCAATGTTAGTGTCATGTTAGTGCCATGTCATTGTCATGTTAGTGTCATGTTAGTGCCATGTTAGTGCCATGTCAGTGCCATGTCATTGTCATGTTAGTGTCATGTTAGTGCCATGTTAGTGCCATGTCAGTGCCATGTCATTGTCATGTTAGTGCCATGTCATTGTCATGTCATTGTCATGTTAGTGTCATGTTAGTGTCATGTTAGTGTCATGTTAGTGCCATGTCATTGTCATGTTAGTGTCATGTTAGTGTCATGTTAGTGCCATGTTAGTGTCATGTTAGTGCCATGTTAGTGCCATGTTAGTGTCATGTTAGTGCCAGGTCATTGTCATGTTAGTGTCATGTTAGTGTCATGTTAGTGTCATGTCATTGTCATGTTAGTGCCATGTCATTGTCATGTTAGTGCCATGTTAGTGTCATGTTAGTGCCATGTTAGTGTCATGTCAGTGCCATGTCAGTGCCATGTCAGTGCCATGTCAGTGCCATGTCAGTGCCATGTCAGTGCCATGTTAGTGTCATGTTAGTGTCATGTTAGTGCCATGTTAGTGTCATGTTAGTGCCATGTCAGTGTCATGTCAGTGCCATGTCAGTGCCATGTCAGTGCCATGTCAGTGCCATGTTAGTGTCATGTTAGTGCCATGTCAGTGTCATGTCAGTGTCATGTTAGTACCATGTTACTGCCATGTTAGTGTCATGTTAGTGACGTATTAGTGCCATGTTAGTGCCATGTTAGTGCCATGTTAGTGTCATGTTAGTGCCAGGTCATTGTCATGTTAGTGTCATGTTAGTGTCATGTTAGTGTCATGTCATTGTCATGTTAGTGCCATGTCATTGTCATGTTAGTGCCATGTAATTGTCATGTTAGTGCCATGTTAGTGTCATGTCAGTGCCATGTCAGTGCCATGTCAGTGCCATGTCAGTGCCATGTTAGTGTCATGTTAGTGTAATGTTAGTGCCATGTTAGTGTCATGTTAGTGCCATGTTAGTGTCATGTCAGTGCCATGTCAGTGCCATGTCAGTGCCATGTCAGTGCCATGTTAGTGTCATGTTAGTGTCATGTTAGTGCCATGTCAGTGTCATGTCAGTGTCATGTTAGTACCATGTTACTGCCATGTTAGTGTCATGTTAGTGACGTATTAGTGCCATGTTAGTGCCATGTTAGAGCGATGTTAGTGCCATGTCAGTGTCATGTCAGTGTCATGTTAGTGCCATGTTAGTGCCATGTTAGTGCCATGTAGTGTCATGTCAGTGTCATGTTAGTGACGTATTAGTGCCATGTTAGTGCCATGTAAGTGTCATGTCAGTGTCATGTTAGTGCCATGTTAGTGCCATGTTAGTGTCATGTTAGTGACGTATTAGTGCCATGTTAGTGCCATGTTAGTGCCATGTCATTGTCATGTTAGTGCCATGTTAGTGTCATGTTAGTGCCATGTTAGTGCCATGTCATTGTCATGTTAGTGCCATGTCATTGTCATGTCATTGTCATGTTAGTGCCATGTTAGTGCTATGTTAGTGCAATGTTAGTGTCATGTTAGTGCCATGTCATTGTCATGTTAGTGTCATGTTAGTGCCATGTTAGTGCCATGTCAGTGCCATGTCATTGTCATGTTAGTGTCATGTTAGTGTCATGTTAGTGCCATGTCATTGTCATGTTAGTGTCATGTTAGTGTCATGTTAGTGCCATGTTAGTGTCATGTTATTGCCATGTTAGTGCCATGTTAGTGTCATGTTAGTGCCAGGTCATTGTCATGTTAGTGTCATGTTAGTGTCATGTTAGTGTCATGTCATTGTCATGTTAGTGCCATGTCATTGTCATGTTAGTGCCATGTTATTGTCATGTTAGTGCCATGTTAGTGTCATGTCAGTGCCATGTCAGTGCCATGTCAGTGCCATGTCAGTGCCATGTTAGTGTCATGTTAGTGTAATGTTAGTGCCATGTTAGTGTCATGTTAGTGCCATGTTAGTGTCATGTCAGTGCCATGTCAGTGCCATGTCAGTGCCATGTCAGTGCCATGTTAGTGTCATGTTAGTGTCATGTTAGTGCCATGTCAGTGTCATGTCAGTGTCATGTTAGTACCATGTTACTGCCATGTTAGTGTCATGTTAGTGACGTATTAGTGCCATGTTAGTGCCATGTTAGAGCGATGTTAGTGCCATGTCAGTGTCATGTCAGTGTCATGTTAGTGCCATGTTAGTGCCATGTTAGTGCCATGTAGTGTCATGTCAGTGTCATGTTAGTGACGTATTAGTGCCATGTTAGTGCCATGTAAGTGTCATGTCAGTGTCATGTTAGTGCCATGTTAGTGCCATGTTAGTGTCATGTTAGTGACGTATTAGTGCCATGTTAGTGCCATGTTAGTGCCATGTCATTGTCATGTTAGTGCCATGTTAGTGTCATGTTAGTGCCATGTTAGTGTCATGTTAGTGCCATGTTAGTGTCATATTAGTGCCATGTCAGTGTCATGTCATTGTCATGTTAGTTCCATGTTAGTGTCATGTTAGTGCCATGTTAGTGTCATGTTAGTGCCATGTTAGTGTCATGTTAGTGCCATGTCAGTGTCATGTCAGTGTCATGTTAGTGTCATGTTAGTGTCATGTTAGTGCCATGTCAGTGTCATGTCATTGTCATGTTAGTGCCATGTCATTGTCATGTTAGTGCCATGTTAGTGTCATGTCATTGTCATGTTAGTGCCATGTTAGTGTCATGTTGGTGTCATGTTAGTGCCATGTTAGTGTCATGTTAGTGTCATGTCATTGTCATGTTAGTGCCATGTTAGTGTCATGTTAGTGTCATGTCATTGTCATGTTAGTGTCATGTTAGTGCCATGTCATTGTCATGTTAGTGTCATGTTAGTGTCATGTTAGTGCCATGTTAGTGCCATGTCATTGTTATGTTAGTGTCATGTCATTGTCATGTTAATGTCATGTTAGTGCCATGTTAGTGCAATGTTAGTGTCATGTTAGTGCCATGTCATTGTCATGTTATTATCATGTTAGTGTCATGTTAGTGCCATGTTAGTGCCATGTCAGTGCCATGTCACTGTCATGTTAGTGCCATGTCATTGTCATGTCATTGTCATGTTAGTGCCATGTTAGTGTCATGTTAGTGCCATGTCATTGTCATGTTAGTGTCATGTTAGTGCCATGTTAGTGCCATGTCAGTGCCATGTCATTGTCATGTTAGTGCCATGTCATTGTCATGTCATTGTCATTGTCATGTTAGTGCCATGTTATTGTCATGTTAGTGCCATGGCATTGTCATGTTAGTGTCATGTTAGTGTCATGTTAGTGCCATGTTAGTGACATGTCAGTGTCATGTTAGTGCCATGTCATTGTCATGTTAGTGTCATGTTAGTGCCATGTTAGTGCCATGTCAGTGCCATGTCATTGTCATGTTAGTGCCATGTCATTGTCATGTCATTGTCATGTTAGTGTCATGTTAGTGTCATGTTAGTGCCATGTTAGTGCCATGTCAGTGTCATGTCAGTGTCATGTTAGTGCCATGTTAGAGCCATGTCAGTGTCATGTCATTGTCATGTTAGTGCCATGTTAGTGTCATGTCATTGTCATGTTAGTGACGTATTAGTGCCATGTTAGTGCAATGTTAGTGCCATGTTAGTGTCATGTCAGTGTCATGTTAGTGACGTATTAGTGCCATGTTAGTGCCATGTTAGTGTCATGTTAGTGCCATGTCAGTGCCATGTCATTGTCATGTTAGTGCCATGTCATTGTCATGTCATTGTCATGTTAGTGTCATGTTAGTGCCATGTTAGTGCCATGTTAGTGTAATGTTAGTGCCATGTCATTGTCATGTTAGTGTCATGTTAGTGTCATGTTAGTGCCATGTTAGTGCCATGTCAGTGCCATGTCATTGTCATGTTAGTGCCATGTCATTGTCATGTCATTGTCATGTTAGTGTCATGTTAGTGTCATGTTAGTGTCATGTTAGTGTCATGTTAGTGCCATGTCAGTGTCATGTCAGTGTCATGTTAGTGCCATGTTAGTGCCATGTTAGTGTCATGTCAGTGTCATGTTAGTGCCATGTTAGAGCCATGTCAGTGTCATGTCATTGTCATGTTAGTGCCATGTTAGTGTCATGTCATTGTCATGTTAGTGACGTATTAGTGCCATGTTAGTGTCATGTCATTGTCATGTTAGTGACGTATTAGTACCATGTTAGTGCAATGTTAGTGCCATGTTAGTGTCATGTAAGTGTCATGTTAGTGACGTATTAGTGCCATGTTAGTGCCATGTTAGTGTCATGTCAGTGTCATGTTAGTGCCATGTTAGTGCCATGTTAGTGTCATGTTAGTGACGTATTAGTGCCATGTTAGTGCCATGTTAGAGCCATGTCAGTGTCATGTTAGTGCCATGTTAGAGCCATGTCAGTGTCATGTCATTGTCATGTTAGTGCCATGTTAGTGTCATGTCATTGTCATGTTAGTGCCATGTCAGTGTCATGTTAGTGCCATGTTAGTGCCATGTTAGTGCCATGTTAGTGTCATGTCATTGTCATGTTAGTGCCATGTCCTTGTCATGTTAGTGCCATGTTAGTGTCATGTTAGTGCCATGTTAGTGCCATGTTGGTGTCATGTCATTGTCATGTTAGTGCCATGTCATTGTCATGTTAGTGCCATGTTAGTGTCATGTTAGTGCCATGTTAGTGTCATGTTAGTGCCATGTCAGTGTCATGTTAGTGTCATGTTAGTGTCATGTTAGTGCCATGTTAGTGCCATGTTAGTGACATGTTAGTGCCATGTTGGTGTCATGTCAGTGCCATGTCAGTGTCATGTCAGTGTCATGTTAGTGCCATGTTAGAGCCATGTCAGTGTCATGTCATTGTCATGTTAGTTCCATGTTAGTGTCATGTTAGTGCCATGTTAGTGTCATGTTAGTGCCATGTTAGTGTCATGTTAGTGTCATGTTAGTGCCATGTTAGTGCCATGTTAGTGCCATGTTAGTGTCATGTTAGTGCCATGTCATTGTCATGTTAGTGTCATGTTAGTTTCATGTTAGTGCCATGTTAGTGCCATGTCATTGTCATGTTAGTGCCATGTCATTGTCATGTTAATGTCATGTTAGTGCCATGTTAGTGCAATGTTAGTGTCATGTTAGTGCCATGTCATTGTCATGTTAGTGTCATGTTAGTGCCATGTTAGTGCCATGTCAGTGCCATGTCATTGTCATGTTAGTGTCATGTTAGTGCCATGTTAGTGCCATGTCAGTGCCATGTCATTGTCATGTTAGTGCCATGTCATTGTCATGTCATTGTCATGTTAGTGTCATGTTAGTGTCATGTTAGTGTCATGTTAGTGCCATGTCATTGTCATGTTAGTGTCATGTTAGTGTCATGTTAGTGCCATGTTAGTGTCATGTTAGTGCCATGTTAGTGCCATGTTAGTGTCATGTTAGTGCCAGGTCATTGTCATGTTAGTGTCATGTTAGTGTCATGTTAGTGTCATGTCATTGTCATGTTAGTGCCATGTCATTGTCATGTTAGTGCCATGTTAGTGTCATGTTAGTGCCATGTTAGTGTCATGTCAGTGCCATGTCAGTGCCATGTCAGTGCCATGTCAGTGCCATGTCAGTGCCATGTCAGTGCCATGTTAGTGTCATGTTAGTGTCATGTTAGTGCCATGTTAGTGTCATGTTAGTGCCATGTCAGTGTCATGTCAGTGCCATGTCAGTGCCATGTCAGTGCCATGTCAGTGCCATGTTAGTGTCATGTTAGTGCCATGTCAGTGTCATGTCAGTGTCATGTTAGTACCATGTTACTGCCATGTTAGTGTCATGTTAGTGACGTATTAGTGCCATGTTAGTGCCAAGTTAGAGCGATGTTAGTGCCATGTCAGTGTCATGTCAGTGTCATGTTAGTGCCATGTTAGTGCCATGTTAGTGCCATGTAGTGTCATGTCAGTGTCATGTTAGTGACGTATTAGTGCCATGTTAGTGCCATGTAAGTGTCATGTCAGTGTCATGTTAGTGCCATGTTAGTGCCATGTTAGTGTCATGTTAGTGACGTATTAGTGCCATGTTAGTGCGATGTTAGTGCCATGTCATTGTCATGTTAGTTCCATGTTAGTGTCATGTTAGTGCCATGTTAGTGTCATGTTAGTGCCATGTTAGTGTCATATTAGTGCCATGTCAGTGTCATGTCATTGTCATGTTAGTTCCATGTTAGTGTCATGTTAGTGCCATGTTAGTGTCATGTTAGTGCCATGTTAGTGTCATGTTAGTGCCATGTCAGTGTCATGTCAGTGTCATGTTAGTGTCATGTTAGTGACGTATTAGTGCCATGTTAGTGCAATGTTAGTGCCATGTTAGTGTCATGTTAGTGACGTATTAGTGCCATGTTAATGCCATGTTAGTGTCATGTCAGTGTCATGTTAGTGCCATGTTAGTGCCATGTTAGTGTCATGTTAGTGACGTATTAGTGCCATGTTAGTGCCATGTTAGAGCCATGTCAGTGTCATGTTAGTGCCATGTTAGAGCCATGTCAGTGTCATGTCATTGTCATGTTAGTGCCATGTTAGTGTCATGTCATTGTCATGTTAGTGCCATGTCAGTGTCATGTTAGTGCCATGTTAGTGCCATGTTGGTGCCATGTTAGTGTCATGTCATTGTCATGTTAGTGCCATGTCATTGTCATGTTAGTGCCATGTTAGTGTCATGTTAGTGCCATGTTAGTGCCATGTTAGTGTCATGTCATTGTCATGTTAGTGCCATGTCATTGTCATGTTAGTGCCATGTTAGTGTCATGTCAGTGCCATGTCAGTTTCATGTCAGTGTCATGTTAGTGCCATGTTAGAGCCATGTCAGTGTCATGTCATTGTCATGTTAGTGCCATGTTAGTGTAATGTCATTGTCATGTTAGTGACGTATTAGTGCCATGTTAGTGCCATGTTAGAGCGATGTTAGTGCCATGTCAGTGTCATGTCAGTGTCATGTTAGTGCCATGTTAGTGTCGTATTAGTGTCGTATTAGTGACGTATTAGTGCCATGTTAGTGTCATGTCAGTGTCATGTTAGTGACGTATTAGTGCCATGTTAGTGCCATGTTAGTGTCATGTCAGTGTCATGTTAGTGCCATGTTAGTGCCATGTTAGTGTCATGTTAGTGACGTATTAGTGCCATGTTAGTGCCATGTTAGAGCCATGTCAGTGTCATGTTAGTGCCATGTTAGAGCCACGTCATTGTCATGTCATTGTCATGTTAGTGCCATGTTAGTGTCATGTCATTGTCATGTTAGTGCCATGTCATTGTCATGTTAGTGCCATGTTAGTGTCATGTTAGTGCCATGTTAGTGTCATGTCATTGTCATGTTAGTGCCATGTCATTGTCATGTTAGTGCCATGTTAGTGTCATGTTAGTGCCATGTTAGTGTCATGTCAGTGCCATGTCAGTGCCATGTCAGTGCCATGTCAGTGCCATGTTAGTGTCATGTTAGTGTCATGTTAGTGCCATGTCAGTGTCATGTCAGTGTCATGTTAGTACCATGTTACTGCCATGTTAGTGTCATGTTAGTGACGTATTAGTGCCATGTTAGTGCCATGTTAGAGCGATGTTAGTGCCATGTCAGTGTCATGTCAGTGTCATGTTAGTGCCATGTTAGTGCCATGTTAGTGCCATGTAGTGTCATGTCAGTGTCATGTTAGTGACGTATTAGTGCCATGTTAGTGCCATATAAGTGTCATGTCAGTGTCATGTTAGTGCCATGTTAGTGCCATGTTAGTGCCATGTTAGTGTCATGTTAGTGCCATGTTAGTGTCATATTAGTGCCATGTCAGTGTCATGTTAGTGACGTATTAGTGCCATGTTAGTGCCATGTAAGTGCCATGTAAGTGTCATGTCAGTGTCATGTTAGTGCCATGTTAGTGTCATATTAGTGCCATGTCAGTGTCATGTCATTGTCATGTTAGTTCCATGTTAGTGTCATGTTAGTGCCATGTTAGTGTCATGTTAGTGCCATGTTAGTGTCATGTTAGTGCCATGTCAGTGTCATGTCAGTGTCATGTTAGTGTCATGTTAGTGTCATGTTAGTGCCATGTCAGTGTCATGTCATTGTCATGTTAGTGCCATGTCATTGTCATGTTAGTGCCATGTTAGTGTCATGTCATTGTCATGTTAGTGCCATGTTAGTGTCATGTTGGTGTCATGTTAGTGCCATGTTAGTGTCATGTTAGTGTCATGTCATTGTCATGCTAGTGCCATGTTAGTGTCATGTTAGTGTCATGTCATTGTCATGTTAGTGTCATGTTAGTGCCATGTCATTGTCATGTTAGTGTCATGTTAGTGTCATGTTAGTGCCATGTTAGTGCCATGTTAGTGCCATGTTATTGTCATATTAGTGCCATGTCATTGTCATGTTAGTGTCATGTTAGTGTCATGTTAGTGCCATGTCATTGTCATGTTAGTGCCATGTCATTGTCATGTTAATGTCATGTTAGTGCCATGTTAGTGCAATGTTAGTGTCATGTTAGTGCCATGTCATTGTCATGTTATTATCATGTTAGTGCCATGTTAGCGTCATGTTAGTGCCAGGTCATTGTCATGTTAGTGTCATGTTAGTGTCATGTCAGTGCCATGTCATTATCATGTTAGTGCCATGTCATTGTCATGTCATTGTCATTGTCATGTTAGTGCCATGTTATTGTCATGTTAGTGCCATGTCATTGTCATGTTAGTGTCATGTTAGTGTCATGTTAGTGCCATGTTAGTGCCATGTCAGTGTCATGTTAGTGTCATGTTAGTGCCATGTCAGTGCCATGTCATTGTCATGTTAGTGCCATGTCATTGTCATGTCATTGTCATGTTAGTGTCATGTTAGTGTCATGTTAGTGCCATGTTAGTGTCATGTTAGTTCCATGTCATTGTCATGTTAGTGTCATGTTAGTGTCATGTTAGTGCCATGTTAGTGCCATGTCAGTGCCATGTCAGTGCCATGTCATTGTCACGTTAGTGCCATGTCAGTGCCATGTCATTGTCATGTTAGTGCCATGTCATTGTCATGTCATTGTCATGTTAGTGTCATGTTAGTGTCATGTTAGTGTCATGTTAGTGCCGTGTTAGTGCCATGTCAGTGTCATGTTAGTGACGTATTAGTGCCATGTTAGTGCCATGTTAGAGCGATGTTAGTGCCATGTCAGTGTCATGTCAGTGTCATGTTAGTGCCATGTTAGTGTCATATTAGTGCCATGTTAGTGCCATGTTAGTGCCATGTTAGTGTCATGTCATTGTCATGTTAGTGCCATGTCATTGTCATGTTAGTGCCATGTTAGTGTCATGTTAGTGCCATGTTAGTGCCATGTTAGTGTCATGTCATTGTCATGTTAGTGCCATGTCATTGTCATGTTAGTGCCATGTTAGTGTCATGTCAGTGCCATGTCAGTTTCATGTCAGTGTCATGTTAGTGCCATGTTAGAGCCATGTCAGTGTCATGTCATTGTCATGTTAGTGCCATGTTAGTGTAATGTCATTGTCATGTTAGTGACGTATTAGTGCCATGTTAGTGCCATGTTAGAGCGATGTTAGTGCCATGTCAGTGTCATGTCAGTGTCATGTTAGTGCCATGTTAGTGTCGTATTAGTGTCGTATTAGTGACGTATTAGTGCCATGTTAGTGTCATGTCAGTGTCATGTTAGTGACGTATTAGTGCCATGTTAGTGCCATGTTAGTGTCATGTCAGTGTCATGTTAGTGCCATGTTAGTGCCATGTTAGTGTCATGTTAGTGACGTATTAGTGCCATGTTAGTGCCATGTTAGAGCCATGTCAGTGTCATGTTAGTGCCATGTTAGAGCCACGTCATTGTCATGTCATTGTCATGTTAGTGCCATGTTAGTGTCATGTCATTGTCATGTTAGTGCCATGTCATTGTCATGTTAGTGCCATGTTAGTGTCATGTTAGTGCCATGTTAGTGTCATGTCATTGTCATGTTAGTGCCATGTCATTGTCATGTTAGTGCCATGTTAGTGTCATGTTAGTGCCATGTTAGTGTCATGTCAGTGCCATGTCAGTGCCATGTCAGTGCCATGTCAGTGCCATGTTAGTGTCATGTTAGTGTCATGTTAGTGCCATGTCAGTGTCATGTCAGTGTCATGTTAGTACCATGTTACTGCCATGTTAGTGTCATGTTAGTGACGTATTAGTGCCATGTTAGTGCCATGTTAGAGCCATGTTAGTGCCATGTCAGTGTCATGTCAGTGTCATGTTAGTGCCATGTTAGTGCCATGTTAGTGCCATGTAGTGTCATGTCAGTGTCATGTTAGTGACGTATTAGTGCCATGTTAGTGCCATATAAGTGTCATGTCAGTGTCATGTTAGTGCCATGTTAGTGCCATGTTAGTGCCATGTTAGTGTCATGTTAGTGCCATGTTAGTGTCATATTAGTGCCATGTCAGTGTCATGTTAGTGACGTATTAGTGCCATGTTAGTGCCATGTAAGTGCCATGTAAGTGTCATGTCAGTGTCATGTTAGTGCCATGTTAGTGTCATATTAGTGCCATGTCAGTGTCATGTCATTGTCATGTTAGTTCCATGTTAGTGTCATGTTAGTGCCATGTTAGTGTCATGTTAGTGCCATGTTAGTGTCATGTTAGTGCCATGTCAGTGTCATGTCAGTGTCATGTTAGTGTCATGTTAGTGTCATGTTAGTGCCATGTCAGTGTCATGTCATTGTCATGTTAGTGCCATGTCATTGTCATGTTAGTGCCATGTTAGTGTCATGTCATTGTCATGTTAGTGCCATGTTAGTGTCATGTTGGTGTCATGTTAGTGCCATGTTAGTGTCATGTTAGTGTCATGTCATTGTCATGCTAGTGCCATGTTAGTGTCATGTTAGTGTCATGTCATTGTCATGTTAGTGTCATGTTAGTGCCATGTCATTGTCATGTTAGTGTCATGTTAGTGTCATGTTAGTGCCATGTTAGTGCCATGTTAGTGCCATGTTATTGTCATATTAGTGCCATGTCATTGTCATGTTAGTGTCATGTTAGTGTCATGTTAGTGCCATGTCATTGTCATGTTAGTGCCATGTCATTGTCATGTTAATGTCATGTTAGTGCCATGTTAGTGCAATGTTAGTGTCATGTTAGTGCCATGTCATTGTCATGTTATTATCATGTTAGTGCCATGTTAGCGTCATGTTAGTGCCAGGTCATTGTCATGTTAGTGTCATGTTAGTGTCATGTCAGTGCCATGTCATTATCATGTTAGTGCCATGTCATTGTCATGTCATTGTCATTGTCATGTTAGTGCCATGTTATTGTCATGTTAGTGCCATGTCATTGTCATGTTAGTGTCATGTTAGTGTCATGTTAGTGCCATGTTAGTGCCATGTCAGTGTCATGTTAGTGTCATGTTAGTGCCATGTCAGTGCCATGTCATTGTCATGTTAGTGCCATGTCATTGTCATGTCATTGTCATGTTAGTGTCATGTTAGTGTCATGTTAGTGCCATGTTAGTGTCATGTTAGTTCCATGTCATTGTCATGTTAGTGTCATGTTAGTGTCATGTTAGTGCCATGTTAGTGCCATGTCAGTGCCATGTCAGTGCCATGTCATTGTCACGTTAGTGCCATGTCAGTGCCATGTCATTGTCATGTTAGTGCCATGTCATTGTCATGTCATTGTCATGTTAGTGTCATGTTAGTGTCATGTTAGTGTCATGTTAGTGCCGTGTTAGTGCCATGTCAGTGTCATGTTAGTGACGTATTAGTGCCATGTTAGTGCCATGTTAGAGCGATGTTAGTGCCATGTCAGTGTCATGTCAGTGTCATGTTAGTGCCATGTTAGTGTCATGTCAGTGTCATGTCAGTGTCATGTTAGTGCCATGTTAGAGCCATGTCAGTGTCATGTCTTTGTCATGTTAGTGCCATGTTAGTGTCATGTCATTGTCATGTTAGTGCCATGTTAGTGCCATGTTAGTGTCATGTTAATGACGTATTAGTGCCATGTTAGTGCAATGTTAGTGCCATGTTAGTGTCATGTTAGTGACGTATTAGTGCCATGTTAATGCCATGTTAGTGTCATGTCAGTGTCATGTTAGTGCCATGTTAGTGCCATGTTAGTGCCATGTTAGTGTCATGTTAGTGTCATGTTAGTGACGTATTAGTGCCATGTTAGTGCCATGTTAGAGCCATGTCAGTGTCATGTTAGTGCCATGTTAGAGCCATGTCAGTGTCATGTCATTGTCATGTTAGTGCCATGTTAGTGTCATGTCATTGTCATGTTAGTGCCATGTCAGTGTCATGTTAGTGCCATGTTAGTGCCATGTTAGTGCCATGTTAGTGTCATGTCATTGTCATGTTAGTGCCATGTCATTGTCATGTTAGTGCCATGTTAGTGTCATGTTAGTGCCATGTTAGTGCCATGTTAGTGTCATGTCATTGTCATGTTAGTGCCATGTCATTGTCATGTTAGTGCCATGTTAGTGTCATGTTAGTGCCATGTTAGTGTCATGTCATTGCCATGTCAGTGTCATGTCAGTGTCATGTTAGTGCCATGTTAGAGCCATGTCAGTGTCATGTCATTGTCATGTTAGTGCCATGTTAGTGTAATGTCATTGTCATGTTAGTGACGTATTAGTGCCATGTTAGTGCCATGTTAGAGCGATGTTAGTGCCATGTCAGTGTCATGTCAGTGTCATGTTAGTGCCATGTTAGTGCCATGTTAGTGCCATGTTAGTGTCGTATTAGTGTCGTATTAGTGAAGTATTAGTGCCATGTTAGTGTCATGTCAGTGTCATGTTAGTGACGTATTAGTGCCATGTTAGTGCCATGTTAGTGTCATGTCAGTGTCATGTTAGTGCCATGTTAGTGCCATGTTATTGTCATGTTAGTGACGTATTAGTGCCATGTTAGTGCCATGTTAGAGCCATGTCAGTGTCATGTTAGTGTCATGTTAGTGCCATGTTAGTGTCATGTTAATGCCATGTTAGTGTCATGTTAGTGCCATGTCAGTGTCATGTTAGTGTCATGTTAGTGCCATGTTAGTGCCATGTTAGTGCCATGTTAGTGTCATGTTAGTGCCATGTCATTGTCATGATAGTGTCATGTTAGTGTCATGTTAGTGCCATGTTAGTGCCATGTCATTGTCATGTTAGTGCCATGTCATTGTCATGTTAATGTCATGTTAGTGCCATGTTAGTGCAATGTTAGTGTCATGTTAGTGCCATGTCATTGTCATGTTAGTGCCATGTTAGTGCCATGTCAGTGCCATGTCATTGTCATGTTAGTGTCATGTTAGTGCCATGTTAGTGCCATGTCAGTGCCATGTCATTGTCATGTTAGCGCCATGTCATTGTCATGTCATTGTCATGTTAGTGTCATGTTAGTGTCATGTTAGTGCCATGTCATTGTCATGTTAGTGTCATGTTAGTGTCATGTTAGTGCCATGTTAGTGTCATGTTAGTGCCATGTTAGTGCCATGTTAGTGTCATGTTAGTGCCAGGTCATTGTCATGTTAGTGTCATGTTAGTGTCATGTCAGTGCCATGTCATTATCATGTTAGTGCCATGTCATTGTCATGTCATTGTCCTTTTTTATGTTAGTGCCATGTTATTGTCATGTTAGTGCCATGTCATTGTCATGTTAGTGTCATGTTAGTGTCATGTTAGTGCCATGTTAGTGCCATGTCAGTCTCATGTTAGTGTCATGTTAGTGCCATGTCAGTGCCATGTCATTGTCATGTTAGTGCCATGTCATTGTCATGTCATTGTCATGTTAGTGTCATGTTAGTGTCATGTTAGTGCCATGTTAGTGTCATGTTAGTGCCATGTCATTGTCATGTTAGTGTCATGTTAGTGTCATGTTAGTGCCATGTTAGTGCCATGTCAGTGCCATGTCAGTGCCATGTCATTGTCACGTTAGTGCCATGTCAGTGCCATGTCATTGTCATGTTAGTGCCATGTCATTGTCATGTCATTGTCATGTTAGTGTCATGTTAGTGTCATGTTAGTGTCATGTTAGTGTCATGTTAGTGCCGTTTTAGTGCCATGTCAGTGTCATGTTAGTGACGTATTAGTGCCATGTTAGTGCCATGTTAGAGCGATGTTAGTGCCATGTCAGTGTCATGTCAGTGTCATGTTAGTGCCATGTTAGTGTCATGTCAGTGTCATGTCAGTGTCATGTTAGTGCCATGTTAGAGCCATGTCAGTGTCATGTCTTTGTCATGTTAGTGCCATGTTAGTGTCATGTCATTGTCATGTTAGTGCCATGTTAGTGCCATGTTAGTGTCATGTTAGTGACGTATTAGTGCCATGTTAGTGCAATGTTAGTGCCATGTTAGTGTCATGTTAGTGACGTATTAGTGCCATGTTAATGCCATGTTAGTGTCATGTCAGTGTCATGTTAGTGCCATGTTAGTGCCATGTTAGTGTCATGTTAGTGACGTATTAGTGCCATGTTAGTGCCATGTTAGAGCCATGTCAGTGTCATGTTAGTGCCATGTTAGAGCCATGTCAGTGTCATGTCATTGTCATGTTAGTGCCATGTTAGTGTCATGTCATTGTCATGTTAGTGCCATGTCAGTGTCATGTTAGTGCCATGTTAGTGCCATGTTAGTGCCATGTTAGTGTCATGTCATTGTCATGTTAGTGCCATGTCATTGTCATGTTAGTGCCATGTTAGTGTCATGTTAGTGCCATGTTAGTGCCATGTTAGTGCCATGTTAGTGTCATGTCATTGTCATGTTAGTGCCATGTCATTGTCATGTTAGTGCCATGTTAGTGTCATGTCAGTGCCATGTCAGTTTCATGTCAGTGTCATGTTAGTGCCATGTTAGAGCCATGTCAGTGTCATGTCATTGTCATGTTAGTGCCATGTTAGTGTAATGTCATTGTCATGTTAGTGACGTATTAGTGCCATGTTAGTGCCATGTTAGAGCGATGTTAGTGCCATGTCAGTGTCATGTCAGTGTCATGTTAGTGCCATGTTAGTGCCATGTTAGTGCCATGTTAGTGTCGTATTAGTGTCGTATTAGTGACGTATTAGTGCCATGTTAGTGTCATGTCAGTGTCATGTTAGTGACGTATTAGTGCCATGTTAGTGCCATGTTAGTGTCATGTCAGTGTCATGTTAGTGCCATGTTAGTGCCATGTTAGTGTCATGTTAGTGACGTATTAGTGCCATGTTAGTGCCATGTTAGAGCCATGTCAGTGTCATGTTAGTGCCATGTTAGAGCCATGTCATTGTCATGTCATTGTCATGTTAGTGCCATGTTAGTGTCATGTCATTGTCATGTTAGTGCCATGTCATTGTCATGTTAGTGCCATGTTAGTGTCATGTTAGTGCCATGTTAGTGTCATGTCATTGTCATGTTAGTGCCATGTCATTGTCATGTTAGTGCCATGTTAGTGTCATGTTAGTGCCATGTTAGTGTCATGTCAGTGCCATGTCAGTGCCATGTCAGTGCCATGTCAGTGCCATGTTAGTGTCATGTTAGTGTCATGTTAGTGCCATGTCAGTGTCATGTCAGTGTCATGTTAGTACCATGTTACTGCCATGTTAGTGTCATGTTAGTGACGTATTAGTGCCATGTTAGTGCCATGTTAGAGCGATGTTAGTGCCATGTCAGTGTCATGTCAGTGTCATGTTAGTGCCATGTTAGTGCCATGTTAGTGCCATGTAGTGTCATGTCAGTGTCATGTTAGTGACGTATTAGTGCCATGTTAGTGCCATATAAGTGTCATGTCAGTGTCATGTTAGTGCCATGTTAGTGCCATGTTAGTGCCATGTTAGTGTCATGTTAGTGCCATGTTAGTGTCATATTAGTGCCATGTCAGTGTCATGTTAGTGACGTATTAGTGCCATGTTAGTGCCATGTAAGTGCCATGTAAGTGTCATGTCAGTGTCATGTTAGTGCCATGTTAGTGTCATATTAGTGCCATGTCAGTGTCATGTCATTGTCATGTTAGTTCCATGTTAGTGTCATGTTAGTGCCATGTTAGTGTCATGTTAGTGCCATGTTAGTGTCATGTTAGTGCCATGTCAGTGTCATGTCAGTGTCATGTTAGTGTCATGTTAGTGTCATGTTAGTGCCATGTCAGTGTCATGTCATTGTAATGTTAGTGCCATGTCATTGTCATGTTAGTGCCATGTTAGTGTCATGTCATTGTCATGTTAGTGCCATGTTAGTGTCATGTTGGTGTCATGTTAGTGCCATGTTAGTGTCATGTTAGTGTCATGTCATTGTCATGTTAGTGCCATGTTAGTGTCATGTTAGTGTCATGTCATTGTCATGTTAGTGTCATGTTAGTGCCATGTCATTGTCATGTTAGTGTCATGTTAGTGTCATGTTAGTGCCATGTTAGTGCCATGTTATTGTCATATTAGTGCCATGTCATTGTCATGTTAGTGTCATGTTAGTGTCATGTTAGTGCCATGTTAGTGCCATGTCATTGTCATGTTAGTGCCATGTCATTGTCATGTTACTGTCATGTTAGTGCCATGTTAGTGCAATGTTAGTGTCATGTTAGTGCCATGTCATTGTCATGTTATTATCATGTTAGTGACGTATTAGTGCCATGTTAGTGCCATGTTAGTGTCATGTCAGTGTCATGTTAGTGCCATGTTAGTGCCATGTTATTGTCATGTTAGTGACGTATTAGTGCCATGTTAGTGCCATGTTAGAGCCATGTCAGTGTCATGTTAGTGTCATGTTAGTGCCATGTTAGTGTCATGTTAATGCCATGTTAGTGTCATGTTAGTGCCATGTCAGTGTCATGTTAGTGTCATGTTAGTGCCATGTTAGTGCCATGTTAGTGCCATGTTAGTGTCATGTTAGTGCCATGTCATTGTCATGATAGTGTCATGTTAGTGTCATGTTAGTGCCATGTTAGTGCCATGTCATTGTCATGTTAGTGCCATGTCATTGTCATGTTAATGTCATGTTAGTGCCATGTTAGTGCAATGTTAGTGTCATGTTAGTGCCATGTCATTGTCATGTTAGTGCCATGTTAGTGCCATGTCAGTGCCATGTCATTGTCATGTTAGTGTCATGTTAGTGCCATGTTAGTGCCATGTCAGTGCCATGTCATTGTCATGTTAGCGCCATGTCATTGTCATGTCATTGTCATGTTAGTGTCATGTTAGTGTCATGTTAGTGCCATGTCATTGTCATGTTAGTGTCATGTTAGTGTCATGTTAGTGCCATGTTAGTGTCATGTTAGTGCCATGTTAGTGCCATGTTAGTGTCATGTTAGTGCCAGGTCATTGTCATGTTAGTGTCATGTTAGTGTCATGTCAGTGCCATGTCATTATCATGTTAGTGCCATGTCATTGTCATGTCATTGTCCTTTTTTATGTTAGTGCCATGTTATTGTCATGTTAGTGCCATGTCATTGTCATGTTAGTGTCATGTTAGTGTCATGTTAGTGCCATGTTAGTGCCATGTCAGTCTCATGTTAGTGTCATGTTAGTGCCATGTCAGTGCCATGTCATTGTCATGTTAGTGCCATGTCATTGTCATGTCATTGTCATGTTAGTGTCATGTTAGTGTCATGTTAGTGCCATGTTAGTGTCATGTTAGTGCCATGTCATTGTCATGTTAGTGTCATGTTAGTGTCATGTTAGTGCCATGTTAGTGCCATGTCAGTGCCATGTCAGTGCCATGTCATTGTCACGTTAGTGCCATGTCAGTGCCATGTCATTGTCATGTTAGTGCCATGTCATTGTCATGTCATTGTCATGTTAGTGTCATGTTAGTGTCATGTTAGTGTCATGTTAGTGTCATGTTAGTGCCGTTTTAGTGCCATGTCAGTGTCATGTTAGTGACGTATTAGTGCCATGTTAGTGCCATGTTAGAGCGATGTTAGTGCCATGTCAGTGTCATGTCAGTGTCATGTTAGTGCCATGTTAGTGTCATGTCAGTGTCATGTCAGTGTCATGTTAGTGCCATGTTAGAGCCATGTCAGTGTCATGTCTTTGTCATGTTAGTGCCATGTTAGTGTCATGTCATTGTCATGTTAGTGCCATGTTAGTGCCATGTTAGTGTCATGTTAGTGACGTATTAGTGCCATGTTAGTGCAATGTTAGTGCCATGTTAGTGTCATGTTAGTGACGTATTAGTGCCATGTTAATGCCATGTTAGTGTCATGTCAGTGTCATGTTAGTGCCATGTTAGTGCCATGTTAGTGTCATGTTAGTGACGTATTAGTGCCATGTTAGTGCCATGTTAGAGCCATGTCAGTGTCATGTTAGTGCCATGTTAGAGCCATGTCAGTGTCATGTCATTGTCATGTTAGTGCCATGTTAGTGTCATGTCATTGTCATGTTAGTGCCATGTCAGTGTCATGTTAGTGCCATGTTAGTGCCATGTTAGTGCCATGTTAGTGTCATGTCATTGTCATGTTAGTGCCATGTCATTGTCATGTTAGTGCCATGTTAGTGTCATGTTAGTGCCATGTTAGTGCCATGTTAGTGCCATGTTAGTGTCATGTCATTGTCATGTTAGTGCCATGTCATTGTCATGTTAGTGCCATGTTAGTGTCATGTCAGTGCCATGTCAGTTTCATGTCAGTGTCATGTTAGTGCCATGTTAGAGCCATGTCAGTGTCATGTCATTGTCATGTTAGTGCCATGTTAGTGTAATGTCATTGTCATGTTAGTGACGTATTAGTGCCATGTTAGTGCCATGTTAGAGCGATGTTAGTGCCATGTCAGTGTCATGTCAGTGTCATGTTAGTGCCATGTTAGTGCCATGTTAGTGCCATGTTAGTGTCGTATTAGTGTCGTATTAGTGACGTATTAGTGCCATGTTAGTGTCATGTCAGTGTCATGTTAGTGACGTATTAGTGCCATGTTAGTGCCATGTTAGTGTCATGTCAGTGTCATGTTAGTGCCATGTTAGTGCCATGTTAGTGTCATGTTAGTGACGTATTAGTGCCATGTTAGTGCCATGTTAGAGCCATGTCAGTGTCATGTTAGTGCCATGTTAGAGCCATGTCATTGTCATGTCATTGTCATGTTAGTGCCATGTTAGTGTCATGTCATTGTCATGTTAGTGCCATGTCATTGTCATGTTAGTGCCATGTTAGTGTCATGTTAGTGCCATGTTAGTGTCATGTCATTGTCATGTTAGTGCCATGTCATTGTCATGTTAGTGCCATGTTAGTGTCATGTTAGTGCCATGTTAGTGTCATGTCAGTGCCATGTCAGTGCCATGTCAGTGCCATGTCAGTGCCATGTTAGTGTCATGTTAGTGTCATGTTAGTGCCATGTCAGTGTCATGTCAGTGTCATGTTAGTACCATGTTACTGCCATGTTAGTGTCATGTTAGTGACGTATTAGTGCCATGTTAGTGCCATGTTAGAGCGATGTTAGTGCCATGTCAGTGTCATGTCAGTGTCATGTTAGTGCCATGTTAGTGCCATGTTAGTGCCATGTAGTGTCATGTCAGTGTCATGTTAGTGACGTATTAGTGCCATGTTAGTGCCATATAAGTGTCATGTCAGTGTCATGTTAGTGCCATGTTAGTGCCATGTTAGTGCCATGTTAGTGTCATGTTAGTACCATGTTAGTGTCATATTAGTGCCATGTCAGTGTCATGTTAGTGACGTATTAGTGCCATGTTAGTGCCATGTAAGTGCCATGTAAGTGTCATGTCAGTGTCATGTTAGTGCCATGTTAGTGTCATATTAGTGCCATGTCAGTGTCATGTCATTGTCATGTTAGTTCCATGTTAGTGTCATGTTAGTGCCATGTTAGTGTCATGTTAGTGCCATGTTAGTGTCATGTTAGTGCCATGTCAGTGTCATGTCAGTGTCATGTTAGTGTCATGTTAGTGTCATGTTAGTGCCATGTCAGTGTCATGTCATTGTAATGTTAGTGCCATGTCATTGTCATGTTAGTGCCATGTTAGTGTCATGTCATTGTCATGTTAGTGCCATGTTAGTGTCATGTTGGTGTCATGTTAGTGCCATGTTAGTGTCATGTTAGTGTCATGTCATTGTCATGTTAGTGCCATGTTAGTGTCATGTTAGTGTCATGTCATTGTCATGTTAGTGTCATGTTAGTGCCATGTCATTGTCATGTTAGTGTCATGTTAGTGTCATGTTAGTGCCATGTTAGTGCCATGTTATTGTCATATTAGTGCCATGTCATTGTCATGTTAGTGTCATGTTAGTGTCATGTTAGTGCCATGTTAGTGCCATGTCATTGTCATGTTAGTGCCATGTCATTGTCATGTTACTGTCATGTTAGTGCCATGTTAGTGCAATGTTAGTGTCATGTTAGTGCCATGTCATTGTCATGTTATTATCATGTTAGTGTCATGTTAGTGCCATGTTAGTGCCATGTCAGTGCCATGTCACTGTCATGTTAGTGCCATGTCATTGTCATGTCATTGTCATGTTAGTGCCATGTTAGTGTCATGTTAGTGCCATGTCATTGTCATGTTGGTGTCATGTTAGTGCCATGTTAGTGCCATGTCAGTGCCATGTCATTGTCATGTTAGTGCCATGTCATTGTCATGTCATTGTCATTGTCATGTTAGTGCCATGTTATTGTCATGTTAGTGCCATGGCATTGTCATGTTAGTGTCATGTTAGTGTCATGTTAGTGCCATGTTAGTGACATGTCAGTGTCATGTTAGTGCCATGTCATTGTCATGTTAGTGTCATGTTAGTGCCATGTTAGTGCCATGTCAGTGCCATGTCATTGTCATGTTAGTGCCATGTCATTGTCATGTCATTGTCATGTTAGTGGCATGTTAGTGTCATGTTAGCGTCATGTTAGTGCCATGTTAGTGCCATGTCAGTGTCATGTCAGTGTCATGTTAGTGCCATGTTAGTGCCATGTTAGTGTCATGTCAGTGTCATGTTAGTGTCATGTCAGTGTCATGTTAGTGCCATGTTAGAGCCATGTCAGTGTCATGTCATTGTCATGTTAGTGCCATGTTAGTGTCATGTCATTGTCATGTTAGTGACGTATTAGTGCCATGTTAGTGCAATGTTAGTGCCATGTTAGTGTCATGTCAGTGTCATGTTAGTGACGTATTAGTGCCATGTTAGTGCCATGTTAGTGTCATGTTAGTGCCATGTCAGTGCCATGTCATTGTCATGTTAGTGCCATGTCATTGTCATGTCATTGTCATGTTAGTGTCATGTTAGTGCCATGTTAGTGCCATGTTAGTGTAATGTTAGTGCCATGTCATTGTCATGTTAGTGTCATGTTAGTGTCATGTTAGTGCCATGTTAGTGCCATGTCAGTGCCATGTCATTGTCATGTTAGTGCCATGTCATTGTCATGTCATTGTCATGTTAGTGTCATGTTAGTGTCATGTTAGTGTCATGTTAGTGCCATGTTAGTGCCATGTCAGTGTCATGTCAGTGTCATGTTAGTGCCATGTTAGTGCCATGTTAGTGTCATGTCAGTGTCATGTTAGTGTCATGTCAGTGTCATGTTAGTGCCATGTTAGAGCCATGTCAGTGTCATGTCATTGTCATGTTAGTGCCATGTTAGTGTCATGTCATTGTCATGTTAGTGACTTATTAGTGCCATGTTAGTGCAATGTTAGTGCCATGTTAGTGTCATGTCAGTGTCATGTTAGTGACGTATTAGTGCCATGTTAGTGCCATGTTAGAGCCATGTCAGTGTCATGTTAGTGCCATGTTAGAGCCATGTCAGTGTCATGTCATTGTCATGTTAGTGCCATGTTAGTGTCATGTCATTGTCATGTTAGTGCCATGTCAGTGTCATGTTAGTTCCATGTTAGTGCCATGTTAGTGCCATGTTAGTGTCATGTCATTGTCATGTTAGTGCCATGTCATTGTCATGTTAGTGCCATGTTAGTGCATGTTAGTGCCATGTTAGTGCCATGTTGGTGTCATGTCATTGTCATGTTAGTGCCATGTCATTGTCATGTTAGTGCCATGTTAGTGTCATGTTAGTGCCATGTTAGTGTCATGTTAGTGCCATGTCAGTGTCATGTTAGTGTCATGTTAGTGCCATGTTAGTGCCATGTTAGTGCCATGTTAGTGCCATGTTAGTGTCATGTCAGTGCCATGTCAGTGTCATGTCAGTGTCATGTTAGTGCCATGTTAGAGCCATGTCAGTGTCATGTCATTGTCATGTTAGTTCCATGTTAGTGTCATGTTAGTGCCATGTTAGTGTCATGTTAGTGCCATGTTAGTGTCATGTTAGTGCCATGTCAGTGTCATGTTAGTGTCATGTTAGTGCCATGTTAGTGCCATGTTAGTGCCATGTTAGTGTCATGTTAGTGCCATGTCATTGTCATGTTAGTGTCATGTTAGTGTCATGTTAGTGCCATGTTAGTGCCATGTCATTGTCATGTTAGTGCCATGTCATTGTCATGTCATTGTCATGTTAGTGCCATGTTAGTGCTATGTTAGTGCAATGTTAGTGTCATGTTAGTGCCATGTCATTGTCATGTTAGTGTCATGTTAGTGCCATGTTAGTGCCATGTCAGTGCCATGTCATTGTCATGTTAGTGTCATGTTAGTGTCATGTTAGTGCCATGTCATTGTCATGTTAGTGTCATGTTAGTGTCATGTTAGTGCCATGTTAGTGTCATGTTAGTGCCATGTTAGTGCCATGTTAGTGTCATGTTAGTGCCAGGTCATTGTCATGTTAGTGTCATGTTAGTGTCATGTTAGTGTCATGTCATTGTCATGTTAGTGCCATGTCATTGTCATGTTAGTGCCATGTTATTGTCATGTTAGTGCCATGTTAGTGTCATGTCAGTGCCATGTCAGTGCCATGTCAGTGCCATGTCAGTGCCATGTTAGTGTCATGTTAGTGTAATGTTAGTGCCATGTTAGTGTCATGTTAGTGCCATGTTAGTGTCATGTCAGTGCCATGTCAGTGCCATGTCAGTGCCATGTCAGTGCCATGTTAGTGTCATGTTAGTGTCATGTTAGTGCCATGTCAGTGTCATGTCAGTGTCATGTTAGTACCATGTTACTGCCATGTTAGTGTCATGTTAGTGACGTATTAGTGCCATGTTAGTGCCATGTTAGAGCGATGTTAGTGCCATGTCAGTGTCATGTCAGTGTCATGTTAGTGCCATGTTAGTGCCATGTTAGTGCCATGTAGTGTCATGTCAGTGTCATGTTAGTGACGTATTAGTGCCATGTTAGTGCCATGTAAGTGTCATGTCAGTGTCATGTTAGTGCCATGTTAGTGCCATGTTAGTGTCATGTTAGTGACGTATTAGTGCCATGTTAGTGCCATGTTAGTGCCATGTCATTGTCATGTTAGTGCCATGTTAGTGTCATGTTAGTGCCATGTTAGTGTCATATTAGTGCCATGTCAGTGTCATGTCATTGTCATGTTAGTTCCATGTTAGTGTCATGTTAGTGCCATGTTAGTGTCATGTTAGTGCCATGTTAGTGTCATGTTAGTGCCATGTCAGTGTCATGTCAGTGTCATGTTAGTGTCATGTTAGTGTCATGTTAGTGCCATGTCAGTGTCATGTCATTGTCATGTTAGTGCCATGTCATTGTCATGTTAGTGCCATGTTAGTGTCATGTCATTGTCATGTTAGTGCCATGTTAGTGTCATGTTGGTGTCATGTTAGTGCCATGTTAGTGTCATGTTAGTGTCATGTCATTGTCATGTTAGTGCCATGTTAGTGTCATGTTAGTGTCATGTCATTGTCATGTTAGTGTCATGTTAGTGCCATGTCATTGTCATGTTAGTGTCATGTTAGTGTCATGTTAGTGCCATGTTAGTGCCATGTCATTGTTATGTTAGTGCCATGTCATTGTCATGTTAATGTCATGTTAGTGCCATGTTAGTGCAATGTTAGTGTCATGTTAGTGCCATGTCATTGTCATGTTATTATCATGTTAGTGTCATGTTAGTGCCATGTTAGTGCCATGTCAGTGCCATGTCACTGTCATGTTAGTGCCATGTCATTGTCATGTCATTGTCATGTTAGTGCCATGTTAGTGTCATGTTAGTGCCATGTCATTGTCATGTTAGTGTCATGTTAGTGCCATGTTAGTGCCATGTCAGTGCCATGTCATTGTCATGTTAGTGCCATGTCATTGTCATGTCATTGTCATTGTCATGTTAGTGCCATGTTATTGTCATGTTAGTGCCATGGCATTGTCATGTTAGTGTCATGTTAGTGTCATGTTAGTGCCATGTTAGTGACATGTCAGTGTCATGTTAGTGCCATGTCATTGTCATGTTAGTGTCATGTTAGTGCCATGTTAGTGCCATGTCAGTGCCATGTCATTGTCATGTTAGTGCCATGTCATTGTCATGTCATTATCATGTTAGTGTCATGTTAGTGTCATGTTAGTGCCATGTTAGTGCCATGTCAGTGTCATGTCAGTGTCATGTTAGTGCCATGTTAGTGCCATGTTAGTGTCATGTCAGTTTCATGTTAGTGTCATGTCAGTGTCATGTTAGTGCCATGTTAGAGCCATGTCAGTGTCATGTCATTGTCATGTTAGTGCCATGTTAGTGTCATGTCATTGTCATGTTAGTGACGTATTAGTGCCATGTTAGTGCAATGTTAGTGCCATGTTAGTGTCATGTCAGTGTCATGTTAGTGACGTATTAGTGCCATGTTAGTGCCATGTTAGTGTCATGTTAGTGCCATGTCAGTGCCATGTCATTGTCATGTTAGTGCCATGTCATTGTCATGTCATTGTCATGTTAGTGTCATGTTAGTGCCATGTTAGTGCCATGTTAGTGTAATGTTAGTGCCATGTCATTGTCATGTTAGTGTCATGTTAGTGTCATGTTAGTGCCATGTTAGTGCCATGTCAGTGCCATGTCATTGTCATGTTAGTGCCATGTCATTGTCATGTCATTGTCATGTTAGTGTCATGTTAGTGTCATGTTAGTGTCATGTTAGTGCCATGTTAGTGCCATGTCAGTGTCATGTCAGTGTCATGTTAGTGCCATGTTAGTGCCATGTTAGTGTCATGTCAGTGTCATGTTAGTGCCATGTTAGAGCCATGTCAGTGTCATGTCATTGTCATGTTAGTGCCATGTTAGTGTCTTGTCATTGTCATGTTAGTGACGTATTAGTGCCATGTTAGTGTCATGTCATTGTCATGTTAGTGACGTATTAGTGCCATGTTAGTGCAATGTTAGTGCCATGTTAGTGTCATGTAAGTGTCATGTTAGTGACGTATTAGTGCCATGTTAGTGCCATGTTAGTGTCATGTCAGTGTCATGTTAGTGCCATGTTAGTGCCATGTTAGTGTCATGTTAGTGACGTATTAGTGCCATGTTAGTGCCATGTTAGAGCCATGTCAGTGTCATGTTAGTGCCATGTTAGAGCCATGTCAGTGTCATGTCATTGTCATGTTAGTGCCATGTTAGTGTCATGTCATTGTCATGTTAGTGCCATGTCAGTGTCATGTTAGTGCCATGTTAGTGCCATGTTAGTGCCATGTTAGTGTCATGTCATTGTCATGTTAGTGCCATGTCCTTGTCATGTTAGTGCCATGTTAGTGTCATGTTAGTGCCATGTTAGTGCCATGTTGGTGTCATGTCATTGTCATGTTAGTGCCATGTCATTGTCATGTTAGTGCCATGTTAGTGTCATGTTAGTGCCATGTTAGTGTCATGTTAGTGCCATGTCAGTGTCATGTTAGTGTCATGTTAGTGTCATGTTAGTGCCATGTTAGTGCCATGTTAGTGCCATGTTAGTGCCATGTTGGTGTCATGTCAGTGCCATGTCAGTGTCATGTCAGTGTCATGTTAGTGCCATGTTAGAGCCATGTCAGTGTCATGTCATTGTCATGTTAGTTCCATGTTAGTGTCATGTTAGTGCCATGTTAGTGTCATGTTAGTGCCATGTTAGTGTCATGTTAGTGCCATGTCAGTGTCATGTTAGTGTCATGTTAGTGCCATGTTAGTGCCATGTTAGTGCCATGTTAGTGTCATGTTAGTGCCATGTCATTGTCATGTTAGTGTCATGTTAGTGTCATGTTAGTGCCATGTTAGTGCCATGTCATTGTCATGTTAGTGCCATGTCATTGTCATTTTAATGTCATGTTAGTGCCATGTTAGTGCAATGTTAGTGTCATGTTAGTGCCATGTCATTGTCATGTTAGTGTCATGTTAGTGCCATGTTAGTGCCATGTCAGTGCCATGTCATTGTCATGTTAGTGTCATGTTAGTGCCATGTTAGTGCCATGTCAGTGCCATGTCATTGTCATGTTAGTGCCATGTCATTGTCATGTCATTGTCATGTTAGTGTCATGTTAGTGTCATGTTAGTGTCATGTTAGTGCCATGTCATTGTCATGTTAGTGTCATGTTAGTGTCATGTTATTGCCATGTTAGTGTCATGTTAGTGCCATGTTAGTGCCATGTTAGTGTCATGTTAGTGCCAGGTCATTGTCATGTTAGTGTCATGTTAGTGTCATGTTAGTGTCATGTCATTGTCATGTTAGTGCCATGTCATTGTCATGTTAGTGCCATGTTAGTGTCATGTTAGTGCCATGTTAGTGTCATGTCAGTGCCATGTCAGTGCCATGTCAGTGCCATGTCAGTGCCATGTTAGTGTCATGTTAGTGTCATGTTAGTGCCATGTTAGTGTCATGTTAGTGCCATGTTAGTGTCATGTCAGTGCCATGTCAGTGCCATGTCAGTGCCATGTCAGTGCCATGTTAGTGTCATGTTAGTGTCATGTTAGTGCCATGTCAGTGTCATGTCAGTGTCATGTTAGTACCATGTTACTGCCATGTTAGTGTCATGTTAGTGACGTATTAGTGCCATGTTAGTGCCAAGTTAGAGCGATGTTAGTGCCATGTCAGTGTCATGTCAGTGTCATGTTAGTGCCATGTTAGTGCCATGTTAGTGCCATGTAGTGTCATGTCAGTGTCATGTTAGTGACGTATTAGTGCCATGTTAGTGCCATGTAAGTGTCATGTCAGTGTCATGTTAGTGCCATGTTAGTGCCATGTTAGTGTCATGTTAGTGACGTATTAGTGCCATGTTAGTGCGATGTTAGTGCCATGTCATTGTCATGTTAGTGCCATGTTAGTGTCATGTTAGTGCCATGTTAGTGTCATGTTAGTGCCATGTTAGTGTCATATTAGTGCCATGTCAGTGTCATGTCATTGTCATGTTAGTTCCATGTTAGTGTCATGTTAGTGCCATGTTAGTGTCATGTTAGTGCCATGTTAGTGTCATGTTAGTGCCATGTCAGTGTCATGTCAGTGTCAGGTTAGTGTCATGTTAGTGTCATGTTAGTGCCATGTCATTGTCATGTCATTGTCATGTTAGTGCCATGTTAGTGTCATGTTAGTGCCATGTCATTGTCATGTTAGTGTCATGTTAGTGCCATGTTAGTGCCATGTCAGTGCCATGTCATTGTCATGTTAGTGCCATGTCATTGTCATGTCATTGTCATTGTCATGTTAGTGCCATGTTATTGTCATGTTAGTGCCATGGCATTGTCATGTTAGTGTCATGTTAGTGTCATGTTAGTGCCATGTTAGTGACATGTCAGTGTCATGTTAGTGCCATGTTAGTGCCATGTCATTGTCATGTTAGTGTCATGTTAGTGCCATGTTAGTGCCATGTCAGTGCCATGTCATTGTCATGTCATTGTCATTGTCATGTTAGTGCCATGTTATTGTCATGTTAGTGTCATGTCATTGTCATGTTAGTGCCATGTCATTGTCATGTTAGTGCCATGTTAGTGTCATGTTAGTGCCATGTTAGTGCCATGTTGGTGTCATGTCATTGTCATGTTAGTGCCATGTCATTGTCATGTTAGTGCCATGTTAGTGTCATGTTAGTGCCATGTTAGTGTCATGTTAGTGCCATGTCAGTGTCATGTTAGTGTCATGTTAGTGTCATGTTAGTGCCATGTTAGTGACATGTTAGTGCCATGTTAGTGCCATGTTGGTGTCATGTCAGTGCCATGTCAGTGTCATGTCAGTGTCATGTTAGTGCCATGTTAGAGCCATGTCAGTGTCATGTCATTGTCATGTTAGTTCCATGTTAGTGTCATGTTAGTGCCATGTTAGTGTCATGTTAGTGCCATGTTAGTGTCATGTTAGTGCCATGTCAGTGTCATGTTAGTGTCATGTTAGTGCCATGTTAGTGCCATGTTAGTGCCATGTTAGTGTCATGTTAGTGCCATGTCATTGTCATGTTAGTGTCATGTTAGTGTCATGTTAGTGCCATGTTAGTGCCATGTCATTGTCATGTTAGTGCCATGTCATTGTCATGTTAATATCATGTTAGTGCCATGTTAGTGCAATGTTAGTGTCATGTTAGTGCCATGTCATTGTCATGTTAGTGTCATGTTAGTGCCATGTTAGTGCCATGTCAGTGCCATGTCATTGTCATGTTAGTGTCATGTTAGTGCCATGTCATTGTCATGTTAGTGCCATGTCATTGTCATGTCATTGTCATGTTAGTGTCATGTTAGTGTCATGTTAGTGTCATGTTAGTGCCATGTCATTGTCATGTTAGTGTCATGTTAGTGTCATGTTAGTGCCATGTTAGTGTCATGTTAGTGCCATGTTAGTGCCATGTTAGTGTCATGTTAGTGCCAGGTCATTGTCATGTTAGTGTCATGTTAGTGTCATGTTAGTGTCATGTCATTGTCATGTTAGTGCCATGTCATTGTCATGTTAGTGCCATGTTAGTGTCATGTTAGTGCCATGTTAGTGTCATGTCAGTGCCATGTCAGTGCCATGTCAGTGCCATGTCAGTGCCATGTTAGTGTCATGTTAGTGTCATGTTAGTGCCATGTTAGTGTCATGTTAGTGCCATGTTAGTGTCATGTCAGTGCCATGTCAGTGCCATGTCAGTGCCATGTTAGTGTCATGTTAGTGTCATGTTAGTGCCATGTCAGTGTCATGTCAGTGTCATGTTAGTACCATGTTACTGCCATGTTAGTGTCATGTTAGTGACGTATTAGTGCCATGTTAGTGCCATGTTAGAGCGATGTTAGTGCCATGTCAGTGTCATGTCAGTGTCATGTTAGTGCCATGTTAGTGCCATGTTAGTGCCATGTAGTGTCATGTCAGTGTCATGTTAGTGACGTATTAGTGCCATGTT
Organism: Eucyclogobius newberryi; assembly: GCF_026437365.1. Taxonomy (NCBI): domain Eukaryota; kingdom Metazoa; phylum Chordata; class Actinopteri; order Gobiiformes; family Gobiidae; genus Eucyclogobius; species Eucyclogobius newberryi. Next base: position 469,853 of record NW_027315790.1, read on the forward strand.
AGTGCCATGTAAGTGTCATGTCAGTGTCACGTTAGTGCCATGTTAGTGCCATGTTAGTGTCATGTTAGTGACGTATTAGTGCCATGTTAGTGCAATGTTAGTGCCATGTTAGTGTCATGTAAGTGTCATGTTAGTGACGTATTAGTGCCATGTTAGTGCCATGTTAGTGTCATGTCAGTGTCATGTTAGTGCCATGTTAGTGTCATGTTAGTGACGTATTAGTGCCATGTTAGTGCCATGTTAGAGCCATGTCAGTGTCATGTTAGTGCCATGTTAGAGCCATGTCAGTGTCATGTCATTGTCATGTTAGTGCCATGTTAGTGTCATGTCATTGTCATGTTAGTGCCATGTCAGTGTCATGTTAGTGCCATGTTAGTGCCATGTTAGTGCCATGTTAGTGTCATGTCATTGTCATGTTAGTGCCATGTCCTTGTCATGTTAGTGCCATGTTAGTGTCATGTTAGTGCCATGTTAGTGCCATGTTGGTGTCATGTCATTGTCATGTTAGTGCCATGTCATTGTCATGTTAGTGCCATGTTAGTGTCATGTTAGTGCCATGTTAGTGTCATGTTAGTGCCATGTCAGTGTCATGTTAGTGTCATGTTAGTGTCATGTTAGTGCCATGTTAGTGCCATGTTAGTGCCATGTTAGTGCCATGTTGGTGTCATGTCAGTGCCATGTCAGTGTCATGTCAGTGTCATGTTAGTGCCATGTTAGTGTCATGTTAGTGCCATGTTAGTGTCATGTTAGTGCCATGTCATTGTCATGTTAGTGTCATGTTAGTGTCATGTTAGTGCCATGTTAGTGCCATGTCATTGTCATGTTAGTGCCATGTCATTGTCATTTTAATGTCATGTTAGTGCCATGTTAGTGCAATGTTAGTGTCATGTTAGTGCCATGTCATTGTCATGTTAGTGTCATGTTAGTGCCATGTTAGTGCCATGTCAGTGCCATGTCATTGTCATGTTAGTGTCATGTTAGTGCCATGTTAGTGCCATGTCAGTGCCATGTCATTGTCATGTTAGTGCCATGTCATTGTCATGTCATTGTCATGTTAGTGTCATGTTAGTGTCATGTTAGTGTCATGTTAGTGCCATGTCATTGTCATGTTAGTGTCATGTTAGTGTCATGTTATTGCCATGTTAGTGTCATGTTAGTGCCATGTTAGTGCCATGTTAGTGTCATGTTAGTGCCAGGTCATTGTCATGTTAGTGTCATGTTAGTGTCATGTTAGTGTCATGTCATTGTCATGTTAGTGCCATGTCATTGTCATGTTAGTGCCATGTTAGTGTCATGTTAGTGCCATGTTAGTGTCATGTCAGTGCCATGTCAGTGCCATGTCAGTGCCATGTCAGTGCCATGTTAGTGTCATGTTAGTGTCATGTTAGTGCCATGTTAGTGTCATGTTAGTGCCATGTTAGTGTCATGTCAGTGCCATGTCAGTGCCATGTCAGTGCCATGTCAGTGCCATGTTAGTGTCATGTTAGTGTCATGTTAGTGCCATGTCAGTGTCATGTCAGTGTCATGTTAGTACCATGTTACTGCCATGTTAGTGTCATGTTAGTGACGTATTAGTGCCATGTTAGTGCCAAGTTAGAGCGATGTTAGTGCCATGTCAGTGTCATGTCAGTGTCATGTTAGTGCCATGTTAGTGCCATGTTAGTGCCATGTAGTGTCATGTCAGTGTCATGTTAGTGACGTATTAGTGCCATGTTAGTGCCATGTAAGTGTCATGTCAGTGTCATGTTAGTGCCATGTTAGTGCCATGTTAGTGTCATGTTAGTGACGTATTAGTGCCATGTTAGTGCGATGTTAGTGCCATGTCATTGTCATGTTAGTGCCATGTTAGTGTCATGTTAGTGCCATGTTAGTGTCATGTTAGTGCCATGTTAGTGTCATATTAGTGCCATGTCAGTGTCATGTCATTGTCATGTTAGTTCCATGTTAGTGTCATGTTAGTGCCATGTTAGTGTCTGTTAGTGCCATGTTAGTGTCATGTTAGTGCCATGTCAGTGTCATGTCAGTGTCAGGTTAGTGTCATGTTAGTGTCATGTTAGTGCCATGTCATTGTCATGTCATTGTCATGTTAGTGCCATGTTAGTGTCATGTTAGTGCCATGTCATTGTCATGTTAGTGTCATGTTAGTGCCATGTTAGTGCCATGTCAGTGCCATGTCATTGTCATGTTAGTGCCATGTCATTGTCATGTCATTGTCATTGTCATGTTAGTGCCATGTTATTGTCATGTTAGTGCCATGGCATTGTCATGTTAGTGTCATGTTAGTGCCATGTTAGTGACATGTCAGTGTCATGTTAGTGCCATGTTAGTGCCATGTCATTGTCATGTTAGTGTCATGTTAGTGCCATGTTAGTGCCATGTCAGTGCCATGTCATTGTCATGTCATTGTCATTGTCATGTTAGTGCCATGTTATTGTCATGTTAGTGTCATGTCATTGTCATGTTAGTGCCATGTCATTGTCATGTTAGTGCCATGTTAGTGTCATGTTAGTGCCATGTTAGTGCCATGTTGGTGTCATGTCATTGTCATGTTAGTGCCATGTCATTGTCATGTTAGTGCCATGTTAGTGTCATGTTAGTGCCATGTTAGTGTCATGTTAGTGCCATGTCAGTGTCATGTTAGTGTCATGTTAGTGTCATGTTAGTGCCATGTTAGTGACATGTTAGTGCCATGTTAGTGCCATGTTGGTGTCATGTCAGTGCCATGTCAGTGTCATGTCAGTGTCATGTTAGTGCCATGTTAGAGCCATGTCAGTGTCATGTCATTGTCATGTTAGTTCCATGTTAGTGTCATGTTAGTGCCATGTTAGTGTCATGTTAGTGCCATGTTAGTGTCATGTTAGTGCCATGTCAGTGTCATGTTAGTGTCATGTTAGTGCCATGTTAGTGCCATGTTAGTGCCATGTTAGTGTCATGTTAGTGCCATGTCATTGTCATGTTAGTGTCATGTTAGTGTCATGTTAGTGCCATGTTAGTGCCATGTCATTGTCATGTTAGTGCCATGTCATTGTCATGTTAATATCATGTTAGTGCCATGTTAGTGCAATGTTAGTGTCATGTTAGTGCCATGTCATTGTCATGTTAGTGTCATGTTAGTGCCATGTTAGTGCCATGTCAGTGCCATGTCATTGTCATGTTAGTGTCATGTTAGTGCCATGTTAGTGCCATGTCAGTGCCATGTCATTGTCATGTTAGTGCCATGTCATTGTCATGTCATTGTCATGTTAGTGTCATGTTAGTGTCATGTTAGTGTCATGTTAGTGCCATGTCATTGTCATGTTAGTGTCATGTTAGTGTCATGTTAGTGCCATGTTAGTGTCATGTTAGTGCCATGTTAGTGCCATGTTAGTGTCATGTTAGTGCCAGGTCATTGTCATGTTAGTGTCATGTTAGTGTCATGTTAGTGTCATGTCATTGTCATGTTAGTGCCATGTCATTGTCATGTTAGTGCCATGTTAGTGTCATGTTAGTGCCATGTTAGTGTCATGTCAGTGCCATGTCAGTGCCATGTCAGTGCCATGTCAGTGCCATGTTAGTGTCATGTTAGTGTCATGTTAGTGCCATGTTAGTGTCATGTTAGTGCCATGTTAGTGTCATGTCAGTGCCATGTCAGTGCCATGTCAGTGCCATGTTAGTGTCATGTTAGTGTCATGTTAGTGCCATGTCAGTGTCATGTCAGTGTCATGTTAGTACCATGTTACTGCCATGTTAGTGTCATGTTAGTGACGTATTAGTGCCATGTTAGTGCCATGTTAGAGCGATGTTAGTGCCATGTCAGTGTCATGTCAGTGTCATGTTAGTGCCATGTTAGTGCCATGTTAGTGCCATGTAGTGTCATGTCAGTGTCATGTTAGTGACGTATTAGTGCCATGTTAGTGCCATGTAAGTGTCATGTCAGTGTCACGTTAGTGCCATGTTAGTGCCATGTTAGTGTCATGTTAGTGACGTATTAGTGCCATGTTAGTGCGATGTTAGTGCCATGTCATTGTCATGTTAGTGCCATGTTAGTGTCATGTTAGTGCCATGTTAGTGTCATGTTAGTGCCATGTTAGTGTCATATTAGTGCCATGTCAGTGTCATGTCATTGTCATGTTAGTTCCATGTTAGTGTCATGTTAGTGCCATGTTAGTGTCATGTTAGTGCCATGTTAGTGTCATGTTAGTGCCATGTCAGTGTCATGTCAGTGTCATGTTAGTGTCATGTTAGTGTCATGTTAGTGCCATGTCATTGTCATGTCATTGTCATGTTAGTGCCATGTTAGTGTCATGTTAGTGCCATGTCATTGTCATGTTAGTGTCATGTTAGTGCCATGTTAGTGCCATGTCAGTGCCATGTCATTGTCATGTTAGTGCCATGTTAGTGTCATGTTAGTGCCATGTTAGTGCCATGTTGGTGTCATGTCATTGTCATGTTAGTGCCATGTCATTGTCATGTTAGTGCCATGTTAGTGTCATGTTAGTGCCATGTTAGTGTCATGTTAGTGCCATGTCAGTGTCATGTTAGTGTCATGTTAGTGTCATGTTAGTGCCATGTTAGTGCCATGTTAGTGCCATGTTAGTGCCATGTTGGTGTCATGTCAGTGCCATGTCAGTGTCATGTCAGTGTCATGTTAGTGCCATGTTAGAGCCATGTCAGTGTCATGTCATTGTCATGTTAGTTCCATGTTAGTGTCATGTTAGTGCCATGTTAGTGTCATGTTAGTGCCATGTTAGTGTCATGTTAGTGCCATGTCAGTGTCATGTTAGTGTCATGTTAGTGCCATGTTAGTGCCATGTTAGTGCCATGTTAGTGTCATGTTAGTGCCATGTCATTGTCATGTTAGTGTCATGTTAGTGTCATGTTAGTGCCATGTTAGTGCCATGTCATTGTCATGTTAGTGCCATGTCATTGTCATTTTAATGTCATGTTAGTGCCATGTTAGTGCAATGTTAGTGTCATGTTAGTGCCATGTCATTGTCATGTTAGTGTCATGTTAGTGCCATGTTAGTGCCATGTCAGTGCCATGTCATTGTCATGTTAGTGTCATGTTAGTGCCATGTTAGTGCCATGTCAGTGCCATGTCATTGTCATGTTAGTGCCATGTCATTGTCATGTCATTGTCATGTTAGTGTCATGTTAGTGTCATGTTAGTGTCATGTTAGTGCCATGTCATTGTCATGTTAGTGTCATGTTAGTGTCATGTTATTGCCATGTTAGTGTCATGTTAGTGCCATGTTAGTGCCATGTTAGTGTCATGTTAGTGCCAGGTCATTGTCATGTTAGTGTCATGTTAGTGTCATGTTAGTGTCATGTCATTGTCATGTTAGTGCCATGTCATTGTCATGTTAGTGCCATGTTAGTGTCATGTTAGTGCCATGTTAGTGTCATGTCAGTGCCATGTCAGTGCCATGTCAGTGCCATGTCAGTGCCATGTTAGTGTCATGTTAGTGTCATGTTAGTGCCATGTTAGTGTCATGTTAGTGCCATGTTAGTGTCATGTCAGTGCCATGTCAGTGCCATGTCAGTGCCATGTCAGTGCCATGTTAGTGTCATGTTAGTGTCATGTTAGTGCCATGTCAGTGTCATGTCAGTGTCATGTTAGTACCATGTTACTGCCATGTTAGTGTCATGTTAGTGACGTATTAGTGCCATGTTAGTGCCAAGTTAGAGCGATGTTAGTGCCATGTCAGTGTCATGTCAGTGTCATGTTAGTGCCATGTTAGTGCCATGTTAGTGCCATGTAGTGTCATGTCAGTGTCATGTTAGTGACGTATTAGTGCCATGTTAGTGCGATGTTAGTGCCATGTCATTGTCATGTTAGTGCCATGTTAGTGTCATGTTAGTGCCATGTTAGTGTCATGTTAGTGCCATGTTAGTGTCATATTAGTGCCATGTCAGTGTCATGTCATTGTCATGTTAGTTCCATGTTAGTGTCATGTTAGTGCCATGTTAGTGTCATGTTAGTGCCATGTTAGTGTCATGTTAGTGCCATGTCAGTGTCATGTCAGTGTCAGGTTAGTGTCATGTTAGTGTCATGTTAGTGCCATGTCATTGTCATGTCATTGTCATGTTAGTGCCATGTTAGTGTCATGTTAGTGCCATGTCATTGTCATGTTAGTGTCATGTTAGTGCCATGTTAGTGCCATGTCAGTGCCATGTCATTGTCATGTTAGTGCCATGTCATTGTCATGTCATTGTCATTGTCATGTTAGTGCCATGTTATTGTCATGTTAGTGCCATGGCATTGTCATGTTAGTGTCATGTTAGTGTCATGTTAGTGCCATGTTAGTGACATGTCAGTGTCATGTTAGTGCCATGTTAGTGCCATGTCATTGTCATGTTAGTGTCATGTTAGTGCCATGTTAGTGCCATGTCAGTGCCATGTCATTGTCATGTCATTGTCATTGTCATGTTAGTGCCATGTTATTGTCATGTTAGTGTCATGTCATTGTCATGTTAGTGCCATGTCATTGTCATGTTAGTGCCATGTTAGTGTCATGTTAGTGCCATGTTAGTGCCATGTTGGTGTCATGTCATTGTCATGTTAGTGCCATGTCATTGTCATGTTAGTGCCATGTTAGTGTCATGTTAGTGCCATGTTAGTGTCATGTTAGTGCCATGTCAGTGTCATGTTAGTGTCATGTTAGTGTCATGTTAGTGCCATGTTAGTGACATGTTAGTGCCATGTTAGTGCCATGTTGGTGTCATGTCAGTGCCATGTCAGTGTCATGTCAGTGTCATGTTAGTGCCATGTTAGAGCCATGTCAGTGTCATGTCATTGTCATGTTAGTTCCATGTTAGTGTCATGTTAGTGCCATGTTAGTGTCATGTTAGTGCCATGTTAGTGTCATGTTAGTGCCATGTCAGTGTCATGTTAGTGTCATGTTAGTGCCATGTTAGTGCCATGTTAGTGCCATGTTAGTGTCATGTTAGTGCCATGTCATTGTCATGTTAGTGTCATGTTAGTGTCATGTTAGTGCCATGTTAGTGCCATGTCATTGTCATGTTAGTGCCATGTCATTGTCATGTTAATATCATGTTAGTGCCATGTTAGTGCAATGTTAGTGTCATGTTAGTGCCATGTCATTGTCATGTTAGTGTCATGTTAGTGCCATGTTAGTGCCATGTCAGTGCCATGTCATTGTCATGTTAGTGTCATGTTAGTGCCATGTTAGTGCCATGTCAGTGCCATGTCATTGTCATGTTAGTGCCATGTCATTGTCATGTCATTGTCATGTTAGTGTCATGTTAGTGTCATGTTAGTGTCATGTTAGTGCCATGTCATTGTCATGTTAGTGTCATGTTAGTGTCATGTTAGTGCCATGTTAGTGTCATGTTAGTGCCATGTTAGTGCCATGTTAGTGTCATGTTAGTGCCAGGTCATTGTCATGTTAGTGTCATGTTAGTGTCATGTCATTGTCATGTTAGTGCCATGTCATTGTCATGTTAGTGCCATGTTAGTGTCATGTTAGTGCCATGTTAGTGTCATGTCAGTGCCATGTCAGTGCCATGTCAGTGCCATGTCAGTGCCATGTTAGTGTCATGTTAGTGTCATGTTAGTGCCATGTTAGTGTCATGTTAGTGCCATGTTAGTGTCATGTCAGTGCCATGTCAGTGCCATGTCAGTGCCATGTTAGTGTCATGTTAGTGTCATGTTAGTGCCATGTCAGTGTCATGTCAGTGTCATGTTAGTACCATGTTACTGCCATGTTAGTGTCATGTTAGTGACGTATTAGTGCCATGTTAGTGCCATGTTAGAGCGATGTTAGTGCCATGTCAGTGTCATGTCAGTGTCATGTTAGTGCCATGTTAGTGCCATGTTAGTGCCATGTAGTGTCATGTCAGTGTCATGTTAGTGACGTATTAGTGCCATGTTAGTGCCATGTAAGTGTCATGTCAGTGTCACGTTAGTGCCATGTTAGTGCCATGTTAGTGTCATGTTAGTGACGTATTAGTGCCATGTTAGTGCGATGTTAGTGCCATGTCATTGTCATGTTAGTGCCATGTTAGTGTCATGTTAGTGCCATGTTAGTGTCATGTTAGTGCCATGTTAGTGTCATATTAGTGCCATGTCAGTGTCATGTCATTGTCATGTTAGTTCCATGTTAGTGTCATGTTAGTGCCATGTTAGTGTCATGTTAGTGCCATGTTAGTGTCATGTTAGTGCCATGTCAGTGTCATGTCAGTGTCATGTTAGTGTCATGTTAGTGTCATGTTAGTGCCATGTCATTGTCATGTCATTGTCATGTTAGTGCCATGTTAGTGTCATGTTAGTGCCATGTCATTGTCATGTTAGTGTCATGTTAGTGCCATGTTAGTGCCATGTCAGTGCCATGTCATTGTCATGTTAGTGCCATGTCATTGTCATGTCATTGTCATTGTCATGTTAGTGCCATGTTATTGTCATGTTAGTGCCATGGCATTGTCATGTTAGTGTCATGTTAGTGTCATGTTAGTGCCATGTTAGTGACATGTCAGTGTCATGTTAGTGCCATGTCATTGTCATGTTAGTGTCATGTTAGTGTCATGTTAGTGCCATGTTAGTGCCATGTCAGTGCCATGTCATTGTCATGTTAGTGCCATGTCATTGTCATGTTAGTGTCATGTTAGTGTCATGTTAGTGCCATGTTAGTGCCATTACAGTGTCATGTCAGTGTCATGTTAGTGCCATGTTAGTGCCATGTTAGTGTCATGTCAGTGTCATGTTAGTGTCATGTCAGTGTCATGTTAGTGCCATGTTAGAGCCATGTCAGTGTCATGTCATTGTCATGTTAGTGCCATGTTAGTGTCATGTCATTGTCATGTTAGTGACGTATTAGTGCCATGTTAGTGCAATGTTAGTGCCATGTTAGTGTCATGTCAGTGTCATGTTAGTGACGTATTAGTGCCATGTTAGTGCCATGTTAGTGTCATGTTAGTGCCATGTCAGTGCCATGTCATTGTCATGTTAGTGTCATGTCATTGTCATGTTAGTGTCATGTTAGTGCCATGTCATTGTCATGTTAGTGTCATGTTAGTGTCATGTTAGTGTCATATTAGTGCCATGTCATTGTCATGTTAGTGTCATGTTAGTGTCATGTTAGTGCCATGTTAGTGCCATGTCATTGTCATGTTAGTGCCATGTCATTGTCATGTTAATGTCATGTTAGTGCCATGTTAGTGCAATGTTAGTGTCATGTTAGTGCCATGTCATTGTCATGTTATTATCATGTTAGTGTCATGTTAGTGCCATGTTAGTGCCATGTCAGTGCCATGTCACTGTCATGTTAGTGCCATGTCATTGTCATGTCATTGTCATGTTAGTGCCATGTTAGTGTCATTTTAGTGCCATGTCATTGTCATGTTAGTGTCATGTTAGTGCCATGTTAGTGCCATGTCAGTGCCATGTCATTGTCATGTTAGTGCCATGTCATTGTCATGTCATTGTCATTGTCATGTTAGTGCCATGTTATTGTCATGTTAGTGCCATGGCATTGTCATGTTAGTGTCATGTTAGTGTCATGTTAGTGCCATGTTAGTGACATGTCAGTGTCATGTTAGTGCCATGTCATTGTCATGTTAGTGTCATGTTAGTGCCATGTTAGTGCCATGTCAGTGCCATGTCATTGTCATGTTAGTGCCATGTCATTGTCATGTCATTGTCATGTTAGTGTCATGTTAGTGTCATGTTAGTGCCATGTTAGTGCCATGTCAGTGTCATGTCAGTGTCATGTTAGTGCCATGTTAGTGCCATGTTAGTGTCATGTCAGTGTCATGTTAGTGTCATGTCAGTGTCATGTTAGTGCCATGTTAGAGCCATGTCAGTGTCATGTCATTGTCATGTTAGTGCCATGTTAGTGTCATGTCATTGTCATGTTAGTGACGTATTAGTGCCATGTTAGTGCAATGTTAGTGCCATGTTAGTGTCATGTCAGTGTCATGTTAGTGACGTATTAGTGCCATGTTAGTGCCATGTTAGTGTCATGTTAGTGCCATGTCAGTGCCATGTCATTGTCATGTTAGTGCCATGTCATTGTCATGTCATTGTCATGTTAGTGTCATGTTAGTGCCATGTTAGTGCCATGTTAGTGTAATGTTAGTGCCATGTCATTGTCATGTTAGTGTCATGTTAGTGTCATGTTAGTGCCATGTTAGTGCCATGTCAGTGCCATGTCATTGTCATGTTAGTGCCATGTCATTGTCATGTCATTGTCATGTTAGTGTCATGTTAGTGTCATGTTAGTGTGATGTTAGTGCCATGTTAGTGCCATGTCAGTGTCATGTCAGTGTCATGTTAGTGCCATGTTAGTGCCATGTTAGTGTCATGTCAGTGTCATGTTAGTGTCATGTCAGTGTCATGTTAGTGCCATGTTAGAGCCATGTCAGTGTCATGTCATTGTCATGTTAGTGCCATGTTAGTGTCATGTCATTGTCATGTTAGTGACGTATTAGTGCCATGTTAGTGCAATGTTAGTGCCATGTTAGTGTCATGTCAGTGTCATGTTAGTGACGTATTAGTGCCATGTTAGTGCCATGTTAGTGTCATGTCAGTGTCATGTTAGTGCCATGTTAGTGCCATGTTAGTGTCATGTTAGTGACGTATTAGTGCCATGTTAGTGCCATGTTAGTGTCATGTCAGTGTCATGTTAGTGCCATGTTAGTGCCATGTTAGTGTCATGTTAGTGCCATGTCATTGTCATGTTAGTGTCATGTTAGTGCCATGTTAGTGCCATGTCATTGTCATGTTAGTGCCATGTCATTGTCATGTTAATATTATGTTAGTGCCATGTTAGTGCAATGTTAGTGTCATGTTAGTGCCATGTCATTGTCATGTTAGTGTCATGTTAGTGCCATGTTAGTGCCATGTCAGTGCCATGTCATTGTCATGTTAGTGTCATGTTAGTGCCATGTTAGTGCCATGTCAGTGCCATGTCATTGTCATGTTAGTGCCATGTCATTGTCATGTCATTGTCATGTTAGTGTCATGTTAGTGTCATGTTAGTGTCATGTTAGTGCCATGTCATTGTCATGTTAGTGTCATGTTAGTGTCATGTTAGTGCCATGTTAGTGTCATGTTAGTGCCATGTTAGTGCCATGTTAGTGTCATGTTAGTGCCAGGTCATTGTCATGTTAGTGTCATGTTAGTGTCATGTTAGTGTCATGTCATTGTCATGTTAGTGCCATGTCATTGTCATGTTAGTGCCATGTTAGTGTCATGTTAGTGCCATGTTAGTGTCATGTCAGTGCCATGTCAGTGCCATGTCAGTGCCATGTCAGTGCCATGTTAGTGTCATGTTAGTGTCATGTTAGTGCCATGTTAGTGTCATGTTAGTGCCATGTTAGTGTCATGTCAGTGCCATGTCAGTGCCATGTCAGTGCCATGTTAGTGTCATGTTAGTGTCATGTTAGTGCCATGTCAGTGTCATGTCAGTGTCATGTTAGTACCATGTTACTGCCATGTTAGTGTCATGTTAGTGACGTATTAGTGCCATGTTAGTGCCATGTTAGAGCGATGTTAGTGCCATGTTAGTGTCATGTTAGTGCCATGTTAGTGCCATGTTAGTGCCATGTAGTGTCATGTCAGTGTCATGTTAGTGACGTATTAGTGCCATGTTAGTGCCATGTAAGTGTCATGTCAGTGTCACGTTAGTGCCATGTTAGTGCCATGTTAGTGTCATGTTAGTGACGTATTAGTGCCATGTTAGTGCGATGTTAGTGCCATGTCATTGTCATGTTAGTGCCATGTTAGTGTCATGTTAGTGCCATGTTAGTGTCATGTTAGTGCCATATTAGTGTCATATTAGTGCCATGTCAGTGTCATGTCATTGTCATGTTAGTTCCATGTTAGTGCAATGTTAGTGTCATGTTAGTGCCATGTCATTGTCATGTTATTATCATGTTAGTGTCATGTCATTGTCATGTTAGTTCCATGTTAGTGCAATGTTAGTGTCATGTTAGTGCCATGTCATTGTCATGTTATTATCATGTTAGTGTCATGTTAGTGCCATGTTAGTGCCATGTCAGTGCCATGTCACTGTCATGTTAGTGCCATGTCATTGTCATGTCATTGTCATGTTAGTGCCATGTTAGTGTCATGTTAGTGCCATGTCATTGTCATGTTAGTGTCATGTTAGTGCCATGTTAGTGCCATGTCAGTGCCATGTATTTGTCATGTTAGTTCCATGTCATTGTCATATCATTGTCATTGTCATGTTAGTGCCACGTTATTGTCATGTTAGTGCCATGGCATTGTCATGTTAGTGTCATGTTAGTGTCATGTTAGTGCCATGTTAGTGACATGTCAGTGTCATGTTAGTGCCATGTCATTGTCATGTTAGTGTCATGTTAGTGCCATGTTAGTGCCATGTCAGTGCCATGTCATTGTCATGTTAGTGCCATGTCATTGTCATGTCATTGTCATGTTAGTGTCATGTTAGTGTCATGTTAGTGCCATGTTAGTGCCATGTCAGTGTCATGTCAGTGTCATGTTAGTGCCATGTTAGTGCCATGTTAGTGTCATGTCAGTGTCATGTTAGTGTCATGTCAGTGTCATGTTAGTGCCATGTTAGAGCCATGTCAGTGTCATGTCATTGTCATGTTAGTGCCATGTTAGTGTCATGTCATTGTCATGTTAGTGACGTATTAGTGCCATGTTAGTGCAATGTTAGTGCCATGTTAGTGTCATGTCAGTGTCATGTTAGTGACGTATTAGTGCCATGTTAGTGCCATGTTAGTGTCATGTTAGTGCCATGTCAGTGCCATGTCATTGTCATGTTAGTGCCATGTCATTGTCATGTCATTGTCATGTTAGTGTCATGTTAGTGCCATGTTAGTGCCATGTTAGTGTAATGTTAGTGCCATGTCATTGTCATGTTAGTGTCATGTTAGTGTCATGTTAGTGCCATGTTAGTGCCATGTCAGTGCCATGTCATTGTCATGTTAGTGCCATGTCATTGTCATGTCATTGTCATGTTAGTGTCATGTTAGTGTCATGTTAGTGTCATGTTAGTGCCATGTTAGTGCCATGTCAGTGTCATGTCAGTGTCATGTTAGTGCCATGTTAGTGCCATGTTAGTGTCATGTCAGTGTCATGTTAGTGTCATGTCAGTGTCATGTTAGTGCCATGTTAGAGCCATGTCAGTGTCATGTCATTGTCATGTTAGTGCCATGTTAGTGTCATGTCATTGTCATGTTAGTGACGTATTAGTGCCATGTTAGTGCAATGTTAGTGCCATGTTAGTGTCATGTCAGTGTCATGTTAGTGACGTATTAGTGCCATGTTAGTGCCATGTCAGTGCCATGTCATTGTCATGTTAGTGCCATGTCATTGTCATGTCATTGTCATTGTCATGTTAGTGCCATGTTATTGTCATGTTAGTGCCATGGCATTGTCATGTTAGTGTCATGTTAGTGTCATGTTAGTGCCATGTTAGTGACATGTCAGTGTCATGTTAGTGCCATGTCATTGTCATGTTAGTGTCATGTTAGTGTCATGTTAGTGCCATGTTAGTGCCATGTCAGTGCCATGTCATTGTCATGTTAGTGCCATGTCATTGTCATGTTAGTGTCATGTTAGTGTCATGTTAGTGCCATGTTAGTGCCATTACAGTGTCATGTCAGTGTCATGTTAGTGCCATGTTAGTGCCATGTTAGTGTCATGTCAGTGTCATGTTAGTGTCATGTCAGTGTCATGTTAGTGCCATGTTAGAGCCATGTCAGTGTCATGTCATTGTCATGTTAGTGCCATGTTAGTGTCATGTCATTGTCATGTTAGTGACGTATTAGTGCCATGTTAGTGCAATGTTAGTGCCATGTTAGTGTCATGTCAGTGTCATGTTAGTGACGTATTAGTGCCATGTTAGTGCCATGTTAGTGTCATGTTAGTGCCATGTCAGTGCCATGTCATTGTCATGTTAGTGTCATGTCATTGTCATGTTAGTGTCATGTTAGTGCCATGTCATTGTCATGTTAGTGTCATGTTAGTGTCATGTTAGTGTCATATTAGTGCCATGTCATTGTCATGTTAGTGTCATGTTAGTGTCATGTTAGTGCCATGTTAGTGCCATGTCATTGTCATGTTAGTGCCATGTCATTGTCATGTTAATGTCATGTTAGTGCCATGTTAGTGCAATGTTAGTGTCATGTTAGTGCCATGTCATTGTCATGTTATTATCATGTTAGTGTCATGTTAGTGCCATGTTAGTGCCATGTCAGTGCCATGTCACTGTCATGTTAGTGCCATGTCATTGTCATGTCATTTTTTGAATGTTAGTGTCATGTTAGTGTCATGTTAGTGCCATGTCATTGTCATGTTAGTGTCATGTTAGTGCCATGTTAGTGCCATGTCAGTGCCATGTCATTGTCATGTTAGTGCCATGTCATTGTCATGTCATTGTCATTGTCATGTTAGTGCCATGTTATTGTCATGTTAGTGCCATGGCATTGTCATGTTAGTGTCATGTTAGTGTCATGTTAGTGCCATGTTAGTGACATGTCAGTGTCATGTTAGTGCCATGTCATTGTCATGTTAGTGTCATGTTAGTGCCATGTTAGTGCCATGTCAGTGCCATGTCATTGTCATGTTAGTGCCATGTCATTGTCATGTGATTGTCATGTTAGTGTCATGTTAGTGTCATGTTAGTGCCATGTTAGTGCCATGTCAGTGTCATGTCAGTGTCATGTTAGTGCCATGTTAGTGCCATGTTAGTGTCATGTCAGTGTCATGTTAGTGTCATGTCAGTGTCATGTTAGTGCCATGTTAGAGCCATGTCAGTGTCATGTCATTGTCATGTTAGTGCCATGTTAGTGTCATGTCATTGTCATGTTAGTGACGTATTAGTGCCATGTTAGTGCAATGTTAGTGCCATGTTAGTGTCATGTCAGTGTCATGTTAGTGACGTATTAGTGCCATGTTAGTGCCATGTTAGTGTCATGTTAGTGCCATGTCAGTGCCATGTCATTGTCATGTTAGTGCCATGTCATTGTCATGTCATTGTCATGTTAGTGTCATGTTAGTGCCATGTTAGTGCCATGTTAGTGTAATGTTAGTGCCATGTCATTGTCATGTTAGTGTCATGTTAGTGTCATGTTAGTGCCATGTTAGTGCCATGTCAGTGCCATGTCATTGTCATGTTAGTGCCATGTCATTGTCATGTCATTGTCATGTTAGTGTCATGTTAGTGTCATGTTAGTGTCATGTTAGTGCCATGTTAGTGCCATGTCAGTGTCATGTCAGTGTCATGTTAGTGCCATGTTAGTGCCATGTTAGTGTCATGTCAGTGTCATGTTAGTGTCATGTCAGTGTCATGTTAGTGCCATGTTAGAGCCATGTCAGTGTCATGTCATTGTCATGTTAGTGCCATGTTAGTGTCATGTCATTGTCATGTTAGTGACGTATTAGTGCCATGTTAGTGCAATGTTAGTGCCATGTTAGTGTCATGTCAGTGTCATGTTAGTGACGTATTAGTGCCATGTTAGTGCCATGTTAGTGTCATGTCAGTGTCATGTTAGTGCCATGTTAGTGCCATGTTAGTGTCATGTTAGTGACGTATTAGTGCCATGTTAGTGCCATGTTAGTGTCATGTCAGTGTCATGTTAGTGCCATGTTAGTGCCATGTTAGTGTCATGTTAGTGCCATGTCATTGTCATGTTAGTGTCATGTTAGTGTCATGTTAGTGCCATGTTAGTGCCATGTCATTGTCATGTTAGTGCCATGTCATTGTCATGTTAATATCATGTTAGTGCCATGTTAGTGCAATGTTAGTGTCATGTTAGTGCCATGTCATTGTCATGTTAGTGCCATGTTAGTGCCATGTCAGTGCCATGTCATTGTCATGTTAGTGTCATGTTAGTGCCATGTTAGTGCCATGTCAGTGCCATGTCATTGTCATGTTAGTGCCATGTCATTGTCATGTCATTGTCATGTTAGTGTCATGTTAGTGTCATGTTAGTGTCATGTTAGTGCCATGTCATTGTCATGTTAGTGTCATGTTAGTGTCATGTTAGTGCCATGTTAGTGTCATGTTAGTGCCATGTTAGTGCCATGTTAGTGTCATGTTAGTGCCAGGTCATTGTCATGTTAGTGTCATGTTAGTGTCATGTCATTGTCATGTTAGTGCCATGTCATTGTCATGTTAGTGCCATGTTAGTGTCATGTTAGTGCCATGTTAGTGTCATGTCAGTGCCATGTCAGTGCCATGTCAGTGCCATGTCAGTGCCATGTTAGTGTCATGTTAGTGTCATGTTAGTGTCATGTTAGTGCCATGTTAGTGTCATGTCAGTGCCATGTCAGTGCCATGTCAGTGCCATGTCAGTGCCATGTTAGTGTCATGTTAGTGTCATGTTAGTGCCATGTCAGTGTCATGTCAGTGTCATGTTAGTACCATGTTACTGCCATGTTAGTGTCATGTTAGTGACGTATTAGTGCCATGTTAGTGCCATGTTAGAGCGATGTTAGTGCCATGTCAGTGTCATGTCAGTGTCATGTTAGTGCCATGTTAGTGCCATGTTAGTGCCATGTAGTGTCATGTCAGTGTCATGTTAGTGACGTATTAGTGCCATGTTAGTGCCATGTAAGTGTCATGTCAGTGTCACGTTAGTGCCATGTTAGTGCCATGTTAGTGTCATGTTAGTGACGTATTAGTGCCATGTTAGTGCGATGTTAGTGCCATGTCATTGTCATGTTAGTGCCATGTTAGTGTCATGTTAGTGCCATGTTAGTGTCATGTTAGTGCCATATTAGTGTCATATTAGTGCCATGTCAGTGTCATGTCATTGTCATGTTAGTTCCATGTTAGTGCAATGTTAGTGTCATGTTAGTGCCATGTCATTGTCATGTTATTATCATGTTAGTGTCATGTTAGTGCCATGTTAGTGCCATGTCAGTGCCATGTCACTGTCATGTTAGTGCCATGTCATTGTCATGTCATTGTCATGTTAGTGCCATGTTAGTGTCATGTTAGTGCCATGTCATTGTCATGTTAGTGTCATGTTAGTGCCATGTTAGTGCCATGTCAGTGCCATGTCATTGTCATGTTAGTGCCATGTCATTGTCATGTCATTGTCATTGTCATGTTAGTGCCATGTTATTGTCATGTTAGTGCCATGGCATTGTCATGTTAGTGTCATGTTAGTGTCATGTTAGTGCCATGTTAGTGACATGTCAGTGTCATGTTAGTGCCATGTCATTGTCATGTCAGTGTCATGTTAGTGTCATGTCAGTGTCATGTTAGTGCCATGTTAGAGCCATGTCAGTGTCATGTCATTGTCATGTTAGTGCCATGTTAGTGTCATGTCATTGTCATGTTAGTGACGTATTAGTGCCATGTTAGTGCAATGTTAGTGCCATGTTAGTGTCATGTCAGTGTCATGTTAGTGACGTATTAGTGCCATGTTAGTGCCATGTTAGTGTCATGTTAGTGCCATGTCAGTGCCATGTCATTGTCATGTTAGTGCCATGTCATTGTCATGTCATTGTCATGTTAGTGTCATGTTAGTGCCATGTTAGTGCCATGTTAGTGTAATGTTAGTGCCATGTCATTGTCATGTTAGTGTCATGTTAGTGTCATGTTAGTGCCATGTTAGTGCCATGTCAGTGCCATGTCATTGTCATGTTAGTGCCATGTCATTGTCATGTCATTGTCATGTTAGTGTCATGTTAGTGTCATGTTAGTGTCATGTTAGTGCCATGTTAGTGCCATGTCAGTGTCATGTCAGTGTCATGTTAGTGCCATGTTAGTGCCATGTTAGTGTCATGTCAGTGTCATGTTAGTGTCATGTCAGTGTCATGTTAGTGCCATGTTAGAGCCATGTCAGTGTCATGTCATTGTCATGTTAGTGCCATGTTAGTGTCATGTCATTGTCATGTTAGTGACGTATTAGTGCCATGTTAGTGCAATGTTAGTGCCATGTTAGTGTCATGTCAGTGTCATGTTAGTGACGTATTAGTGCCATGTTAGTGCCATGTTAGTGTCATGTCAGTGTCATGTTAGTGCCATGTTAGTGCCATGTTAGTGTCATGTTAGTGACGTATTAGTGCCATGTTAGTGCCATGTTAGTGTCATGTCAGTGTCATGTTAGTGCCATGTTAGTGCCATGTTAGTGTCATGTTAGTGCCATGTCATTGTCATGTTAGTGTCATGTTAGTGTCATGTTAGTGCCATGTTAGTGCCATGTCATTGTCATGTTAGTGCCATGTCATTGTCATGTTAATATCATGTTAGTGCCATGTTAGTGCAATGTTAGTGTCATGTTAGTGCCATGTCATTGTCATGTTAGTGCCATGTTAGTGCCATGTCAGTGCCATGTCATTGTCATGTTAGTGTCATGTTAGTGCCATGTTAGTGCCATGTCAGTGCCATGTCATTGTCATGTTAGTGCCATGTCATTGTCATGTCATTGTCATGTTAGTGTCATGTTAGTGTCATGTTAGTGTCATGTTAGTGCCATGTCATTGTCATGTTAGTGTCATGTTAGTGTCATGTTAGTGCCATGTTAGTGTCATGTTAGTGCCATGTTAGTGCCATGTTAGTGTCATGTTAGTGCCAGGTCATTGTCATGTTAGTGTCATGTTAGTGTCATGTTAGTGTCATGTCATTGTCATGTTAGTGCCATGTCATTGTCATGTTAGTGCCATGTTAGTGTCATGTTAGTGCCATGTTAGTGTCATGTCAGTGCCATGTCAGTGCCATGTCAGTGCCATGTCAGTGCCATGTTAGTGTCATGTTAGTGTCATGTTAGTGCCATGTTAGTGTCATGTTAGTGCCATGTTAGTGTCATGTCAGTGCCATGTCAGTGCCATGTCAGTGCCATGTCAGTGCCATGTTAGTGTCATGTTAGTGTCATGTTAGTGCCATGTCAGTGTCATGTCAGTGTCATGTTAGTACCATGTTACTGCCATGTTAGTGTCATGTTAGTGACGTATTAGTGCCATGTTAGTGCCATGTTAGAGCGATGTTAGTGCCATGTCAGTGTCATGTCAGTGTCATGTTAGTGCCATGTTAGTGCCATGTTAGTGCCATGTAGTGTCATGTCAGTGTCATGTTAGTGACGTATTAGTGCCATGTTAGTGCCATGTAAGTGTCATGTCAGTGTCACGTTAGTGCCATGTTAGTGCCATGTTAGTGTCATGTTAGTGACGTATTAGTGCCATGTTAGTGCGATGTTAGTGCCATGTCATTGTCATGTTAGTGCCATGTTAGTGTCATGTTAGTGCCATGTTAGTGTCATGTTAGTGCCATATTAGTGTCATATTAGTGCCATGTCAGTGTCATGTCATTGTCATGTTAGTTCCATGTTAGTGCAATGTTAGTGTCATGTTAGTGCCATGTCATTGTCATGTTATTATCATGTTAGTGTCATGTTAGTGCCATGTTAGTGCCATGTCAGTGCCATGTCACTGTCATGTTAGTGCCATGTCATTGTCATGTCATTGTCATGTTAGTGCCATGTTAGTGTCATGTTAGTGCCATGTCATTGTCATGTTAGTGTCATGTTAGTGCCATGTTAGTGCCATGTCAGTGCCATGTCATTGTCATGTTAGTGCCATGTCATTGTCATGTCATTGTCATTGTCATGTTAGTGCCATGTTATTGTCATGTTAGTGCCATGGCATTGTCATGTTAGTGTCATGTTAGTGTCATGTTAGTGCCATGTTAGTGACATGTCAGTGTCATGTTAGTGCCATGTCATTGTCATGTTAGTGTCATGTTAGTGCCATGTTAGTGCCATGTCAGTGCCATGTCATTGTCATGTTAGTGCCATGTCATTGTCATGTCATTGTCATGTTAGTGTCATGTTAGTGTCATGTTAGTGCCATGTTAGTGCCATGTCAGTGTCATGTCAGTGTCATGTTAGTGCCATGTTAGTGCCATGTTAGTGTCATGTTAGTGTCATGTTAGTGTCATGTCAGTGTCATGTTAGTGCCATGTTAGAGCCATGTCAGTGTCATGTCATTGTCATGTTAGTGCCATGTTAGTGTCATGTCATTGTCATGTTAGTGACGTATTAGTGCCATGTTAGTGCAATGTTAGTGCCATGTTAGTGTCATGTCAGTGTCATGTTAGTGACGTATTAGTGCCATGTTAGTGCCATGTTAGTGTCATGTTAGTGCCATGTCAGTGCCATGTCATTGTCATGTTAGTGCCATGTCATTGTCATGTCATTGTCATGTTAGTGTCATGTTAGTGCCATGTTAGTGCCATGTTAGTGTAATGTTAGTGCCATGTCATTGTCATGTTAGTGTCATGTTAGTGTCATGTTAGTGCCATGTTAGTGCCATGTCAGTGCCATGTCATTGTCATGTTAGTGCCATGTCATTGTCATGTCATTGTCATGTTAGTGTCATGTTAGTGTCATGTTAGTGTCATGTTAGTGCCATGTTAGTGCCATGTCAGTGTCATGTCAGTGTCATGTTAGTGCCATGTTAGTGCCATGTTAGTGTCATGTCAGTGTCATGTTAGTGTCATGTCAGTGTCATGTTAGTGCCATGTTAGAGCCATGTCAGTGTCATGTCATTGTCATGTTAGTGCCATGTTAGTGTCATGTCATTGTCATGTTAGTGACGTATTAGTGCCATGTTAGTGCAATGTTAGTGCCATGTTAGTGTCATGTCAGTGTCATGTTAGTGACGTATTAGTGCCATGTTAGTGCCATGTTAGTGTCATGTCAGTGTCATGTTAGTGCCATGTTAGTGCCATGTTAGTGTCATGTTAGTGACGTATTAGTGCCATGTTAGTGCCATGTTAGAGCCATGTCAGTGTCATGTTAGTGCCATGTTAGAGCCATGTCAGTGTCATGTCATTGTCATGTTAGTGCCATGTTAGTGTCATGTCATTGTCATGTTAGTGCCATGTCAGTGTCATGTTAGTGCCATGTTAGTGCCATGTTAGTGCCATGTTAGTGTCATGTCATTGTCATGTTAGTGCCATGTCATTGTCATGTTAGTGCCATGTTAGTGTCATGTTAGTGCCATGTTAGTGCCATGTTGGTGTCATGTCATTGTCATGTTAGTGCCATGTCATTGTCATGTTAGTGCCATGTTAGTGTCATGTTAGTGCCATGTTAGTGTCATGTTAGTGCCATGTCAGTGTCATGTTAGTGTCATGTTAGTGTCATGTTAGTGCCATGTTAGTGCCATGTTAGTGCCATGTTAGTGCCATGTTGGTGTCATGTCAGTGCCATGTCAGTGTCATGTCAGTGTCATGTTAGTGCCATGTTAGAGCCATGTCAGTGTCATGTCATTGTCATGTTAGTTCCATGTTAGTGTCATGTTAGTGTCATGTTAGTGCCATGTTAGTGCCATGTCAGTGTCATGTCAGTGTCATGTTAGTGCCATGTTAGTGCCATGTTAGTGTCATGTCAGTGTCATGTTAGTGTCATGTCAGTGTCATGTTAGTGCCATGTTAGAGCCATGTCAGTGTCATGTCATTGTCATGTTAGTGCCATGTTAGTGTCATGTCATTGTCATGTTAGTGACGTATTAGTGCCATGTTAGTGCAATGTTAGTGCCATGTTAGTGTCATGTCAGTGTCATGTTAGTGACGTATTAGTGCCATGGTAGTGCCATGTTAGTGTCATGTTAGTGCCATGTCAGTGCCATGTCATTGTCATGTTAGTGCCATGTCATTGTCATGTCATTGTCATGTTAGTGTCATGTTAGTGCCATGTTAGTGCCATGTTAGTGTAATGTTAGTGCCATGTCATTGTCATGTTAGTGTCATGTTAGTGTCATGTTAGTGCCATGTTAGTGCCATGTCAGTGCCATGTCATTGTCATGTTAGTGCCATGTCATTGTCATGTCATTGTCATGTTAGTGTCATGTTAGTGTCATGTTAGTGTCATGTTAGTGCCATGTTAGTGCCATGTCAGTGTCATGTCAGTGTCATGTTAGTGCCATGTTAGTGCCATGTTAGTGTCATGTCAGTGTCATGTTAGTGTCATGTCAGTGTCATGTTAGTGCCATGTTAGAGCCATGTCAGTGTCATGTCATTGTCATGTTAGTGCCATGTTAGTGTCATGTCATTGTCATGTTAGTGACGTATTAGTGCCATGTTAGTGTCATGTTAGTGCCATGTCATTGTCATGTTAGTGTCATGTTAGTGTCATGTTAGTGCCATGTTAGTGCCATGTCATTGTCATGTTAGTGCCATGTCATTGTCATGTTAATATCATGTTAGTGCCATGTTAGTGCAATGTTAGTGTCATGTTAGTGCCATGTCATTGTCATGTTAGTGTCATGTTAGTGCCATGTTAGTGCCATGTCAGTGCCATGTCATTGTCATGTTAGTGTCATGTTAGTGCCATGTTAGTGCCATGTTAGTGTCATGTCAGTGTCATGTTAGTGTCATGTCAGTGTCATGTTAGTGCCATGTTAGAGCCATGTCAGTGTCATGTCATTGTCATGTTAGTGCCATGTTAGTGTCATGTCATTGTCATGTTAGTGACGTATTAGTGCCATGTTAGTGCAATGTTAGTGCCATGTTAGTGTCATGTCAGTGTCATGTTAGTGACGTATTAGTGCCATATTAGTGCCATGTTAGTGTCATGTCAGTGTCATGTTAGTGCCATGTTAGTGCCATGTTAGTGTCATGTTAGTGCCATGTTAGTGCCATGTTAGTGCCATGTTAGTGTCATGTCAGTGTCATGTTAGTGCCATGTTAGTGCCATGTTAGTGTCATGTTAGTGCCATGTCATTGTCATGTTAGTGTCATGTTAGTGTCATGTTAGTATCATGTTAGTGCCATGTCATTGTCATGTTAGTGCCATGTCATTGTCATGTTAATATCATGTTAGTGCCATGTTAGTGCAATGTTAGTGTCATGTTAGTGCCATGGCATTGTCATGTTAGTGTCATGTTATTGTCATGTTAGTGCCATGTTAGTGACATGTCAGTGTCATGTTAGTGCCATGTCATTGTCATGTTAGTGTCATGTTAGTGCCATGTTAGTGCCATGTCAGTGCCATGTCATTGTCATGTTAGTGCCATGTCATTGTCATGTCATTGTCATGTTAGTGTCATGTTAGTGTCATGTTAGTGCCATGTTAGTGCCATGTCAGTGTCATGTCAGTGTCATGTTAGTGCCATGTTAGTGCCATGTTAGTGTCATGTCAGTGTCATGTTAGTGTCATGTCAGTGTCATGTTAGTGCCATGTTAGAGCCATGTCAGTGTCATGTCATTGTCATGTTAGTGCCATGTTAGTGTCATGTCATTGTCATGTTAGTGACGTATTAGTGCCATGTTAGTGCAATGTTAGTGCC
The DNA here is from genome assembly GCF_026437365.1 of Eucyclogobius newberryi. NCBI lineage: Eukaryota > Metazoa > Chordata > Actinopteri > Gobiiformes > Gobiidae > Eucyclogobius > Eucyclogobius newberryi. The sequence goes on from NW_027315790.1 coordinate 493,086, forward strand.
ATGTTAGTGTCATGTCAGTGTCATGTTAGTGACGTATTAGTGCCATGTTAGTGCCATGTTAGTGTCATGTTAGTGCCGAGTCAGTGCCATGTCATTGTCATGTTAGTGCCATGTCATTGTCATGTCATTGTCATGTTAGTGTCATGTTAGTGCCATGTTAGTGCCATGTTAGTGTAATGTTAGTGCCATGTCATTGTCATGATAGTGTCATGTTAATGTCATGTTAGTGCCATGTTAGTGCCATGTCAGTGCCATGTCATTGTCATGTTAGTGCCATGTCATTGTCATGTCATTGTCATGTTAGTGTCATGTTAGTGTCATGTTAGTGTCATGTTAGTGCCATGTTAGTGCCATGTCAGTGTCATGTCAGTGTCATGTTAGTGCCATGTTAGTGCCATGTTAGTGTCATGTCAGTGTCATGTTAGTGTCATGTCAGTGTCATGTTAGTGCCATGTTAGAGCCATGTCAGTGTCATGTCATTGTCATGTTAGTGCCATGTTAGTGTCATGTCATTGTCATGTTAGTGACGTATTAGTGCCATGTTAGTGCAATGTTAGTGCCATGTTAGTGTCATGTCAGTGTCATGTTAGTGACGTATTAGTGCCATGTTAGTGCCATGTTAGTGTCATGTCAGTGTCATGTTAGTGCCATGTTAGTGCCATGTTAGTGTCATGTTAGTGACGTATTAGTGCCATGTTAGTGCCATGTTAGTGTCATGTCAGTGTCATGTTAGTGCCATGTTAGTGCCATGTTAGAGCCATGTCAGTGTCATGTCATTGTCATGTTAGTGCCATGTTAGTGTCATGTCATTGTCATGTTAGTGACGTATTAGTGCCATGTTAGTGCAATGTTAGTGCCATGTTAGTGTCATGTCAGTGTCATGTTAGTGACGTATTAGTGCCATGTTAGTGCCATGTTAGTGTCATGTTAGTGCCATGTCAGTGCCATGTCATTGTCATGTTAGTGCCATGTCATTGTCATGTCATTGTCATGTTAGTGTCATGTTAGTGCCATGTTAGTGCCATGTTAGTGTAATGTTAGTGCCATGTCATTGTCATGTTAGTGTCATGTTAGTGTCATGTTAGTGCCATGTTAGTGCCATGTCAGTGCCATGTCATTGTCATGTTAGTGCCATGTCATTGTCATGTCATTGTCATGTTAGTGTCATGTTAGTGTCATGTTAGTGTCATGTTAGTGCCATGTTAGTGCCATGTCAGTGTCATGTCAGTGTCATGTTAGTGCCATGTTAGTGCCATGTTAGTGTCATGTCAGTGTCATGTTAGTGTCATGTCAGTGTCATGTTAGTGCCATGTTAGAGCCATGTCAGTGTCATGTCATTGTCATGTTAGTGCCATGTTAGTGTCATGTCATTGTCATGTTAGTGACGTATTAGTGCCATGTTAGTGCAATGTTAGTGCCATGTTAGTGTCATGTCAGTGTCATGTTAGTGACGTATTAGTGCCATGTTAGTGCCATGTTAGTGTCATGTCAGTGTCATGTTAGTGCCATGTTAGTGCCATGTTAGTGTCATGTTAGTGACGTATTAGTGCCATGTTAGTGCCATGTTAGTGTCATGTCAGTGTCATGTTAGTGCCATGTTAGTGCCATGTTAGTGCCATGTCATTGTCATGTTAGTGTCATGTTAGTGCCATGTTAGTGCCATGTCAGTGCCATGTCATTGTCATGTTAGTGCCATGTCATTGTCATGTCATTGTCATTGTCATGTTAGTGCCATGTTATTGTCATGTTAGTGCCATGGCATTGTCATGTTAGTGTCATGTTAGTGTCATGTTAGTGCCATGTTAGTGACATGTCAGTGTCATGTTAGTGCCATGTCATTGTCATGTTAGTGTCATGTTAGTGCCATGTTAGTGCCATGTCAGTGCCATGTCATTGTCATGTTAGTGCCATGTCATTGTCATGTCATTGTCATGTTAGTGTCATGTTAGTGTCATGTTAGTGCCATGTTAGTGCCATGTCAGTGTCATGTCAGTGTCATGTTAGTGCCATGTTAGTGCCATGTTAGTGTCATGTCAGTGTCATGTTAGTGTCATGTCAGTGTCATGTTAGTGCCATGTTAGAGCCATGTCAGTGTCATGTCATTGTCATGTTAGTGCCATGTTAGTGTCATGTCATTGTCATGTTAGTGACGTATTAGTGCCATGTTAGTGCAATGTTAGTGCCATGTTAGTGTCATGTCAGTGTCATGTTAGTGACGTATTAGTGCCATGTTAGTGCCATGTTAGTGTCATGTTAGTGCCATGTCAGTGCCATGTCATTGTCATGTTAGTGCCATGTCATTGTCATGTCATTGTCATGTTAGTGTCATGTTAGTGCCATGTTAGTGCCATGTTAGTGTAATGTTAGTGCCATGTCATTGTCATGTTAGTGTCATGTTAGTGTCATGTTAGTGCCATGTTAGTGCCATGTCAGTGCCATGTCATTGTCATGTTAGTGCCATGTCATTGTCATGTCATTGTCATGTTAGTGTCATGTTAGTGTCATGTTAGTGTCATGTTAGTGCCATGTTAGTGCCATGTCAGTGTCATGTCAGTGTCATGTTAGTGCCATGTTAGTGCCATGTTAGTGTCATGTCAGTGTCATGTTAGTGTCATGTCAGTGTCATGTTAGTGCCATGTTAGAGCCATGTCAGTGTCATGTCATTGTGATGTTAGTGCCATGTTAGTGTCATGTCATTGTCATGTTAGTGACGTATTAGTGCCATGTTAGTGCAATGTTAGTGCCATGTTAGTGTCATGTCAGTGTCATGTTAGTGACGTATTAGTGCCATGTTAGTGCCATGTTAGTGTCATGTCAGTGTCATGTTAGTGCCATGTTAGTGCCATGTTAGTGTCATGTTAGTGACGTATTAGTGCCATGTTAGTGCCATGTTAGTGTCATGTCAGTGTCATGTTAGTGCCATGTTAGTGCCATGTTAGTGTCATGTTAGTGCCATGTCATTGTCATGTTAGTGTCATGTTAGTGTCATGTTAGTGCCATGTTAGTGCCATGTCATTGTCATGTTAGTGCCATGTCATTGTCATGTTAATATCATGTTAGTGCCATGTTAGTGCAATGTTAGTGTCATGTTAGTGCCATGTCATTGTCATGTTAGTGTCATGTTAGTGCCATGTTAGTGCCATGTCAGTGCCATGTCATTGTCATGTTAGTGTCATGTTAGTGCCATGTTAGTGCCATGTCAGTGCCATGTCATTGTCATGTTAGTGCCATGTCATTGTCATGTCATTGTCATGTCATTGTCATGTTAGTGTCATGTTAGTGTCATGTTAGTGTCATGTTAGTGCCATGTCATTGTCATGTTAGTGTCATGTTAGTGTCATGTTAGTGCCATGTTAGTGTCATGTTAGTGCCATGTTAGTGCCATGTTAGTGTCATGTTAGTGCCAGGTCATTGTCATGTTAGTGTCATGTTAGTGTCATGTTAGTGTCATGTCATTGTCATGTTAGTGCCATGTCATTGTCATGTTAGTGCCATGTTAGTGTCATGTTAGTGCCATGTTAGTGTCATGTCAGTGCCATGTCAGTGCCATGTCAGTGCCATGTCAGTGCCATGTTAGTGTCATGTTAGTGTCATGTTAGTGCCATGTTAGTGTCATGTTAGTGCCATGTTAGTGTCATGTCAGTGCCATGTCAGTGCCATGTCAGTGCCATGTCAGTGTCATGTTAGTGTCATGTTAGTGCCATGTCAGTGTCATGTCAGTGTCATGTTAGTACCATGTTACTGCCATGTTAGTGTCATGTTAGTGACGTATTAGTGCCATGTTAGTGCCATGTTAGAGCGATGTTAGTGCCATGTCAGTGTCATGTCAGTGTCATGTTAGTGCCATGTTAGTGCCATGTTAGTGCCATGTAGTGTCATGTCAGTGTCATGTTAGTGACGTATTAGTGCCATATTAGTGCCATGTAAGTGTCATGTCAGTGTCACGTTAGTGCCATGTTAGTGCCATGTTAGTGTCATGTTAGTGACGTATTAGTGCCATGTTAGTGAGATGTTAGTGCCATGTCATTGTCATGTTAGTGCCATGTTAGTGTCATGTTAGTGCCATGTTAGTGTCATGTTAGTGCCATGTTAGTGTCATATTAGTGCCATGTCAGTGTCATGTCATTGTCATGTTAGTTCCATGTTAGTGCAATGTTAGTGTCATGTTAGTGCCATGTCATTGTCATGTTATTATCATGTTAGTGTCATGTTAGTGCCATGTTAGTGCCATGTCAGTGCCATGTCACTGTCATGTTAGTGCCATGTCATTGTCATGTCATTGTCATGTTAGTGCCATGTTAGTGTCATGTTAGTGCCATGTCATTGTCATGTTAGTGTCATGTTAGTGCCATGTTAGTGCCATGTCAGTGCCATGTCATTGTCATGTTAGTGCCATGTCATTGTCATGTCATTGTCATTGTCATGTTAGTGCCATGTTATTGTCATGTTAGTGCCATGGCATTGTCATGTTAGTGTCATGTTAGTGTCATGTTAGTGCCATGTTAGTGACATGTCAGTGTCATGTTAGTGCCATGTCATTGTCATGTTAGTGTCATGTTAGTGCCATGTTAGTGCCATGTCAGTGCCATGTCATTGTCATGTTAGTGCCATGTCATTGTCATGTCATTGTCATGTTAGTGTCATGTTAGTGTCATGTTAGTGCCATGTTAGTGCCATGTCAGTGTCATGTCAGTGTCATGTTAGTGCCATGTTAGTGCCATGTTAGTGTCATGTCAGTGTCATGTCAGTGTCATGTTAGTGCCATGTTAGAGCCATGTCAGTGTCATGTCATTGTCATGTTAGTGCCATGTTAGTGTCATGTCATTGTCATGTTAGTGACGTATTAGTGCCATGTTAGTGCAATGTTAGTGCCATATTAGTGTCATGTCAGTGTCATGTTAGTGACGTATTAGTGCCATGTTAGTGCCATGTCAGTGCCATGTCATTGTCATGTTAGTGCCATGTCATTGTCATGTCATTGTCATGTTAGTGTCATGTTAGTGCCATGTTAGTGCCATGTTAGTGTAATGTTAGTGCCATGTCATTGTCATGTTAGTGTCATGTTAGTGTCATGTTAGTGCCATGTTAGTGCCATGTCAGTGCCATGTCATTGTCATGTTAGTGCCATGTCATTGTCATGTCATTGTCATGTTAGTGTCATGTTAGTGTCATGTTAGTGTCATGTTAGTGCCATGTTAGTGCCATGTCAGTGTCATGTCAGTGTCATGTTAGTGCCATGTTAGTGCCATGTTAGTGTCATGTCAGTGTCATGTTAGTGTCATGTCAGTGTCATGTTAGTGCCATGTTAGAGCCATGTCAGTGTCATGTCATTGTCATGTTAGTGCCATGTTAGTGTCATGTCATTGTCATGTTAGTGACGTATTAGTGCCATGTTAGTGCAATGTTAGTGCCATGTTAGTGTCATGTCAGTGTCATGTTAGTGACGTATTAGTGCCATGTTAGTGCCATGTTAGTGTCATGTCAGTGTCATGTTAGTGCCATATTAGTGCCATGTTAGTGTCATGTTAGTGACGTATTAGTGCCATGTTAGTGCCATGTTAGAGCCATGTCAGTGTCATGTTAGTGCCATGTTAGAGCCATGTCAGTGTCATGTCATTGTCATGTTAGTGCCATGTTAGTGTCATGTCATTGTCATGTTAGTGCCATGTCAGTGTCATGTTAGTGCCATGTTAGTGCCATGTTAGTGCCATGTTAGTGTCATGTCATTGTCATGTTAGTGCCATGTCATTGTCATGTTAGTGCCATGTTAGTGTCATGTTAGTGCCATGTTAGTGCCATGTTGGTGTCATGTCATTGTCATGTTAGTGCCATGTCATTGTCATGTTAGTGCCATGTTAGTGTCATGTTAGTGCCATGTTAGTGTCATGTTAGTGCCATGTCAGTGTCATGTTAGTGTCATGTTAGTGTCATGTTAGTGCCATGTTAGTGCCATGTTAGTGCCATGTTAGTGCCATGTTGGTGTCATGTCAGTGCCATGTCAGTGTCATGTCAGTGTCATGTTAGTGCCATGTTAGAGCCATGTCAGTGTCATGTCATTGTCATGTTAGTTCCATGTTAGTGTCATGTTAGTGTCATGTTAGTGCCATGTTAGTGCCATGTCAGTGTCATGTCAGTGTCATGTTAGTGCCATGTTAGTGCCATGTTAGTGTCATGTCAGTGTCATGTTAGTGTCATGTCAGTGTCATGTTAGTGCCATGTTAGAGCCATGTCAGTGTCATGTTAGTGCCATGTTAGTGTCATGTCATTGTCATGTTAGTGACGTATTAGTGCCATGTTAGTGCAATGTTAGTGCCATGTTAGTGTCATGTCAGTGTCATGTTAGTGACGTATTAGTGCCATGTTAGTGCCATGTTAGTGTCATGTTAGTGCCATGTCAGTGCCATGTCATTGTCATGTTAGTGCCATGTCATTGTCATGTCATTGTCATGTTAATGTCATGTTAGTGCCATGTTAGTGCCATGTTAGTGTAATGTTAGTGCCATGTCATTGTCATGTTAGTGTCATGTTAGTGTCATGTTAGTGCCATGTTAGTGCCATGTCAGTGCCATGTCATTGTCATGTTAGTGCCATGTCATTGTCATGTCATTGTCATGTTAGTGTCATGTTAGTGTCATGTTAGTGTCATGTTAGTGCCATGTTAGTGCCATGTCAGTGTCATGTCAGTGTCATGTTAGTGCCATGTTAGTGCCATGTTAGTGTCATGTCAGTGTCATGTTAGTGTCATGTCAGTGTCATGTTAGTGCCATGTTAGAGCCATGTCAGTGTCATGTCATTGTCATGTTAGTGCCATGTTAGTGTCATGTCATTGTCATGTTAGTGACGTATTAGTGCCATGTTAGTGCAATGTTAGTGCCATGTTAGTGTCATGTCAGTGTCATGTTAGTGACGTATTAGTGCCATGTTAGTGCCATGTTAGTTTCATGTCAGTGTCATGTTAGTGCCATGTTAGTGCCATGTTAGTGTCATGTTAGTGACGTATTAGTGCCATGTTAGTGCCATGTTAGTGCCATGTCAGTGTCATGTTAGTGCCATGTTAGTGCCATGTTAGTGTCATGTTAGTGCCATGTCATTGTCATGTTAGTGTCATGTTAGTGTCATGTTAGTGCCATGTTAGTGCCATGTCATTGTCATGTTAGTGCCATGTCATTGTCATGTTAATATCATGTTAGTGCCATGTTAGTGCAATGTTAGTGTCATGTTAGTGCCATGTCATTGTCATGTTAGTGTCATGTTAGTGCCATGTTAGTGCCATGTCAGTGCCATGTCATTGTCATGTTAGTGTCATGTTAGTGCCATGTTAGTGCCATGTTAGTGTCATGTCAGTGTCATGTTAGTGTCATGTCAGTGTCATGTTAGTGCCATGTTAGAGCCATGTCAGTGTCATGTCATTGTCATGTTAGTGCCATGTTAGTGTCATGTCATTGTCATGTTAGTGACGTATTAGTGCCATGTTAGTGCAATGTTAGTGCCATGTTAGTGTCATGTCAGTGTCATGTTAGTGACGTATTAGTGCCATGTTAGTGCCATGTTAGTGTCATGTCAATGTCATGTTAGTGCCATGTTAGTGCCATGTTAGTGTCATGTTAGTGACGTATTAGTGCCATGTTAGTGCCATGTTAGTGTCATGTCAGTGTCATGTTAGTGCCATGTTAGTGCCATGTTAGTGTCATGTTAGTGCCATGTCATTGTCATGTTAGTGTCATGTTAGTGTCATGTTAGTGCCATGTTAGTGCCATGTCATTGTCATGTTAGTGCCATGTCATTGTCATGTTAATATCATGTTAGTGCCATGTTAGTGCAATGTTAGTGTCATGTTAGTGCCACAGCATTGTCATGTTAGTGTCATGTTAGTGTCATGTTAGTGCCATGTTAGTGACATGTCAGTGTCATGTTAGTGCCATGTCATTGTCATGTTAGTGTCATGTTAGTGCCATGTTAGTGCCATGTCAGTGCCATGTCATTGTCATGTTAGTGCCATGTCATTGTCATGTCATTGTCATGTTAGTGTCATGTTAGTGTCATGTTAGTGCCATGTTAGTGCCATGTCAGTGTCATGTCAGTGTCATGTTAGTGCCATGTTAGTGCCATGTTAGTGTCATGTCAGTGTCATGTTAGTGTCATGTCAGTGTCATGTTAGTGCCATGTTAGAGCCATGTCAGTGTCATGTCATTGTCATGTTAGTGCCATGTTAGTGTCATGTCATTGTCATGTTAGTGACGTATTAGTGCCATGTTAGTGCAATGTTAGTGCCATGTTAGTGTCATGTCAGTGTCATGTTAGTGACGTATTAGTGCCATGTTAGTGCCATGTTAGTGTCATGTTAGTGCCATGTCAGTGCCATGTCATTGTCATGTTAGTGCCATGTCATTGTCATGTCATTGTCATGTTAGTGTCATGTTAGTGCCATGTTAGTGCCATGTTAGTGTAATGTTAGTGCCATGTCATTGTCATGTTAGTGTCATGTTAGTGTCATGTTAGTGCCATGTTAGTGCCATGTCATTGTCATGTTAGTGCCATGTCATTGTCATGTCATTGTCATGTTAGTGTCATGTTAGTGTCATGTTAGTGTCATGTTAGTGCCATGTTAGTGCCATGTCAGTGTCATGTCAGTGTCATGTTAGTGCCATGTTAGTGCCATGTTAGTGTCATGTCAGTGTCATGTTAGTGTCATGTCAGTGTCATGTTAGTGCCATGTTAGAGCCATGTCAGTGTTATGTCATTGTCATGTTAGTGCCATGTTAGTGTCATGTCAGTGTCATGTTAGTGACGTATTAGTGCCATGTTAGTGCCATGTTAGTGTCATGTCAGTGTCATGTTAGTGCCATGTTAGTGTCATGTTAGTGACGTATTAGTGCCATGTTAGTGCCATGTTAGAGCCATGTCAGTGTCATGTTAGTGCCATGTTAGAGCCATGTCAGTGTCATGTCATTGTCATGTTAGTGCCATGTTAGTGTCATGTCATTGTCATGTTAGTGCCATGTCAGTGTCATGTTAGTGCCATGTTAGTGCCATGTTAGTGCCATGTTAGTGTCATGTCATTGTCATGTTAGTGCCATGTCATTGTCATGTTAGTGCCATGTTAGTGTCATGTTAGTGCCATGTTAGTGCCATGTTGGTCTCATGTCATTGTCATGTTAGTGCCATGTCATTGTCATGTTAGTGCCATGTTAGTGTCATGTTAGTGCCATGTTAGTGTCATGTTAGTGCCATGTCAGTGTCATGTTAGTGTCATGTTAGTGCCATGTTAGTGCCATGTTAGTGCCATGTTAGTGCCATGTTAGTGTCATGTCAGTGCCATGTCAGTGTCATGTCAGTGTCATGTTAGTGCCATGTTAGAGCCATGTCAGTGTCATGTCATTGTCATGTTAGTGCCATGTCATTGTCATGTCATTGTCATTGTCATGTTAGTGCCATGTTATTGTCATGTTAGTGCCATGGCATTGTCATGTTAGTGTCATGTTAGTGTCATGTTAGTGCCATGTTAGTGACATGTCAGTGTCATGTTAGTGCCATGTCATTGTCATGTTAGTGTCATGTTAGTGCCATGTTAGTGCCATGTCAGTGCCATGTCATTGTCATGTTAGTGCCATGTCATTGTCATGTCATTGTCATGTTAGTGTCATGTTAGTGTCATGTTAGTGCCATGTTAGTGCCATGTCAGTGTCATATCAGTGTCATGTTAGTGCCATGTTAGTGCCATGTTAGTGTCATGTCAGTGTCATGTTAGTGTCATGTCAGTGTCATGTTAGTGCCATGTTAGAGCCATGTCAGTGTCATGTCATTGTCATGTTAGTGCCATGTTAGTGTCATGTCATTGTCATGTTAGTGACGTATTAGTGCCATGTTAGTGCAATGTTAGTGCCATATTAGTGTCATGTCAGTGTCATGTTAGTGACGTATTAGTGCCATGTTAGTGCCATGTTAGTGTCATGTTAGTGCCATGTCAGTGCCATGTCATTGTCATGTTAGTGCCATGTCATTGTCATGTCATTGTCATGTTAGTGTCATGTTAGTGCCATGTTAGTGCCATGTTAGTGTAATGTTAGTGCCATGTCATTGTCATGTTAGTGTCATGTTAGTGTCATGTTAGTGCCATGTTAGTGCCATGTCAGTGCCATGTCATTGTCATGTTAGTGCCATGTCATTGTCATGTCATTGTCATGTTAGTGTCATGTTAGTGTCATGTTAGTGTCATGTTAGTGCCATGTTAGTGCCATGTCAGTGTCATGTCAGTGTCATGTTAGTGCCATGTTAGTGCCATGTTAGTGTCATGTCAGTGTCATGTTAGTGTCATGTCAGTGTCATGTTAGTGCCATGTTAGAGCCATGTCAGTGTCATGTCATTGTCATGTTAGTGCCATGTTAGTGTCATGTCATTGTCATGTTAGTGACGTATTAGTGCCATGTTAGTGCAATGTTAGTGCCATGTTAGTGTCATGTCAGTGTCATGTTAGTGACGTATTAGTGCCATGTTAGTGCCATGTTAGTGTCATGTCAGTGTCATGTTAGTGCCATATTAGTGCCATGTTAGTGTCATGTTAGTGACGTATTAGTGCCATGTTAGTGCCATGTTAGAGCCATGTCAGTGTCATGTTAGTGCCATGTTAGAGCCATGTCAGTGTCATGTCATTGTCATGTTAGTGCCATGTTAGTGTCATGTCATTGTCATGTTAGTGCCATGTCAGTGTCATGTTAGTGCCATGTTAGTGCCATGTTAGTGCCATGTTAGTGTCATGTCATTGTCATGTTAGTGCCATGTCATTGTCATGTTAGTGCCATGTTAGTGTCATGTTAGTGCCATGTTAGTGCCATGTTGGTGTCATGTCATTGTCATGTTAGTGCCATGTCATTGTCATGTTAGTGCCATGTTAGTGTCATGTTAGTGCCATGTTAGTGTCATGTTAGTGCCATGTCAGTGTCATGTTAGTGTCATGTTAGTGTCATGTTAGTGCCATGTTAGTGACATGTTAGTGCCATGTTAGTGCCATGTTGGTGTCATGTCAGTGCCATGTCAGTGTCATGTCAGTGTCATGTTAGTGCCATGTTAGAGCCATGTCAGTGTCATGTCATTGTCATGTTAGTTCCATGTTAGTGTCATGTTAGTGCCATGTTAGTGTCATGTTAGTGCCATGTTAGTGTCATGTTAGTGCCATGTCAGTGTCATGTTAGTGTCATGTTAGTGCCATGTTAGTGCCATGTTAGTGCCATGTTAGTGTCATGTTAGTGCCATGTCATTGTCATGTTAGTGTCATGTTAGTGCCATGTTAGTGCCATGTCATTGTCATGTTAGTGCCATGTCATTGTCATGTTAATATCATGTTAGTGCCATGTTAGTGCAATGTTAGTGTCATGTTAGTGCCATGTCATTGTCATGTTAGTGTCATGTTAGTGCCATGTTAGTGCCATGTCAGTGCCATGTCATTGTCATGTTAGTGTCATGTTAGTGCCATGTTAGTGCCATGTCAGTGCCATGTCATTGTCATGTTAGTGCCATGTCATTGTCATGTCATTGTCATGTTAGTGTCATGTTAGTGTCATGTTAGTGTCATGTTAGTGCCATGTCATTGTCATGTTAGTGTCATGTTAGTGTCATGTTAGTGCCATGTTAGTGTCATGTTAGTGCCATGTTAGTGCCATGTTAGTGTCATGTTAGTGCCAGGTCATTGTCATGTTAGTGTCATGTTAGTGTCATGTCATTGTCATGTTAGTGCCATGTCATTGTCATGTTAGTGCCATGTTAGTGTCATGTTAGTGCCATGTTAGTGTCATGTCAGTGCCATGTCAGTGCCATGTCAGTGCCATGTCAGTGCCATGTTAGTGTCATGTTAGTGTCATGTTAGTGCCATGTTAGTGTCATGTTAGTGCCATGTTAGTGTCATGTCAGTGCCATGTCAGTGCCATGTCAGTGCCATGTTAGTGTCATGTTAGTGTCATGTTAGTGCCATGTCAGTGTCATGTCAGTGTCATGTTAGTACCATGTTACTGCCATGTTAGTGTCATGTTAGTGACGTATTAGTGCCATGTTAGTGCCATGTTAGAGCGATGTTAGTGCCATGTCAGTGTCATGTCAGTGTCATGTTAGTGCCATGTTAGTGCCATGTTAGTGCCATGTAGTGTCATGTCAGTGTCATGTTAGTGACGTATTAGTGCCATGTTAGTGCCATGTAAGTGTCATGTCAGTGTCACGTTAGTGCCATGTTAGTGCCATGTTAGTGTCATGTTAGTGACGTATTAGTGCCATGTTAGTGCGATGTTAGTGCCATGTCATTGTCATGTTAGTGCCATGTTAGTGTCATGTTAGTGCCATGTTAGTGTCATGTTAGTGCCATGTTAGTGTCATATTAGTGCCATGTCAGTGTCATGTCATTGTCATGTTAGTTCCATGTTAGTGTCATGTTAGTGCCATGTTAGTGTCATGTTAGTGCCATGTTAGTGTCATGTTAGTGCCATGTCAGTGTCATGTCAGTGTCATGTTAGTGTCATGTTAGTGTCATGTTAGTGCCATGTCATTGTCATGTCATTGTCATGTTAGTGCCATGTTAGTGTCATGTTAGTGCCATGTCATTGTCATGTTAGTGTCATGTTAGTGCCATGTCATTGTCATGTTAGTGTCATGTTAGTGCCATGTTAGTGCCATGTCAGTGCCATGTCATTGTCATGTTAGTGCCACGTCATTGTCATGTCATTGTCATTGTCATGTTAGTGCCATGTTATTGTCATGTTAGTGCCATGGCATTGTCATGTTAGTGTCATGTTAGTGTCATGTTAGTGCCATGTTAGTGACATGTCAGTGTCATGTTAGTGCCATGTCATTGTCATGTTAGTGTCATGTTAGTGTCATGTTAGTGCCATGTTAGTGCCATGTCAGTGCCATGTCATTGTCATGTTAGTGCCATGTCATTGTCATGTTAGTGTCATGTTAGTGTCATGTTAGTGCCATGTTAGTGCCATTACAGTGTCATGTCAGTGTCATGTTAGTGCCATGTTAGTGCCATGTTAGTGTCATGTCAGTGTCATGTTAGTGTCATGTCAGTGTCATGTTAGTGCCATGTTAGAGCCATGTCAGTGTCATGTCATTGTCATGTTAGTGCCATGTTAGTGTCATGTCATTGTCATGTTAGTGACGTATTAGTGCCATGTTAGTGCAATGTTAGTGCCATGTTAGTGTCATGTCAGTGTCATGTTAGTGACGTATTAGTGCCATGTTAGTGCCATGTTAGTGTCATGTTAGTGCCATGTCAGTGCCATGTCATTGTCATGTTAGTGTCATGTCATTGTCATGTTAGTGTCATGTTAGTGCCATGTCATTGTCATGTTAGTGTCATGTTAGTGTCATGTTAGTGTCATATTAGTGCCATGTCATTGTCATGTTAGTGTCATGTTAGTGTCATGTTAGTGCCATGTTAGTGCCATGTCATTGTCATGTTAGTGCCATGTCATTGTCATGTTAATGTCATGTTAGTGCCATGTTAGTGCAATGTTAGTGTCATGTTAGTGCCATGTCATTGTCATGTTATTATCATGTTAGTGTCATGTTAGTGCCATGTTAGTGCCATGTCAGTGCCATGTCACTGTCATGTTAGTGCCATGTCATTGTCATGTCATTGTCATGTTAGTGCCATGTTAGTGTCATGTTAGTGCCATGTCATTGTCATGTTAGTGTCATGTTAGTGCCATGTTAGTGCCATGTCAGTGCCATGTCATTGTCATGTTAGTGCCATGTCATTGTCATGTCATTGTCATTGTCATGTTAGTGCCATGTTATTGTCATGTTAGTGCCATGGCATTGTCATGTTAGTGTCATGTTAGTGTCATGTTAGTGCCATGTTAGTGACATGTCAGTGTCATGTTAGTGCCATGTCATTGTCATGTTAGTGTCATGTTAGTGCCATGTTAGTGCCATGTCAGTGCCATGTCATTGTCATGTTAGTGCCATGTCATTGTCATGTCATTGTCATGTTAGTGTCATGTTAGTGTCATGTTAGTGCCATGTTAGTGCCATGTCAGTGTCATGTCAGTGTCATGTTAGTGCCATGTTAGTGCCATGTTAGTGTCATGTCAGTGTCATGTTAGTGTCATGTCAGTGTCATGTTAGTGCCATGTTAGAGCCATGTCAGTGTCATGTCATTGTCATGTTAGTGCCATGTTAGTGTCATGTCATTGTCATGTTAGTGACGTATTAGTGCCATGTTAGTGCAATGTTAGTGCCATGTTAGTGTCATGTCAGTGTCATGTTAGTGACGTATTAGTGCCATGTTAGTGCCATGTTAGTGTCATGTTAGTGCCATGTCAGTGCCATGTCATTGTCATGTTAGTGCCATGTCATTGTCATGTCATTGTCATGTTAGTGTCATGTTAGTGCCATGTTAGTGCCATGTTAGTGTAATGTTAGTGCCATGTCATTGTCATGTTAGTGTCATGTTAGTGTCATGTTAGTGCCATGTTAGTGCCATGTCAGTGCCATGTCATTGTCATGTTAGTGCCATGTCATTGTCATGTCATTGTCATGTTAGTGTCATGTTAGTGTCATGTTAGTGTGATGTTAGTGCCATGTTAGTGCCATGTCAGTGTCATGTCAGTGTCATGTTAGTGCCATGTTAGTGCCATGTTAGTGTCATGTCAGTGTCATGTTAGTGTCATGTCAGTGTCATGTTAGTGCCATGTTAGAGCCATGTCAGTGTCATGTCATTGTCATGTTAGTGCCATGTTAGTGTCATGTCATTGTCATGTTAGTGACGTATTAGTGCCATGTTAGTGCAATGTTAGTGCCATGTTAGTGTCATGTCAGTGTCATGTTAGTGACGTATTAGTGCCATGTTAGTGCCATGTTAGTGTCATGTCAGTGTCATGTTAGTGCCATGTTAGTGCCATGTTAGTGTCATGTTAGTGACGTATTAGTGCCATGTTAGTGCCATGTTAGTGTCATGTCAGTGTCATGTTAGTGCCATGTTAGTGCCATGTTAGTGTCATGTTAGTGCCACGTCATTGTCATGTTAGTGTCATGTTAGTGCCATGTTAGTGCCATGTCATTGTCATGTTAGTGCCATGTCATTGTCATGTTAATATTATGTTAGTGCCATGTTAGTGCAATGTTAGTGTCATGTTAGTGCCATGTCATTGTCATGTTAGTGTCATGTTAGTGCCATGTTAGTGCCATGTCAGTGCCATGTCATTGTCATGTTAGTGTCATGTTAGTGCCATGTTAGTGCCATGTCAGTGCCATGTCATTGTCATGTTAGTGCCATGTCATTGTCATGTCATTGTCATGTTAGTGTCATGTTAGTGTCATGTTAGTGTCATGTTAGTGCCATGTCATTGTCATGTTAGTGTCATGTTAGTGTCATGTTAGTGCCATGTTAGTGTCATGTCAGTGTCATGTCAGTGTCATGTTAGTGCCATGTTAGTGCCATGTCAGTGCCATGTCATTGTCATGTTAGTGTCATGTTAGTGCCATGTTAGTGCCATGTCAGTGCCATGTCATTGTCATGTTAGTGCCATGTCATTGTCATGTCATTGTCATGTTAGTGTCATGTTAGTGTCATGTTAGTGTCATGTTAGTGTCATGTCATTGTCATGTTAGTGACGTATTAGTGCCATGTTAGTGCAATGTTAGTGCCATGTTAGTGTCATGTCAGTGTCATGTTAGTGACGTATTAGTGCCATGTTAGTGCCATGTTAGTGTCATGTCAGTGTCATGTTAGTGCCATGTTAGTGCCATGTTAGTGTCATGTTAGTGACGTATTAGTGCCATGTTAGTGCCATGTTAGTGTCATGTCAGTGTCATGTTAGTGCCATGTTAGTGCCATGTTAGTGTCATGTTAGTGCCATGTCATTGTCATGTTAGTGTCATGTTAGTGCCATGTTAGTGCCATGTCATTGTCATGTTAGTGCCATGTCATTGTCATGTTAATATTATGTTAGTGCCATGTTAGTGCAATGTTAGTGTCATGTTAGTGCCATGTCATTGTCATGTTAGTGTCATGTTAGTGCCATGTTAGTGCCATGTCAGTGCCATGTCATTGTCATGTTAGTGTCATGTTAGTGCCATGTTAGTGCCATGTCAGTGCCATGTCATTGTCATGTTAGTGCCATGTCATTGTCATGTCATTGTCATGTTAGTGTCATGTTAGTGTCATGTTAGTGTCATGTTAGTGCCATGTCATTGTCATGTTAGTGTCATGTTAGTGTCATGTTAGTGCCATGTTAGTGTCATGTTAGTGCCATGTTAGTGCCATGTTAGTGTCATGTTAGTGCCAGGTCATTGTCATGTTAGTGTCATGTTAGTGTCATGTTAGTGTCATGTCATTGTCATGTTAGTGCCATGTCATTGTCATGTTAGTGCCATGTTAGTGTCATGTTAGTGCCATGTTAGTGTCATGTCAGTGCCATGTCAGTGCCATGTCAGTGCCATGTCAGTGCCATGTTAGTGTCATGTTAGTGTCATGTTAGTGCCATGTTAGTGTCATGTTAGTGCCATGTTAGTGTCATGTCAGTGCCATGTCAGTGCCATGTCAGTGCCATGTTAGTGTCATGTTAGTGTCATGTTAGTGCCATGTCAGTGTCATGTCAGTGTCATGTTAGTACCATGTTACTGCCATGTTAGTGTCATGTTAGTGACGTATTAGTGCCATGTTAGTGCCATGTTAGAGCGATGTTAGTGCCATGTTAGTGTCATGTTAGTGCCATGTTAGTGCCATGTTAGTGCCATGTAGTGTCATGTCAGTGTCATGTTAGTGACGTATTAGTGCCATGTTAGTGCCATGTAAGTGTCATGTCAGTGTCACGTTAGTGCCATGTTAGTGCCATGTTAGTGTCATGTTAGTGACGTATTAGTGCCATGTTAGTGCGATGTTAGTGCCATGTCATTGTCATGTTAGTGCCATGTTAGTGTCATGTTAGTGCCATGTTAGTGTCATGTTAGTGCCATATTAGTGTCATATTAGTGCCATGTCAGTGTCATGTCATTGTCATGTTAGTTCCATGTTAGTGCAATGTTAGTGTCATGTTAGTGCCATGTCATTGTCATGTTATTATCATGTTAGTGTCATGTCATTGTCATGTTAGTTCCATGTTAGTGCAATGTTAGTGTCATGTTAGTGCCATGTCATTGTCATGTTATTATCATGTTAGTGTCATGTTAGTGCCATGTTAGTGCCATGTCAGTGCCATGTCACTGTCATGTTAGTGCCATGTCATTGTCATGTCATTGTCATGTTAGTGCCATGTTAGTGTCATGTTAGTGCCATGTCATTGTCATGTTAGTGTCATGTTAGTGCCATGTTAGTGCCATGTCAGTGCCATGTCATTGTCATGTTAGTTCCATGTCATTGTCATATCATTGTCATTGTCATGTTAGTGCCACGTTATTGTCATGTTAGTGCCATGGCATTGTCATGTTAGTGTCATGTTAGTGTCATGTTAGTGCCATGTTAGTGACATGTCAGTGTCATGTTAGTGCCATGTCATTGTCATGTTAGTGTCATGTTAGTGCCATGTTAGTGCCATGTCAGTGCCATGTCATTGTCATGTTAGTGCCATGTCATTGTCATGTCATTGTCATGTTAGTGTCATGTTAGTGTCATGTTAGTGCCATGTTAGTGCCATGTCAGTGTCATGTCAGTGTCATGTTAGTGCCATGTTAGTGCCATGTTAGTGTCATGTCAGTGTCATGTTAGTGTCATGTCAGTGTCATGTTAGTGCCATGTTAGAGCCATGTCAGTGTCATGTCATTGTCATGTTAGTGCCATGTTAGTGTCATGTCATTGTCATGTTAGTGACGTATTAGTGCCATGTTAGTGCAATGTTAGTGCCATGTTAGTGTCATGTCAGTGTCATGTTAGTGACGTATTAGTGCCATGTTAGTGCCATGTTAGTGTCATGTTAGTGCCATGTCAGTGCCATGTCATTGTCATGTTAGTGCCATGTCATTGTCATGTCATTGTCATGTTAGTGTCATGTTAGTGCCATGTTAGTGCCATGTTAGTGTAATGTTAGTGCCATGTCATTGTCATGTTAGTGTCATGTTAGTGTCATGTTAGTGCCATGTTAGTGCCATGTCAGTGCCATGTCATTGTCATGTTAGTGCCATGTCATTGTCATGTCATTGTCATGTTAGTGTCATGTTAGTGTCATGTTAGTGTCATGTTAGTGCCATGTTAGTGCCATGTCAGTGTCATGTCAGTGTCATGTTAGTGCCATGTTAGTGCCATGTTAGTGTCATGTCAGTGTCATGTTAGTGTCATGTCAGTGTCATGTTAGTGCCATGTTAGAGCCATGTCAGTGTCATGTCATTGTCATGTTAGTGCCATGTTAGTGTCATGTCATTGTCATGTTAGTGACGTATTAGTGCCATGTTAGTGCAATGTTAGTGCCATGTTAGTGTCATGTCAGTGTCATGTTAGTGACGTATTAGTGCCATGTTAGTGCCATGTCAGTGCCATGTCATTGTCATGTTAGTGCCATGTCATTGTCATGTCATTGTCATTGTCATGTTAGTGCCATGTTATTGTCATGTTAGTGCCATGGCATTGTCATGTTAGTGTCATGTTAGTGTCATGTTAGTGCCATGTTAGTGACATGTCAGTGTCATGTTAGTGCCATGTCATTGTCATGTTAGTGTCATGTTAGTGTCATGTTAGTGCCATGTTAGTGCCATGTCAGTGCCATGTCATTGTCATGTTAGTGCCATGTCATTGTCATGTTAGTGTCATGTTAGTGTCATGTTAGTGCCATGTTAGTGCCATTACAGTGTCATGTCAGTGTCATGTTAGTGCCATGTTAGTGCCATGTTAGTGTCATGTCAGTGTCATGTTAGTGTCATGTCAGTGTCATGTTAGTGCCATGTTAGAGCCATGTCAGTGTCATGTCATTGTCATGTTAGTGCCATGTTAGTGTCATGTCATTGTCATGTTAGTGACGTATTAGTGCCATGTTAGTGCAATGTTAGTGCCATGTTAGTGTCATGTCAGTGTCATGTTAGTGACGTATTAGTGCCATGTTAGTGCCATGTTAGTGTCATGTTAGTGCCATGTCAGTGCCATGTCATTGTCATGTTAGTGTCATGTCATTGTCATGTTAGTGTCATGTTAGTGCCATGTCATTGTCATGTTAGTGTCATGTTAGTGTCATGTTAGTGTCATATTAGTGCCATGTCATTGTCATGTTAGTGTCATGTTAGTGTCATGTTAGTGCCATGTTAGTGCCATGTCATTGTCATGTTAGTGCCATGTCATTGTCATGTTAATGTCATGTTAGTGCCATGTTAGTGCAATGTTAGTGTCATGTTAGTGCCATGTCATTGTCATGTTATTATCATGTTAGTGTCATGTTAGTGCCATGTTAGTGCCATGTCAGTGCCATGTCACTGTCATGTTAGTGCCATGTCATTGTCATGTCATTTTTTGAATGTTAGTGTCATGTTAGTGTCATGTTAGTGCCATGTCATTGTCATGTTAGTGTCATGTTAGTGCCATGTTAGTGCCATGTCAGTGCCATGTCATTGTCATGTTAGTGCCATGTCATTGTCATGTCATTGTCATTGTCATGTTAGTGCCATGTTATTGTCATGTTAGTGCCATGGCATTGTCATGTTAGTGTCATGTTAGTGTCATGTTAGTGCCATGTTAGTGACATGTCAGTGTCATGTTAGTGCCATGTCATTGTCATGTTAGTGTCATGTTAGTGCCATGTTAGTGCCATGTCAGTGCCATGTCATTGTCATGTTAGTGCCATGTCATTGTCATGTGATTGTCATGTTAGTGTCATGTTAGTGTCATGTTAGTGCCATGTTAGTGCCATGTCAGTGTCATGTCAGTGTCATGTTAGTGCCATGTTAGTGCCATGTTAGTGTCATGTCAGTGTCATGTTAGTGTCATGTCAGTGTCATGTTAGTGCCATGTTAGAGCCATGTCAGTGTCATGTCATTGTCATGTTAGTGCCATGTTAGTGTCATGTCATTGTCATGTTAGTGACGTATTAGTGCCATGTTAGTGCAATGTTAGTGCCATGTTAGTGTCATGTCAGTGTCATGTTAGTGACGTATTAGTGCCATGTTAGTGCCATGTTAGTGTCATGTTAGTGCCATGTCAGTGCCATGTCATTGTCATGTTAGTGCCATGTCATTGTCATGTCATTGTCATGTTAGTGTCATGTTAGTGCCATGTTAGTGCCATGTTAGTGTAATGTTAGTGCCATGTCATTGTCATGTTAGTGTCATGTTAGTGTCATGTTAGTGCCATGTTAGTGCCATGTCAGTGCCATGTCATTGTCATGTTAGTGCCATGTCATTGTCATGTCATTGTCATGTTAGTGTCATGTTAGTGTCATGTTAGTGTCATGTTAGTGCCATGTTAGTGCCATGTCAGTGTCATGTCAGTGTCATGTTAGTGCCATGTTAGTGCCATGTTAGTGTCATGTCAGTGTCATGTTAGTGTCATGTCAGTGTCATGTTAGTGCCATGTTAGAGCCATGTCAGTGTCATGTCATTGTCATGTTAGTGCCATGTTAGTGTCATGTCATTGTCATGTTAGTGACGTATTAGTGCCATGTTAGTGCAATGTTAGTGCCATGTTAGTGTCATGTCAGTGTCATGTTAGTGACGTATTAGTGCCATGTTAGTGCCATGTTAGTGTCATGTCAGTGTCATGTTAGTGCCATGTTAGTGCCATGTTAGTGTCATGTTAGTGACGTATTAGTGCCATGTTAGTGCCATGTTAGTGTCATGTCAGTGTCATGTTAGTGCCATGTTAGTGCCATGTTAGTGTCATGTTAGTGCCATGTCATTGTCATGTTAGTGTCATGTTAGTGTCATGTTAGTGCCATGTTAGTGCCATGTCATTGTCATGTTAGTGCCATGTCATTGTCATGTTAATATCATGTTAGTGCCATGTTAGTGCAATGTTAGTGTCATGTTAGTGCCATGTCATTGTCATGTTAGTGCCATGTTAGTGCCATGTCAGTGCCATGTCATTGTCATGTTAGTGTCATGTTAGTGCCATGTTAGTGCCATGTCAGTGCCATGTCATTGTCATGTTAGTGCCATGTCATTGTCATGTCATTGTCATGTTAGTGTCATGTTAGTGTCATGTTAGTGTCATGTTAGTGCCATGTCATTGTCATGTTAGTGTCATGTTAGTGTCATGTTAGTGCCATGTTAGTGTCATGTTAGTGCCATGTTAGTGCCATGTTAGTGTCATGTTAGTGCCAGGTCATTGTCATGTTAGTGTCATGTTAGTGTCATGTTAGTGTCATGTCATTGTCATGTTAGTGCCATGTCATTGTCATGTTAGTGCCATGTTAGTGTCATGTTAGTGCCATGTTAGTGTCATGTCAGTGCCATGTCAGTGCCATGTCAGTGCCATGTCAGTGCCATGTTAGTGTCATGTTAGTGTCATGTTAGTGTCATGTTAGTGCCATGTTAGTGTCATGTCAGTGCCATGTCAGTGCCATGTCAGTGCCATGTCAGTGCCATGTTAGTGTCATGTTAGTGTCATGTTAGTGCCATGTCAGTGTCATGTTAGTGTCATGTTAGTACCATGTTACTGCCATGTTAGTGTCATGTTAGTGACGTATTAGTGCCATGTTAGTGCCATGTTAGAGCGATGTTAGTGCCATGTCAGTGTCATGTCAGTGTCATGTTAGTGCCATGTTAGTGCCATGTTAGTGCCATGTAGTGTCATGTCAGTGTCATGTTAGTGACGTATTAGTGCCATGTTAGTGCCATGTAAGTGTCATGTCAGTGTCACGTTAGTGCCATGTTAGTGCCATGTTAGTGTCATGTTAGTGACGTATTAGTGCCATGTTAGTGCGATGTTAGTGCCATGTCATTGTCATGTTAGTGCCATGTTAGTGTCATGTTAGTGCCATGTTAGTGTCATGTTAGTGACGTATTAGTGCCATGTTAGTGCAATGTTAGTGCCATGTTAGTGTCATGTCAGTGTCATGTTAGTGACGTATTAGTGCCATGTTAGTGCCATGTTAGTGTCATGTTAGTGCCATGTCAGTGCCATGTCATTGTCATGTTAGTGTCATGTCATTGTCATGTTAGTGTCATGTTAGTGCCATGTCATTGTCATGTTAGTGTCATGTTAGTGTCATGTTAGTGTCATATTAGTGCCATGTCATTGTCATGTTAGTGTCATGTTAGTGTCATGTTAGTGCCATGTTAGTGCCATGTCATTGTCATGTTAGTGCCATGTCATTGTCATGTTAATGTCATGTTAGTGCCATGTTAGTGCAATGTTAGTGTCATGTTAGTGCCATGTCATTGTCATGTTATTATCATGTTAGTGTCATGTTAGTGCCATGTTAGTGCCATGTCAGTGCCATGTCACTGTCATGTTAGTGCCATGTCATTGTCATGTCATTTTTTGAATGTTAGTGTCATGTTAGTGTCATGTTAGTGCCATGTCATTGTCATGTTAGTGTCATGTTAGTGCCATGTTAGTGCCATGTCAGTGCCATGTCATTGTCATGTTAGTGCCATGTCATTGTCATGTCATTGTCATTGTCATGTTAGTGCCATGTTATTGTCATGTTAGTGCCATGGCATTGTCATGTTAGTGTCATGTTAGTGTCATGTTAGTGCCATGTTAGTGACATGTCAGTGTCATGTTAGTGCCATGTCATTGTCATGTTAGTGTCATGTTAGTGCCATGTTAGTGCCATGTCAGTGCCATGTCATTGTCATGTTAGTGCCATGTCATTGTCATGTGATTGTCATGTTAGTGTCATGTTAGTGTCATGTTAGTGCCATGTTAGTGCCATGTCAGTGTCATGTCAGTGTCATGTTAGTGCCATGTTAGTGCCATGTTAGTGTCATGTCAGTGTCATGTTAGTGTCATGTCAGTGTCATGTTAGTGCCATGTTAGAGCCATGTCAGTGTCATGTCATTGTCATGTTAGTGCCATGTTAGTGTCATGTCATTGTCATGTTAGTGACGTATTAGTGCCATGTTAGTGCAATGTTAGTGCCATGTTAGTGTCATGTCAGTGTCATGTTAGTGACGTATTAGTGCCATGTTAGTGCCATGTTAGTGTCATGTTAGTGCCATGTCAGTGCCATGTCATTGTCATGTTAGTGCCATGTCATTGTCATGTCATTGTCATGTTAGTGTCATGTTAGTGCCATGTTAGTGCCATGTTAGTGTAATGTTAGTGCCATGTCATTGTCATGTTAGTGTCATGTTAGTGTCATGTTAGTGCCATGTTAGTGCCATGTCAGTGCCATGTCATTGTCATGTTAGTGCCATGTCATTGTCATGTCATTGTCATGTTAGTGTCATGTTAGTGTCATGTTAGTGTCATGTTAGTGCCATGTTAGTGCCATGTCAGTGTCATGTCAGTGTCATGTTAGTGCCATGTTAGTGCCATGTTAGTGTCATGTCAGTGTCATGTTAGTGTCATGTCAGTGTCATGTTAGTGCCATGTTAGAGCCATGTCAGTGTCATGTCATTGTCATGTTAGTGCCATGTTAGTGTCATGTCATTGTCATGTTAGTGACGTATTAGTGCCATGTTAGTGCAATGTTAGTGCCATGTTAGTGTCATGTCAGTGTCATGTTAGTGACGTATTAGTGCCATGTTAGTGCCATGTTAGTGTCATGTCAGTGTCATGTTAGTGCCATGTTAGTGCCATGTTAGTGTCATGTTAGTGACGTATTAGTGCCATGTTAGTGCCATGTTAGTGTCATGTCAGTGTCATGTTAGTGCCATGTTAGTGCCATGTTAGTGTCATGTTAGTGCCATGTCATTGTCATGTTAGTGTCATGTTAGTGTCATGTTAGTGCCATGTTAGTGCCATGTCATTGTCATGTTAGTGCCATGTCATTGTCATGTTAATATCATGTTAGTGCCATGTTAGTGCAATGTTAGTGTCATGTTAGTGCCATGTCATTGTCATGTTAGTGCCATGTTAGTGCCATGTCAGTGCCATGTCATTGTCATGTTAGTGTCATGTTAGTGCCATGTTAGTGCCATGTCAGTGCCATGTCATTGTCATGTTAGTGCCATGTCATTGTCATGTCATTGTCATGTTAGTGTCATGTTAGTGTCATGTTAGTGTCATGTTAGTGCCATGTCATTGTCATGTTAGTGTCATGTTAGTGTCATGTTAGTGCCATGTTAGTGTCATGTTAGTGCCATGTTAGTGCCATGTTAGTGTCATGTTAGTGCCAGGTCATTGTCATGTTAGTGTCATGTTAGTGTCATGTTAGTGTCATGTCATTGTCATGTTAGTGCCATGTCATTGTCATGTTAGTGCCATGTTAGTGTCATGTTAGTGCCATGTTAGTGTCATGTCAGTGCCATGTCAGTGCCATGTCAGTGCCATGTCAGTGCCATGTTAGTGTCATGTTAGTGTCATGTTAGTGTCATGTTAGTGCCATGTTAGTGTCATGTCAGTGCCATGTCAGTGCCATGTCAGTGCCATGTCAGTGCCATGTTAGTGTCATGTTAGTGTCATGTTAGTGCCATGTCAGTGTCATGTTAGTGTCATGTTAGTACCATGTTACTGCCATGTTAGTGTCATGTTAGTGACGTATTAGTGCCATGTTAGTGCCATGTTAGAGCGACGTTAGTGCCATGTCAGTGTCATGTCAGTGTCATGTTAGTGCCATGTTAGTGCCATGTTAGTGCCATGTAGTGTCATGTCAGTGTCATGTTAGTGACGTATTAGTGCCATGTTAGTGCCATGTAAGTGTCATGTCAGTGTCACGTTAGTGCCATGTTAGTGCCATGTTAGTGTCATGTTAGTGACGTATTAGTGCCATGTTAGTGCGATGTTAGTGCCATGTCATTGTCATGTTAGTGCCATGTTAGTGTCATGTTAGTGCCATGTTAGTGTCATGTTAGTGCCATATTAGTGTCATATTAGTGCCATGTCAGTGTCATGTCATTGTCATGTTAGTTCCATGTTAGTGCAATGTTAGTGTCATGTTAGTGCCATGTCATTGTCATGTTATTATCATGTTAGTGTCATGTTAGTGCCATGTTAGTGCCATGTCAGTGCCATGTCACTGTCATGTTAGTGCCATGTCATTGTCATGTCATTGTCATGTTAGTGCCATGTTAG
Organism: Eucyclogobius newberryi; assembly: GCF_026437365.1. Classification (NCBI taxonomy): domain Eukaryota; kingdom Metazoa; phylum Chordata; class Actinopteri; order Gobiiformes; family Gobiidae; genus Eucyclogobius; species Eucyclogobius newberryi. Next base: position 518,173 of record NW_027315790.1, read on the forward strand.
TGTCATGTTAGTGCCATGTCATTGTCATGTTAGTGTCATGTTAGTGCCATGTTAGTGCCATGTCAGTGCCATGTCATTGTCATGTTAGTGCCATGTCATTGTCATGTCATTGTCATTGTCATGTTAGTGCCATGTTATTGTCATGTTAGTGCCATGGCATTGTCATGTTAGTGTCATGTTAGTGTCATGTTAGTGCCATGTTAGTGACATGTCAGTGTCATGTTAGTGCCATGTCATTGTCATGTCAGTGTCATGTTAGTGTCATGTCAGTGTCATGTTAGTGCCATGTTAGAGCCATGTCAGTGTCATGTCATTGTCATGTTAGTGCCATGTTAGTGTCATGTCATTGTCATGTTAGTGACGTATTAGTGCCATGTTAGTGCAATGTTAGTGCCATGTTAGTGTCATGTCAGTGTCATGTTAGTGACGTATTAGTGCCATGTTAGTGCCATGTTAGTGTCATGTTAGTGCCATGTCAGTGCCATGTCATTGTCATGTTAGTGCCATGTCATTGTCATGTCATTGTCATGTTAGTGTCATGTTAGTGCCATGTTAGTGCCATGTTAGTGTAATGTTAGTGCCATGTCATTGTCATGTTAGTGTCATGTTAGTGTCATGTTAGTGCCATGTTAGTGCCATGTCAGTGCCATGTCATTGTCATGTTAGTGCCATGTCATTGTCATGTCATTGTCATGTTAGTGTCATGTTAGTGTCATGTTAGTGTCATGTTAGTGCCATGTTAGTGCCATGTCAGTGTCATGTCAGTGTCATGTTAGTGCCATGTTAGTGCCATGTTAGTGTCATGTCAGTGTCATGTTAGTGTCATGTCAGTGTCATGTTAGTGCCATGTTAGAGCCATGTCAGTGTCATGTCATTGTCATGTTAGTGCCATGTTAGTGTCATGTCATTGTCATGTTAGTGACGTATTAGTGCCATGTTAGTGCAATGTTAGTGCCATGTTAGTGTCATGTCAGTGTCATGTTAGTGACGTATTAGTGCCATGTTAGTGCCATGTTAGTGTCATGTCAGTGTCATGTTAGTGCCATGTTAGTGCCATGTTAGTGTCATGTTAGTGACGTATTAGTGCCATGTTAGTGCCATGTTAGTGTCATGTCAGTGTCATGTTAGTGCCATGTTAGTGCCATGTTAGTGTCATGTTAGTGCCATGTCATTGTCATGTTAGTGTCATGTTAGTGTCATGTTAGTGCCATGTTAGTGCCATGTCATTGTCATGTTAGTGCCATGTCATTGTCATGTTAATATCATGTTAGTGCCATGTTAGTGCAATGTTAGTGTCATGTTAGTGCCATGTCATTGTCATGTTAGTGCCATGTTAGTGCCATGTCAGTGCCATGTCATTGTCATGTTAGTGTCATGTTAGTGCCATGTTAGTGCCATGTCAGTGCCATGTCATTGTCATGTTAGTGCCATGTCATTGTCATGTCATTGTCATGTTAGTGTCATGTTAGTGTCATGTTAGTGTCATGTTAGTGCCATGTCATTGTCATGTTAGTGTCATGTTAGTGTCATGTTAGTGCCATGTTAGTGTCATGTTAGTGCCATGTTAGTGCCATGTTAGTGTCATGTTAGTGCCAGGTCATTGTCATGTTAGTGTCATGTTAGTGTCATGTTAGTGTAATGTCATTGTCATGTTAGTGCCATGTCATTGTCATGTTAGTGCCATGTTAGTGTCATGTTAGTGCCATGTTAGTGTCATGTCAGTGCCATGTCAGTGCCATGTCAGTGCCATGTCAGTGCCATGTTAGTGTCATGTTAGTGTCATGTTAGTGCCATGTTAGTGTCATGTTAGTGCCATGTTAGTGTCATGTCAGTGCCATGTCAGTGCCATGTCAGTGCCATGTCAGTGCCATGTTAGTGTCATGTTAGTGTCATGTTAGTGCCATGTCAGTGTCATGTCAGTGTCATGTTAGTACCATGTTACTGCCATGTTAGTGTCATGTTAGTGACGTATTAGTGCCATGTTAGTGCCATGTTAGAGCGATGTTAGTGCCATGTCAGTGTCATGTCAGTGTCATGTTAGTGCCATGTTAGTGCCATGTTAGTGCCATGTAGTGTCATGTCAGTGTCATGTTAGTGACGTATTAGTGCCATGTTAGTGCCATGTAAGTGTCATGTCAGTGTCACGTTAGTGCCATGTTAGTGCCATGTTAGTGTCATGTTAGTGACGTATTAGTGCCATGTTAGTGCGATGTTAGTGCCATGTCATTGTCATGTTAGTGCCATGTTAGTGTCATATTAGTGCCATGTTAGTGTCATGTTAGTGCCATATTAGTGTCATATTAGTGCCATGTCAGTGTCATGTCATTGTCATGTTAGTTCCATGTTAGTGCAATGTTAGTGTCATGTTAGTGCCATGTCATTGTCATGTTATTATCATGTTAGTGTCATGTTAGTGCCATGTTAGTGCCATGTCAGTGCCATGTCACTGTCATGTTAGTGCCATGTCATTGTCATGTCATTGTCATGTTAGTGCCATGTTAGTGTCATGTTAGTGCCATGTCATTGTCATGTTAGTGTCATGTTAGTGCCATGTTAGTGCCATGTCAGTGCCATGTCATTGTCATGTTAGTGCCATGTCATTGTCATGTCATTGTCATTGTCATGTTAGTGCCATGTTATTGTCATGTTAGTGCCATGGCATTGTCATGTTAGTGTCATGTTAGTGTCATGTTAGTGCCATGTTAGTGACATGTCAGTGTCATGTTAGTGCCATGTCATTGTCATGTTAGTGTCATGTTAGTGCCATGTTAGTGCCATGTCAGTGCCATGTCATTGTCATGTTAGTGCCATGTCATTGTCATGTCATTGTCATGTTAGTGTCATGTTAGTGTCATGTTAGTGCCATGTTAGTGCCATGTCAGTGTCATGTCAGTGTCATGTTAGTGCCATGTTAGTGCCATGTTAGTGTCATGTTAGTGTCATGTTAGTGTCATGTCAGTGTCATGTTAGTGCCATGTTAGAGCCATGTCAGTGTCATGTCATTGTCATGTTAGTGCCATGTTAGTGTCATGTCATTGTCATGTTAGTGACGTATTAGTGCCATGTTAGTGCAATGTTAGTGCCATGTTAGTGTCATGTCAGTGTCATGTTAGTGACGTATTAGTGCCATGTTAGTGCCATGTTAGTGTCATGTTAGTGCCATGTCAGTGCCATGTCATTGTCATGTTAGTGCCATGTCATTGTCATGTCATTGTCATGTTAGTGTCATGTTAGTGCCATGTTAGTGCCATGTTAGTGTAATGTTAGTGCCATGTCATTGTCATGTTAGTGTCATGTTAGTGTCATGTTAGTGCCATGTTAGTGCCATGTCAGTGCCATGTCATTGTCATGTTAGTGCCATGTCATTGTCATGTCATTGTCATGTTAGTGTCATGTTAGTGTCATGTTAGTGTCATGTTAGTGCCATGTTAGTGCCATGTCAGTGTCATGTCAGTGTCATGTTAGTGCCATGTTAGTGCCATGTTAGTGTCATGTCAGTGTCATGTTAGTGTCATGTCAGTGTCATGTTAGTGCCATGTTAGAGCCATGTCAGTGTCATGTCATTGTCATGTTAGTGCCATGTTAGTGTCATGTCATTGTCATGTTAGTGACGTATTAGTGCCATGTTAGTGCAATGTTAGTGCCATGTTAGTGTCATGTCAGTGTCATGTTAGTGACGTATTAGTGCCATGTTAGTGCCATGTTAGTGTCATGTCAGTGTCATGTTAGTGCCATGTTAGTGCCATGTTAGTGTCATGTTAGTGACGTATTAGTGCCATGTTAGTGCCATGTTAGAGCCATGTCAGTGTCATGTTAGTGCCATGTTAGAGCCATGTCAGTGTCATGTCATTGTCATGTTAGTGCCATGTTAGTGTCATGTCATTGTCATGTTAGTGCCATGTCAGTGTCATGTTAGTGCCATGTTAGTGCCATGTTAGTGCCATGTTAGTGTCATGTCATTGTCATGTTAGTGCCATGTCATTGTCATGTTAGTGCCATGTTAGTGTCATGTTAGTGCCATGTTAGTGCCATGTTGGTGTCATGTCATTGTCATGTTAGTGCCATGTCATTGTCATGTTAGTGCCATGTTAGTGTCATGTTAGTGCCATGTTAGTGTCATGTTAGTGCCATGTCAGTGTCATGTTAGTGTCATGTTAGTGTCATGTTAGTGCCATGTTAGTGCCATGTTAGTGCCATGTTAGTGCCATGTTGGTGTCATGTCAGTGCCATGTCAGTGTCATGTCAGTGTCATGTTAGTGCCATGTTAGAGCCATGTCAGTGTCATGTCATTGTCATGTTAGTTCCATGTTAGTGTCATGTTAGTGTCATGTTAGTGCCATGTTAGTGCCATGTCAGTGTCATGTCAGTGTCATGTTAGTGCCATGTTAGTGCCATGTTAGTGTCATGTCAGTGTCATGTTAGTGTCATGTCAGTGTCATGTTAGTGCCATGTTAGAGCCATGTCAGTGTCATGTCATTGTCATGTTAGTGCCATGTTAGTGTCATGTCATTGTCATGTTAGTGACGTATTAGTGCCATGTTAGTGCAATGTTAGTGCCATGTTAGTGTCATGTCAGTGTCATGTTAGTGACGTATTAGTGCCATGTTAGTGCCATGTTAGTGTCATGTTAGTGCCATGTCAGTGCCATGTCATTGTCATGTTAGTGCCATGTCATTGTCATGTCATTGTCATGTTAGTGTCATGTTAGTGCCATGTTAGTGCCATGTTAGTGTAATGTTAGTGCCATGTCATTGTCATGTTAGTGTCATGTTAGTGTCATGTTAGTGCCATGTTAGTGCCATGTCAGTGCCATGTCATTGTCATGTTAGTGCCATGTCATTGTCATGTCATTGTCATGTTAGTGTCATGTTAGTGTCATGTTAGTGTCATGTTAGTGCCATGTTAGTGCCATGTCAGTGTCATGTCAGTGTCATGTTAGTGCCATGTTAGTGCCATGTTAGTGTCATGTCAGTGTCATGTTAGTGTCATGTCAGTGTCATGTTAGTGCCATGTTAGAGCCATGTCAGTGTCATGTCATTGTCATGTTAGTGCCATGTTAGTGTCATGTCATTGTCATGTTAGTGACGTATTAGTGCCATGTTAGTGTCATGTTAGTGCCATGTCATTGTCATGTTAGTGTCATGTTAGTGTCATGTTAGTGCCATGTTAGTGCCATGTCATTGTCATGTTAGTGCCATGTCATTGTCATGTTAATATCATGTTAGTGCCATGTTAGTGCAATGTTAGTGTCATGTTAGTGCCATGTCATTGTCATGTTAGTGTCATGTTAGTGCCATGTTAGTGCCATGTCAGTGCCATGTCATTGTCATGTTAGTGTCATGTTAGTGCCATGTTAGTGCCATGTTAGTGTCATGTCAGTGTCATGTTAGTGTCATGTCAGTGTCATGTTAGTGCCATGTTAGAGCCATGTCAGTGTCATGTCATTGTCATGTTAGTGCCATGTTAGTGTCATGTCATTGTCATGTTAGTGACGTATTAGTGCCATGTTAGTGCAATGTTAGTGCCATGTTAGTGTCATGTCAGTGTCATGTTAGTGACGTATTAGTGCCATATTAGTGCCATGTTAGTGTCATGTCAGTGTCATGTTAGTGCCATGTTAGTGCCATGTTAGTGTCATGTTAGTGCCATGTTAGTGCCATGTTAGTGCCATGTTAGTGTCATGTCAGTGTCATGTTAGTGCCATGTTAGTGCCATGTTAGTGTCATGTTAGTGCCATGTCATTGTCATGTTAGTGTCATGTTAGTGTCATGTTAGTATCATGTTAGTGCCATGTCATTGTCATGTTAGTGCCATGTCATTGTCATGTTAATATCATGTTAGTGCCATGTTAGTGCAATGTTAGTGTCATGTTAGTGCCATGGCATTGTCATGTTAGTGTCATGTTATTGTCATGTTAGTGCCATGTTAGTGACATGTCAGTGTCATGTTAGTGCCATGTCATTGTCATGTTAGTGTCATGTTAGTGCCATGTTAGTGCCATGTCAGTGCCATGTCATTGTCATGTTAGTGCCATGTCATTGTCATGTCATTGTCATGTTAGTGTCATGTTAGTGTCATGTTAGTGCCATGTTAGTGCCATGTCAGTGTCATGTCAGTGTCATGTTAGTGCCATGTTAGTGCCATGTTAGTGTCATGTCAGTGTCATGTTAGTGTCATGTCAGTGTCATGTTAGTGCCATGTTAGAGCCATGTCAGTGTCATGTCATTGTCATGTTAGTGCCATGTTAGTGTCATGTCATTGTCATGTTAGTGACGTATTAGTGCCATGTTAGTGCAATGTTAGTGCCATGTTAGTGTCATGTCAGTGTCATGTTAGTGACGTATTAGTGCCATGTTAGTGCCATGTTAGTGTCATGTTAGTGCCGAGTCAGTGCCATGTCATTGTCATGTTAGTGCCATGTCATTGTCATGTCATTGTCATGTTAGTGTCATGTTAGTGCCATGTTAGTGCCATGTTAGTGTAATGTTAGTGCCATGTCATTGTCATGATAGTGTCATGTTAATGTCATGTTAGTGCCATGTTAGTGCCATGTCAGTGCCATGTCATTGTCATGTTAGTGCCATGTCATTGTCATGTCATTGTCATGTTAGTGTCATGTTAGTGTCATGTTAGTGTCATGTTAGTGCCATGTTAGTGCCATGTCAGTGTCATGTCAGTGTCATGTTAGTGCCATGTTAGTGCCATGTTAGTGTCATGTCAGTGTCATGTTAGTGTCATGTCAGTGTCATGTTAGTGCCATGTTAGAGCCATGTCAGTGTCATGTCATTGTCATGTTAGTGCCATGTTAGTGTCATGTCATTGTCATGTTAGTGACGTATTAGTGCCATGTTAGTGCAATGTTAGTGCCATGTTAGTGTCATGTCAGTGTCATGTTAGTGACGTATTAGTGCCATGTTAGTGCCATGTTAGTGTCATGTCAGTGTCATGTTAGTGCCATGTTAGTGCCATGTTAGTGTCATGTTAGTGACGTATTAGTGCCATGTTAGTGCCATGTTAGTGTCATGTCAGTGTCATGTTAGTGCCATGTTAGTGCCATGTTAGAGCCATGTCAGTGTCATGTCATTGTCATGTTAGTGCCATGTTAGTGTCATGTCATTGTCATGTTAGTGACGTATTAGTGCCATGTTAGTGCAATGTTAGTGCCATGTTAGTGTCATGTCAGTGTCATGTTAGTGACGTATTAGTGCCATGTTAGTGCCATGTTAGTGTCATGTTAGTGCCATGTCAGTGCCATGTCATTGTCATGTTAGTGCCATGTCATTGTCATGTCATTGTCATGTTAGTGTCATGTTAGTGCCATGTTAGTGCCATGTTAGTGTAATGTTAGTGCCATGTCATTGTCATGTTAGTGTCATGTTAGTGTCATGTTAGTGCCATGTTAGTGCCATGTCAGTGCCATGTCATTGTCATGTTAGTGCCATGTCATTGTCATGTCATTGTCATGTTAGTGTCATGTTAGTGTCATGTTAGTGTCATGTTAGTGCCATGTTAGTGCCATGTCAGTGTCATGTCAGTGTCATGTTAGTGCCATGTTAGTGCCATGTTAGTGTCATGTCAGTGTCATGTTAGTGTCATGTCAGTGTCATGTTAGTGCCATGTTAGAGCCATGTCAGTGTCATGTCATTGTCATGTTAGTGCCATGTTAGTGTCATGTCATTGTCATGTTAGTGACGTATTAGTGCCATGTTAGTGCAATGTTAGTGCCATGTTAGTGTCATGTCAGTGTCATGTTAGTGACGTATTAGTGCCATGTTAGTGCCATGTTAGTGTCATGTCAGTGTCATGTTAGTGCCATGTTAGTGCCATGTTAGTGTCATGTTAGTGACGTATTAGTGCCATGTTAGTGCCATGTTAGTGTCATGTCAGTGTCATGTTAGTGCCATGTTAGTGCCATGTTAGTGCCATGTCATTGTCATGTTAGTGTCATGTTAGTGCCATGTTAGTGCCATGTCAGTGCCATGTCATTGTCATGTTAGTGCCATGTCATTGTCATGTCATTGTCATTGTCATGTTAGTGCCATGTTATTGTCATGTTAGTGCCATGGCATTGTCATGTTAGTGTCATGTTAGTGTCATGTTAGTGCCATGTTAGTGACATGTCAGTGTCATGTTAGTGCCATGTCATTGTCATGTTAGTGTCATGTTAGTGCCATGTTAGTGCCATGTCAGTGCCATGTCATTGTCATGTTAGTGCCATGTCATTGTCATGTCATTGTCATGTTAGTGTCATGTTAGTGTCATGTTAGTGCCATGTTAGTGCCATGTCAGTGTCATGTCAGTGTCATGTTAGTGCCATGTTAGTGCCATGTTAGTGTCATGTCAGTGTCATGTTAGTGTCATGTCAGTGTCATGTTAGTGCCATGTTAGAGCCATGTCAGTGTCATGTCATTGTCATGTTAGTGCCATGTTAGTGTCATGTCATTGTCATGTTAGTGACGTATTAGTGCCATGTTAGTGCAATGTTAGTGCCATGTTAGTGTCATGTCAGTGTCATGTTAGTGACGTATTAGTGCCATGTTAGTGCCATGTTAGTGTCATGTTAGTGCCATGTCAGTGCCATGTCATTGTCATGTTAGTGCCATGTCATTGTCATGTCATTGTCATGTTAGTGTCATGTTAGTGCCATGTTAGTGCCATGTTAGTGTAATGTTAGTGCCATGTCATTGTCATGTTAGTGTCATGTTAGTGTCATGTTAGTGCCATGTTAGTGCCATGTCAGTGCCATGTCATTGTCATGTTAGTGCCATGTCATTGTCATGTCATTGTCATGTTAGTGTCATGTTAGTGTCATGTTAGTGTCATGTTAGTGCCATGTTAGTGCCATGTCAGTGTCATGTCAGTGTCATGTTAGTGCCATGTTAGTGCCATGTTAGTGTCATGTCAGTGTCATGTTAGTGTCATGTCAGTGTCATGTTAGTGCCATGTTAGAGCCATGTCAGTGTCATGTCATTGTGATGTTAGTGCCATGTTAGTGTCATGTCATTGTCATGTTAGTGACGTATTAGTGCCATGTTAGTGCAATGTTAGTGCCATGTTAGTGTCATGTCAGTGTCATGTTAGTGACGTATTAGTGCCATGTTAGTGCCATGTTAGTGTCATGTCAGTGTCATGTTAGTGCCATGTTAGTGCCATGTTAGTGTCATGTTAGTGACGTATTAGTGCCATGTTAGTGCCATGTTAGTGTCATGTCAGTGTCATGTTAGTGCCATGTTAGTGCCATGTTAGTGTCATGTTAGTGCCATGTCATTGTCATGTTAGTGTCATGTTAGTGTCATGTTAGTGCCATGTTAGTGCCATGTCATTGTCATGTTAGTGCCATGTCATTGTCATGTTAATATCATGTTAGTGCCATGTTAGTGCAATGTTAGTGTCATGTTAGTGCCATGTCATTGTCATGTTAGTGTCATGTTAGTGCCATGTTAGTGCCATGTCAGTGCCATGTCATTGTCATGTTAGTGTCATGTTAGTGCCATGTTAGTGCCATGTCAGTGCCATGTCATTGTCATGTTAGTGCCATGTCATTGTCATGTCATTGTCATGTCATTGTCATGTTAGTGTCATGTTAGTGTCATGTTAGTGTCATGTTAGTGCCATGTCATTGTCATGTTAGTGTCATGTTAGTGTCATGTTAGTGCCATGTTAGTGTCATGTTAGTGCCATGTTAGTGCCATGTTAGTGTCATGTTAGTGCCAGGTCATTGTCATGTTAGTGTCATGTTAGTGTCATGTTAGTGTCATGTCATTGTCATGTTAGTGCCATGTCATTGTCATGTTAGTGCCATGTTAGTGTCATGTTAGTGCCATGTTAGTGTCATGTCAGTGCCATGTCAGTGCCATGTCAGTGCCATGTCAGTGCCATGTTAGTGTCATGTTAGTGTCATGTTAGTGCCATGTTAGTGTCATGTTAGTGCCATGTTAGTGTCATGTCAGTGCCATGTCAGTGCCATGTCAGTGCCATGTCAGTGCCATGTTAGTGTCATGTTAGTGTCATGTTAGTGCCATGTCAGTGTCATGTCAGTGTCATGTTAGTACCATGTTACTGCCATGTTAGTGTCATGTTAGTGACGTATTAGTGCCATGTTAGTGCCATGTTAGAGCGATGTTAGTGCCATGTCAGTGTCATGTCAGTGTCATGTTAGTGCCATGTTAGTGCCATGTTAGTGCCATGTAGTGTCATGTCAGTGTCATGTTAGTGACGTATTAGTGCCATATTAGTGCCATGTAAGTGTCATGTCAGTGTCACGTTAGTGCCATGTTAGTGCCATGTTAGTGTCATGTTAGTGACGTATTAGTGCCATGTTAGTGAGATGTTAGTGCCATGTCATTGTCATGTTAGTGCCATGTTAGTGTCATGTTAGTGCCATGTTAGTGTCATGTTAGTGCCATGTTAGTGTCATATTAGTGCCATGTCAGTGTCATGTCATTGTCATGTTAGTTCCATGTTAGTGCAATGTTAGTGTCATGTTAGTGCCATGTCATTGTCATGTTATTATCATGTTAGTGTCATGTTAGTGCCATGTTAGTGCCATGTCAGTGCCATGTCACTGTCATGTTAGTGCCATGTCATTGTCATGTGATTGTCATGTTAGTGCCATGTTAGTGTCATGTTAGTGCCATGTCATTGTCATGTTAGTGTCATGTTAGTGCCATGTTAGTGCCATGTCAGTGCCATGTCATTGTCATGTTAGTGCCATGTCATTGTCATGTCATTGTCATTGTCATGTTAGTGCCATGTTATTGTCATGTTAGTGCCATGGCATTGTCATGTTAGTGTCATGTTAGTGTCATGTTAGTGCCATGTTAGTGACATGTCAGTGTCATGTTAGTGCCATGTCATTGTCATGTCATTGTCATGTTAGTGACGTATTAGTGCCATATTAGTGCAATGTTAGTGCCATGTTAGTGTCATGTCAGTGTCATGTTAGTGACGTATTAGTGCCATGTTAGTGCCATGTTAGTGTCATGTTAGTGCCATGTCAGTGCCATGTCATTGTCATGTTAGTGCCATGTCATTGTCATGTCATTGTCATGTTAGTGTCATGTTAGTGCCATGTTAGTGCCATGTTAGTGTAATGTTAGTGCCATGTCATTGTCATGTTAGTGTCATGTTAGTGTCATGTTAGTGCCATGTTAGTGCCATGTCATTGTCATGTTAGTGCCATGTCATTGTGATGTCATTGTCATGTTAGTGTCATGTTAGTGTCATGTTAGTGTCATGTTAGTGCCATGTTAGTGCCATGTCAGTGTCATGTCAGTGTCATGTTAGTGCCATGTTAGTGCCATGTTAGTGTCATGTCAGTGTCATGTTAGTGTCATGTCAGTGTCATGTTAGTGCCATGTTAGAGCCATGTCAGTGTTATGTCATTGTCATGTTAGTGCCATGTTAGTGTCATGTCAGTGTCATGTTAGTGACGTATTAGTGCCATGTTAGTGCCATGTTAGTGTCATGTCAGTGTCATGTTAGTGCCATGTTAGTGTCATGTTAGTGACGTATTAGTGCCATGTTAGTGCCATGTTAGAGCCATGTCAGTGTCATGTTAGTGCCATGTTAGAGCCATGTCAGTGTCATGTCATTGTCATGTTAGTGCCATGTTAGTGTCATGTCATTGTCATGTTAGTGCCATGTCAGTGTCATGTTAGTGCCATGTTAGTGCCATGTTAGTGCCATGTTAGTGTCATGTCATTGTCATGTTAGTGCCATGTCATTGTCATGTTAGTGCCATGTTAGTGTCATGTTAGTGCCATGTTAGTGCCATGTTGGTCTCATGTCATTGTCATGTTAGTGCCATGTCATTGTCATGTTAGTGCCATGTTAGTGTCATGTTAGTGCCATGTTAGTGTCATGTTAGTGCCATGTCAGTGTCATGTTAGTGTCATGTTAGTGCCATGTTAGTGCCATGTTAGTGCCATGTTAGTGCCATGTTAGTGTCATGTCAGTGCCATGTCAGTGTCATGTCAGTGTCATGTTAGTGCCATGTTAGAGCCATGTCAGTGTCATGTCATTGTCATGTTAGTTCCATGTTAGTGTCATGTTAGTGCCATGTTAGTGTCATGTTAGTGCCATGTTTGTTTCATGTTAGTGCCATGTCAGTGTCATGTCAGTGTCATGTTAGTGCCATGTTAGAGCCATGTCAGTGTCATGTCATTGTCATGTTAGTTCCATGTTAGTGTCATGTTAGTGTCATGTTAGTGCCATGTTAGTGCCATGTCAGTGTCATGTCAGTGTCATGTTAGTGCCATGTTAGTGCCATGTTAGTGTCATGTCAGTGTCATGTTAGTGTCATGTCAGTGTCATGTTAGTGCCATGTTAGAGCCATGTCAGTGTCATGTTAGTGCCATGTTAGTGTCATGTCATTGTCATGTTAGTGACGTATTAGTGCCATGTTAGTGCAATGTTAGTGCCATGTTAGTGTCATGTCAGTGTCATGTTAGTGACGTATTAGTGCCATGTTAGTGCCATGTTAGTGTCATGTTAGTGCCATGTCAGTGCCATGTCATTGTCATGTTAGTGCCATGTCATTGTCATTTCATTGTCATGTTAATGTCATGTTAGTGCCATGTTAGTGCCATGTTAGTGTAATGTTAGTGCCATGTCATTGTCATGTTAGTGTCATGTTAGTGTCATGTTAGTGCCATGTTAGTGCCATGTCAGTGCCATGTCATTGTCATGTTAGTGCCATGTCATTGTCATGTCATTGTCATGTTAGTGTCATGTTAGTGTCATGTTAGTGTCATGTTAGTGCCATGTTAGTGCCATGTCAGTGTCATGTCAGTGTCATGTTAGTGCCATGTTAGTGCCATGTTAGTGTCATGTCAGTGTCATGTTAGTGTCATGTCAGTGTCATGTTAGTGCCATGTTAGAGCCATGTCAGTGTCATGTCATTGTCATGTTAGTGCCATGTTAGTGTCATGTCATTGTCATGTTAGTGACGTATTAGTGCCATGTTAGTGCAATGTTAGTGCCATGTTAGTGTCATGTCAGTGTCATGTTAGTGACGTATTAGTGCCATGTTAGTGCCATGTTAGTTTCATGTCAGTGTCATGTTAGTGCCATGTTAGTGCCATGTTAGTGTCATGTTAGTGACGTATTAGTGCCATGTTAGTGCCATGTTAGTGTCATGTCAGTGTCATGTTAGTGCCATGTTAGTGCCATGTTAGTGTCATGTTAGTGCCATGTCATTGTCATGTTAGTGTCATGTTAGTGTCATGTTAGTGCCATGTTAGTGCCATGTCATTGTCATGTTAGTGCCATGTCATTGTCATGTTAATATCATGTTAGTGCCATGTTAGTGCAATGTTAGTGTCATGTTAGTGCCATGTCATTGTCATGTTAGTGTCATGTTAGTGCCATGTTAGTGCCATGTCAGTGCCATGTCATTGTCATGTTAGTGTCATGTTAGTGCCATGTTAGTGCCATGTTAGTGTCATGTCAGTGTCATGTTAGTGTCATGTCAGTGTCATGTTAGTGCCATGTTAGAGCCATGTCAGTGTCATGTCATTGTCATGTTAGTGCCATGTTAGTGTCATGTCATTGTCATGTTAGTGACGTATTAGTGCCATGTTAGTGCAATGTTAGTGCCATGTTAGTGTCATGTCAGTGTCATGTTAGTGACGTATTAGTGCCATGTTAGTGCCATGTTAGTGTCATGTCAATGTCATGTTAGTGCCATGTTAGTGCCATGTTAGTGTCATGTTAGTGACGTATTAGTGCCATGTTAGTGCCATGTTAGTGTCATGTCAGTGTCATGTTAGTGCCATGTTAGTGCCATGTTAGTGTCATGTTAGTGCCATGTCATTGTCATGTTAGTGTCATGTTAGTGTCATGTTAGTGCCATGTTAGTGCCATGTCATTGTCATGTTAGTGCCATGTCATTGTCATGTTAATATCATGTTAGTGCCATGTTAGTGCAATGTTAGTGTCATGTTAGTGCCACAGCATTGTCATGTTAGTGTCATGTTAGTGTCATGTTAGTGCCATGTTAGTGACATGTCAGTGTCATGTTAGTGCCATGTCATTGTCATGTTAGTGTCATGTTAGTGCCATGTTAGTGCCATGTCAGTGCCATGTCATTGTCATGTTAGTGCCATGTCATTGTCATGTCATTGTCATGTTAGTGTCATGTTAGTGTCATGTTAGTGCCATGTTAGTGCCATGTCAGTGTCATGTCAGTGTCATGTTAGTGCCATGTTAGTGCCATGTTAGTGTCATGTCAGTGTCATGTTAGTGTCATGTCAGTGTCATGTTAGTGCCATGTTAGAGCCATGTCAGTGTCATGTCATTGTCATGTTAGTGCCATGTTAGTGTCATGTCATTGTCATGTTAGTGACGTATTAGTGCCATATTAGTGCAATGTTAGTGCCATGTTAGTGTCATGTCAGTGTCATGTTAGTGACGTATTAGTGCCATGTTAGTGCCATGTTAGTGTCATGTTAGTGCCATGTCAGTGCCATGTCATTGTCATGTTAGTGCCATGTCATTGTCATGTCATTGTCATGTTAGTGTCATGTTAGTGCCATGTTAGTGCCATGTTAGTGTAATGTTAGTGCCATGTCATTGTCATGTTAGTGTCATGTTAGTGTCATGTTAGTGCCATGTTAGTGCCATGTCATTGTCATGTTAGTGCCATGTCATTGTCATGTCATTGTCATGTTAGTGTCATGTTAGTGTCATGTTAGTGTCATGTTAGTGCCATGTTAGTGCCATGTCAGTGTCATGTCAGTGTCATGTTAGTGCCATGTTAGTGCCATGTTAGTGTCATGTCAGTGTCATGTTAGTGTCATGTCAGTGTCATGTTAGTGCCATGTTAGAGCCATGTCAGTGTTATGTCATTGTCATGTTAGTGCCATGTTAGTGTCATGTCAGTGTCATGTTAGTGACGTATTAGTGCCATGTTAGTGCCATGTTAGTGTCATGTCAGTGTCATGTTAGTGCCATGTTAGTGTCATGTTAGTGACGTATTAGTGCCATGTTAGTGCCATGTTAGAGCCATGTCAGTGTCATGTTAGTGCCATGTTAGAGCCATGTCAGTGTCATGTCATTGTCATGTTAGTGCCATGTTAGTGTCATGTCATTGTCATGTTAGTGCCATGTCAGTGTCATGTTAGTGCCATGTTAGTGCCATGTTAGTGCCATGTTAGTGTCATGTCATTGTCATGTTAGTGCCATGTCATTGTCATGTTAGTGCCATGTTAGTGTCATGTTAGTGCCATGTTAGTGCCATGTTGGTCTCATGTCATTGTCATGTTAGTGCCATGTCATTGTCATGTTAGTGCCATGTTAGTGTCATGTTAGTGCCATGTTAGTGTCATGTTAGTGCCATGTCAGTGTCATGTTAGTGTCATGTTAGTGCCATGTTAGTGCCATGTTAGTGCCATGTTAGTGCCATGTTAGTGTCATGTCAGTGCCATGTCAGTGTCATGTCAGTGTCATGTTAGTGCCATGTTAGAGCCATGTCAGTGTCATGTCATTGTCATGTTAGTTCCATGTTAGTGTCATGTTAGTGCCATGTTAGTGTCATGTTAGTGCCATGTTTGTTTCATGTTAGTGCCATGTCAGTGTCATGTTAGTGTCATGTTAGTGCCATGTTAGTGCCATGTTAGTGCCATGTCATTGTCATGTTAGTGTCATGTTAGTGTCATGTTAGTGCCATGTTAGTGCCATGTCATTGTCATGTTAGTGCCATGTCATTGTCATGTTAATGTCATGTTAGTGCCATGTTAGTGCAATGTTAGTGTCATGTTAGTGCCATGTAATTGTCATGTTAGTGTCATGTTAGTGCCATGTTAGTGCCATGTCAGTGCCATGTCATTGTCATGTTAGTGTCATGTTAGTGCCATGTTAGTGCCATGTCAGTGCCATGTCATTGTCATGTTAGTGCCATGTCATTGTCATGTCATTGTCATGTTAGTGTCATGTTAGTGTCATGTTAGTGCCATGTCATTGTCATGTTAGTGTCATGTTAGTGCCATGTCATTGTCATGTCATTGTCATGTTAGTGTCATGTTAGTGTCATGTTAGTGCCATGTCATTGTCATGTTAGTGTCATGTTAGTGTCATGTTAGTGCCATGTTAGTGTCATGTTAGTGCCATGTTAGTGCCATGTTAGTGCCATGTTAGTGTCATGTTAGTGCCAGGTCATTGTCATGTTAGTGTCATGTTAGTGTCATGTTAGTGTCATGTCATTGTCATGTTAGTGCCATGTCATTGTCATGTTAGTGCCATGTTAGTGTCATGTTAGTGCCATGTTAGTGCCATGTCAGTGCCATGTCATTGTCATGTTAGTGCCATGTCATTGTCATGTCATTGTCATGTTAGTGTCATGTAAGTGTCATGTTAGTGTCATGTTAGTGCCATGTTAGTGCCATGTCTGTGTCATGTCAGTGTCATGTTAGTGCCATGTTAGTGCCATGTTAGTGTCATGTCAGTGTCATGTTAGTGTCATGTCAGTGTCATGTTAGTGCCATGTTAGTGCCATGTCAGTGTCATGTCAGTGTCATGTTAGTGCCATGTTAGTGCCATGTTAGTGTCATGTCAGTGTCATGTTAGTGTCATGTCAGTGTCATGTTAGTGCCATGTTAGAGCCATGTCAGTGTCATGTCATTGTCATGTTAGTGCCATGTTAGTGTCATGTCATTGTCATGTTAGTGACGTATTAGTGCCATGTTAGTGCAATGTTAGTGCCATGTTAGTGTCATGTCAGTGTCATGTTAGTGACGTATTAGTGCCATGTTAGTGCCATGTTAGTGCCATGTTAGTGTCATGTCAGTGTCATGTTAGTGACTTATTAGTGCCATGTTAGTGCCATGTTAGTGTCATGTCAGTGTCATGTTAGTGCCATGGTAGTGCCATGTTAGTGTCATGTTAGTGACGTATTAGTGCCATGTTAGTGCCATGTTAGAGCCATGTCAGTGTCATGTTAGTGCCATGTTAGTGTCATGTCATTGTCATGTTAGTGACGTATTAGTGCCATGTTAGTGCAATGTTAGTGCCATGTTAGTGTCATGTCAGTGTCATGTTAGTGACGTATTAGTGCCATTTTAGTGCCATGTTAGTGTCATGTCAGTGTCATGTTAGTGCCATGTTAGTGCCATGTTAGTGTCATGTTAGTGACGTATTAGTGCCATGTTAGTGCCATGTTAGAGCCATGTCAGTGTCATGTTAGTGCCATGTTAGAGCCATGTCAGTGTCATGTCATTGTCATGTTATTGCCATGTTAGTGTCATGTCATTGTCATGTTAGTGCCATGTCATTGTCATGTTAGTGCCATGTTAGTGTCATGTTAGTGCCATGTCAGTGCCATGTTGGTGTCATGTGATTGTCATGTTAGTGCCATGTCATTGTCATGTTAGTGCCATGTTAGTGTCATGTTAGTGTCATGTTAGTGTCATGTTAGTGCCATGTCAGTGTCATGTTAGTGTCATGTTAGTGCCATGTTAGTGCCATGTTAGTGCCACGTTGGTGCCATGTTAGTGTCATGTCAGTGCCACATCAGTGTCATGTCAGTGTCATGTTAGTGCCATGTTAGTGTCATGTTAGTGCCATGTTAGTGTCATGTTAGTGCCATGTTAGTGTCATATTAGTGCCATGTCAGTGTCATGTCATTGTCATGTTAGTTCCATGTTAGTGCCATGTCAGTGTCATGTCATTGTCATGTTAGTTCCATGTTAGTGTCATGTTAGTGCCATGTTAGTGTCATGTTAGTGCCATGTTAGTGTCATGTTAGTGCCATGTCAGTGTCATGTCAGTGTCATGTTAGTGTCATGTTAGTGTCATGTTAGTGCCATGTCAGTGTCATGTCATTGTCATGTTAGTGTCATGTCATTGTCATGTTAGTGCCATGTTAGTGTCATGTTGGTGTCATGTTAGTGCCATGTTAGTGTCATGTTAGTGTCATGTCATTGTCATGTTAGTGCCATGTTAGTGTCATGTTAGTGTCATGTCATTGTCATGTTAGTGTCATGTTAGTGCCATGTCATTGTCATGTTAGTGTCATGTTAGTGCCATGTTAGTGCCATGTTAGTGCCATGTTATTGTCATATTAGTGCCATGTCATTGTCATGTTAGTGTCATGTTAGTGTCATGTTAGTGCCATGTTAGTGCCATGTCATTGTCATGTTAGTGCCATGTCATTGTCATGTTAATGTCATGTTAGTGCCATGTTAGTGCAATGTTAGTGCCATGTTAGTGCCATGTCATTGTCATGTTATTATCATGTTAGTGTCATGTTAGTGCCATGTTAGTGCCATGTCAGTGCCATGTCACTGTCATGTTAGTGCCATGTCATTGTCATGTCATTGTCATGTTAGTGCCATGTTAGTGTCATGTTAGTGCCATGTCATTGTCATGTTAGTGTCATGTTAGTGCCATGTTAGTGCCATGTCAGTGCCATGTCATTGTCATGTTAGTGCCATGCCATTGTCATGTCATTGTCATTGTCATGTTAGTGCCATGTTATTGTCATGTTAGTGCCATGGCATTGTCATGTTAGTGTCATGTTAGTGTCATGTTAGTGCCATGTTAGTGTCATGTTAGTGCCATGTTAGTGCCATGTCAGTGCCATGTCATTGTCATGTTAGTGCCATGTCATTGTCATGTCATTGTCATGTTAGTGGCATGTTAGTGTCATGTTAGTGTCATGTTAGTGCAATGTTAGTGCCATGTCAGTGTCATGTCAGTGTCATGTTAGTGCCATGTTAGTGCCATGTTAGTGTCATGTCAGTGTCATGTTAGTGTCATGTCAGTGTCATGTTAGTGCCATGTTAGAGCCATGTCAGTGTCATGTCATTGTCATGTTAGTGCCATGTTAGTGTCATGTCATTGTCATGTTAGTGACGTATTAGTGCCATGTTAGTGCAATGTTAGTGCCATGTTAGTGTCATGTCAGTGTCATGTTAGTGACGTATTAGTGCCATGTTAGTGCCATGTTAGTGTCATGTTAGTGCCATGTCAGTGCCATGTCATTGTCATGTTAGTGCCATGTCATTGTCATGTCATTGTCATGTTAGTGTCATGTTAATGCCATGTTAGTGCCATGTTAGTGTAATGTTAGTGCCATGTCATTGTCATGTTAGTGTCATGTTAGTGTCATGTTAGTGCCATGTTAGTGCCATGTCAGTGCCATGTCATTGTCATGTTAGTGCCATGTCATTGTCATGTCATTGTCATGTTAGTGTCATGTTAGTGTCATGTTAGTGTCATGTTAGTGCCATGTTAGTGCCATGTCAGTGTCATGTCAGTGTCATGTTAGTGCCATGTTAGTGCCATGTTAGTGTCATGTCAGTGTCATGTTAGTGTCATGTCAGTGTCATGTTAGTGCCATGTTAGAGCCATGTCAGTGTCATGTCATTGTCATGTTAGTGCCATGTTAGTGTCATGTCATTGTCATGTTAGTGACGTATTAGTGCCATGTTAGTGCAATGTTAGTGCCATGTTAGTGTCATGTCAGTGTCATGTTAGTGACGTATTAGTGCCATGTTAGTGCCATGTTAGTGTCATGTCAGTGTCATGTTAGTGCCATGTTAGTGCCATTTTAGTGTCATGTTAGTGACGTATTAGTGCCATGTTAGTGCCATGTTAGAGCCATGTCAGTGTCATGTTAGTGCCATGTTAGAGCCATGTCAGTGTCATGCCATTGTCATGTTAGTGCCATGTTAGTGTCATGCCATTGTCATGTTAGTGCCATGTCAGTGTCATGTTAGTGCCATGTTAGTGCCATGTTAGTGCCATGTTAGTGTCATGTCATTGTCATGTTAGTGCCATGTCATTGTCATGTTAGTGCCATGTTAGTGTCATGTTAGTGCCATGTTAGTGCCATGTTGGTGTCATGTCATTGTCATGTTAGTGCCATGTCATTGTCATGTTAGTGCCATGTTAGTGTCATGTTAGTGCCATGTTAGTGTCATGTTAGTGCCATGTCAGTGTCATGTTAGTGTCATGTTAGTGCCATGTTAGTGCCATGTTAGTGCCATGTTAGTGCCATGTTAGTGCCATGTTAGTGTCATGTCAGTGCCATGTCAGTGTCATGTCAGTGTCATGTTAGTGCCATGTTAGAGCCATGTCAGTGTCATGTCATTGTCATGTTAGTTCCATGTCAGTGTCATGTTAGTGCCATGTTAGTGTCATGTTAGTGCCATGTTAGTGTCATGTTAGTGCCATGTCAGTGTCATGTTAGTGTCATGTTAGTGCCATGTTAGTGCCATATTAGTGCCATGTTAGTGTCATGTTAGTGCCATGTCATTGTCATGTTAGTGTCATGTTAGTGTCATGTTAGTGCCATGTTAGTGCCATGTCATTGTCATGTTAGTGCCATGTCATTGTCATGTTAATGTCATGTTAGTGCCATGTTAGTGCAATGTTAGTGTCATGTTAGTGCCATGTCATTGTCATGTTAGTGTCATGTTAGTGCCATGTTAGTGCCATGTCAGTGCCATGTCATTGTCATGTTAGTGCCATGTCATTGTCATGTCATTGTCATGTTAGTGTCATGTTAGTGTCATGTTAGTGCCATGTCATTGTCATGTTAGTGTCATGTTAGTGTCATGTTAGTGCCATGTTAGTGTCATGTTAGTGCCATGTTAGTGCCATGTTAGTGTCATGTTAGTGCCAGGTCATTGTCATGTTAGTGTCATGTTAGTGTCATGTTAGTGTCATGTCATTGTCATGTTAGTGCCATGTCATTGTCATGTTAGTGCCATGTTAGTGTCATGTTAGTGCCATGTTAGTGTCATGTCAGTGCCATGTCAGTGCCATGTCAGTGCCATGTCAGTGCCATGTTAGTGTCATGTTAGTGTCATTTTAGTGCCATGTTAGTGTCATGTTAGTGCCATGTTAGTGTCATGTCAGTGCCATGTCAGTGTCATGTCAGTGTCATGTTAGTGCCATGTTAGAGCCATGTCAGTGTCATGTCATTGTCATGTTAGTTCCATGTTAGTGTCATGTTAGTGCCATGTTAGTGTCATGTTAGTGCCATGTTTGTTTCATGTTAGTGCCATGTCAGTGTCATGTTAGTGTCATGTTAGTGCCATGTTAGTGCCATGTTAGTGCCATGTCATTGTCATGTTAGTGTCATGTTAGTGTCATGTTAGTGCCATGTTAGTGCCATGTCATTGTCATGTTAGTGCCATGTCATTGTCATGTTAATGTCATGTTAGTGCCATGTTAGTGCAATGTTAGTGTCATGTTAGTGCCATGTAATTGTCATGTTAGTGTCATGTTAGTGCCATGTTAGTGCCATGTCAGTGCCATGTCATTGTCATGTTAGTGTCATGTTAGTGCCATGTTAGTGCCATGTCAGTGCCATGTCATTGTCATGTTAGTGCCATGTCATTGTCATGTCATTGTCATGTTAGTGTCATGTTAGTGTCATGTTAGTGCCATGTCATTGTCATGTTAGTGTCATGTTAGTGCCATGTCATTGTCATGTCATTGTCATGTTAGTGTCATGTTAGTGTCATGTTAGTGCCATGTCATTGTCATGTTAGTGTCATGTTAGTGTCATGTTAGTGCCATGTTAGTGTCATGTTAGTGCCATGTTAGTGCCATGTTAGTGCCATGTTAGTGTCATGTTAGTGCCAGGTCATTGTCATGTTAGTGTCATGTTAGTGTCATGTTAGTGTCATGTCATTGTCATGTTAGTGCCATGTCATTGTCATGTTAGTGCCATGTTAGTGTCATGTTAGTGCCATGTTAGTGCCATGTCAGTGCCATGTCATTGTCATGTTAGTGCCATGTCATTGTCATGTCATTGTCATGTTAGTGTCATGTAAGTGTCATGTTAGTGTCATGTTAGTGCCATGTTAGTGCCATGTCAGTGTCATGTCAGTGTCATGTTAGTGCCATGTTAGTGCCATGTTAGTGTCATGTCAGTGTCATGTTAGTGTCATGTCAGTGTCATGTTAGTGCCATGTTAGTGCCATGTCAGTGTCATGTCAGTGTCATGTTAGTGCCATGTTAGTGCCATGTTAGTGTCATGTCAGTGTCATGTTAGTGTCATGTCAGTGTCATGTTAGTGCCATGTTAGAGCCATGTCAGTGTCATGTCATTGTCATGTTAGTGCCATGTTAGTGTCATGTCATTGTCATGTTAGTGACGTATTAGTGCCATGTTAGTGCAATGATAGTGCCATGTTAGTGTCATGTCAGTGTCATGTTAGTGACGTATTAGTGCCATGTTAGTGCCATGTTAGTGTCATGTCAGTGTCATGTTAGTGCCATGGTAGTGCCATGTTAGTGTCATGTTAGTGACGTATTAGTGCCATGTTAGTGCCATGTTAGAGCCATGTCAGTGTCATGTTAGTGCCATGTTAGTGTCATGTCATTGTCATGTTAGTGACGTATTAGTGCCATGTTAGTGCAATGTTAGTGCCATGTTAGTGTCATGTCAGTGTCATGTTAGTGACGTATTAGTGCCATTTTAGTGCCATGTTAGTGTCATGTCAGTGTCATGTTAGTGCCATGTTAGTGCCATGTTAGTGTCATGTTAGTGACGTATTAGTGCCATGTTAGTGCCATGTTAGAGCCATGTCAGTGTCATGTTAGTGCCATGTTAGAGCCATGTCAGTGTCATGTCATTGTCATGTTATTGCCATGTTAGTGTCATGTCATTGTCATGTTAGTGCCATGTCATTGTCATGTTAGTGCCATGTTAGTGTCATGTTAGTGCCATGTCAGTGCCATGTTGGTGTCATGTGATTGTCATGTTAGTGCCATGTCATTGTCATGTTAGTGCCATGTTAGTGTCATGTTAGTGTCATGTTAGTGTCATGTTAGTGCCATGTCAGTGTCATGTTAGTGTCATGTTAGTGCCATGTTAGTGCCATGTTAGTGCCATGTTGGTGCCATGTTAGTGTCATGTCAGTGCCACATCAGTGTCATGTCAGTGTCATGTTAGTGCCATGTTAGTGTCATGTTAGTGCCATGTTAGTGTCATGTTAGTGCCATGTTAGTGTCATATTAGTGCCATGTCAGTGTCATGTCATTGTCATGTTAGTTCCATGTTAGTGCCATGTCAGTGTCATGTCATTGTCATGTTAGTTCCATGTTAGTGTCATGTTAGTGCCATGTTAGTGTCATGTTAGTGCCATGTTAGTGTCATGTTAGTGCCATGTCAGTGTCATGTCAGTGTCATGTTAGTGTCATGTTAGTGTCATGTTAGTGCCATGTCAGTGTCATGTCATTGTCATGTTAGTGTCATGTCATTGTCATGTTAGTGCCATGTTAGTGTCATGTTGGTGTCATGTTAGTGCCATGTTAGTGTCATGTTAGTGTCATGTCATTGTCATGTTAGTGCCATGTTAGTGTCATGTTAGTGTCATGTCATTGTCATGTTAGTGTCATGTTAGTGCCATGTCATTGTCATGTTAGTGTCATGTTAGTGCCATGTTAGTGCCATGTTAGTGCCATGTTATTGTCATATTAGTGCCATGTCATTGTCATGTTAGTGTCATGTTAGTGTCATGTTAGTGCCATGTTAGTGCCATGTCATTGTCATGTTAGTGCCATGTCATTGTCATGTTAATGTCATGTTAGTGCCATGTTAGTGCAATGTTAGTGCCATGTTAGTGCCATGTCATTGTCATGTTATTATCATGTTAGTGTCATGTTAGTGCCATGTTAGTGCCATGTCAGTGCCATGTCACTGTCATGTTAGTGCCATGTCATTGTCATGTCATTGTCATGTTAGTGCCATGTTAGTGTCATGTTAGTGCCATGTCATTGTCATGTTAGTGTCATGTTAGTGCCATGTTAGTGCCATGTCAGTGCCATGTCATTGTCATGTTAGTGCCATGCCATTGTCATGTCATTGTCATTGTCATGTTAGTGCCATGTTATTGTCATGTTAGTGCCATGGCATTGTCATGTTAGTGTCATGTTAGTGTCATGTTAGTGCCATGTTAGTGTCATGTTAGTGCCATGTTAGTGCCATGTCAGTGCCATGTCATTGTCATGTTAGTGCCATGTCATTGTCATGTCATTGTCATGTTAGTGGCATGTTAGTGTCATGTTAGTGTCATGTTAGTGCAATGTTAGTGCCATGTCAGTGTCATGTCAGTGTCATGTTAGTGCCATGTTAGTGCCATGTTAGTGTCATGTCAGTGTCATGTTAGTGTCATGTCAGTGTCATGTTAGTGCCATGTTAGAGCCATGTCAGTGTCATGTCATTGTCATGTTAGTGCCATGTTAGTGTCATGTCATTGTCATGTTAGTGACGTATTAGTGCCATGTTAGTGCAATGTTAGTGCCATGTTAGTGTCATGTCAGTGTCATGTTAGTGACGTATTAGTGCCATGTTAGTGCCATGTTAGTGTCATGTTAGTGCCATGTCAGTGCCATGTCATTGTCATGTTAGTGCCATGTCATTGTCATGTCATTGTCATGTTAGTGTCATGTTAATGCCATGTTAGTGCCATGTTAGTGTAATGTTAGTGCCATGTCATTGTCATGTTAGTGTCATGTTAGTGTCATGTTAGTGCCATGTTAGTGCCATGTCAGTGCCATGTCATTGTCATGTTAGTGCCATGTCATTGTCATGTCATTGTCATGTTAGTGTCATGTTAGTGTCATGTTAGTGTCATGTTAGTGCCATGTTAGTGCCATGTCAGTGTCATGTCAGTGTCATGTTAGTGCCATGTTAGTGCCATGTTAGTGTCATGTCAGTGTCATGTTAGTGTCATGTCAGTGTCATGTTAGTGCCATGTTAGAGCCATGTCAGTGTCATGTCATTGTCATGTTAGTGCCATGTTAGTGTCATGTCATTGTCATGTTAGTGACGTATTAGTGCCATGTTAGTGCAATGTTAGTGCCATGTTAGTGTCATGTCAGTGTCATGTTAGTGACGTATTAGTGCCATGTTAGTGCCATGTTAGTGTCATGTCAGTGTCATGTTAGTGCCATGTTAGTGCCATTTTAGTGTCATGTTAGTGACGTATTAGTGCCATGTTAGTGCCATGTTAGAGCCATGTCAGTGTCATGTTAGTGCCATGTTAGAGCCATGTCAGTGTCATGCCATTGTCATGTTAGTGCCATGTTAGTGTCATGCCATTGTCATGTTAGTGCCATGTCAGTGTCATGTTAGTGCCATGTTAGTGCCATGTTAGTGCCATGTTAGTGTCATGTCATTGTCATGTTAGTGCCATGTCATTGTCATGTTAGTGCCATGTTAGTGTCATGTTAGTGCCATGTTAGTGCCATGTTGGTGTCATGTCATTGTCATGTTAGTGCCATGTCATTGTCATGTTAGTGCCATGTTAGTGTCATGTTAGTGCCATGTTAGTGTCATGTTAGTGCCATGTCAGTGTCATGTTAGTGTCATGTTAGTGCCATGTTAGTGCCATGTTAGTGCCATGTTAGTGCCATGTTAGTGCCATGTTAGTGTCATGTCAGTGCCATGTCAGTGTCATGTCAGTGTCATGTTAGTGCCATGTTAGAGCCATGTCAGTGTCATGTCATTGTCATGTTAGTTCCATGTCAGTGTCATGTTAGTGCCATGTTAGTGTCATGTTAGTGCCATGTTAGTGTCATGTTAGTGCCATGTCAGTGTCATGTTAGTGTCATGTTAGTGCCATGTTAGTGCCATATTAGTGCCATGTTAGTGTCATGTTAGTGCCATGTCATTGTCATGTTAGTGTCATGTTAGTGTCATGTTAGTGCCATGTTAGTGCCATGTCATTGTCATGTTAGTGCCATGTCATTGTCATGTTAATGTCATGTTAGTGCCATGTTAGTGCAATGTTAGTGCCATGTTAGTGCCATGTCATTGTCATGTTATTATCATGTTAGTGTCATGTTAGTGCCATGTTAGTGCCATGTCAGTGCCATGTCACTGTCATGTTAGTGCCATGTCATTGTCATGTCATTGTCATGTTAGTGCCATGTTAGTGTCATGTTAGTGCCATGTCATTGTCATGTTAGTGTCATGTTAGTGCCATGTTAGTGCCATGTCAGTGCCATGTCATTGTCATGTTAGTGCCATGCCATTGTCATGTCATTGTCATTGTCATGTTAGTGCCATGTTATTGTCATGTTAGTGCCATGGCATTGTCATGTTAGTGTCATGTTAGTGTCATGTTAGTGCCATGTTAGTGTCATGTTAGTGCCATGTTAGTGCCATGTCAGTGCCATGTCATTGTCATGTTAGTGCCATGTCATTGTCATGTCATTGTCATGTTAGTGGCATGTTAGTGTCATGTTAGTGTCATGTTAGTGCAATGTTAGTGCCATGTCAGTGTCATGTCAGTGTCATGTTAGTGCCATGTTAGTGCCATGTTAGTGTCATGTCAGTGTCATGTTAGTGTCATGTCAGTGTCATGTTAGTGCCATGTTAGAGCCATGTCAGTGTCATGTCATTGTCATGTTAGTGCCATGTTAGTGTCATGTCATTGTCATGTTAGTGACGTATTAGTGCCATGTTAGTGCAATGTTAGTGCCATGTTAGTGTCATGTCAGTGTCATGTTAGTGACGTATTAGTGCCATGTTAGTGCCATGTTAGTGTCATGTTAGTGCCATGTCAGTGCCATGTCATTGTCATGTTAGTGCCATGTCATTGTCATGTCATTGTCATGTTAGTGTCATGTTAATGCCATGTTAGTGCCATGTTAGTGTAATGTTAGTGCCATGTCATTGTCATGTTAGTGTCATGTTAGTGTCATGTTAGTGCCATGTTAGTGCCATGTCAGTGCCATGTCATTGTCATGTTAGTGCCATGTCATTGTCATGTCATTGTCATGTTAGTGTCATGTTAGTGTCATGTTAGTGTCATGTTAGTGCCATGTTAGTGCCATGTCAGTGTCATGTCAGTGTCATGTTAGTGCCATGTTAGTGCCATGTTAGTGTCATGTCAGTGTCATGTTAGTGTCATGTCAGTGTCATGTTAGTGCCATGTTAGAGCCATGTCAGTGTCATGTCATTGTCATGTTAGTGCCATGTTAGTGTCATGTCATTGTCATGTTAGTGACGTATTAGTGCCATGTTAGTGCAATGTTAGTGCCATGTTAGTGTCATGTCAGTGTCATGTTAGTGACGTATTAGTGCCATGTTAGTGCCATGTTAGTGTCATGTCAGTGTCATGTTAGTGCCATGTTAGTGCCATTTTAGTGTCATGTTAGTGACGTATTAGTGCCATGTTAGTGCCATGTTAGAGCCATGTCAGTGTCATGTTAGTGCCATGTTAGAGCCATGTCAGTGTCATGCCATTGTCATGTTAGTGCCATGTTAGTGTCATGCCATTGTCATGTTAGTGCCATGTCAGTGTCATGTTAGTGCCATGTTAGTGCCATGTTAGTGCCATGTTAGTGTCATGTCATTGTCATGTTAGTGCCATGTCATTGTCATGTTAGTGCCATGTTAGTGTCATGTTAGTGCCATGTTAGTGCCATGTTGGTGTCATGTCATTGTCATGTTAGTGCCATGTCATTGTCATGTTAGTGCCATGTTAGTGTCATGTTAGTGCCATGTTAGTGTCATGTTAGTGCCATGTCAGTGTCATGTTAGTGTCATGTTAGTGCCATGTTAGTGCCATGTTAGTGCCATGTTAGTGCCATGTTAGTGCCATGTTAGTGTCATGTCAGTGCCATGTCAGTGTCATGTCAGTGTCATGTTAGTGCCATGTTTGAGCCATGTCAGTGTCATGTCATTGTCATGTTAGTTCCATGTCAGTGTCATGTTAGTGCCATGTTAGTGTCATGTTAGTGCCATGTTAGTGTCATGTTAGTGCCATGTCAGTGTCATGTTAGTGTCATGTTAGTGCCATGTTAGTGCCATATTAGTGCCATGTTAGTGTCATGTTAGTGCCATGTCATTGTCATGTTAGTGTCATGTTAGTGTCATGTTAGTGCCATGTTAGTGCCATGTCATTGTCATGTTAGTGCCATGTCATTGTCATGTTAATGTCATGTTAGTGCCATGTTAGTGCAATGTTAGTGTCATGTTAGTGCCATGTCATTGTCATGTTAGTGTCATGTTAGTGCCATGTTAGTGCCATGTCAGTGCCATGTCATTGTCATGTTAGTGCCATGTCATTGTCATGTCATTGTCATGTTAGTGTCATGTTAGTGTCATGTTAGTGCCATGTCATTGTCATGTTAGTGTCATGTTAGTGTCATGTTAGTGCCATGTTAGTGTCATGTTAGTGCCATGTTAGTGCCATGTTAGTGTCATGTTAGTGCCAGGTCATTGTCATGTTAGTGTCATGTTAGTGTCATGTTAGTGTCATGTCATTGTCATGTTAGTGCCATGTCATTGTCATGTTAGTGCCATGTTAGTGTCATGTTAGTGCCATGTTAGTGTCATGTCAGTGCCATGTCAGTGCCATGTCAGTGCCATGTCAGTGCCATGTTAGTGTCATGTTAGTGTCATTTTAGTGCCATGTTAGTGTCATGTTAGTGCCATGTTAGTGTCATGTCAGTGCCATGTCAGTGCCATGTCAGTGCCATGTCAGTGCCATGTTAGTGCCATGTTAGTGTCATGTTAGTGCCATGTCAGTGTCATGTCAGTGTCATGTTAGTACCATGTTACTGCCATGTTAGTGTCATGTTAGTGACGTATTAGTGCCATGTTAGTGCCATGTTAGAGCGATGTTAGTGCCATGTCAGTGTCATGTCAGTGTCATGTTAGTGCCATGTTAGTGCCATGTTAGTGCCATGTAGTGTCATGTCAGTGTCATGTTAGTGACGTATTAGTGCCATGTTAGTGCCATGTAAGTGTCATGTCAGTGTCATGTTAGTGCCATGTTAGCGCCATGTTAGTGTCATGTTAGTGACGTATTAGTGCCATGTTAGTGCCATGTTAGTGCCATGTCATTGTCATGTTAGTGCCATGTTAGTGTCATGTTAGTGCCATGTTAGTGTCATGTTAGTGCCATGTTAGTGTCATATTAGTGCCATGTCAGTGTCATGTCATTGTCATGTTAGTTCCATGTTAGTGTCATGTTAGTGCCATGTTAGTGTCATGTTAGTGCCATGTTAGTGTCATGTTAGTGCCATGTCAGTGTCATGTCAGTGTCATGTTAGTGTCATGTTAGTGTCATGTTAGTGCCATGTCAGTGTCATGTCATTGTCATGTTAGTGCCATGTCATTGTCATGTTAGTGCCATGTTAGTGTCATGTCATTGTCATGTTAGTGCCATGTTAGTGTCATGTTGGTGTCATGTTAGTGCCATGTTAGTGTCATGTTAGTGTCATGTCATTGTCATGTTAGTGCCATGTTAGTGTCATGTTAGTGTCATGTCATTGTCATGTTAGTGTCATGTTAGTGCCATGTCATTGTCATGTTAGTGTCATGTTAGTGTCATGTTAGTGCCATGTTAGTGCCATGTTAGTGCCATGTTATTGTCATATTAGTGCCATGTCATTGTCATGTTAGTGTCATGTTAGTGTCATGTTAGTGCCATGTTAGTGCCATGTCATTGTCATGTTAGTGCCATGTCATTGTCATGTTAATGTCATGTTAGTGCCATGTTAGTGTCATGTCAGTGTCATGTTAGTGTCATGTCAGTGTCATGTTAGTGCCATGTTAGAGCCATGTCAGTGTCATGTCATTGTCATGTTAGTGCCATGTTAGTGTCATGTCATTGTCATGTTAGTGACGTATTAGTGCCATGTTAGTGCAATGTTAGTGCCATGTTAGTGTCATGTCAGTGTCATGTTAGTGACGTATTAGTTCCATGTTAGTGCCATGTTAGTGTCATGTTAGTGCCATGTCAGTGCCATGTCATTGTCATGTTAGTGCCATGTCATTGCCATGTCATTGTCATGTTAGTGTCATGTTAGTGCCATGTTAGTGCCATGTTAGTGTATTGTTAGTGCCATGTCATTGTCATGTTAGTGTCATGTTAGTGCCATGTTAGTGCCATGTCAGTGCCATGTCATTGTCATGTTAGTGCCATGTCATTGTCATGTCATTGTCATGTTAGTGTCATGTTAGTGTCATGTTAGTGTCATGTTAGTGCCATGTTAGTGCCATGTCAGTGTCATGTCAGTGTCATGTTAGTGCCATGTTAGTGCCATGTTAGTGTCATGTCAGTGTCATGTTAGTGTCATGTCAGTGTCATGTTAGTGCCATGTTAGAGCCATGTCAGTGTCATGTCATTGTCATGTTAGTGCCATGTTAGTGTCATGTCATTGTCATGTTAGTGACGTATTAGTGCCATGTTAGTGCAATGTTAGTGCCATGTTAGTGTCATGTCAGTGTCATGTTAGTGACGTATTAGTGCCATGTTAGTGCCATGTTAGTGTCATGTCAGTGTCATGTTAGTGCCATGTTAGTGCCATGTTAGTGTCATGTTAGTGACGTATTAGTGCCATGTTAGAGCCATGTCAGTGTCATGTCATTGTCATGTTATTGCCATGTTAGTGTCATGTCATTGTCATGTTAGTGCCATGTCAGTGTCATGTTAGTGCCATGTTAGTGCCATGTTAGTGCCATGTTAGTGTCATGTCATTGTCATGTTAGTGCCATGTCATTGTCATGTTAGTGCCATGTTAGTGTCATGTTAGTGCCATGTTAGTGCCATGTTGGTGTCATGTCATTGTCATGTTAGTGCCATGTCATTGTCATGTTAGTGCCATGTTAGTGTCATGTTAGTGCCATGTTAGTGTCATGTTAGTGCCATGTCAGTGTCATGTTAGTGTCATGTTAGTGCCATGTTAGTGCCATGTTAGTGCCATGTTAGTGCCATGTTAGTGTCATGTCAGTGCCATGTCAGTGTCATGTCAGTGTCATGTTAGTGCCATGTTAGAGCCATGTCAGTGTCATGTCATTGTCATGTTAGTTCCATGTTAGTGTCATGTTAGTGCCATGTTAGTGTCATGTTAGTGCCATGTTAGTGTCATGTTAGTGCCATGTCAGTGTCATGTTAGTGTCATGTTAGTGCCATGTTAGTGCCATGTTAGTGCCATGTTAGTGTCATGTTAGTGCCATGTCATTGTCATGTTAGTGTCATGTTAGTGTCATGTTAGTGCCATGTTAGTGCCATGTCATTGTCATGTTAGTGCCATGTCATTGTCATGTTAATGTCATGTTAGTGCCATGTTAGTGCAATGTTAGTGTCATGTTAGTGCCATGTCATTGTCATGTTAGTGTCATGTTAGTGCCATGTTAGTGCCATGTCAGTGCCATGTCATTGTCATGTTAGTGTCATGTTAGTGCCATGTTAGTGCCATGTCAGTGCCATGTCATTGTCATGTTAGTGCCATGTCATTGTCATGTCATTGTCATGTTAGTGTCATGTTAGTGTCATGTTAGTGCCATGTCATTGTCATGTTAGTGTCATGTTAGTGTCATGTTAGTGCCATGTTAGTGTCATGTTAGTGCCATGTTAGTGCCATGTTAGTGTCATGTTAGTGCAAGGTCATTGTCATGTTAGTGTCATGTTAGTGTCATGTCAGTGCCATGTCATTATCATGTTAGTGCCATGTCATTGTCATGTCATTGTCATTGTCATGTTAGTGCCATGGTATTGTCATGTTAGTGCCATGTCATTGTCATGTTAGTGTCATGTTAGTGTCATGTTAGTGCCATGTTATTGCCATGTCAGTGTCATGTTAGTGTCATGTTAGTGCCATGTCAGTGCCATGTCATTGTCATGTTAGTGCCATGTCATTGTCATGTCATTGTCATGTTAGTGTCATGTTAGTGCCATGTTAGTGCCATGTTAGTGTCATGTTAGTGCCATGTCATTGTCATGTTAGTGTCATGTTAGTGCCATGTTAGTGCCATGTCAGTGCTATGTCAGTGCCATGTCATTGTCACGTTAGTGCCATGTCAGTGCCATGTCATTGTCATGTTAGTGCCGTGTCATTGTCATGTTAGTGTCATGTTAGTGTCATGTTAGTGTCATGTTAGTGCCATGTTAGTGCCATGTCAGTGTCATGTTAGTGACGTATTAGTGCCATGTTAGTGCCATGTTAGAGCGATGTTAGTGCCATGTCAGTGTCATGTCATTGTCATGTTAGTGCCATGTTAGTGTCATGTCAGTGTCATGTCAGTGTCATGTTAGTGCAATGTTAGAGCCATGTCAGTGTCATGTCTTTGTCATGTTAGTGCCATGTTAGTGCCATGTTAGTGTCATGTCATTGTCATGTTAGTGCCATGTTAGTGTCATGTTAGTGACGTATTAGTGCCATGTTAGTGCAATGTTAGTGCCATGTTAGTGTCATGTTAGTGACGTATTAGTGCCATGTTAATGCCATGTTAGTGTCATGTCAGTGTCATGTTAGTGCCATGTTAGTGCCATGTTAGTGTCATGTTAGTGACGTATTAGTGCCATGTTAGTGCCATTTTAGAGCCATGTCAGTGTCATGTTAGTGCCATGTTAGAGCCATGTCAGTGTCATGTCATTGTCATGTTAGTGCCATGTTAGTGTCATGTCATTGTCATGTTAGTGCCATGTCAGTGTCATGTTAGTGCCATGTTAGTGCCATGTTAGTGCCATGTTAGTGTCATGTCATTGTCATGTTAGTGCCATGTCATTGTCATGTTAGTGCCATGTTAGTGTCATGTTAGTGCCATGTTAGTGCCATGTTAGTGTCATGTCATTGTCATGTTAGTGCCATGTCATTGTCATGTTAGTGCCATGTTAGTGTCATGTTAGTGCCATGTTAGTGTCATGTCAGTGCCATGTCAGTGTCATGTCAGTGTCATGTTAGTGCGATGTTAGAGCCATGTCAGTGTCATGTCATTGTCATGTTAGTGCCATGTTAGTGTAATGTCATTGTCATGTTAGTGACGTATTAGTGCCATGTTAGTGCCATGTTAGAGCGATGTTAGTGCCATGTCAGTGCCATGTTAGTGTCGTATTAGTGTCGTATTAGTGACGTATTAGTGCCATGTTAGTGTCATGTCAGTGTCATGTTAGTGACGTATTAGTGCCATGTTAGTGCCATGTTAGTGTCATGTCAGTGTCATGTTAGTGCCATGTTAGTGCCATGTTAGTGTCATGTTAGTGACGTATTAGTGCCATGTTAGTGCCATGTTAGAGCCATGTCAGTGTCATGTTAATGCCATGTTAGAGCCATGTCAGTGTCATGTCATTGTCATGTTAGTGCCATGTTAGTGTCATGTCATTGTCATGTTAGTGCCATGTCATTGTCATGTTAGTGCCATGTTAGTGTCATGTTAGTGCCATGTTAGTGTCATGTTAGTGCCATGTTAGTGTCATGTTAGTGCCATGTCAGTGTCATGTCATTGTCATGTTAGTGCCATGTCATTGTCATGTCAGTGCCATGTTAGTGTCATGTTAGTGCCATGTTAGTGTCATGTTAGTGCCATGTTAGAGTCATGTTAGTGCCATGTTAGTGCCATGTCATTGTCATGTTAGCGCTATGTTAGTGTCATGTTAGTGCCATGTTAGTCTCATGTTTGTGCCATGTTATTGTCATGTCAGTGCCATGTCATTGTCATGTTAGTGCCATGTTAGTGTCATGTTAGTGCCATGTTAGTGTCATGTTAGTGCCATGTTAGTGTCATGTTAGTGCCATGTCAGTGTCATGTTAGTGCCATGTTAGTGTCATGTTAGTGCCATGTTAGTGTCATGTCAGTGTCATCTTAGTGCCATGTTAGTGTCATGTCATTGTCATGTTAGTGCCATGTCATTGTCATGTTAGTGCCATGTTAGTGTCATGTTAGTGCCATATTAGTGCCATGTCAGTGTCATGTCTTTGTCATGTTAGTGCCATGTCATTGTCATGTTAGTGTCATGTTAGTGTCATGTTAGTGTCATGTTAGTGTCATGTTAGTGCCATGTTAGTGCCATGTCAGTGTCATGTTAGTGACGTATTAGTGCCATGTTAGTGCCATGTTACAGCGATGTTAGTGCCATGTCAGTGTCATGTCATTGTCATGTTAGTGCCATGTTAGTGTCATGTCAGTGTCATGTCAGTGTCATGTTAGTGCCATGTTAGAGCCATGTCAGTGTCATGTCTTTGTCATGTTAGTGCCATGTTAGTGTCATGTCATTGTCATGTTAGTGCCATGTTAGTGCCATGTTAGTGTCATGTTAGTGACGTATTAGTGCCATGTTAGTGCAATGTTAGTGCCATGTTAGTGTCATGTTAGTGACGTATTAGTGCCATGTTAATGCCATGTTAGTGTCATGTCAGTGTCATGTTAGTGCCATGTTAGTGCCATGTTAGTGTCATGTTAGTGACGTATTAGTGCCATGTTAGTGCCATGTTAGAGCCATGTCAGTGTCATGTTAGTGCCATGTTAGAGCCATGTCAGTGTCATGTCATTGTCATGTTAGTGCCATGTTAGTGTCATGTCATTGTCATGTTAGTGCCATGTCAGTGTCATGTTAGTGCCATGTTAGTGCCATGTTAGTGCCATGTTAGTGTCATGTCATTGTCATGTTAGTGCCATGTCAGTGTCATGTTAGTGCCATGTTAGAGCCATGTCAGTGTCATGTCATTGTCATGTTAGTGCCATGTTAGTGTCATGTCATTGTCATGTTAGTGACGTATTAGTGCCATGTTAGTGCAATGTTAGTGCCATGTTAGTGTCATGTCAGTGTCATGTTAGTGACGTATTAGTGCCATGTTAGTGCCATGTTAGTGTCATGTCAGTGTCATGTTAGTGCCATGTTAGTGCCATGTTAGTGTCATGTTAGTGACGTATTAGTGCCATGTTAGAGCCATGTCAGTGTCATGTCATTGTCATGTTATTGCCATGTTAGTGTCATGTCATTGTCATGTTAGTGCCATGTCAGTGTCATGTTAGTGCCATGTTAGTGCCATGTTAGTGCCATGTTAGTGTCATGTCATTGTCATGTTAGTGCCATGTCATTGTCATGTTAGTGCCATGTTAGTGTCATGTTAGTGCCATGTTAGTGCCATGTTGGTGTCATGTCATTGTCATGTTAGTGCCATGTCATTGTCATGTTAGTGCCATGTTAGTGTCATGTTAGTGCCATGTTAGTGTCATGTTAGTGCCATGTCAGTGTCATGTTAGTGTCATGTTAGTGCCATGTTAGTGCCATGTTAGTGCCATGTTAGTGCCATGTTAGTGTCATGTCAGTGCCATGTCAGTGTCATGTCAGTGTCATGTTAGTGCCATGTTAGAGCCATGTCAGTGTCATGTCATTGTCATGTTAGTTCCATGTTAGTGTCATGTTAGTGCCATGTTAGTGTCATGTTAGTGCCATGTTAGTGTCATGTTAGTGCCATGTCAGTGTCATGTTAGTGTCATGTTAGTGCCATGTTAGTGCCATGTTAGTGCCATGTTAGTGTCATGTTAGTGCCATGTCATTGTCATGTTAGTGTCATGTTAGTGTCATGTTAGTGCCATGTTAGTGCCATGTCATTGTCATGTTAGTGCCATGTCATTGTCATGTTAATGTCATGTTAGTGCCATGTTAGTGCAATGTTAGTGTCATGTTAGTGCCATGTCATTGTCATGTTAGTGTCATGTTAGTGCCATGTTAGTGCCATGTCAGTGCCATGTCATTGTCATGTTAGTGTCATGTTAGTGCCATGTTAGTGCCATGTCAGTGCCATGTCAGTGCCATGTCATTGTCATGTTAGTGCCATGTCATTGTCATGTCATTGTCATGTTAGTGTCATGTTAGTGTCATGTTAGTGCCATGTCATTGTCATGTTAGTGTCATGTTAGTGTCATGTTAGTGCCATGTTAGTGTCATGTTAGTGCCATGTTAGTGCCATGTTAGTGTCATGTTAGTGCAAGGTCATTGTCATGTTAGTGTCATGTTAGTGTCATGTCAGTGCCATGTCATTATCATGTTAGTGCCATGTCATTGTCATGTCATTGTCATTGTCATGTTAGTGCCATGGTATTGTCATGTTAGTGCCATGTCATTGTCATGTTAGTGTCATGTTAGTGTCATGTTAGTGCCATGTTATTGCCATGTCAGTGTCATGTTAGTGTCATGTTAGTGCCATGTCAGTGCCATGTCATTGTCATGTTAGTGCCATGTCATTGTCATGTCATTGTCATGTTAGTGTCATGTTAGTGCCATGTTAGTGCCATGTTAGTGTCATGTTAGTGCCATGTCATTGTCATGTTAGTGTCATGTTAGTGCCATGTTAGTGCCATGTCAGTGCTATGTCAGTGCCATGTCATTGTCACGTTAGTGCCATGTCAGTGCCATGTCATTGTCATGTTAGTGCCGTGTCATTGTCATGTTAGTGTCATGTTAGTGTCATGTTAGTGTCATGTTAGTGCCATGTTAGTGCCATGTCAGTGTCATGTTAGTGACGTATTAGTGCCATGTTAGTGCCATGTTAGAGCGATGTTAGTGCCATGTCAGTGTCATGTCATTGTCATGTTAGTGCCATGTTAGTGTCATGTCAGTGTCATGTCAGTGTCATGTTAGTGCAATGTTAGAGCCATGTCAGTGTCATGTCTTTGTCATGTTAGTGCCATGTTAGTGCCATGTTAGTGTCATGTCATTGTCATGTTAGTGCCATGTTAGTGTCATGTTAGTGACGTATTAGTGCCATGTTAGTGCAATGTTAGTGCCATGTTAGTGTCATGTTAGTGACGTATTAGTGCCATGTTAATGCCATGTTAGTGTCATGTCAGTGTCATGTTAGTGCCATGTTAGTGCCATGTTAGTGTCATGTTAGTGACGTATTAGTGCCATGTTAGTGCCATTTTAGAGCCATGTCAGTGTCATGTTAGTGCCATGTTAGAGCCATGTCAGTGTCATGTCATTGTCATGTTAGTGCCATGTTAGTGTCATGTCATTGTCATGTTAGTGCCATGTCAGTGTCATGTTAGTGCCATGTTAGTGCCATGTTAGTGCCATGTTAGTGTCATGTCATTGTCATGTTAGTGCCATGTCATTGTCATGTTAGTGCCATGTTAGTGTCATGTTAGTGCCATGTTAGTGCCATGTTAGTGTCATGTCATTGTCATGTTAGTGCCATGTCATTGTCATGTTAGTGCCATGTTAGTGTCATGTTAGTGCCATGTTAGTGTCATGTCAGTGCCATGTCAGTGTCATGTCAGTGTCATGTTAGTGCGATGTTAGAGCCATGTCAGTGTCATGTCATTGTCATGTTAGTGCCATGTTAGTGTAATGTCATTGTCATGTTAGTGACGTATTAGTGCCATGTTAGAGCGATGTTAGTGCCATGTCAGTGCCATGTTAGTGTCGTATTAGTGTCGTATTAGTGACGTATTAGTGCCATGTTATTGTCATGTCAGTGTCATGTTAGTGACGTATTAGTGCCATGTTAGTGCCATGTTAGTGTCATGTCAGTGTCATGTTAGTGCCATGTTAGTGCCATGTTAGTGTCATGTTAGTGACGTATTAGTGCCATGTTAGTGCCATGTTAGAGCCATGTCAGTGTCATGTTAATGCCATGTTAGAGCCATGTCAGTGTCATGTCATTGTCATGTTAGTGCCATGTTAGTGTCATGTCATTGTCATGTTAGTGCCATGTCATTGTCATGTTAGTGCCATGTTAGTGTCATGTTAGTGCCATGTTAGTGTCATGTTAGTGCCATGTTAGTGTCATGTTAGTGCCATGTCAGTGTCATGTCATTGTCATGTTAGTTCCATGTTAGTGTCATGTTAATGCCATGTTAGTGTCATGTTAGTGCCATGTTAGTGTCATGTTAGTGCCATGTTAGTGTCATGTTAGTGCCATGTCAGTGTCATGTCATTGTCATGTTAGTGCCATGTCATTGTCATGTCAGTGCCATGTTAGTGTCATGTTAGTGCCATGTTAGTGTCATGTTAGTGCCATGTTAGAGTCATGTTAGTGCCATGTTAGTGCCATGTCATTGTCATGTTAGCGCTATGTTAGTGTCATGTTAGTGCCATGTTAGTCCCATGTTTGTGCCATGTTATTGTCATGTCAGTGCCATGTCATTGTCATGTTAGTGCCATGTTAGTGTCATGTTAGTGCCATGTTAGTGTCATGTTAGTGCCATGTTAGTGTCATGTTAGTGCCATGTCAGTGTCATGTTAGTGCCATGTTAGTGTCATGTTAGTGCCATGTTAGTGTCATGTCAGTGTCATCTTAGTGCCATGTTAGTGTCATGTCATTGTCATGTTAGTGCCATGTCATTGTCATGTTAGTGCCATGTTAGTGTCATGTTAGTGCCATATTAGTGCCATGTCAGTGTCATGTCTTTGTCATGTTAGTGCCATGTCATTGTCATGTTAGTGTCATGTTAGTGTCATGTTAGTGTCATGTTAGTGTCATGTTAGTGCCATGTTAGTGCCATGTCAGTGTCATGTTAGTGACGTATTAGTGCCATGTTAGTGCCATGTTAGAGCGATGTTAGTGCCATGTCAGTGTCATGTCATTGTCATGTTAGTGCCATGTTAGTGTCATGTCAGTGTCATGTCAGTGTCATGTTAGTGCCATGTTAGAGCCATGTCAGTGTCATGTCTTTGTCATGTTAGTGCCATGTTAGTGTCATGTCATTGTCATGTTAGTGCCATGTTAGTGCCATGTTAGTGTCATGTTAGTGACGTATTAGTGCCATGTTAGTGCAATGTTAGTGCCATGTTAGTGTCATGTTAGTGACGTATTAGTGCCATGTTAATGCCATGTTAGTGTCATGTCAGTGTCATGTTAGTGCCATGTTAGTGCCATGTTAGTGTCATGTTAGTGACGTATTAGTGCCATGTTAGTGCCATGTTAGAGCCATGTCAGTGTCATGTTAGTGCCATGTTAGAGCCATGTCAGTGTCATGTCATTGTCATGTTAGTGCCATGTTAGTGTCATGTCATTGTCATGTTAGTGCCATGTCAGTGTCATGTTAGTGCCATGTTAGTGCCATGTTAGTGCCATGTTAGTGTCATGTCATTGTCATGTTAGTGCCATGTCATTGTCATGTTAGTGCCATGTTAGTGTCATGTTAGTGCCATGTTAGTGCCATGTTAGTGTCATGTCATTGTCATGTTAGTGCCATGTCATTGTCATGTTAGTGCCATGTTAGTGTCATGTTAGTGCCATGTTAGTGTCATGTCAGTGCCATGTCAGTGTCATGTCAGTGTCATGTTAGTGCGATGTTAGAGCCATGTCAGTGTCATGTCATTGTCATGTTAGTGCCATGTTAGTGTAATGTCATTGTCATGTTAGTGACGTATTAGTGCCATGTTAGTGCCATGTTAGAGCGATGTTAGTGCCATGTCAGTGCCATGTTAGTGCCATGTTAGTGTCGTATTAGTGTCGTATTAGTGACGTATTAGTGCCATGTTAGTGTCATGTCAGTGTCATGTTAGTGACGTATTAGTGCCATGTTAGTGCCATGTTAGTGTCATGTCAGTGTCATGTCAGTGTCATGTTAGTGCCATGTTAGTGCCATGTTAGTGTCATGTTAGTGACGTATTAGTGCCATGTTAGTGCCATGTTAGTGTCATGTTAGTGCCATGTTAGTGTCATGTTAGTGCCATGTTAGTGTCATGTTAGTGCCATGTCAGTGTCATGTCATTGTCATGTTAGTTCCATGTTAGTGTCATGTTAATGCCATGTTAGTGTCATGTTAGTGCCATGTTAGTGTCATGTTAGTGCCATGTTAGTGTCATGTTAGTGCCATGTCAGTGTCATGTCATTGTCATGTTAGTGCCATGTCATTGTCATGTCAGTGCCATGTTAGTGTCATGTTAGTGCCATGTTAGTGTCATGTTAGTGCCATGTTAGAGTCATGTTAGTGCCATGTTAGTGCCATGTCATTGTCATGTTAGCGCTATGTTAGTGTCATGTTAGTGCCATGTTAGTCTCATGTTTGTGCCATGTTATTGTCATGTCAGTGCCATGTCATTGTCATGTTAGTGCCATGTTAGTGTCATGTTAGTGCCATGTTAGTGTCATGTTAGTGCCATGTTAGTGTCATGTTAGTGCCATGTCAGTGTCATGTCAGTGCCATGTTAGTGTCATGTTAGTGCCATGTTAGTGTCATGTTAGTGCCATGTTAGTGTCATGTTAGTGCCATGTTAGTGTCATGTCAGTGTCATCTTAGTGCCATGTTAGTGTCATGTCATTGTCATGTTAGTGCCATGTCATTGTCATGTTAGTGCCATGTTAGTGTCATGTTAGTGCCATATTAGTGCCATGTCAGTGTCATGTCTTTGTCATGTTAGTGCCATGTCATTGTCATGTTAGTGCCATGTTAGTCTCATGTTAGTGCCATGTTAGTGCCATGTTAGTGTCATGTCATTATCATGTTAGTGCCATGTCATTGTCATGTTAGTGCCATGTTAGTGTCAAGTTAGTGCCATGTTATTGCCATGTCAGTGTCATGTTAGTGTCATGTTAGTGCCATGTCAGTGCCATGTCATTGTCATGTTAGTGCCATGTCATTGTCATGTCATTGTCATGTCAGTGTCATGTTAGTGCCATGTTAGTGCCATGTTAGTGTCATGTTAGTGCCATGTCATTGTCATGTTAGTGTCATGTTAGTGTCATGTTAGTGCCATGTTAGTGCCATGTCAGTGCAATGTCAGTGCCATGTCATTGTCACGTTAGTGCCATGTCAGTGCCATGTCATTGTCATGTTAGTGCCATGTCATTGTCATGTCATTGTCATGTTAGTGTCATGTTAGTGTCATGTTAGTGTCATGTTAGTGTCATGTTAGTGCCATGTTAGTGCCATGTCAGTGTCATGTTAGTGACGTATTAGTGCCATGTTAGTGCCATGTTAGAGCGATGTTAGTGCCATGTCAGTGTCATGTCAGTGTCATATTAGTGCCATGTTAGTGTCATGTCAGTGTCATGTCAGTGTCATGTTAGTGCCATGTTAGAGCCATGTCAGTGTCATGTCTTTGTCATGTTAGTGCCATGTTAGTGTCATGTCATTGTCATGTTAGTGCCATGTTAGTGCCATGTTAGTGTCATGTTAGTGACGTATTAGTGCCATGTTAGTGCAATGTTAGTGCCATGTTAGTGTCATGTTAGTGACGTATTAGTGCCATGTTAATGCCATGTTAGTGTCATGTCAGTGTCATGTTAGTGCCATGTTAGTGCCATGTTAGTGTCATGTTAGTGACGTATTAGTGCCATGTTAGTGCCATGTTAGAGCCGTGTCAGTGTCATGTTAGTGCCATGTTAGAGCCATGTCAATGTCATGTCATTGTCATGTTAGTGCCATGTTAGTGTCATGTCATTGTCATGTTAGTGCCATGTCAGTGTCATGTTAGTGCCATGTTAGTACCATGTTAGTGCCATGTTAGTGTCATGTCATTGTCATGTTAGTGCCATGTCATTGTCATGTTAGTGCCATGTTAGTGTCATGTTAGTGCCATGTTAGTGCCATGTTAGTGTCATGTCATTGTCATGTTAGTGCCATGTCATTGTCATGTTAGTGCCATGTTAGTGTCATGTTAGTGCCATGTTAGTGTCATGTCAGTGCCATGTCAGTGTCATATAAGTGTCATGTTAGTGCGATGTTAGAGCCATGTCAGTGTCATGTCATTGTCATGTTAGTGCCATGTTAGTGTAATGTCATTGTCATGTTAGTGACGTATTAGTGCCATGTTAGTGCCATGTTAGAGCGATGTTAGTGCCATGTCAGTGCCATGTTAGTGCCATGTTAGTGTCGTATTAGTGTCGTATTAGTGACGTATTAGTGCCATGTTAGTGTCATGTCAGTGTCATGTTAGTGACGTATTAGTGCCATGTTAGTGTCATGTCAGTGTCATGTTAGTGCCATGTTAGTGCCATGTTAGTGTCATGTTAGTGACGTATTAGTGCCATGTTAGTGCCATGTTAGAGCCATGTCAGTGTCATGTTAATGCCATGTTAGAGCCATGTCAGTGTCATGTCATTGTCATGTTAGTGCCATGTTAGTGTCATGTCATTGTCATGTTAGTGCCATGTCATTGTCATATTAGTGCCATGTTAGTGTCATGTTAGTGCCATGTTAGTGTCATGTTAGTGCCATGTTAGTGTCATGTTAGTGCCATGTCAGTGTCATGTCATTGTCATGTTAGTTCCATGTTAGTGTCATGTTAATGCCATGTTAGTGTCATGTTAGTGCCATGTTAGTGTCATGTTAGTGCCATGTTAGTGTCATGTTAGTGCCATGTCAGTGTCATGTCATTGTCATGTTAGTGCCATGTCATTGTCATGTCAGTGCCATGTTAGTGTCATGTTAGTGCCATGTTAGTGTCATGTTAGTGCCATGTTAGAGTCATGTTAGTGCCATGTTAGTGCCATGTCATTGTCATGTTAGCGCTATGTTAGTGCCATGTTAGTCTCATGTTAGTGCCATGTCATTGTCATGTTAGTGTCATGTTAGTGTCATGTTAGTGCCATGTTAGTGCCATGTCAGTGCAATGTCAGTGCCATGTCATTGTCACGTTAGTGCCATGTCAGTGCCATGTCATTGTCATGTTAGTGCCATGTCATTGTCATGTCATTGTCATGTTAGTGTCATGTTAGTGTCATGTTAGTGTCATGTTAGTGTCATGTTAGTGCCATGTTAGTGCCATGTCAGTGTCATGTTAGTGACGTATTAGTGCCATGTTAGTGCCATGTTAGAGCGATGTTAGTGCCATGTCAGTGTCATGTCTTTGTCATGTTAGTGCCATGTTAGTGTCATGTCATTGTCATGTTAGTGCCATGTTAGTGCCATGTTAGTGTCATGTTAGTGACGTATTAGTGCCATGTTAGTGCAATGTTAGTGCCATGTTAGTGTCATGTTAGTGACGTATTAGTGCCATGTTAATGCCATGTTAGTGTCATGTCAGTGTCATGTTAGTGCCATGTTAGTGCCATGTTAGTGTCAT
This sequence comes from Eucyclogobius newberryi, assembly GCF_026437365.1. Classification (NCBI taxonomy): domain Eukaryota; kingdom Metazoa; phylum Chordata; class Actinopteri; order Gobiiformes; family Gobiidae; genus Eucyclogobius; species Eucyclogobius newberryi. Next base: position 560,888 of record NW_027315790.1, read on the forward strand.
GTTAGTGACGTATTAGTGCCATGTTAGTGCCATGTTAGAGCCGTGTCAGTGTCATGTTAGTGCCATGTTAGAGCCATGTCAATGTCATGTCATTGTCATGTTAGTGCCATGTTAGTGTCATGTCATTGTCATGTTAGTGCCATGTCATTGTCATGTTAGTGCCATGTTAGTGTCATGTTAGTGCCATGTTAGTGCCATGTTAGTGTCATGTCATTGTCATGTTAGTGCCATGTCATTGTCATGTTAGTGCCATGTTAGTGTCATGTTAGTGCCATGTTAGTGTCATGTCAGTGCCATGTCAGTGTCATGTAAGTGTCATGTTAGTGCGATGTTAGAGCCATGTCAGTGTCATGTCATTGTCATGTTAGTGCCATGTTAGTGTAATGTCATTGTCATGTTAGTGACGTATTAGTGCCATGTTAGTGCCATGTTAGTGCCATGTTAGTGTCGTATTAGTGTCGTATTAGTGACGTATTAGTGCCATGTTAGTGTCATGTCAGTGTCATGTTAGTGACGTATTAGTGCCATGTTAGTGTCATGTCAGTGTCATGTTAGTGCCATGTTAGTGCCATGTTAGTGTCATGTTAGTGACGTATTAGTGCCATGTTAGTGCCATGTTAGAGCCATGTCAGTGTCATGTTAATGCCATGTTAGAGCCATGTCAGTGTCATGTCATTGTCATGTTAGTGCCATGTTAGTGTCATGTCATTGTCATGTTAGTGCCATGTCATTGTCATATTAGTGCCATGTTAGTGTCATGTTAGTGCCATGTTAGTGTCATGTTAGTGCCATGTTAGTGTCATGTTAGTGCCATGTCAGTGTCATGTCATTGTCATGTTAGTTCCATGTTAGTGTCATGTTAATGCCATGTTAGTGTCATGTTAGTGCCATGTTAGTGTCATGTTAGTGCCATGTTAGTGTCATGTTAGTGCCATGTCAGTGTCATGTCATTGTCATGTTAGTGCCATGTCATTGTCATGTCAGTGCCATGTTAGTGTCATGTTAGTGCCATGTTAGTGTCATGTTAGTGCCATGTTAGAGTCATGTTAGTGCCATGTTAGTGCCATGTCATTGTCATGTTAGCGCTATGTTAGTGTCATGTTAGTGCCATGTTAGTGTCATGTTAGTGCCATGTCAGTGTCATGTCAGTGCCATGTTAGTGTCATGTTAGTGCCATGTTAGTGTCATGTTAGTGCCATGTTAGTGTCATGTTAGTGCCATGTTAGTGTCTTGTCAGTGTCATCTTAGTGCCATGTTAGTGTCATGTCATTGTCATGTTAGTGCCATGTCATTGTCATGTTAGTGCCATGTTAGTGTCATGTTAGTGCCATATTAGTGCCATGTCAGTGTCATGTCTTTGTCATGTTAGTGCCATATCATTGTCATGTTAGTGCCATGTTAGTCTCATGTTAGTGCCATGTTAGTGCCATGTTAGTGTCATGTCATTATCATGTTAGTGCCATGTCATTGTCATGTTAGTGCCATGTTAGTGTCAAGTTAGTGCCATGTTAGTGCCATGTCAGTGCCAATGTTAGTGTCATGTTAGTGCCATGTCAGTGTCATGTCATTGTCATGTTAGTGCCATGTCATTGTCATGTTAGTGTCATGTCATTGTCATGTTAGTGCCCTGTCATTGTCATGTTAGTGCCATGTTAGTGTCATGTTAGTGCCATGTTAGTGTCATGTCAGTGCCATGTCAGTGTCATGTCAGTGTCATGTTAGTGCCATGTTAGAGCCATGTCAGTGTCATGTCATTGTCATGTTAGTTCCATGTTATTGTCATGTTAGTGCCATGTTAGTGTCATGTTAGTGCCATGTTAGTGTCATGTTAGTGCCATGTCAGTGTCATGTTAGTGTCATGTTAGTGCCATGTTAGTGCCATGTTAGTGCCATGTTAGTGTCATGTTAGTGCCATGTCATTGTCATGTTAGTGTCATGTTAGTGTCATGTTAGTGCCATGTTAGTGCCATGTCATTGTCATGTTAGTGCCATGTCATTGTCATGTTAATGTCATGTTAGTGCCATGTTAGTGCAATGTTAGTGTCATGTTAGTGCCATGTCATTGTCATGTTATTATCATGTTAGTGTCATGTTAGTGCCATGTTAGTGCCATGTCAGTGCCATGTCACTGTCATGTTAGTGGCATGTTAGTGTCATGTTAGTGTCATGTTAGTGTCATGTTAGTGCCATGTTAGTGCCATGTCAGTGTCATGTCAGTGTCATGTTAGTGCCATGTTAGTGCCATGTTAGTGTCATGTCAGTGTCATGTTAGTGTCATGTCAGTGTCATGTTAGTGCCATGTTAGAGCCATGTCAGTGTCATGTCATTGTCATGTTAGTGCCATGTTTGTGTCATGTCATTGTCATGTTAGTGACGTATTAGTGCCATGTTAGTGCAATGTTAGTGCCATGTTAGTGTCATGTCAGTGTCATGTTAGTGACGTATTAGTGCCATGTTAGTGCCATGTTAGTGTCATGTTAGTGCCATGTCAGTGCCATGTCATTGTCATGTTAGTGCCATGTCATTGTCATGGCATTGTCATGTTAGTGTCATGTTAGTGCCATGTTAGTGCCATGTTAGTGTAATGTTAGTGCCATGTCATTGTCATGTTAGTGTCATGTTAGTGTCATGTTAGTGCCATGTTAGTGCCATGTCAGTGCCATGTCATTGTCATGTTAGTGCCATGTCATTGTCATGTCATTGTCATGTCATTGTCATGTTAGTGTCATGTTAGTGTCATGTTAGTGTCATGTTAGTGCCATGTTAGTGCCATGTCAGTGTCATGTCAGTGTCATGTTAGTGCCATGTTAGTGCCATGTTAGTGTCATGTCAGTGTCATGTTAGTGTCATGTCAGTGTCATGTTAGTGCCATGTTAGAGCCATGTCAGTGTCATGTCATTGTCATGTTAGTGCCATGTTAGTGTCATGTCATTGTCATGTTAGTGACGTATTAGTGCCATGTTAGTGCAATGTTAGTGCCATGTTAGTGTCATGTCAGTGTCATGTTAGTGACGTATTAGTGCCATGTTAGTGCCATGTTAGTGTCATGTCAGTGTCATGTTAGTGCCATGTTAGTGCCATGTTAGTGTCATGTTAGTGACGTATTAGTGCCATGTTAGTGCCATGTTAGAGCCATGTCAGTGTCATGTTAGTGCCATGTTAGAGCCATGTCAGTGTCATGTCATTGTCATGTTAGTGCCATGTTAGTGTCATGTCATTGTCATGTTAGTGCCATGTCAGTGTCATGTTAGTGCCATGTTAGTGCCATGTTAGTGCCATGTTAGTGTCGTGTCATTGTCATGTTAGTGCCATGTCATTGTCATGTTAGTGCCATGTTAGTGTCATGTTAGTGCCATGTTAGTGCCATGTTGGTTTCATGTCATTGTCATGTTAGTGCCATGTCATTGTCATGTTAGTGCCATGTTAGTGTCATGTTAGTGCCATGTTAGTGTCATGTTAGTGCCATGTCAGTGTCATGTTAGTGTCATGTTAGTGCCATGTTAGTGCCATGTTAGTGCCATGTTAGTGCCATGTTAGTGTCATGTCAGTGTCATGTTAGTGCCATGTTAGAGCCATGTCAGTGTCATGTCATTGTCATGTTAGTTCCATGTTAGTATCATGTTAGTGCCATGTTAGTGTCATGTTAGTGCCATGTTAGTGTCATGTTAGTGCCATGTCAGTGTCATGTTAGTGTCATGTTAGTGCCATGTTAGTGCCATGTTAGTGCCATGTTAGTGTCATGTTAGTGCCATGTCATTGTCATGTTAGTGTCATGTTAGTGTCATGTTAGTGCCATGTTAGTGCCATGTCATTGTCATGTTAGTGCCATGTCATTGTCATGTTAATGTCATGTTAGTGCCATGTTAGTGCAATGTTAGTGTCATGTTAGTGCCATGTCATTGTCATGTTAGTGTCATGTTAGTGCCATGTTAGTGCCATGTCAGTGCCATGTCATTGTCATGTTAGTGTCATGTTAGTGCCTTGTTAGTGCCATGTCAGTGCCATGTCATTGTCATGTTAGTGCCATGTCATTGCCATGTCATTGTCATGTTAGTGTCATGTTAGTGTCATGTTAGTGCCATGTCATTGTCATGTTAGTGTCATGTTAGTGTCATGTTAGTGCCATGTTAGTGTCATGTTAGTGCCATGTTAGTGCCATGTTAGTGTCATGTTAGTGCCAGGTCATTGTCATGTTAGTGTCATGTTAGTGTCATGTCATTGTCATGTTAGTGCCATGTCATTGTCATGTTAGTGCCATGTTAGTGCCATGTTAGAGCGATGTTAGTGCCATGTCAGTGCCATGTTAGTGCCATGTTAGTGTCGTATTAGTGTCGTATTAGTGACGTATTAGTGCCATGTTAGTGTCATGTCAGTGTCATGTTAGTGACGTATTAGTGCCATGTTAGTGTCATGTCAGTGTCATGTTAGTGCCATGTTAGTGCCATGTTAGTGTCATGTTAGTGACGTATTAGTGCCATGTTAGTGCCATGTTAGAGCCATGTCAGTGTCATGTTAATGCCATGTTAGAGCCATGTCAGTGTCATGTCATTGTCATGTTAGTGCCATGTTAGTGTCATGTCATTGTCATGTTAGTGCCATGTCATTGTCATATTAGTGCCATGTTAGTGTCATGTTAGTGCCATGTTAGTGTCATGTTAGTGCCATGTTAGTGTCATGTTAGTGCCATGTCAGTGTCATGTCATTGTCATGTTAGTTCCATGTTAGTGTCATGTTAATGCCATGTTAGTGTCATGTTAGTGCCATGTTAGTGTCATGTTAGTGCCATGTTAGTGTCATGTTAGTGCCATGTCAGTGTCATGTCATTGTCATGTTAGTGCCATGTCATTGTCATGTCAGTGCCATGTTAGTGTCATGTTAGTGCCATGTTAGTGTCATGTTAGTGCCATGTTAGAGTCATGTTAGTGCCATGTTAGTGCCATGTCATTGTCATGTTAGCGCTATGTTAGTGTCATGTTAGTGCCATGTTAGTGTCATGTTAGTGCCATGTCAGTGTCATGTCAGTGCCATGTTAGTGTCATGTTAGTGCCATGTTAGTGTCATGTTAGTGCCATGTTAGTGTCATGTTAGTGCCATGTTAGTGTCATGTCAGTGTCATCTTAGTGCCATGTTAGTGTCATGTCATTGTCATGTTAGTGCCATGTCATTGTCATGTTAGTGCCATGTTAGTGTCATGTTAGTGCCATATTAGTGCCATGTCAGTGTCATGTCTTTGTCATGTTAGTGCCATATCATTGTCATGTTAGTGCCATGTTAGTCTCATGTTAGTGCCATGTTAGTGCCATGTTAGTGTCATGTCATTATCATGTTAGTGCCATGTCATTGTCATGTTAGTGCCATGTTAGTGTCAAGTTAGTGCCATGTTAGTGCCATGTCAGTGCCAATGTTAGTGTCATGTTAGTGCCATGTCAGTGTCATGTCATTGTCATGTTAGTGCCATGTCATTGTCATGTTAGTGTCATGTCATTGTCATGTTAGTGCCCTGTCATTGTCATGTTAGTGCCATGTTAGTGTCATGTTAGTGCCATGTTAGTGTCATGTCAGTGCCATGTCAGTGTCATGTCAGTGTCATGTTAGTGCCATGTTAGAGCCATGTCAGTGTCATGTCATTGTCATGTTAGTTCCATGTTATTGTCATGTTAGTGCCATGTTAGTGTCATGTTAGTGCCATGTTAGTGTCATGTTAGTGCCATGTCAGTGTCATGTTAGTGTCATGTTAGTGCCATGTTAGTGCCATGTTAGTGCCATGTTAGTGTCATGTTAGTGCCATGTCATTGTCATGTTAGTGTCATGTTAGTGTCATGTTAGTGCCATGTTAGTGCCATGTCATTGTCATGTTAGTGCCATGTCATTGTCATGTTAATGTCATGTTAGTGCCATGTTAGTGCAATGTTAGTGTCATGTTAGTGCCATGTCATTGTCATGTTATTATCATGTTAGTGTCATGTTAGTGCCATGTTAGTGCCATGTCAGTGCCATGTCACTGTCATGTTAGTGCCATGTCATTGTCATGTCATTGTCATGTTAGTGCCATGTTAGTGTCATGTTAGTGCCATGTCATTGTCATGTTAGTGTCATGTTAGTGCCATGTTAGTGCCATGTCAGTGCCATGTCATTGTCATGTTAGTGCCATGTCATTGTCATGTCATTGTCATTGTCATGTTAGTGCCATGTTATTGTCATGTTAGTGCCATGGCATTGTCATGTTAGTGTCATGTTAGTGTCATGTTAGTGCCATGTTAGTGACATGTCAGTGTCATATTAGTGCCATGTCATTGTCATGTTAGTGTCATGTTAGTGTCATGTTAATGCCATGTTAGTGCCATGTCAGTGCCATGTCATTGTCATGTTAGTGCCATGTCATTGTCATGTCATTGTCATGTTAGTGGCATGTTAGTGTCATGTTAGTGTCATGTTAGTGTCATGTTAGTGCCATGTTAGTGCCATGTCAGTGTCATGTCAGTGTCATGTTAGTGCCATGTTAGTGCCATGTTAGTGTCATGTCAGTGTCATGTTAGTGTCATGTCAGTGTCATGTTAGTGCCATGTTAGAGCCATGTCAGTGTCATGTCATTGTCATGTTAGTGCCATGTTTGTGTCATGTCATTGTCATGTTAGTGACGTATTAGTGCCATGTTAGTGCAATGTTAGTGCCATGTTAGTGTCATGTCAGTGTCATGTTAGTGACGTATTAGTGCCATGTTAGTGCCATGTTAGTGTCATGTTAGTGCCATGTCAGTGCCATGTCATTGTCATGTTAGTGCCATGTCATTGTAATGTCATTGTCATGTTAGTGTCATGTTAGTGCCATGTTAGTGCCATGTTAGTGTAATGTTAGTGCCATGTCATTGTCATGTTAGTGTCATGTTAGTGTCATGTTAGTGCCATGTTAGTGCCATGTCAGTGCCATGTCATTGTCATGTTAGTGCCATGTCATTGTCATGTCATTGTCATGTCATTGTCATGTTAGTGTCATGTTAGTGTCATGTTAGTGTCATGTTAGTGCCATGTTAGTGCCATGTCAGTGTCATGTCAGTGTCATGTTAGTGCCATGTTAGTGCCATGTTAGTGTCATGTCAGTGTCATGTTAGTGTCATGTCAGTGTCATGTTAGTGCCATGTTAGAGCCATGTCAGTGTCATGTCATTGTCATGTTAGTGCCATGTTAGTGTCATGTCATTGTCATGTTAGTGACGTATTAGTGCCATGTTAGTGCAATGTTAGTGCCATGTTAGTGTCATGTCAGTGTCATGTTAGTGACGTATTAGTGCCATGTTAGTGCCATGTTAGTGTCATGTCAGTGTCATGTTAGTGCCATGTTAGTGCCATGTTAGTGTCATGTTAGTGACGTATTAGTGCCATGTTAGTGCCATGTTAGAGCCATGTCAGTGTCATGTTAGTGCCATGTTAGAGCCATGTCAGTGTCATGTCATTGTCATGTTAGTGCCATGTTAGTGTCATGTCATTGTCATGTTAGTGCCATGTCAGTGTCATGTTAGTGCCATGTTAGTGCCATGTTAGTGCCATGTTAGTGTCGTGTCATTGTCATGTTAGTGCCATGTCATTGTCATGTTAGTGCCATGTTAGTGTCATGTTAGTGCCATGTTAGTGCCATGTTGGTTTCATGTCATTGTCATGTTAGTGCCATGTCATTGTCATGTTAGTGCCATGTTAGTGTCATGTTAGTGCCATGTTAGTGTCATGTTAGTGCCATGTCAGTGTCATGTTAGTGTCATGTTAGTGCCATGTTAGTGCCATGTTAGTGCCATGTTAGTGCCATGTTAGTGTCATGTCAGTGTCATGTTAGTGCCATGTTAGAGCCATGTCAGTGTCATGTCATTGTCATGTTAGTTCCATGTTAGTATCATGTTAGTGCCATGTTAGTGTCATGTTAGTGCCATGTTAGTGTCATGTTAGTGCCATGTCAGTGTCATGTTAGTGTCATGTTAGTGCCATGTTAGTGTCATGTTAGTGCCATGTCATTGTCATGTTAGTGTCATGTTAGTGTCATGTTAGTGTCATGTTAGTGCCATGTCATTGTCATGTTAGTGCCATGTCATTGTCATGTTAATGTCATGTTAGTGCCATGTTAGTGCAATGTTAGTGTCATGTTAGTGCCATGTCATTGTCATGTTAGTGTCATGTTAGTGCCATGTTAGTGCCATGTCAGTGCCATGTCATTGTCATGTTAGTGTCATGTTAGTGCCATGTTAGTGCCATGTCAGTGCCATGTCATTGTCATGTTAGTGCCATGTCATTGCCATGTCATTGTCATGTTAGTGTCATGTTAGTGTCATGTTAGTGCCATGTCATTGTCATGTTAGTGTCATGTTAGTGTCATGTTAGTGCCATGTTAGTGTCATGTTAGTGCCATGTTAGTGCCATGTTAGTGTCATGTTAGTGCCAGGTCATTGTCATGTTAGTGTCATGTTAGTGTCATGTCATTGTCATGTTAGTGCCATGTCATTGTCATGTTAGTGCCATGTTAGTGTCATGTTAGTGCCATGTTAGTGTCATGTCAGTGCCATGTCAGTGCCATGTCAGTGCCATGTCAGTGCCATGTTAGTGTCATGTTAGTGTCATGTTAGTGCCATGTTAGTGTCATGTTAGTGCCATGTTAGTGTCATGTCAGTGCCATGTCAGTGCCATGTCAGTGCCATGTCAGTGCCATGTTAGTGTCATGTTAGTGCCATGTTAGTGTCATGTTAGTGCCATGTTAGTGTCATGTCAGTGCCATGTCAGTGCCATGTCAGTGCCATGTCAGTGCCATGTTAGTGTCATGTTAGTGTCATGTTAGTGCCATGTCAGTGTCATGTCAGTGTCATGTTAGTACCATGTTACTGCCATGTTAGTGTCATGTTAGTGACGTATTAGTGCCATGTTAGTGCCATGTTAGAGCGATGTTAGTGCCATGTCAGTGTCATGTACGTGTCATGTTAGTGCCATGTTAGTGCCATGTTAGTGCCATGTAGTGTCATGTCAGTGTCATGTTAGTGACGTATTAGTGCCATGTTAGTGCCATGTAAGTGTCATATCAGTGTCATGTTAGTGCCATGTTAGTGCCATGTTAGTGTCATGTTAGTGACGTATTAGTGCCATGTTAGTGCCATGTTAGTGCCATGTCATTGTCATGTTAGTGCCATGTTAGTGTCATGTTGGTGCCATGTTAGTGTCATGTTAGTGCCATGTTAGTGTCATATTAGTGCCATGTCAGTGTAATGTCATTGTCATGTTAGTTCCATGTTAGTGTCATGTTAGTGCCATGTTAGTGTCATGTTAGTGCCATGTTAGTGTCATGTTAGTGCCATGTCAGTGTCATGTCAGTGTCATGTTAGTGTCATGTTAGTGTCATGTTAGTGTCATGTTAGTGCCATGTTAGTGTCATGTTAGTGCCATGTTAGTGTCATGTTAGTGCCATGTCAGTGTCATGTCAGTGTCATGTTAGTGTCATGTTAGTGTCATGTTAGTGCCATGTCAGTGTCATGTCATTGTCATGTTAGTGCCATGTCATTGTCATGTTAGTGCCATGTTAGTGTCATGTCATTGTCATGTTAGTGCCATGTTAGTGTCATGTTGGTGTCATGTTAGTGCCATGTTAGTGTCATGTTAGTGTCATGTCATTGTCATGTTAGTGCCATGTTAGTGTCATGTTAGTGTCATGTCATTGTCATGTTAGTGTCATGTTAGTGCCATGTCATTGTCATGTTAGTGTCATGTTAGTGTCATGTTAGTGCCATGTTAGTGCCATGTTATTGTCATATTAGTGCCAAGTCATTGTCATGTTAGTGTCATGTTAGTGTCATGTTAGTGTCATGTTAGTGCCATGTCATTGTCATGTTAGTGCCATGTCATCGTCATGTTAATGTCATGTTAGTGCCATGTTAGTGCAATGTTAGTGTCATGTTAGTGCCATGTCATTGTCATGTTATTATCATGTTAGTGTCATGTTAGTGCCATGTCAGTGCCATGTCAGTGCCATGTCACTGTCATGTTAGTGCCATGTCATTGTCATGTCATTGTCATGTTAGTGCCATGTTAGTGTCATGTTAGTGCCATGTCACTGTCATGTTAGTGCCATGTCATTGTCATGTCATTGTCATTGTCATGTTAGTGCCATGTTATTGTCATGTTAGTGCCATGGCATTGTCATGTTAGTGTCATGTTAGTGTCATGTTAGTGCCATGTTAGTGACATGTCAGTGTCATGTTAGTGCCATGTCATTGTCATGTTAGTGTCATGTTAGTGTCATGTTAGTGTCATGTTAGTGCCATGTTAGTGCCATGTCAGTGCCATGTCATTGTCATGTTAGTGCCATGTCATTGTCTTGTCATTGTCATGTTAGTGTCATGTTAGTGTCATGTTAGTGTCATGTTAGTGCCATGTTAGTGCCATGTCAGTGTCATGTCAGTGTCATGTTAGTGCCACGTTAGTGCCATGTTAGTGTCATGTCAGTGTCATGTTAGTGTCATGTCAGTGTCATTTTAGTGCCATGTTAGAGCCATGTCAGTGTCATGTCATTGTCATGTTAGTGCTATGTTAGTGTCATGTCATTGTCATGTTAGTGACGTATTAGTGCCATGTTAGTGCAATGTTAGTGCCATGTTAGTGTCATGTCAGTGTCATTTTAGTGACGTATTAGTGCCATGTTATTTTCATGTTAGTGCCATGTCAGTGCCATGTCATTTTCATGTTAGTGCCATGTCATTGTCATGTCATTGTCATGTTAGTGTGATGTTAGTGCCATGTTAGTGCCATGTTAGTGCAATGTTAGTGCCATGTCATTGTCATGTTAGTGTCATGTTAGTGTCATGTTAGTGCCATGTTAGTGCCATGTCAGTGCCATGTCATTGTCATGTTAGTGCCATGTCATTGTCATGTCATTGTCATGTTAGTGTCATGTTAGTTTCATGTTAGTGTCATGTTAGTGCCATGTTAGTGCCATGTCAGTGTCATGTCAGTGTCATGTTAGTGCCATGTTAGTGCCATGTTAGTGTCATGTCAGTGTCATGTTAGTGTCATGTCAGTGTCATGTTAGTGCCATGTTAGAGCCATGTCAGTGTCATGTCATTGTAGTGTTAGTGCCATGTTAGTGTCATGTCATTGTCATGTTAGTGACGTATTAGTGCCATGTTAGTGCAATGTTAGTGCCATGTTAGTGTCATGTCAGTGTCATGTTAGTGACGTATTAGTATCATGTTAGTGCCATGTTAGTGTCATGTCGGTGTCATGTTAGTGCCATGTTAGTGCCATGTTAGTGTCATGTTAGTGACGTATTAGTGCCATGTTAGTGCCATGTTAGAGCCATGTCAGTGTCATGTTAGTGCCATGTTAGAGCCATGTTAGTGTCATGTCATTGTCATGTTATTGCCATGTTAGTGTCATGTCATTGTCATGTTAGTGCCATGTCAGTGTCATGTTAGTGCCATGTTAGTGCCATGTTAGTGCCATGTTAGTGTCATGTCATTGTCATGTTAGTTCCATGTCATTGTCATGTTAGTGCCATGTTAGTGTCATGTTAGTGCCATGTTAGTGCCATGTTGGTGCCATGTTAGTGTCATGTCATTGTCATGTTAGTGTCATGTCATTGTCATGTTAGTGCCATGGTAGTGCCATGGTAGTGTCATGTTAGTGCCATGTCAGTGTCATGTTAGTGTCATGTTAGTGCCATGTTAGTGCCATGTTAGTGCCATGTTAGTGCCATGTTAGTGTCATGTCAGTGCCATGTCAGTGTCATGTCAGTGTCATGTTAGTGCCATGTTAGAGCCATGTTAGTGCCATGTCAGTGTCATGTTAGTGCCATGTTAGTGCCATGTTAGTGCCATGTTAGTGTCATGTCATTGTCATGTTAGTGTCATGTCATTGTCATGTTAGTGCCATGTCAGTGCCATGTTAGTGCCATGTTAGTGTCATGTCATTGTCATGTTAGTGCCATGTCATTGTCATGTTAGTGCCATGTTAGTGTCATGTTAGTGCCATGTTAGTGCCATGTTGGTGTCATGTCATTGTCATGTTAGTGCCATGTCATTGTCATGTTAGTGCCATGTTAGTGTCATGTTAGTGCCATGGTAGTGCCATGGTAGTGTCATGTTAGTGCCATGTCAGTGTCATGTTAGTGTCATGTTAGTGCCATGTTAGTGCCATGTTAGTGCCATGTTAGTGCCATGTTAGTGTCATGTCAGTGCCATGTCAGTGTCATGTCAGTGTCATGTTAGTGCCATGTTAGAGCCCTGTCAGTGTCATGTCATTGTCATGTTAGTTCCATGTTAGTGTCATGTTAGTGCCATGTTAGTGTCATGTTAGTGCCATGTTAGTGTCATGTTAGTGCCATGTCAGTGTCATGTTAGTGTCATGTTAGTGCCATGTTAGTGCCATGTTAGTGCCATGTTAGTGTCATGTTAGTGCCATTTTAGTGCCATGTTAGTGTCATGTTAGTGCCATGTCATTGTCATGTTAGTGTCATGTTAGTGTCATGTTAGTGCCATGTTAGTGCCATGTTAGTGTCATGTTAGTGCCATGTTAGTGCCATGTTAGTGCCATGTTAGTGTCATGTTAGTGCCATGTCATTGTCATGTTAGTGTCATGTTAGTGTCATGTTAGTGCCATGTTAGTGTCATGTCAGTGCCATGTCAGTGCCATGTCAGTGCCATGTCAGTGCCATGTTAGTGTCATGTTAGTGTCATGTTAGTGCCATGTCAGTGTCATGTCAGTGTCATGTTAGTACCATGTTACTGCCATGTTAGTGTCATGTTAGTGACGTATTAGTGCCATGTTAGTGCCATTTTAGAGCGATGTTAGTGCCATGTCAGTGTCATGTCAGTGTCATGTTAGTGCCATGTTAGTGCCATGTTAGTGCCATGTAGTGTCATGTCAGTGTCATGTTAGTGACGTATTAGTGCCATGTTAGTGCCATGTAAGTGTCATGTCAGTGTCATGTTAGTGCCATGTTAGCGCCATGTTAGTGTCATGTTAGTGACGTATTAGTGCCATGTTAGTGCCATGTAAGTGCCATGTCATTGTCATGTTAGTGCCATGTTAGTGTCATGTTAGTGCCATGTTAGTGTCATGTTAGTGCCATGTTAGTGTCATATTAGTGCCATGTCAGTGTCATGTCATTGTCATGTTAGTTCCATGTTAGTGTCATGTTAGTGCCATGTTAGTGTCATGTTAGTGCCATGTTAGTGTCATGTTAGTGCCATGTCAGTGTCATGTCAGTGTCATGTTAGTGTCATGTTAGTGTCATGTTAGTGCCATGTCAGTGTCATGTCATTGTCATGTTAGTGCCATGTCATTGTCATGTTAGTGCCATGTTAGTGTCATGTCATTGTCATGTTAGTGCCATGTTAGTGTCATGTTGGTGTCATGTTAGTGCCATGTTAGTGTCATGTTAGTGTCATGTCATTGTCATGTCAGTGCCATGTTAGTGTCATGTTAGTGTCATGTCATTGTCATGTTAGTGTCATGTTAGTGCCATGTCATTGTCATGTTAGTGTCATGTTAGTGTCATGTTAGTGCCATGTTAGTGCCATGTTAGTGCCATGTTATTGTCATATTAGTGCCATGTCATTGTCATGTTAGTGTCATGTTAGTGTCATGTTAGTGCCATGTTAGTGCCATGTCATTGTCATGTTAGTGCCATGTCATTGTCATGTTAATGTCATGTTAGTGCCATGTTAGTGCAATGTTAGTGTCATGTTAGTGCCATGTCATTGTCATGTTATTATCATGTTAGTGTCATGTTAGTGCCATGTCAGTGCCATGTCAGTGCCATGTCACTGTCATGTTAGTGCCATGTCATTGTCATGTCATTGTCATGTTAGTGCCATGTTAGTGCCATGTCAGTGCCATGTCATTGTCATGTTAGTGCCATGTCATTGTCATGTCATTGTCATTGTCATGTTAGTGCCATGTTATTGTCATGTTAGTGCCATGGCATTGTCATGTTAGTGTCATGTTAGTGTCATGTTAGTGCCATGTTAGTGACATGTCAGTGTCATGTTAGTGCCATGTCATTGTCATGTTAGTGTCTTGTTAGTGTCATGTTAGTGCCATGTTAGTGCCATGTCAGTGCCATGTCATTGTCATGTTAGTGCCATGTCATTGTCATGTCATTGTCATGTTAGTGTCATGTTAGTGCCATGTTAGTGCCATGTCAGTGTCATGTCAGTGTCATGTTAGTGCCATGTTAGTGCCATGTTAGTGTCATGTCAGTGTCATGTTAGTGTCATGTCAGTGTCATGTTAGTGCCATGTTAGAGCCATGTCAGTGTCATGTCATTGTCATGTTAGTGCCATGTTAGTGTCATGTCATTGTCATGTTAGTGACGTATTAGTGCCATGTTAGTGCAATGTTAGTGCCATGTTAGTGTCATGTCAGTGTCATGTTAGTGACGTATTAGTGCCATGTTAGTGCCATGTTAGTGTCATGTTAGTGCCATGTCAGTGCCATGTCATTGTCATGTTAGTGCCATGTCATTGCCATGTCATTGTCATGTTAGTGTCATGTTAGTGCCATGTTAGTGCCATGTTAGTGTATTGTTAGTGCCATGTCATTGTCATGTTAGTGTCATGTTAGTGCCATGTTAGTGCCATGTCAGTGCCATGTCATTGTCATGTTAGTGCCATGTCATTGTCATGTCATTGTCATGTTAGTGTCATGTTAGTGTCATGTTAGTGTCATGTTAGTGCCATGTTAGTGCCATGTCAGTGTCATGTCAGTGTCATGTTAGTGCCATGTTAGTGCCATGTTAGTGTCATGTCAGTGTCATGTTAGTGTCATGTCAGTGTCATGTTAGTGCCATGTTAGAGCCATGTCAGTGTCATGTCATTGTCATGTTAGTGCCATGTTAGTGTCATGTCATTGTCATGTTAGTGACGTATTAGTGCCATGTTAGTGCAATGTTAGTGCATGTTAGTGTCATGTCAGTGTCATGTTAGTGACGTATTAGTGCCATGTTAGTGCCATGTTAGTGTCATGTCAGTGTCATGTTAGTGCCATGTTAGTGCCATGTTAGTGTCATGTTAGTGACGTATTAGTGCCATGTTAGTGCCATGTTAGAGCCATGTCAGTGTCATGTTAGTGCCATGTTAGAGCCATGTCAGTGTCATGTCATTGTCATGTTATTGCCATGTTAGTGTCATGTCATTGTCATGTTAGTGCCATGTCAGTGTCATGTTAGTGCCATGTTAGTGCCATGTTAGTGCCATGTTAGTGTCATGTCATTGTCATGTTAGTGCCATGTCATTGTCATGTTAGTGCCATGTTAGTGTCATGTTAGTGCCATGTTAGTGCCATGTTGGTGTCATGTCATTGTCATGTTAGTGCCATGTCATTGTCATGTTAGTGCCATGTTAGTGTCATGTTAGTGCCATGTTAGTGTCATGTTAGTGCCATGTCAGTGTCATGTTAGTGTCATGTTAGTGCCATGTTAGTGCCATGTTAGTGCCATGTTAGTGCCATGTTAGTGTCATGTCAGTGCCATGTCAGTGTCATGTCAGTGTCATGTTAGTGCCATGTTAGAGCCATGTCAGTGTCATGTCATTGTCATGTTAGTTCCATGTTAGTGTCATGTTAGTGCCATGTTAGTGTCATGTTAGTGCCATGTTAGTGTCATGTTAGTGCCATGTCAGTGTCATGTTAGTGTCATGTTAGTGCCATGTTAGTGCCATGTTAGTGCCATGTTAGTGTCATGTTAGTGCCATGTCATTGTCATGTTAGTGTCATGTCATTGTCATGTTAATGTCATGTTAGTGCCATGTTAGTGCAATGTTAGTGTCATGTTAGTGCCATGTCATTGTCATGTTAGTGTCATGTTAGTGCCATGTTAGTGCCATGTCAGTGCCATGTCATTGTCATGTTAGTGTCATGTTAGTGCCATGTTAGTGCCATGTCAGTGCCATGTCATTGTCATGTTAGTGCCATGTCATTGTCATGTCATTGTCATGTTAGTGTCATGTTAGTGTCATGTTAGTGCCATGTCATTGTCATGTTAGTGTCATGTTAGTGTCATGTTAGTGCCATGTTAGTGTCATGTTAGTGCCATGTTAGTGCCATGTTAGTGTCATGTTAGTGCAAGGTCATTGTCATGTTAGTGTCATGTTAGTGTCATGTCAGTGCCATGTCATTATCATGTTAGTGCCATGTCATTGTCATGTCATTGTCATTGTCATGTTAGTGCCATGTTATTGTCATGTTAGTGCCATGTCATTGTCATGTTAGTTTCATGTTAGTGTCAAGTTAGTGCCATGTTATTGCCATGTCAGTGTCATGTTAGTGTCATGTTAGTGCCATGTCAGTGCCATGTCATTGTCATGTTAGTGCCATGTCATTGTCATGTCATTGTCATGTTAGTGTCATGTTAGTGCCATGTTAGTGCCATGTTAGTGTCATGTTAGTGCCATGTCATTGTCATGTTAGTGTCATGTTAGTGCCATGTTAGTGCCATGTCAGTGCCATGTCAGTGCCATGTCATTGTCACGTTAGTGCCATGTCAGTGCCATGTCATTGTCATGTTAGTGCCATGTCATTGTCATGTCATTGTCATGTTAGTGTCATGTTAGTGTCATGTTAGTGTCATGTTAGTGTCATGTTAGTGCCATGTTAGTGCCATGTCAGTGTCATATTAGTGACGTATTAGTGCCATGTTAGTGCCATGTTAGAGCGATGTTAGTGCCATGTCAGTGTCATGTCATTGTCATGTTAGTGCCATGTTAGTGTCATGTCAGTGTCATGTCAGTGTCATGTTAGTGCCATGTTAGAGCCATGTCAGTGTCATGTCTTTGTCATGTTAGTGCCATGTTAGTGTCATGTCATTGTCATGTTAGTGCCATGTTAGTGCCATGTTAGTGTCATGTTAGTGACGTATTAGTGCCATGTTAGTGCAATGTTAGTGCCATGTTAGTGTCATGTTAGTGACGTATTAGTGCCATGTTAATGCCATGTTAGTGTCATGTCAGTGTCATGTTAGTGCCATGTTAGTGCCATGTTAGTGTCATGTTATTGACGTATTAGTGCCATGTTAGTGCCATGTTAGAGCCATGTCAGTGTCATGTTAGTGCCATGTTAGTGCCATGTTAGTGTCATGTTAGTGACGTATTAGTGCCATGTTAGTGCCATGTTAGAGCCATGTCAGTGTCATGTTAGTGCCATGTTAGAGCCATGTCAGTGTCATGTCATTGTCATGTTAGTGCCATGTTAGTGTCATGTCATTGTCATGTTAGTGCCATGTCAGTGTCATGTTAGTGCCATGTTAGTGCCATGTTAGTGCCATGTTAGTGTCATGTCATTGTCATGTTAGTGCCATGTCATTGTCATGTTAGTGCCATGTTAGTGTCATGTTAGTGCCATGTTAGTGCCATGTTAGTGTCATGTCATTGTCATGTTAGTGCCATGTCATTGTCATGTTAGTGCCATGTTAGTGTCATGTCAGTGCCATGTCAGTGTCATGTCAGTGTCATGTTAGTGCGATGTTAGAGCCATGTCAGTGTCATGTCATTGTCATGTTAGTGCCATGTTAGTGTAATGTCATTGTCATGTTAGTGACGTATTAGTGCCATGTTAGTGCCATGTTAGAGCGATGTTAGTGCCATGTCAGTGCCATGTTAGTGCCATGTTAGTGTCGTATTAGTGTCGTATTAGTGACGTATTAGTGCCATGTTAGTGTCATGTCAGTGTCATGTTAGTGACGTATTAGTGCCATGTTAGTGCCATGTTAGTGTCATGTCAGTGTCATGTTAGTGCCATGTTAGTGCCATGTTAGTGTCATGTTAGTGACGTATTAGTGCCATGTTAGTGCCATGTTAGAGCCATGTCAGTGTCATGTTAATGCCATGTTAGAGCCATGTCAGTGTCATGTCATTGTCATGTTAGTGCCATGTTAGTGTCATGTCATTGTCATGTTAGTGCCATGTCATTGTCATGTTAGTGCCATGTTAGTGTCATGTTAGTGCCATGTTAGTGTCATGTTAGTGCCATGTTAGTGTCATGTTAGTGCCATGTCAGTGAAATGTCATTGTCATGTTAGTTCCATGTTAGTGTCATGTTAATGCCATGTTAGTGTCATGTTAGTGCCATGTTAGTGTCATGTTAGTGCCATGTTAGTGCCATGTCAGTGTCATGTCATTGTCATGTTAGTGCCATGTCATTGTCATGTCAGTGCCATGTTAGTGTCATGTTAGTGCCATGTTAGTGTCATGTTAGTGCCATGTTAGAGTCATGTTAGTGCCATGTTAGTGCCATGTCATTGTCATGTTAGCGCTATGTTAGTGTCATGTTAGTGCCATGTTAGTCTCATGTTTGTGCCATGTTATTGTCATGTCAGTGCCATGTCATTGTCATGTTAGTGCCATGTTAGTGTCATGTTAGTGCCATGTTAGTGTCATGTTAGTGCCATGTTAGTGTCATGTTAGTGCCATGTCAGTGTCATGTCAGTGCCATGTTAGTGTCATGTTAGTGCCATGTTAGTGTCATGTTAGTGCCATGTTAGTGTCATGTTAGTGCCATGTTAGTGTCATGTCAGTGTCATCTTAGTGCCATATCAGTGTCATCTTAGTGCCATGTTAGTGTCATGTCATTGTCATGTTAGTGCCATGTCATTGTCATGTTAGTGCCATGTTAGTGTCATGTTAGTGCCATATTAGTGCCATGTCAGTGTCATGTCTTTGTCATGTTAGTGCCATGTCATTGTCATGTTAGTGCCATGTTAGTCTCATGTTAGTGCCATGTTAGTGCCATGTTAGTGTCATGTCATTATCATGTTAGTGCCATGTCATTGTCATTATAGTGCCATGTTAGTGTCAAGTTAGTGCCATGTTATTGCCATGTCAGTGTCATGTTAGTGTCATGTTAGTGCCATGTCAGTGCCATGTCATTGTCATGTTAGTGCCATGTCATTGTCATGTCATTGTCATGTTAGTGTCATGTTAGTGCCATGTTAGTGCCATGTTAGTGTCATGTTAGTGCCATGTCATTGTCATGTTAGTGTCATGTTAGTGTCATGTTAGTGCCATGTTAGTGCCATGTCAGTGCCATGTCAGTGCCATGTCATTGTCACGTTAGTGCCATGTCAGTGCCATGTCATTGTCATGTTAGTGCCATGTCATTGTCATGTCATTGTCATGTTAGTGTCATGTTAGTGTCATGTTAGTGTCATGTTAGTGTCATGTTAGTGCCATGTTAGTGCCATGTCAGTGTCATGTTAGTGACGTATTAGTGCCATGTTAGTGCCATGTTAGAGCGATGTTAGTGCCATGTCAGTGTCATGTCAGTGTCATGTTAGTGCCATGTTAGTGTCATGTCAGTGTCATGTCAGTGTCATGTTAGTGCCATGTTAGAGCCATGTCAGTGTCATGTCTTTGTCATGTTAGTGCCATGTTAGTGTCATGTCATTGTCATGTTAGTGCCATGTTAGTGCCATGTTAGTGTCATGTTAGTGACGTATTAGTGCCATGTTAGTGCAATGTTAGTGCCATGTTAGTGTCATGTTAGTGACGTATTAGTGCCATGTTAATGCCATGTTAGTGTCATGTCAGTGTCATGTTAGTGCCATGTTAGTGCCATGTTAGTGCCATGTTAGTGTCATGTTAGTTACGTATTAGTGCCATGTTAGTGCCATGTTAGAGCCGTGTCAGTGTCATGTTAGTGCCATGTTAGAGCCATGTCAGTGTCATGTCATTGTCATGTTAGTGACATGTTAGTGTCATGTCATTGTCATGTTAGTGCCATGTCAGTGTCATGTTAGTGCCATGTTAGTACCATGTTAGTGCCATGTTAGTGTCATGTCATTGTCATATTAGTGCCATGTCATTGTCATGTTAGTGCCATGTTAGTGTCATGTTAGTGCCATGTTAGTGCCATGTTAGTGTCATGTCATTGTCATGTTAGTGCCATGTCATTGTCATGTTAGTGCCATGTTAGTGTCATGTTAGTGCCATGTTAGTGTCATGTTAGTGCCATGTTAGTGTCATGTTAGTGCCATGTCAGTGAAATGTCATTGTCATGTTAGTTCCATGTTAGTGTCATGTTAATGCCATGTTAGTGTCATGTTAGTGCCATGTTAGTGTCATGTTAGTGCCATGTTAGTGCCATGTCAGTGTCATGTCATTGTCATGTTAGTGCCATGTCATTGTCATGTCAGTGCCATGTTAGTGTCATGTTAGTGCCATGTTAGTGTCATGTTAGTGCCATGTTAGAGTCATGTTAGTGCCATGTTAGTGCCATGTCATTGTCATGTTAGCGCTATGTTAGTGTCATGTTAGTGCCATGTTAGTCTCATGTTTGTGCCATGTTATTGTCATGTCAGTGCCATGTCATTGTCATGTTAGTGCCATGTTAGTGTCATGTTAGTGCCATGTTAGTGTCATGTTAGTGCCATGTTAGTGTCATGTTAGTGCCATGTCAGTGTCATGTCAGTGCCATGTTAGTGTCATGTTAGTGCCATGTTAGTGTCATGTTAGTGCCATGTTAGTGTCATGTTAGTGCCATGTTAGTGTCATGTCAGTGTCATCTTAGTGCCATATCAGTGTCATCTTAGTGCCATGTTAGTGTCATGTCATTGTCATGTTAGTGCCATGTCATTGTCATGTTAGTGCCATGTTAGTGTCATGTTAGTGCCATATTAGTGCCATGTCAGTGTCATGTCTTTGTCATGTTAGTGCCATGTCATTGTCATGTTAGTGCCATGTTAGTCTCATGTTAGTGCCATGTTAGTGCCATGTTAGTGTCATGTCATTATCATGTTAGTGCCATGTCATTGTCATTATAGTGCCATGTTAGTGTCAAGTTAGTGCCATGTTATTGCCATGTCAGTGTCATGTTAGTGTCATGTTAGTGCCATGTCAGTGCCATGTCATTGTCATGTTAGTGCCATGTCATTGTCATGTCATTGTCATGTTAGTGTCATGTTAGTGCCATGTTAGTGCCATGTTAGTGTCATGTTAGTGCCATGTCATTGTCATGTTAGTGTCATGTTAGTGTCATGTTAGTGCCATGTTAGTGCCATGTCAGTGCCATGTCAGTGCCATGTCATTGTCACGTTAGTGCCATGTCAGTGCCATGTCATTGTCATGTTAGTGCCATGTCATTGTCATGTCATTGTCATGTTAGTGTCATGTTAGTGTCATGTTAGTGTCATGTTAGTGTCATGTTAGTGCCATGTTAGTGCCATGTCAGTGTCATGTTAGTGACGTATTAGTGCCATGTTAGTGCCATGTTAGAGCGATGTTAGTGCCATGTCAGTGTCATGTCAGTGTCATGTTAGTGCCATGTTAGTGTCATGTCAGTGTCATGTCAGTGTCATGTTAGTGCCATGTTAGAGCCATGTCAGTGTCATGTCTTTGTCATGTTAGTGCCATGTTAGTGTCATGTCATTGTCATGTTAGTGCCATGTTAGTGCCATGTTAGTGTCATGTTAGTGACGTATTAGTGCCATGTTAGTGCAATGTTAGTGCCATGTTAGTGTCATGTTAGTGACGTATTAGTGCCATGTTAATGCCATGTTAGTGTCATGTCAGTGTCATGTTAGTGCCATGTTAGTGCCATGTTAGTGCCATGTTAGTGTCATGTTAGTTACGTATTAGTGCCATGTTAGTGCCATGTTAGAGCCGTGTCAGTGTCATGTTAGTGCCATGTTAGAGCCATGTCAGTGTCATGTCATTGTCATGTTAGTGACATGTTAGTGTCATGTCATTGTCATGTTAGTGCCATGTCAGTGTCATGTTAGTGCCATGTTAGTACCATGTTAGTGCCATGTTAGTGTCATGTCATTGTCATATTAGTGCCATGTCATTGTCATGTTAGTGCCATGTTAGTGTCATGTTAGTGCCATGTTAGTGCCATGTTAGTGTCATGTCATTGTCATGTTAGTGCCATGTCATTGTCATGTTAGTGCCATGTTAGTGTCATGTTAGTGCCATGTTAGTGTCATGTCAGTGCCATGTCAGTGTCATGTAAGTGTCATGTTAGTGCGATGTTAGAGCCATGTCAGTGTCATGTCATTGTCATGTTAGTGCCATGTTAGTGTAATGTCATTGTCATGTTAGTGACGTATTAGTGCCATGTTAGTGCCATGTTAGAGCGATGTTAGTGCCATGTCAGTGCCATGTTAGTGCCATGTTAGTGTCGTATTAGTGTCGTATTAGTGACGTATTAGTGCCATGTTAGTGTCATGTCAGTGTCATGTTAGTGACGTATTAGTGCCATGTTAGTGCCATGTTAGTGTCATGTCAGTGTCATGTTAGTTCCATGTTAGTGCCATGTTAGTGTCATGTTAGTGACGTATTAATGCCATGTTAGTGCCATGTTAGAGCCATGTCAGTGTCATGTTAATGCCATGTTAGAGCCATGTCAGTGTCATGTCATTGTCATGTTAGTGCCATGTTAGTGTCATGTTAATGCCATGTTAGTGTCATGTTAGTGCCATGTTAGTGTCATGTTAGTGCCATGTTAGTGCCATGTCAGTGTCATGTCATTGTCATGTTAGTGCCATGTCATTGTCATGTCAGTGCCATGTTAGTGTCATGTTAGTGCCATGTTAGTGTCATGTTAGTGCCATGTTAGAGTCATGTTAGTGCCATGTTAGTGCCATGTCATTGTCATGTTAGCGCTATGTTAGTGTCATGTTAGTGCCATGTTAGTCTCATGTTTGTGCCATGTTATTGTCATGTCAGTGCCATGTCATTGTCATGTTAGTGCCATGTTAGTGTCATGTTAGTGCCATGTTAGTGTCATGTTAGTGCCATGTTAGTGTCATGTTAGTGCCATGTCAGTGTCATGTCAGTGCCATGTTAGTGTCATGTTAGTGCCATGTTAGTGTCATGTTAGTGCCATGTTAGTGTCATGTTAGTGCCATGTTAGTGTCATGTCAGTGTCATCTTAGTGCCATGTCAGTGTCATCTTAGTGCCATGTTAGTGTCATGTCATTGTCATGTTAGTGCCATGTCATTGTCATGTTAGTGCCATGTTAGTGTCATGTTAGTGCCATATTAGTGCCATGTCAGTGTCATGTCTTTGTCATGTTAGTGCCATGTCATTGTCATGTTAGTGCCATGTTAGTCTCATGTTAGTGCCATGTTAGTGCCATGTTAGTGTCATGTCATTATCATGTTAGTGCCATGTCATTGTCATTATAGTGCCATGTTAGTGTCAAGTTAGTGCCATGTTATTGCCATGTCAGTGTCATGTTAGTGTCATGTTAGTGCCATGTCAGTGCCATGTCATTGTCATGTTAGTGCCATGTCATTGTCATGTCATTGTCATGTTAGTGTCATGTTAGTGCCATGTTAGTGCCATGTTAGTGTCATGTTAGTGCCATGTCATTGTCATGTTAGTGTCATGTTAGTGTCATGTTAGTGCCATGTTAGTGCCATGTCAGTGCCATGTCAGTGCCATGTCATTGTCACGTTAGTGCCATGTCAGTGCCATGTCATTGTCATGTTAGTGCCATGTCATTGTCATGTCATTGTCATGTTAGTGTCATGTTAGTGTCATGTTAGTGTCATGTTAGTGTCATGTTAGTGCCATGTTAGTGCCATGTCAGTGTCATGTTAGTGACGTATTAGTGCCATGTTAGTGCCATGTTAGAGCGATGTTAGTGCCATGTCAGTGTCATGTCAGTGTCATGTTAGTGCCATGTTAGTGTCATGTCAGTGTCATGTCAGTGTCATGTTAGTGCCATGTTAGAGCCATGTCAGTGTCATGTCTTTGTCATGTTAGTGCCATGTTAGTGTCATGTCATTGTCATGTTAGTGCCATGTTAGTGCCATGTTAGTGTCATGTTAGTGACGTATTAGTGCCATGTTAGTGCAATGTTAGTGCCATGTTAGTGTCATGTTAGTGACGTATTAGTGCCATGTTAATGCCATGTTAGTGTCATGTCAGTGTCATGTTAGTGCCATGTTAGTGCCATGTTAGTGCCATGTTAGTGTCATGTTAGTTACGTATTAGTGCCATGTTAGTGCCATGTTAGAGCCGTGTCAGTGTCATGTTAGTGCCATGTTAGAGCCATGTCAGTGTCATGTCATTGTCATGTTAGTGACATGTTAGTGTCATGTCATTGTCATGTTAGTGCCATGTCAGTGTCATGTTAGTGCCATGTTAGTACCATGTTAGTGCCATGTTAGTGTCATGTCATTGTCATATTAGTGCCATGTCATTGTCATGTTAGTGCCATGTTAGTGTCATGTTAGTGCCATGTTAGTGCCATGTTAGTGTCATGTCATTGTCATGTTAGTGCCATGTCATTGTCATGTTAGTGCCATGTTAGTGTCATGTTAGTGCCATGTTAGTGTCATGTCAGTGCCATGTCAGTGTCATGTAAGTGTCATGTTAGTGCGATGTTAGAGCCATGTCAGTGTCATGTCATTGTCATGTTAGTGCCATGTTAGTGTAATGTCATTGTCATGTTAGTGACGTATTAGTGCCATGTTAGTGCCATGTTAGAGCGATGTAAGTGCCATGTCAGTGCCATGTTAGTGCCATGTTAGTGTCGTATTAGTGTCGTATTAGTGACGTATTAGTGCCATGTTAGTGTCATGTCTGTGTCATGTTAGTGACGTATTAGTGCCATGTTAGTGCCATGTTAGTGTCATGTCAGTGTCATGTTAGTGCCATGTTAGTGCCATGTTAGTGTCATGTTAGTGACGTATTAGTGCCATGTTAGTGCCATGTTAGAGCCATGTCAGTGTCATGTTAATGCCATGTTAGAGCCATGTCAGTGTCATGTCATTGTCATGTTAGTGCCATGTTAGTGTCATGTCATTGTCATGTTAGTGCCATGTCATTGTCATATTAGTGCCATGTTAGTGTCATGTTAGTGCCATGTTAGTGTCATGTTAGTGCCATGTTAGTGTCATGTTAGTGCCATGTCAGTGTCATGTCATTGTCATGTTAGTTCCATGTTAGTGTCATGTTAATGCCATGTTAGTGTCATGTTAGTGCCATGTTAGTGTCATGTCAGTGCCATGTCAGTGTCATGTAAGTGTCATGTTAGTGCGATGTTAGAGCCATGTCAGTGTCATGTCATTGTCATGTTAGTGCCATGTTAGTGTAATGTCATTGTCATGTTAGTGACGTATTAGTGCCATGTTAGTGCCATGTTAGAGCGATGTTAGTGCCATGTCAGTGCCATGTTAGTGCCATGTTAGTGTCGTATTAGTGTCGTATTAGTGACGTATTAGTGCCATGTTAGTGTCATGTCAGTGTCATGTTAGTGACGTATTAGTGCCATGTTAGTGCCATGTTAGTGTCATGTCAGTGTCATGTTAGTTCCATGTTAGTGCCATGTTAGTGTCATGTTAGTGACGTATTAATGCCATGTTAGTGCCATGTTAGAGCCATGTCAGTGTCATGTTAATGCCATGTTAGAGCCATGTCAGTGTCATGTCATTGTCATGTTAGTGCCATGTTAGTGTCATGTTAATGCCATGTTAGTGTCATGTTAGTGCCATGTTAGTGTCATGTTAGTGCCATGTTAGTGCCATGTCAGTGTCATGTCATTGTCATGTTAGTGCCATGTCATTGTCATGTCAGTGCCATGTTAGTGTCATGTTAGTGCCATGTTAGTGTCATGTTAGTGCCATGTTAGAGTCATGTTAGTGCCATGTTAGTGCCATGTCATTGTCATGTTAGCGCTATGTTAGTGTCATGTTAGTGCCATGTTAGTCTCATGTTTGTGCCATGTTATTGTCATGTCAGTGCCATGTCATTGTCATGTTAGTGCCATGTTAGTGTCATGTTAGTGCCATGTTAGTGTCATGTTAGTGCCATGTTAGTGTCATGTTAGTGCCATGTCAGTGTCATGTCAGTGCCATGTTAGTGTCATGTTAGTGCCATGTTAGTGTCATGTTAGTGCCATGTTAGTGTCATGTTAGTGCCATGTTAGTGTCATGTCAGTGTCATCTTAGTGCCATGTCAGTGTCATCTTAGTGCCATGTTAGTGTCATGTCATTGTCATGTTAGTGCCATGTCATTGTCATGTTAGTGCCATGTTAGTGTCATGTTAGTGCCATATTAGTGCCATGTCAGTGTCATGTCTTTGTCATGTTAGTGCCATGTCATTGTCATGTTAGTGCCATGTTAGTCTCATGTTAGTGCCATGTTAGTGCCATGTTAGTGTCATGTCATTATCATGTTAGTGCCATGTCATTGTCATTATAGTGCCATGTTAGTGTCAAGTTAGTGCCATGTTATTGCCATGTCAGTGTCATGTTAGTGTCATGTTAGTGCCATGTCAGTGCCATGTCATTGTCATGTTAGTGCCATGTCATTGTCATGTCATTGTCATGTTAGTGTCATGTTAGTGCCATGTTAGTGCCATGTTAGTGTCATGTTAGTGCCATGTCATTGTCATGTTAGTGTCATGTTAGTGTCATGTTAGTGCCATGTTAGTGCCATGTCAGTGCCATGTCAGTGCCATGTCATTGTCACGTTAGTGCCATGTCAGTGCCATGTCATTGTCATGTTAGTGCCATGTCATTGTCATGTCATTGTCATGTTAGTGTCATGTTAGTGTCATGTTAGTGTCATGTTAGTGTCATGTTAGTGCCATGTTAGTGCCATGTCAGTGTCATGTTAGTGACGTATTAGTGCCATGTTAGTGCCATGTTAGAGCGATGTTAGTGCCATGTCAGTGTCATGTCAGTGTCATGTTAGTGCCATGTTAGTGTCATGTCAGTGTCATGTCAGTGTCATGTTAGTGCCATGTTAGAGCCATGTCAGTGTCATGTCTTTGTCATGTTAGTGCCATGTTAGTGTCATGTCATTGTCATGTTAGTGCCATGTTAGTGCCATGTTAGTGTCATGTTAGTGACGTATTAGTGCCATGTTAGTGCAATGTTAGTGCCATGTTAGTGTCATGTTAGTGACGTATTAGTGCCATGTTAATGCCATGTTAGTGTCATGTCAGTGTCATGTTAGTGCCATGTTAGTGCCATGTTAGTGCCATGTTAGTGTCATGTTAGTTACGTATTAGTGCCATGTTAGTGCCATGTTAGAGCCGTGTCAGTGTCATGTTAGTGCCATGTTAGAGCCATGTCAGTGTCATGTCATTGTCATGTTAGTGACATGTTAGTGTCATGTCATTGTCATGTTAGTGCCATGTCAGTGTCATGTTAGTGCCATGTTAGTACCATGTTAGTGCCATGTTAGTGTCATGTCATTGTCATATTAGTGCCATGTCATTGTCATGTTAGTGCCATGTTAGTGTCATGTTAGTGCCATGTTAGTGCCATGTTAGTGTCATGTCATTGTCATGTTAGTGCCATGTCATTGTCATGTTAGTGCCATGTTAGTGTCATGTTAGTGCCATGTTAGTGTCATGTCAGTGCCATGTCAGTGTCATGTAAGTGTCATGTTAGTGCGATGTTAGAGCCATGTCAGTGTCATGTCATTGTCATGTTAGTGCCATGTTAGTGTAATGTCATTGTCATGTTAGTGACGTATTAGTGCCATGTTAGTGCCATGTTAGAGCGATGTAAGTGCCATGTCAGTGCCATGTTAGTGCCATGTTAGTGTCGTATTAGTGTCGTATTAGTGACGTATTAGTGCCATGTTAGTGTCATGTCTGTGTCATGTTAGTGACGTATTAGTGCCATGTTAGTGCCATGTTAGTGTCATGTCAGTGTCATGTTAGTGCCATGTTAGTGCCATGTTAGTGTCATGTTAGTGACGTATTAGTGCCATGTTAGTGCCATGTTAGAGCCATGTCAGTGTCATGTTAATGCCATGTTAGAGCCATGTCAGTGTCATGTCATTGTCATGTTAGTGCCATGTTAGTGTCATGTCATTGTCATGTTAGTGCCATGTCATTGTCATATTAGTGCCATGTTAGTGTCATGTTAGTGCCATGTTAGTGTCATGTTAGTGCCATGTTAGTGTCATGTTAGTGCCATGTCAGTGTCATGTCATTGTCATGTTAGTTCCATGTTAGTGTCATGTTAATGCCATGTTAGTGTCATGTTAGTGCCATGTTAGTGTCATGTTAGTGCCATGTTAGTGTCATGTTAGTGCCATGTCAGTGTCATGTCATTGTCATGTTAGTGCCATGTCATTGTCATGTCAGTGCCATGTTAGTGTCATGTTAGTGCCATGTTAGTGTCATGTTAGTGCCATGTTAGAGTCATGTTAGTGCCATGTTAGTGCCATGTCATTGTCATGTTAGCGCTATGTTAGTGTCATGTTAGTGCCATGTTAGTCTAATGTTTGTGCCATGTTATTGTCATGTCAGTGCCATGTCATTGTCATGTTAGTGCCATGTTGGTGTCATGTTAGTGCCATGTTAGTGTCATGTTAGTGCCATGTTAGTGTCATGTTAGTGCCATGTCAGTGTCATGTCAGTGCCATGTTAGTGTCATGTTAGTGCCATGTTAGTGTCATGTTAGTGCCATGTTAGTGTCATGTCAGTGTCATCTTAGTGCCATGTTAGTGTCATGTCATTGTCATGTTAGTGCCATGTCATTGTCATGTTAGTGCCATGTTAGTGTCATGTTAGTGCCATATTAGTGCCATGTCAGTGTCATGTCTTTGTCATGTTAGTGCCATGTCATTGTCATGTTAGTGCCATGTTAGTCTCATGTTAGTGCCATGTTAGTGCCATGTTAGTGTCATGTCATTATCATGTTAGTGCCATGTCATTGTCATGTTAGTGCCATGTTAGTGTCAAGTTAGTGCCATGTTAGTGCCATGTCAGTGCCAATGTTAGTGTCATGTTAGTGACGTATTAGTGCCATGTTAGTGCCATGTTAGAGCCATGTCAGTGTCATGTTAGTGCCATGTTAGAGCCATGTCAGTGTCATGTCATTGTCATGTTAGTGCCATGTTAGTGTCATGTCATTGTCATGTTAGTGACGTATTAGTGCTATGTTAGTGCAATGTTAGTGCCATGTTAGTGTCATGTCAGTGTCATGTTAGTGACGTATTAGTGCCATGTTAGTGCCATGTTAGTGTCATGTTAGTGCCATGTCAGTGCCATGTCATTGTCATGTTAGTGCCATGTCATTGCCATGTCATTGTCATGTTAGTGTCATGTTAGTGCCATGTTAGTGCCATGTTAGTGTATTGTTAGTGCCATGTCATTGTCATGTTAGTGTCATGTTAGTGCCATGTTAGTGCCATGTCAGTGCCATGTCATTGTCATGTTAGTGACATGTCATTGTCATGTCATTGTCATGTTAGTGTCATGTTAGTGTCATGTTAGTGTCATGTTAGTGCCATGTTAGTGCCATGTCAGTGTCATGTCAGTGTCATGTTAGTGCCATGTTAGTGCCATGTTAGTGTCATGTCAGTGTCATGTTAGTGTGATGTCAGTGTCATGTTAGTGCCATGTTAGAGCCATGTCAGTGTCATGTCATTGTCATGTTAGTGCCATGTTAGTGTCATGTCATTGTCATGTTAGTGACGTATTAGTGCCATGTTAGTGCAATGTTAGTGCATGTTAGTGTCATGTCAGTGTCATGTTAGTGACGTATTAGTGCCATGTTAGTGCCATGTTAGTGTCATGTCAGTGTCATGTTAGTGCCATGTTAGTGCCATGTTAGTGTCATGTTAGTGACGTATTAGTGCCATGTTAGTGCCATGTTAGAGCCATGTCAGTGTCATGTTAGTGCCATGTTAGAGCCATGTCAGTGTCATGTCATTGTCATGTTATTGCCATGTTAGTGTCATGTCATTGTCATGTTAGTGCCATGTCAGTGTCATGTTAGTGCCATGTTAGTGCCATGTTAGTGCCATGTTAGTGTCATGTCATTGTCATGTTAGTGCCATGTCATTGTCATGTTAGTGCCATGTTAGTGTCATGTTAGTGCCATGTTAGTGCCATGTTGGTGTCATGTCATTGTCATGTTAGTGCCATGTCATTGTCATGTTAGTGCCATGTTAGTGTCATGTTAGTGCCATGTTAGTGTCATGTTAGTGTCATGTCATTATCATGTCAGTGCCATGTCATTGTCATGTTAGTGCCATGTTAGTGTCAAGTTAGTGCCATGTTAGTGCCATGTCAGTGCCAATGTTAGTGTCATGTTAGTGACGTATTAGTGCCATGTTAGTGCCATGTTAGAGCCATGTCAGTGTCATGTTAGTGCCATGTTAGAGCCATGTCAGTGTCATGTCATTGTCATGTTAGTGCCATGTTAGTGTCATGTCATTGTCATGTTAGTGACGTATTAGTGCTATGTTAGTGCAATGTTAGTGCCATGTTAGTGTCATGTCAGTGTCATGTTAGTGACGTATTAGTGCCATGTTAGTGCCATGTTAGTGTCATGTTAGTGCCATGTCAGTGCCATGTCATTGTCATGTTAGTGCCATGTCATTGCCATGTCATTGTCATGTTAGTGTCATGTTAGTGCCATGTTAGTGCCATGTTAGTGTATTGTTAGTGCCATGTCATTGTCATGTTAGTGTCATGTTAGTGCCATGTTAGTGCCATGTCAGTGCCATGTCATTGTCATGTTAGTGACATGTCATTGTCATGTCATTGTCATGTTAGTGTCATGTTAGTGTCATGTTAGTGTCATGTTAGTGCCATGTTAGTGCCATGTCAGTGTCATGTCAGTGTCATGTTAGTGCCATGTTAGTGCCATGTTAGTGTCATGTCAGTGTCATGTTAGTGTGATGTCAGTGTCATGTTAGTGCCATGTTAGAGCCATGTCAGTGTCATGTCATTGTCATGTTAGTGCCATGTTAGTGTCATGTCATTGTCATGTTAGTGACGTATTAGTGCCATGTTAGTGCAATGTTAGTGCATGTTAGTGTCATGTCAGTGTCATGTTAGTGACGTATTAGTGCCATGTTAGTGCCATGTTAGTGTCATGTCAGTGTCATGTTAGTGCCATGTTAGTGCCATGTTAGTGTCATGTTAGTGACGTATTAGTGCCATGTTAGTGCCATGTTAGAGCCATGTCAGTGTCATGTTAGTGCCATGTTAGAGCCATGTCAGTGTCATGTCATTGTCATGTTATTGCCATGTTAGTGTCATGTCATTGTCATGTTAGTGCCATGTCAGTGTCATGTTAGTGCCATGTTAGTGCCATGTTAGTGTCATGTCATTGTCATGTTAGTGCCATGTCATTGTCATGTTAGTGCCATGTTAGTGTCATGTTAGTGCCATGTTAGTGCCATGTTGGTGTCATGTCATTGTCATGTTAGTGCCATGTCATTGTCATGTTAGTGCCATGTTAGTGTCATGTTAGTGCCATGTTAGTGTCATGTTAGTGCCATGTCAGTGTCATGTTAGTGTCATGTTAGTGCCATGTTAGTGCCCTGTTAGTGCCATGTTAGTGCCATGTTAGTGTCATGTCAGTGCCATGTCAGTGTCATGTCTGTGTCATGTTAGTGCCATGTTAGAGCCATGTCAGTGTCATGTCATTGTCATGTTAGTTCCATGTTAGTGTCATGTTAGTGCCATGTTAGTGTCATGTTAGTGCCATGTTAGTGTCATGTTAGTGCCATGTCAGTGTCATGTTAGTGTCATGTTAGTGCCATGTTAGTGCCATGTTAGTGCCATGTTAGTGTCATGTTAGTGCCATGTCATTGTCATGTTAGTGTCATGTTAGTGTCATGTTAGTGCCATGTTAGTGCCATGTCATTGTCATGTTAGTGCCATGTCATTGTCATGTTAATGTCATGTTAGTGCCATGTTAGTGCAATGTTAGTGTCATGTTAGTGCCATGTCATTGTCATGTTAGTGTCATGTTAGTGCCATGTTAGTGCCATGTCAGTGCCATGTCATTGTCATGTTAGTGTCATGTTAGTGCCATGTTAGTGCCATGTCAGTGCCATGTCATTGTCATGTTAGTGCCATGTCATTGTCATGTCATTGTCATGTTAGTGTCATGTTAGTGTCATGTTAGTGCCATGTCATTGTCATGTTAGTGTCATGTTAGTGTCATGTTAGTGCCATGTTAGTGTCATGTTAGTGCCATGTTAGTGCCATGTTAGTGTCATGTTAGTGCAAGGTCATTGTCATGTTAGTGTCATGTTAGTGTCATGTCTGTGCCATGTCATTATCATGTTAGTGCCATGTCATTGTCATGTCATTGTCATTGTCATGTTAGTGCCATGTTATTGTCATGTTAGTGCCATGTCATTGTCATGTTAGTGTCATGTTAGTGTCAAGTTAGTGCCATGTTATTGCCATGTCAGTGTCATGTTAGTGTCATGTTAGTGCCATGTCAGTGCCATGTCATTGTCATGTTAGTGCCATGTCATTGTCATGTCATTGTCATGTTAGTGTCATGTTAGTGCCATGTTAGTGCCATGTTAGTGCCATGTCAGTGCCATGTCAGTGCCATGTCATTGTCACGTTAATGCCATGTCAGTGCCATGTCATTGTCATGTTAGTGCCATGTCATTGTCATGTCATTGTCATGTTAGTGTCATGTTAGTGTCATGTTAGTGTCATGTTAGTGTCATGTTAGTGCCATGTTAGTGCCATGTCAGTGTCATGTTAGTGACGTATTAGTGCCATGTTAGTGCCATGTTAGAGCGATGTTAGTGCCATGTCAGTGTCATGTCATTGTCATGTTAGTGCCATGTTAGTGTCATGTCAGTGTCATGTCAGTGTCATGTTAGTGCCATGTTAGAGCCATGTCACTGTCATGTCTTTGTCATGTTAGTGCCATGTTAGTGTCATGTCATTGTCATGTTAGTGCCATGTTAGTGCCATGTTAGTGTCATGTTAGTGACGTATTAGTGCCATGTTAGTGCAATGTTAGTGCCATGTTAGTGTCATGTTAGTGACGTATTAGTGCCATGTTAATGCCATGTTAGTGTCATGTCAGTGTCATGTTAGTGCCATGTTAGTGCCATGTTAGTGTCATGTTAGTGACGTATTAGTGCCATGTTAGTGCCATGTTAGAGCCATGTCAGTGTCATGTTAGTGCCATGTTAGTGCCATGTTAGTGTCATGTTAGTGACGTATTAGTGCCATGTTAGTGCCATGTTAGAGCCATGTCAGTGTCATGTCATTGTCATGTTAGTGCCATGTTAGTGTCATGTCATTGTCATGTTAGTGCCATGTCAGTGTCATGTTAGTGCCATGTTAGTGCCATGTTAGTGCCATGTTAGTGTCATGTCATTGTCATGTTAGTGCCATGTCATTGTCATGTTAGTGCCATGTTAGTGTCATGTTAGTGCCATGTTAGTGCCATGTTAGTGTCATGTCATTGTCATGTTAGTGCCATGTCATTGTCATGTTAGTGCCATGTTAGTGTCATGTTAGTGCCATGTTAGTGTCATGTCAGTGCCATGTCAGTGTCATGTCAGTGTCATGTTAGTGCGATGTTAGAGCCATGTCAGTGTCATGTCATTGTCATGTTAGTGCCATGTTAGTGTAATGTCATTGTCATGTTAGTGACGTATTAGTGCCATGTTAGTGCCATGTTAGAGCGATGTTAGTGCCATGTCAGTGCCATGTTAGTGCCATGTTAGTGTCGTATTAGTGTCGTATTAGTGACGTATTAGTGCCATGTTAGTGTCATGTCAGTGTCATGTTAGTGACGTGTTAGTGCCATGTTAGTGTCATGTCAGTGTCATGTTAGTGCCATGTTAGTGCCATGTTAGTGTCATGTTAGTGACGTATTAGTGCCATGTTAGTGCCATGTTAGAGCCATGTCAGTGTCATGTTAATGCCATGTTAGAGCCATGTCAGTGTCATGTCATTGTCATGTTAGTGCCATGTTAGTGCCATGTTAGTGTCATGTTAGTGCCATGTCAGTGAAATGTCATTGTCATGTTAGTTCCATGTTAGTGTCATGTTAATGCCATGTTAGTGTCATGTTAGTGCCATGTTAGTGTCATGTTAGTGCCATGTTAATGTCATGTTAGTGCCATGTCAGTGTCATGTCATTGTCATGTTAGTGCCATGTCATTGTCATGTCAGTGCCATGTTAGTGTCATGTTAGTGCCATGTCATTGTCATGTTAGCGCTATGTTAGTGTCATGTTAGTGCCATGTTAGTCTCATGTTTGTGCCATGTTATTGTCATGTCAGTGCCATGTCATTGTCATGTTAGTGCCATGTTAGTGTCATGTTAGTGCCATGTTAGTGTCATGTTAGTGCCATGTTAGTGTCATGTTAGTGCCATGTCAGTGTCATGTCAGTGCCATGTTAGTGTCATGTTAGTGCCATGTTAGTGTCATGTTAGTGCCATGTTAGTGTCATGTTAGTGCCATGTTAGTGTCATGTCAGTGTCATCTTAGTGCCATGTCAGTGTCATCTTAGTGCCATGTTAGTGTCATGTCATTGTCATGTTAGTGCCATGTCATTGTCATGTTAGTGCCATGTTAGTGTCATGTTAGTGCCATATTAGTGCCATGTCAGTGTCATGTCTTTGTCATGTTAGTGCCATGTCATTGTCATGTTAGTGCCATGTTAGTCTCATGTTAGTGCCATGTTAGTGCCATGTTAGTGTCATGTCATTATCATGTTAGTGCCATGTCATTGTCATTATAGTGCCATGTTAGTGTCAAGTTAGTGCCATGTTATTGCCATGTCAGTGTCATGTTAGTGTCATGTTAGTGCCATGTCAGTGCCATGTCATTGTCATGTTAGTGCCATGTCATTGTCATGTCATTGTCATGTTAGTGTCATGTTAGTGCCATGTTAGTGCCATGTTAGTGTCATGTTAGTGCAATGTCATTGTCATGTTAGTGTCATGTTAGTGTCATGTTAGTGCCATGTTAGTGCCATGTCAGTGCCATGTCAGTGCCATGTCATTGTCACATTAGTGCCATGTCAGTGCCATGTCATTGTCATGTTAGTGCCATGTCATTGTCATGTCATTGTCATGTTAGTGTCATGTTAGTGTCATGTTAGTGTCATGTTAGTGCCATGTTAGTGCCATGTCAGTGTCATGTTAGTGACGTATTAGTGCCATGTTAGTGCCATGTTAGAGCGATGTTAGTGCCATGTCAGTGTCATGTCAGTGTCATGTTAGTGCCATGTTAGTGTCATGTCAGTGTCATGTCAGTGTCATGTTAGTGCCGTGTTAGAGCCATGTCAGTGTCATGTCTTTGTCATGTTAGTGCCATGTTAGTGTCATGTCATTGTCATGTTAGTGCCATGTTAGTGCCATGTTAGTGTCATGTTAGTGACGTATTAGTGCCATGTTAGTGCAATGTTAGTGCCATGTTAGTGTCATGTTAGTGACGTATTAGTGCCATGTTAATGCCATGTTAGTGTCATGTCAGTGTCATGTTAGTGCCATGTTAGTGCCATGTTAGTGTCATGTTAGTTACGTATTAGTGCCATGTTAGTGCCATGTTAGAGCCGTGTCAGTGTCATGTTAGTGCCATGTTAGAGCCTTGTCAGTGTCATGTCATTGTCATGTTAGTGCCATGTTAGTGTCATGTCATTGTCATGTTAGTGCCATGTCAGTGTCATGTTAGTGCCATGTTAGTACCATGTTAGTGCCATGTTAGTGTCATGTCATTGTCATATTAGTGCCATGTCATTGTCATGTTAGTGCCATGTTAGTGTCATGTTAGTGCCATGTTAGTGCCATGTTAGTGTCATGTCATTGTCATGTAAGTGCCATGTCATTGTCATGTTAGTGCCATGTTAGTGTCATGTTAGTGCCATGTTAGTGTCATGTCAGTGCCATGTCAGTGTCATGTAAGTGTCATGTTAGTGCGATGTTAGAGCCATGTCAGTGTCATGTCATTGTCATGTTAGTGCCATGTTAGTGTAATGTCATTGTCATGTTAGTGACGTATTAGTGCCATGTTAGTGCCATGTTAGAGCGATGTTAGTTCCATGTCAGTGCCATGTTAGAGCCATGTCAGTGTCATGTTAATGCCATGTTAGAGCCATGTCAGTGTCATGTCATTGTCATGTTAGTGCCATGTTAGTGTCATGTCATTGTCATGTTAGTGCCATGTCATTGTCATATTAGTGCCATGTTAGTGTCATGTTAGTGCCATGTTAGTGTCATGTTAGTGCCATGTTAGTGTCATGTTAGTGCCATGTCAGTGTCATGTCATTGTCATGTTAGTTCCATGTTAGTGTCATGTTAATGCCATGTTAGTGTCATGTTAGTGCCATGTTAGTGTCATGTTAGTGCCATGTTAGTGTCATGTTAGTGCCATGTCAGTGTCATGTCATTGTCATGTTAGTGCCATGTCATTGTCATGTCAGTGCCATGTTAGTGTCATGTTAGTGCCATGTTAGTGTCATGTTAGTGCCATGTTAGAGTCATGTTAGTGCCATGTTAGTGCCATGTCATTGTCATGTTAGCGCTATGTTAGTGTCATGTTAGTGCCATGTTAGTCTCATGTTTGTGCCATGTTATTGTCATGTCAGTGCCATGTCATTGTCATGTTAATGCCATGTTAGAGCCATGTCAGTGTCATGTCATTGTCATGTTAGTGCCATGTTAGTGCCATGTTAGTGTCATGTTAGTGCCATGTCAGTGAAATGTCATTGTCATGTTAGTTCCATGTTAGTGTCATGTTAATGCCATGTTAGTGTCATGTTAGTGCCATGTTAGTGTCATGTTAGTGCCATGTTAATGTCATGTTAGTGCCATGTCAGTGTCATGTCATTGTCATGTTAGTGCCATGTCATTGTCATGTCAGTGCCATGTTAGTGTCATGTTAGTGCCATGTCATTGTCATGTTAGCGCTATGTTAGTGTCATGTTAGTGCCATGTTAGTCTCATGTTTGTGCCATGTTATTGTCATGTCAGTGCCATGTCATTGTCATGTTAGTGCCATGTTAGTGTCATGTTAGTGCCATGTTAGTGTCATGTTAGTGCCATGTTAGTGTCATGTTAGTGCCATGTCAGTGTCATGTCAGTGCCATGTTAGTGTCATGTTAGTGCCATGTTAGTGTCATGTTAGTGCCATGTTAGTGTCATGTTAGTGCCATGTTAGTGTCATGTCAGTGTCATCTTAGTGCCATGTCAGTGTCATCTTAGTGCCATGTTAGTGTCATGTCATTGTCATGTTAGTGCCATGTCATTGTCATGTTAGTGCCATGTTAGTGTCATGTTAGTGCCATATTAGTGCCATGTCAGTGTCATGTCTTTGTCATGTTAGTGCCATGTCATTGTCATGTTAGTGCCATGTTAGTCTCATGTTAGTGCCATGTTAGTGCCATGTTAGTGTCATGTCATTATCATGTTAGTGCCATGTCATTGTCATTATAGTGCCATGTTAGTGTCAAGTTAGTGCCATGTTATTGCCATGTCAGTGTCATGTTAGTGTCATGTTAGTGCCATGTCAGTGCCATGTCATTGTCATGTTAGTGCCATGTCATTGTCATGTCATTGTCATGTTAGTGTCATGTTAGTGCCATGTTAGTGCCATGTTAGTGTCATGTTAGTGCAATGTCATTGTCATGTTAGTGTCATGTTAGTGTCATGTTAGTGCCATGTTAGTGCCATGTCAGTGCCATGTCAGTGCCATGTCATTGTCACATTAGTGCCATGTCAGTGCCATGTCATTGTCATGTTAGTGCCATGTCATTGTCATGTCATTGTCATGTTAGTGTCATGTTAGTGTCATGTTAGTGTCATGTTAGTGCCATGTTAGTGCCATGTCAGTGTCATGTTAGTGACGTATTAGTGCCATGTTAGTGCCATGTTAGAGCGATGTTAGTGCCATGTCAGTGTCATGTCAGTGTCATGTTAGTGCCATGTTAGTGTCATGTCAGTGTCATGTCAGTGTCATGTTAGTGCCGTGTTAGAGCCATGTCAGTGTCATGTCTTTGTCATGTTAGTGCCATGTTAGTGTCATGTCATTGTCATGTTAGTGCCATGTTAGTGCCATGTTAGTGTCATGTTAGTGACGTATTAGTGCCATGTTAGTGCAATGTTAGTGCCATGTTAGTGTCATGTTAGTGACGTATTAGTGCCATGTTAATGCCATGTTAGTGTCATGTCAGTGTCATGTTAGTGCCATGTTAGTGCCATGTTAGTGTCATGTTAGTTACGTATTAGTGCCATGTTAGTGCCATGTTAGAGCCGTGTCAGTGTCATGTTAGTGCCATGTTAGAGCCTTGTCAGTGTCATGTCATTGTCATGTT
The DNA here is from genome assembly GCF_026437365.1 of Eucyclogobius newberryi. Classification (NCBI taxonomy): domain Eukaryota; kingdom Metazoa; phylum Chordata; class Actinopteri; order Gobiiformes; family Gobiidae; genus Eucyclogobius; species Eucyclogobius newberryi. The sequence goes on from NW_027315790.1 coordinate 598,914, forward strand.
AGTGCCATGTTAGTGTCATGTCATTGTCATGTTAGTGCCATGTCAGTGTCATGTTAGTGCCATGTTAGTACCATGTTAGTGCCATGTTAGTGTCATGTCATTGTCATATTAGTGCCATGTCATTGTCATGTTAGTGCCATGTTAGTGTCATGTTAGTGCCATGTTAGTGCCATGTTAGTGTCATGTCATTGTCATGTAAGTGCCATGTCATTGTCATGTTAGTGCCATGTTAGTGTCATGTTAGTGCCATGTTAGTGTCATGTCAGTGCCATGTCAGTGTCATGTAAGTGTCATGTTAGTGCGATGTTAGAGCCATGTCAGTGTCATGTCATTGTCATGTTAGTGCCATGTTAGTGTAATGTCATTGTCATGTTAGTGACGTATTAGTGCCATGTTAGTGCCATGTTAGAGCGATGTTAGTTCCATGTCAGTGCCATGTTAGAGCCATGTCAGTGTCATGTTAATGCCATGTTAGAGCCATGTCAGTGTCATGTCATTGTCATGTTAGTGCCATGTTAGTGTCATGTCATTGTCATGTTAGTGCCATGTCATTGTCATATTAGTGCCATGTTAGTGTCATGTTAGTGCCATGTTAGTGTCATGTTAGTGCCATGTTAGTGTCATGTTAGTGCCATGTCAGTGTCATGTCATTGTCATGTTAGTTCCATGTTAGTGTCATGTTAATGCCATGTTAGTGTCATGTTAGTGCCATGTTAGTGTCATGTTAGTGCCATGTTAGTGTCATGTTAGTGCCATGTCAGTGTCATGTCATTGTCATGTTAGTGCCATGTCATTGTCATGTCAGTGCCATGTTAGTGTCATGTTAGTGCCATGTTAGTGTCATGTTAGTGCCATGTTAGAGTCATGTTAGTGCCATGTTAGTGCCATGTCATTGTCATGTTAGCGCTATGTTAGTGTCATGTTAGTGCCATGTTAGTCTCATGTTTGTGCCATGTTATTGTCATGTCAGTGCCATGTCATTGTCATGTTAGTGCCATGTTAGTGTCATGTTAGTGCCATGTTAGTGTCATGTTAGTGCCATGTTAGTGTCATGTTAGTGCCATGTCAGTGTCATGTCAGTGCCATGTTAGTGTCATGTTAGTGCCATGTTAGTGTCATGTTAGTGCCATGTTAGTGTCATGTTAGTGCCATGTTAGTGTCATGTCAGTGTAATCTTAGTGCCATGTTAGTGTCATGTCATTGTCATGTTAGTGCCATGTCATTGTCATGTTAGTGCCATGTTAGTGTCATGTTAGTGCCATATTAGTGCCATGTCAGTGTCATGTCTTTGTCATGTTAGTGCCATGTCATTGTCATGTTAGTGCCATGTTAGTCTCATGTTAGTGCCATGTTAGTGCCATGTTAGTGTCATGTCATTATCATGTTAGTGCCATGTCATTGTCATGTTAGTGCCATGTTAGTGTCAAGTTAGTGCCATGTTAGTGCCATGTCAGTGCCAATGTTAGTGTCATGTTAGTGACGTATTAGTGCCATGTTAGTGCCATGTTAGAGCCATGTCAGTGTCATGTTAGTGCCATGTTAGAGCCATGTCAGTGTCATGTCATTGTCATGTTATTGCCATGTTAGTGTCATGTCATTGTCATGTTAGTGCCATGTCAGTGTCATGTTAGTGCCATGTTAGTGCCATGTTAGTGCCATGTTAGTGTCATGTCATTGTCATGTTAGTGCCATGTCATTGTCATGTTAGTGCCATGTTAGTGTCATGTTAGTGCCATGTTAGTGTCATGTTAGTGCCATGTCAGTGTCATGTTAGTGTCATGTTAGTGCCATGTTAGTGCCATGTTAGTGCCATGTTAGTGCCATGTTAGTGTCATGTTAGTGACGTATTAGTGCCATGTTAATGCCATGTTAGTGTCATGTCAGTGTCATGTTAGTGCCATGTTAGTGCCATGTTAGTGTCATGTTAGTTACGTATTAGTGCCATGTTAGTGCCATGTTAGAGCCGTGTCAGTGTCATGTTAGTGCCATGTTAGAGCCTTGTCAGTGTCATGTCATTGTCATGTTAGTGCCATGTTAGTGTCATGTCATTGTCATGTTAGTGCCATGTCAGTGTCATGTTAGTGCCATGTTAGTACCATGTTAGTGCCATGTTAGTGTCATGTCATTGTCATATTAGTGCCATGTCATTGTCATGTTAGTGCCATGTTAGTGTCATGTTAGTGCCATGTTAGTGCCATGTTAGTGTCATGTCATTGTCATGTAAGTGCCATGTCATTGTCATGTTAGTGCCATGTTAGTGTCATGTTAGTGCCATGTTAGTGTCATGTCAGTGCCATGTCAGTGTCATGTAAGTGTCATGTTAGTGCGATGTTAGAGCCATGTCAGTGTCATGTCATTGTCATGTTAGTGCCATGTTAGTGTAATGTCATTGTCATGTTAGTGACGTATTAGTGCCATGTTAGTGCCATGTTAGAGCGATGTTAGTGCCATGTCAGTGCCATGTTAGTGCCATGTTAGTGTCGTATTAGTGTCGTATTAGTGACGTATTAGTGCCATGTTAGTGTCATGTCAGTGTCATGTTAGTGACGTATTAGTGCCATGTTAGTGCCATGTTAGTGTCATGTCAGTGTCATGTTAGTGCCATGTTAGTGCCATGTTAGTGTCATGTTAGTGACGTATTAGTGCCATGTTAGTGCCATGTTAGAGCCATGTCAGTGTCATGTTAATGCCATGTTAGAGCCATGTCAGTGTCATGTCATTGTCATGTTAGTGCCATGTTAGTGTCATGTCATCGTCATGTTAGTGCCATGTCATTGTCATATTAGTGCCATGTTAGTGTCATGTTAGTGCCATGTTAGTGTCATGTTAGTGCCATGTTAGTGTCATGTTAGTGCCATGTCAGTGTCATGTCATTGTCATGTTAGTTCCATGTTAGTGTCATGTTAATGCCATGTTAGTGTCATGTTAGTGCCATGTTAGTGTCATGTTAGTGCCATGTTAGTGTCATGTTAGTGCCATGTCAGTGTCATGTCATTGTCATGTTAGTGCCATGTCATTGTCATGTCAGTGCCATGTTAGTGTCATGTTAGTGCCATGTTAGTGTCATGTTAGTGCCATGTTAGAGTCATGTTAGTGCCATGTTAGTGCCATGTCATTGTCATGTTAGCGCTATGTTAGTGTCATGTTAGTGCCATGTTAGTCTCATGTTTGTGCCATGTTATTGTCATGTCAGTGCCATGTCATTGTCATGTTAGTGCCATGTTAGTGTCATGTTAGTGCCATGTTAGTGTCATGTTAGTGCCATGTTAGTGTCATGTTAGTGCCATGTCAGTGTCATGTCAGTGCCATGTTAGTGTCATGTTAGTGCCATGTTAGTGTCATGTTAGTGCCATGTTAGTGTCATGTTAGTGCCATGTTAGTGTCATGTCAGTGTAATCTTAGTGCCATGTTAGTGTCATGTCATTGTCATGTTAGTGCCATGTCATTGTCATGTTAGTGCCATGTTAGTGTCATGTTAGTGCCATATTAGTGCCATGTCAGTGTCATGTCTTTGTCATGTTAGTGCCATGTCATTGTCATGTTAGTGCCATGTTAGTCTCATGTTAGTGCCATGTTAGTGCCATGTTAGTGTCATGTCATTATCATGTTAGTGCCATGTCATTGTCATGTTAGTGCCATGTTAGTGTCAAGTTAGTGCCATGTTAGTGCCATGTCAGTGCCAATGTTAGTGTCATGTTAGTGACGTATTAGTGCCATGTTAGTGCCATGTTAGAGCCATGTCAGTGTCATGTTAGTGCCATGTTAGAGCCATGTCAGTGTCATGTCATTGTCATGTTATTGCCATGTTAGTGTCATGTCATTGTCATGTTAGTGCCATGTCAGTGTCATGTTAGTGCCATGTTAGTGCCATGTTAGTGCCATGTTAGTGTCATGTCATTGTCATGTTAGTGCCATGTCATTGTCATGTTAGTGCCATGTTAGTGTCATGTTAGTGCCATGTTAGTGTCATGTTAGTGCCATGTCAGTGTCATGTTAGTGTCATGTTAGTGCCATGTTAGTACCATGTTAGTGCCATGTTAGTGCCATGTTAGTGTCATGTCAGTGCCATGTCAGTGTCATGTCAGTGTCATGTTAGTGCCATGTTAGAGCCATGTCAGTGTCATGTCATTGTCATGTTAGTTCCATGTTAGTGTCATGTTAGTGCCATGTTAGTGTCATGTTAGTGCCATGTTAGTGTCATGTTAGTGCCATGTCGGTGTCATGTTAGTGTCATGTTAGTGCCATGTTAGTGCCATGTTAGTGCCATGTTAGTGTCATGTTAGTGCCATGTCATTGTCATGTTAGTGTCATGTTAGTGTCATGTTAGTGCCATGTTAGTGCCATGTCATTGTCATGTTAGTGCCATGTCATTGTCATGTTAATGTCATGTTAGTGCCATGTTAGTGCAATGTTAGTGTCATGTTAGTGCCATGTCATTGTCATGTTAGTGTCATGTTAGTGCCATGTTAGTGCCATGTCAGTGCCATGTCATTGTCATGTTAGTGTCATGTTAGTGCCATGTTAGTGCCATGTCAGTGCCATGTCATTGTCATGTTAGTGCCATGTCATTGTCATGTCATTGTCATGTTAGTGTCATGTTAGTGCCATGTCATTGTCATGTTAGTGTCATGTTAGTGTCATGTTAGTGCCATGTTAGTGTCATGTTAGTGCCATGTTAGTGCCATGTTAGTGTCATGTTAGTGCAAGGTCATTGTCATGTTAGTGTCATGTTAGTGTCATGTCAGTGCCATGTCATTATCATGTTAGTGCCATGTCATTGTCATGTCATTGTCATTGTCATGTTAGTGCCATGTTATTGTCATGTTAGTGCCATGTCATTGTCATGTTAGTGTCATGTTAGTGTCAAGTTAGTGCCATGTTATTGCCATGTCAGTGTCATGTTAGTGTCATGATAGTGCCATGTCAGTGCCATGTCATTGTCATGTTAGTGCCATGTCATTGTCATGTCATTGTCATGTTAGTGTCATGTTAGTGCCATGTTAGTGCCATGTTAGTGTCATGTTAGTGCCATGTCATTGTCATGTTAGTGTCATGTTAGTGCCATGTTAGTGCCATGTCAGTGCCATGTCAGTGCCATGTCATTGTCACGTTAGTGCCATGTCAGTGCCATGTCATTGTCATGTTAGTGCCATGTCATTGTCATGTCATTGTCATGTTAGTGTCATGTTAGTGTCATGTTAGTGTCATGTTAGTGTCATGTTAGTGCCATGTTAGTGCCATGTCAGTGTCATGTTAGTGACGTATTAGTGCCATGTTAGTGCCATGTTAGAGCGATGTTAGTGCCATGTCAGTGTCATGTCATTGTCATGTTAGTGCCATGTTAGTGTCATGTCAGTGTCATGTCAGTGTCATGTTAGTGCCATGTTAGAGCCATGTCAGTGTCATGTCTTTGTCATGTTAGTGCCATGTTAGTGTCATGTCATTGTCATGTTAGTGCCATGTTAGTGCCATGTTAGTGTCATGTTAGTGACGTATTAGTGCCATGTTAGTGCAATGTTAGTGCCATGTTAGTGTCATGTTAGTGACGTATTAGTGCCATGTTAATGCCATGTTAGTGTCATGTCAGTGTCATGTTAGTGCCATGTTAGTGCCATGTTAGTTTCATGTTAGTGACGTATTAGTGTCATGTTAGTGCCATGTTAGAGCCATGTCAGTGTCATGTTAGTGCCATGTTAGTGCCATGTTAGTGTCATGTTAGTGACGTATTAGTGCCATGTTAGTGCCATGTTAGAGCCATGTCAGTGTCATGTTAGTGCCATGTTAGAGCCATGTCAGTGTCATGTCATTGTCATGTTAGTGCCATGTTAGTGTCATGTCATTGTCATGTTAGTGCCATGTCAGTGTCATGTTAGTGCCATGTTAGTGCCATGTTAGTGCCATGTTAGTGTCATGTCATTGTCATGTTAGTGCCATGTCATTGTCATGTTAGTGCCATGTTAGTGTCATGTTAGTGCCATGTTAGTGCCATGTTAGTGTCATGTCATTGTCATGTTAGTGCCATGTCATTGTCATGTTAGTGCCATGTTAGTGTCATGTTAGTGCCATGTTAGTGTCATGTCAGTGCCATGTCAGTGTCATGTTAGTGCGATGTTAGAGCCATGTCAGTGTCATGTCATTGTCATGTTAGTGCAATGTTAGTGTAATTTCATTGTCATGTTAGTGACGTATTAGTGCCATGTTAGTGCCATGTTAGAGCGATGTTAGTGCCATGTCAGTGCCATGTTAGTGCCATGTTAGTGTCGTATTAGTGTCGTATTAGTGACGTATTAGTGCCATGTTAGTGTCATGTCAGTGTCATGTTAGTGACGTATTAGTGCCATGTTAGTGCCATGTTAGTGTCATGTCAGTGTCATGTTAGTGCCATGTTAGTGCCATGTTAGTGTCATGTTAGTGACGTATTAGTGCCATGTTAGTGCCATGTTAGAGCCATGTCAGTGTCATGTTAATGCCATGTTAGAGCCATGTCAGTGTCATGTCATTGTCATGTTAGTGCCATGTTAGTGTCATGTCATTGTCATGTTAGTGCCATGTCATTGTCATGTTAGTGCCATGTTAGTGTCATGTTAGTGCCATGTTAGTGTCATGTTAGTGCCATGTTAGTGTCATGTTAGTGCCATGTCAGTGAAATGTCATTGTCATGTTAGTTCCATGTTAGTGTCATGTTAATGCCATGTTAGTGTCATGTTAGTGCCATGTTAGTGTCATGTTAGTGCCATGTTAGTGTCATGTTAGTGCCATGTCAGTGTCATGTCATTGTCATGTTAGTGCCATGTCATTGTCATGTCAGTGCCATGTTAATGTCATGTTAGTGCCATGTTAGTGTCATGTTAGTGCCATGTTAGAGTCATGTTAGTGCCATGTTAGTGCCATGTCATTGTCATGTTAGCGCTATGTTAGTGTCATGTTAGTGCCATGTTAGTCTCATGTTTGTGCCATGTTATTGTCATGTCAGTGCCATGTCATTGTCATGTTAGTGCCATGTTAGTGTCATGTTAGTGCCATGTTAGTGTCATGTTAGTGCCATGTTAGTGTCATGTTAGTGCCATGTCAGTGTCATGTCAGTGCCATGTTAGTGTCATGTTAGTGCCATGTTAGTGTCATGTTAGTGCCATGTTAGTGTCATGTTAGTGCCATGTTAGTGTCATGTCAGTGTCATCTTAGTGCCATGTCAGTGTCATCTTAGTGCCATGTTAGTGTCATGTCATTGTCATGTTAGTGCCATGTCATTGTCATGTTAGTGCCATGTTAGTGTCATGTTAGTGCCATATTAGTGCCATGTCAGTGTCATGTCTTTGTCATGTTAGTGCCATGTCATTGTCATGTTAGTGCCATGTTAGTGTCATGTTAGTGCCATGTTAGTGTCATGTTAGTGCCATGTCAGTGTCATGTCATTGTCATGTTAGTGCCATGTCATTGTCATGTCAGTGCCATGTTAATGTCATGTTAGTGCCATGTTAGTGTCATGTTAGTGCCATGTTAGAGTCATGTTAGTGCCATGTTAGTGCCATGTCATTGTCATGTTAGCGCTATGTTAGTGTCATGTTAGTGCCATGTTAGTCTCATGTTTGTGCCATGTTATTGTCATGTCAGTGCCATGTCATTGTCATGTTAGTGCCATGTTAGTGTCATGTTAGTGCCATGTTAGTGTCATGTTAGTGCCATGTTAGTGTCATGTTAGTGCCATGTCAGTGTCATGTCAGTGCCATGTTAGTGTCATGTTAGTGCCATGTTAGTGTCATGTTAGTGCCATGTTAGTGTCATGTTAGTGCCATGTTAGTGTCATGTCAGTGTCATCTTAGTGCCATGTCAGTGTCATCTTAGTGCCATGTTAGTGTCATGTCATTGTCATGTTAGTGCCATGTCATTGTCATGTTAGTGCCATGTTAGTGTCATGTTAGTGACATATTAGTGCCATGTCAGTGTCATGTCTTTGTCATGTTAGTGCCATGTCATTGTCATGTTAGTGCCATGTTAGTCTCATGTTAGTGCCATGTTAGTGCCATGTTAGTGTCATGTCATTATCATGTTAGTGCCATGTCATTGTCATTATAGTGCCTTGTTAGTGTCAAGTTAGTGCCATGTTATTGCCATGTCAGTGTCATGTTAGTGTCATGTTAGTGCCATGTCAGTGCCATGTCATTGTCATGTTAGTGCCATGTCATTGTCATGTCATTGTCATGTTAGTGTCATGTTAGTGCCATGTTAGTGCCATGTTAGTGTCATGTTAGTGCCATGTCATTGTCATGTTAGTGTCATGTTAGTGTCATGTTAGTGCCATGTTAGTGCCATGTCAGTGCCATGTCAGTGCCATGTCATTGTCACGTTAGTGCCATGTCAGTGCCATGTCATTGTCATGTTAGTGCCATGTCATTGTCATGTCATTGTCATGTTAGTGTCATGTTAGTGTCATGTTAGTGTCATGTTAGTGTCATGTTAGTGCCATGTTAGTGCCATGTCAGTGTCATGTTAGTGACGTATTAATGCCATGTTAGTGCCATGTTAGAGCGATGTTAGTGCCATGTCAGTGTCATGTCAGTGTCATGTTAGTGCCATGTTAGTGTCATGTCAGTGTCATGTCAGTGTCATGTTAGTGCCATGTTAGAGCCATGTCAGTGTCATGTCTTTGTCATGTTAGTGCCATGTTAGTGTCATGTCATTGTCATGTTAGTGCCATGTTAGTGCCATGTTAGTGTCATGTTAGTGACGTATTAGTGCCATGTTAGTGCAATGTTAGTGCCATGTTAGTGTCATGTTAGTGACGTATTAGTGCCATGTTAATGCCATGTTAGTGTCATGTCAGTGTCATGTTAGTGCCATGTTAGTGCCATGTTAGTGTCATGTTAGTTACGTATTAGTGCCATGTTAGTGCCATGTTAGAGCCGTGTCAGTGTCATGTTAGTGCCATGTTAGAGCCATGTCAGTGTCATGTCATTGTCATGTTAGTGCCATGTTAGTGTCATGTCATTGTCATGTTAGTGCCATGTCAGTGTCATGTTAGTGCCATGTTAGTACCATGTTAGTGCCATGTTAGTGTCATGTCATTGTCATATTAGTGCCATGTCATTGTCATGTTAGTGCCATGTTAGTGTCATGTTAGTGCCATGTTAGTGCCATGTTAGTGTCATGTCATTGTCATGTTAGTGCCATGTCATTGTCATGTTAGTGCCATGTTAGTGTCATGTTAGTGCCATGTTAGTGTCATGTCAGTGCCATGTCAGTGTCATGTAAGTGTCATGTTAGTGCGATGTTAGAGCCATGTCAGTGTCATGTCATTGTCATGTTAGTGCCATGTTAGTGTAATGTCATTGTCATGTTAGTGACGTATTAGTGCCATGTTAGTGCCATGTTAGAGCGATGTTAGTGCCATGTCAGTGCCATGTTAGTGCCATGTTAGTGTCGTATTAGTGTCGTATTAGTGACGTATTAGTGCCATGTTAGTGTCATGTCAGTGTCATGTTAGTGACGTATTAGTGCCATGTTAGTGCCATGTTAGTGTCATGTCAGTGTCATGTTAGTGCCATGTTAGTGCCATGTTAGTGTCATGTTAGTGACGTATTAGTGCCATGTTAGTGCCATGTTAGAGCCATGTCAGTGTCATGTTAATGCCATGTTAGAGCCATGTCAGTGTCATGTCATTGTCATGTTAGTGCCATGTTAGTGTCATGTCATTGTCATGTTAGTGCCATGTCATTGTCATATTAGTGCCATGTTAGTGTCATGTTAGTGCCATGTTAGTGTCATGTTAGTGCCATGTTAGTGTCATGTTAGTGCCATGTCAGTGTCATGTCATTGTCATGTTAGTTCCATGTTAGTGTCATGTTAATGCCATGTTAGTGTCATGTTAGTGCCATGTTAGTGTCATGTTAGTGCCATGTTAGTGTCATGTTAGTGCCATGTCAGTGTCATGTCATTGTCATGTTAGTGCCATGTCATTGTCATGTCAGTGCCATGTTAGTGTCATGTTAGTGCCATGTTAGTGTCATGTTAGTGCCATGTTAGAGTCATGTTAGTGCCATGTTAGTGCCATGTCATTGTCATGTTAGCGCTATGTTAGTGTCATGTTAGTGCCATGTTAGTCTCATGTTTGTGCCATGTTATTGTCATGTCAGTGCCATGTCATTGTCATGTTAGTGCCATGTTAGTGTCATGTTAGTGCCATGTTAGTGTCATGTTAGTGCCATGTTAGTGTCATGATAGTGCCATGTTAGTGTCATGTCAGTGCCATGTCAGTGTCATGTCAGTGTCATGTTAGTGCCATGTTAGAGCCATGTCAGTGTCATGTCATTGTCATGTTAGTTCCATGTTAGTGTCATGTTAGTGCCATGTTAGTGTCATGTTAGTGCCATGTTAGTGTCATGTTAGTGCCATGTCAGTGTCATGTTAGTGTCATGTTAGTGCCATGTTAGTGCCATGTTAGTGCCATGTTAGTGTCATGTTAGTGCCATGTCATTGTCATGTTAGTGTCTTGTTAGTGTCATGTTAGTGCCATGTTAGTGCCATGTCATTGTCATGTTAGTGCCATGTCATTGTCATGTTAATGTCATGTTAGTGCCATGTTAGTGCAATGTTAGTGTCATGTTAGTGCCATGTCATTGTCATGTTATTATCATGTTAGTGTCATGTTAGTGCCATGTTAGTGCCATGTCAGTGCCATGTCACTGTCATGTTAGTGCCATGTCATTGTCATGTCATTGTCATGTTAGTGCCATGTTAGTGTCATGTTAGTGCCATGTCATTGTCATGTTAGTGTCATGTTAGTGCCATGTTAGTGCCATGTCAGTGCCATGTCATTGTCATGTTAGTGCCATGTCATTGTCATGTCATTGTCATTGTCATGTTAGTGCCATGTTATTGTCATGTTAGTGCCATGGCATTGTCATGTTAGTGTCATGTTAGTGTCATGTTAGTGCCATGTTAGTGACATGTCAGTGTCATGTTAGTGCCATGTCATTGTCATGTTAGTGTCATGTTAGTGTCATGTTAGTGCCATGTTAGTGCCATGTCAGTGCCATGTCATTGTCATGTTAGTGCCATGTCATTGTCATGTCATTGTCATGTTAGTGGCATGTTAGTGTCACGTTAGTGTCATGTTAGTGCCATGTTAGTGCCATGTCAGTGTCATGTCAGTGTCATGTTAGTGCCATGTTAGTGCCATGTTAGTGTCATGTCAGTGTCATGTTAGTGTCATGTCAGTGTCATGTTAGTGCCATGTTAGAGCCATGTCAGTGTCATGTCATTGTCATGTTAGTGCCATGTTAGTGTCATGTCATTGTCATGTCAGTGACGTATTAGTGCCATGTTAGTGCAATGTTAGTGCCATGTTAGTGTCATGTCAGTGTCATGTTAGTGACGTATTAGTGCCATGTTAGTGCCATGTTAGTGTCATGTTAGTGCCATGTCAGTGCCATGTCATTGTCATGTTAGTGCCATGTCATTGTCATGTCATTGTCATGTTAGTGTCATGTTAGTGCCATGTTAGTGCCATGTTAGTGCCATGTTAGTGTAATGTTAGTGCCATGTCATTGTCATGTTAGTGTCATGTTAGTGTCATGTTAGTGCCATGTTAGTGCCATGTCAGTGCCATGTCATTGTCATGTTAGTGCCATGTCATTGTCATGTCATTGTCATGTTAGTGTCATGTTAGTGTCATGTTAGTGTCATGTTAGTGCCATGTTAGTGCCATGTCAGTGTCATGTCAGTGTCATGTTAGTGCCATGTTAGTGCCATGTTAGTGTCATGTCAGTGTCATGTTAGTGCCATGTTAGTGTCATGTCATTGTCATGTTAGTGACGTATTAGTGCCATGTTAGTGCAATGTTAGTGCCATGTTAGTGTCATGTCAGTGTCATGTTAGTGACGTATTAGTGCCATGTTAGTGCCATGTTAGTGTCATGTCAGTGTCATGTTAGTGCCATGTTAGTGCCATGTTAGTGTCATGTTAGTGACGTATTAGTGCCATGTTAGTGCCATGTTAGAGCCATGTCAGTGTCATGTTAGTGCCATGTTAGAGCCATGTCAGTGTCATGTCATTGTCATGTTAGTGCCATGTTAGTGTCATGTCATTGTCATGTTAGTGCCATGTCAGTGTCATGTTAGTGCCATGTTAGTGCCATGTTAGTGCCATGTTAGTGTCATGTCATTGTCATGTTAGTGCCATGTCATTGTCATGTTAGTGCCATGTTAGTGTCATGTTAGTGCCATGTTAGTGCCATGTTGGTTTCATGTCATTGTCATGTTAGTGCCATGTCATTGTCATGTTAGTGCCATGTTAGTGTCATGTTAGTCCCATGTTAGTGTCATGTTAGTGCCATGTCAGTGTCATGTTAGTGTCATGTTAGTGCCATGTTAGTGCCATGTTAGTGCCATGTTAGTGCCATGTTAGTGTCATGTCAGTGCCATGTCAGTGTCATGTCAGTGTCATGTTAGTGCCATGTTAGAGCCATGTCAGTGTCATGTCATTGTCATAATAGTTCCATGTTATTGTCATGTTAGTGCCATGTTAGTGTCATGTTAGTGCCATGTTAGTGTCATGTTAGTGCCATGTCAGTGTCATGTTAGTGTCATGTTAGTGCCATGTTAGTGCCATGTTAGTGCCATGTTAGTGTCATGTTAGTGCCATGTCATTGTCATGTTAGTGTCATGTTAGTGTCATGTTAGTGCCATGTTAGTGCCATGTCATTGTCATGTTAGTGCCATGTCATTGTCATGTTAATGTCATGTTAGTGCCATGTTAGTGCAATGTTAGTGTCATGTTAGTGCCATGTCATTGTCATGTTAGTTTCATGTTAGTGCCATGTTAGTGCCATGTCAGTGCCATGTCATTGTCATGTTAGTGTCATGTTAGTGCCATGTTAGTGCCATGTCAGTGCCATGTCATTGTCATGTTAGTGCCATGTCATTGCCATGTCATTGTCATGTTATTGTCATGTTAGTGTCATGTTAGTGCCATGTCATTGTCATGTTAGTGTCATGTTAGTGTCATGTTAGTGTCATGTTAGTGCCATGTTAGTGTCATGTTAGTGCCATGTTAGTGCCATGTTAGTGTCATGTTAGTGCCAGGTCATTGTCATGTTAGTGTCATGTTAGTGTCATGTTAGTGTCATGTCATTGTCATGTTAGTGCTATGTCATTGTCATGTTAGTGCCATGTTAGTGTCATGTTAGTGCCATGTTAGTGTCATGTCAGTGCCATGTCAGTGCCATGTCAGTGCCATGTCAGTGCCATGTTAGTGTCATGTTAGTGTCATGTTAGTGCCATGTTAGTGTCATGTTAGTGCCATGTTAGTCTCATGTTTGTGCCATGTTATTGTCATGTCAGTGCCATGTCATTGTCATGTTAGTGCCATGTTAGTGTCATGTTAGTGCCATGTTAGTGTCATGTTAGTGCCATGTTAGTGTCATGTTAGTGCCATGTTAGTGTCATGTCAGTGCCATGTCAGTGTCATGTCAGTGTCATGTTAGTGCCATGTTAGAGCCATGTCAGTGTCATGTCATTGTCATGTTAGTTCCATGTTAGTGTCATGTTAGTGCCATGTTAGTGTCATGTTAGTGCCATGTTAGTGTCATGTTAGTGCCATGTCAGTGTCATGTTAGTGTCATGTTAGTGCCATGTTAGTGCCATGTTAGTGCCATGTTAGTGTCATGTTAGTGCCATGTCATTGTCATGTTAGTGTCTTGTTAGTGTCATGTTAGTGCCATGTTAGTGCCATGTCATTGTCATGTTAGTGCCATGTCATTGTCATGTTAATGTCATGTTAGTGCCATGTTAGTGCAATGTTAGTGTCATGTTAGTGCCATGTCATTGTCATGTTATTATCATGTTAGTGTCATGTTAGTGCCATGTTAGTGCCATGTCAGTGCCATGTCACTGTCATGTTAGTGCCATGTCATTGTCATGTCATTGTCATGTTAGTGCCATGTTAGTGTCATGTTAGTGCCATATCATTGTCATGTTAGTGTCATGTTAGTGCCATGTTAGTGCCATGTCAGTGCCATGTCATTGTCATGTTAGTGCCATGTCATTGTCATGTCATTGTCATTGTCATGTTAGTGCCATGTTATTGTCATGTTAGTGCCATGGCATTGTCATGTTAGTGTCATGTTAGTGTCATGTTAGTGCCATGTTAGTGACATGTCAGTGTCATGTTAGTGCCATGTCATTGTCATGTTAGTGTCATGTTAGTGTCATGTTAGTGCCATGTTAGTGCCATGTCAGTGCCATGTCATTGTCATGTTAGTGCCATGTCATTGTCATGTCATTGTCATGTTAGTGGCATGTTAGTGTCACGTTAGTGTCATGTTAGTGCCATGTTAGTGCCATGTCAGTGTCATGTCAGTGTCATGTTAGTGCCATGTTAGTGCCATGTTAGTGTCATGTCAGTGTCATGTTAGTGTCATGTCAGTGTCATGTTAGTGCCATGTTAGAGCCATGTCAGTGTCATGTCATTGTCATGTTAGTGCCATGTTAGTGTCATGTCATTGTCATGTCAGTGACGTATTAGTGCCATGTTAGTGCAATGTTAGTGCCATGTTAGTGTCATGTCAGTGTCATGTTAGTGACGTATTAGTGCCATGTTAGTGCCATGTTAGTGTCATGTTAGTGCCATGTCAGTGCCATGTCATTGTCATGTTAGTGCCATGTCATTGTCATGTCATTGTCATGTTAGTGTCATGTTAGTGCCATGTTAGTGCCATGTTAGTGCCATGTTAGTGTAATGTTAGTGCCATGTCATTGTCATGTTAGTGTCATGTTAGTGTCATGTTAGTGCCATGTTAGTGCCATGTCAGTGCCATGTCATTGTCATGTTAGTGCCATGTCATTGTCATGTCATTGTCATGTTAGTGTCATGTTAGTGTCATGTTAGTGTCATGTTAGTGCCATGTTAGTGCCATGTCAGTGTCATGTCAGTGTCATGTTAGTGCCATGTTAGTGCCATGTTAGTGTCATGTCAGTGTCATGTTAGTGCCATGTTAGTGTCATGTCATTGTCATGTTAGTGACGTATTAGTGCCATGTTAGTGCAATGTTAGTGCCATGTTAGTGTCATGTCAGTGTCATGTTAGTGACGTATTAGTGCCATGTTAGTGCCATGTTAGTGTCATGTCAGTGTCATGTTAGTGCCATGTTAGTGCCATGTTAGTGTCATGTTAGTGACGTATTAGTGCCATGTTAGTGCCATGTTAGAGCCATGTCAGTGTCATGTTAGTGCCATGTTAGAGCCATGTCAGTGTCATGTCATTGTCATGTTAGTGCCATGTTAGTGTCATGTCATTGTCATGTTAGTGCCATGTCAGTGTCATGTTAGTGCCATGTTAGTGCCATGTTAGTGCCATGTTAGTGTCATGTCATTGTCATGTTAGTGCCATGTCATTGTCATGTTAGTGCCATGTTAGTGTCATGTTAGTGCCATGTTAGTGCCATGTTGGTTTCATGTCATTGTCATGTTAGTGCCATGTCATTGTCATGTTAGTGCCATGTTAGTGTCATGTTAGTCCCATGTTAGTGTCATGTTAGTGCCATGTCAGTGTCATGTTAGTGTCATGTTAGTGCCATGTTAGTGCCATGTTAGTGCCATGTTAGTGCCATGTTAGTGTCATGTCAGTGCCATGTCAGTGTCATGTCAGTGTCATGTTAGTGCCATGTTAGAGCCATGTCAGTGTCATGTCATTGTCATAATAGTACCATGTTATTGTCATGTTAGTGCCATGTTAGTGTCATGTTAGTGCCATGTTAGTGTCATGTTAGTGCCATGTCAGTGTCATGTTAGTGTCATGTTAGTGCCATGTTAGTGCCATGTTAGTGCCATGTTAGTGTCATGTTAGTGCCATGTCATTGTCATGTTAGTGTCATGTTAGTGTCATGTTAGTGCCATGTTAGTGCCATGTCATTGTCATGTTAGTGCCATGTCATTGTCATGTTAATGTCATGTTAGTGCCATGTTAGTGCAATGTTAGTGTCATGTTAGTGCCATGTCATTGTCATGTTAGTTTCATGTTAGTGCCATGTTAGTGCCATGTCAGTGCCATGTCATTGTCATGTTAGTGTCATGTTAGTGCCATGTTAGTGCCATGTCAGTGCCATGTCATTGTCATGTTAGTGCCATGTCATTGCCATGTCATTGTCATGTTATTGTCATGTTAGTGTCATGTTAGTGCCATGTCATTGTCATGTTAGTGTCATGTTAGTGTCATGTTAGTGTCATGTTAGTGCCATGTTAGTGTCATGTTAGTGCCATGTTAGTGCCATGTTAGTGTCATGTTAGTGCCAGGTCATTGTCATGTTAGTGTCATGTTAGTGTCATGTTAGTGTCATGTCATTGTCATGTTAGTGCTATGTCATTGTCATGTTAGTGCCATGTTAGTGTCATGTTAGTGCCATGTTAGTGTCATGTCAGTGCCATGTCAGTGCCATGTCAGTGCCATGTCAGTGCCATGTTAGTGTCATGTTAGTGTCATGTTAGTGCCATGTTAGTGTCATGTTAGTGCCATGTTAGTGTCATGTCAGTGCCATGTCAGTGCCATGTCAGTGCCATGTCAGTGCCATGTCAGTGCCATGTTAGTGTCATGTTAGTGTCATGTTAGTGCCATGTCAGTGTCATGTCAGTGTCATGTTAGTACCATGTTACTGCCATGTTAGTGTCATGTTAGTGACGTATTAGTGCCATGTTAGTGCCATGTTAGAGCGATGTTAGTGCCATGTCAGTGTCATGTCAGTGTCATGTTAGTGCCATGTTAGTGCCATGTTAGTGCCATGTAGTGTCATGTCAGTGTCATGTTAGTGACGTATTAGTGCCATGTTAGTGCCATGTAAGTGTCATGTCAGTGTCATGTTAGTGCCATGTTAGTGCCATGTTAGTGTCATGTTAGTGACGTATTAGTGCCATGTTAGTGCCATGTTAGTGCCATGTCATTGTCATGTTAGTGCCATGTTAGTGTCATGTTAGTGCCATGTTAGTGTCATGTTAGTGCCATGTTAGTGTCATATTAGTGCCATGTCAGTGTAATGTCATTGTCATGTTAGTTCCATGTTAGTGTCATGTTAGTGCCATGTTAGTGTCATGTTAGTGCCATGTTAGTGTCATGTTAGTGCCATGTCAGTGTCATGTCAGTGTCATGTTAGTGTCATGTTAGTGTCATGTTAGTGCCATGTCAGTGTCATGTCATTGTCATGTTAGTGCCATGTCATTGTCATGTTAGTGCCATGTTAGTGCCATGTCATTGTCATGTTAGTGCCATGTTAGTGTCATGTTGGTGTCATGTTAGTGCCATGTTAGTGTCATGTTAGTGTCATGTCATTGTCATGTTAGTGCCATGTTAGTGTCATGTTAGTGTCATGTCATTGTCATGTTAGTGTCATGTTAGTGCCATGTCATTGTCATGTTAGTGTCATGTTAGTGTCATGTTAGTGCCATGTTAGTGCCATGTTATTGTCATATTAGTGCCAAGTCATTGTCATGTTAGTGTCATGTTAGTGTCATGTTAGTGTCATGTTAGTGCCATGTCATTGTCATGTTAGTGCCATGTCATTGTCATGTTAATGTCATGTTAGTGCCATGTTAGTGCAATGTTAGTGCCATGTTAGAGCCATGTCAGTGTCATGTCATTGTCATGTTAGTTCCATGTTATTGTCATGTTAGTGCCATGTTAGTGTCATGTTAGTGCCATGTTAGTGTCATGTTAGTGCCATGTCAGTGTCATGTTAGTGTCATGTTAGTGCCATGTTAGTGCCATGTTAGTGCCATGTTAGTGTCATGTTAGTGCCATGTCATTGTCATGTTAGTGTCATGTTAGTGTCATGTTAGTGCCATGTTAGTGCCATGTCATTGTCATGTTAGTGCCATGTCATTGTCATGTTAATGTCATGTTAGTGCCATGTTAGTGCAATCTTAGTGTCATGTTAGTGCCATGTCATTGTCATGTTAGTGTCATGTTAGTGCCATGTTAGTGCCATGTCAGTGCCATGTCATTGTCATGTTAGTGTCATGTTAGTGCCATGTTAGTGCCATGTCAGTGCCATGTCATTGTCATGTTAGTGCCATGTCATTGCCATGTCATTGTCATGTTATTGTCATGTTAGTGTCATGTTAGTGCCATGTCATTGTCATGTTAGTGTCATGTTAGTGTCATGTTAGTGTCATGTTAGTGCCATGTTAGTGTCATGTTAGTGCCATGTTAGTGCCATGTTAGTGTCATGTTAGTGCCAGGTCATTGTCATGTTAGTGTCATGTTAGTGTCATGTTAGTGTCATGTCATTGTCATGTTAGTGCTATGTCATTGTCATGTTAGTGCCATGTTAGTGTCATGTTAGTGCCATGTTAGTGTCATGTCAGTGCCATGTCAGTGCCATGTCAGTGCCATGTCAGTGCCATGTTAGTGTCATGTTAGTGTCATGTTAGTGCCATGTTAGTGTCATGTTAGTGCCATGTTAGTGTCATGTCAGTGCCATGTCAGTGCCATGTCAGTGCCATGTCAGTGCCATGTTAGTGTCATGTTAGTGTCATGTTAGTGCCATGTCAGTGTCATGTCAGTGTCATGTTAGTACCATGTTACTGCCATGTTAGTGTCATGTTAGTGACGTATTAGTGCCATGTTAGTGCCATGTTAGAGCGATGTTAGTGCCATGTCAGTGTCATGTCAGTGTCATGTTAGTGCCATGTTAGTGCCATGTTAGTGCCATGTAGTGTCATGTCAGTGTCATGTTAGTGACGTATTAGTGCCATGTTAGTGCCATGTAAGTGTCATGTCAGTGTCATGTTAGTGCCATGTTAGTGCCATGTTAGTGTCATGTTAGTGACGTATTAGTGCCATGTTAGTGCCATGTTAGTGCCATGTCATTGTCATGTTAGTGCCATGTTAGTGTCATGTTAGTGCCATGTTAGTGTCATGTTAGTGCCATGTTAGTGTCATATTAGTGCCATGTCAGTGTCATGTCATTGTCATGTTAGTTCCATGTTAGTGTCATGTTAGTGCCATGTTAGTGTCATGTTAGTGCCATGTTAGTGTCATGTTAGTGCCATGTCAGTGTCATGTCAGTGTCATGTTAGTGTCATGTTAGTGTCATGTTAGTGCCATGTCAGTGTCATGTCATTGTCATGTTAGTGCCATGTCATTGTCATGTTAGTGCCATGTTAGTGCCATGTCATTGTCATGTTAGTGCCATGTTAGTGTCATGTTGGTGTCATGTTAGTGCCATGTTAGTGTCATGTTAGTGTCATGTCATTGTCATGTTAGTGCCATGTTAGTGTCATGTTAGTGTCATGTCATTGTCATGTTAGTGTCATGTTAGTGCCATGTCATTGTCATGTTAGTGTCATGTTAGTGTCATGTTAGTGCCATGTTAGTGCCATGTTATTGTCATATTAGTGCCAAGTCATTGTCATGTTAGTGTCATGTTAGTGTCATGTTAGTGCCATGTCATTGTCATGTTAGTGCCATGTCATTGTCATGTTAATGTCATGTTAGTGCCATGTTAGTGCAATGTTAGTGTCATGTTAGTGCCATGTCATTGTCATGTTATTATCATGTTAGTGTCATGTTAGTGCCATGTCAGTGCCATGTCAGTGCCATGTCACTGTCATGTTAGTGCCATGTCATTGCCATGTCATTGTCATGTTAGTGCCATGTTAGTGTCATGTTAGTGCCATGTCATTGTCATGTTAGTGTCATGTTAGTGCCATGTTAGTGCCATGTCAGTGCCATGTCATTGTCATGTTAGTGCCATGTCATTGTCATGTCATTGTCATTGTCATGTTAGTGCCATGTCAGTGCCATGTCATTGTCATGTTAGTGCCATGTCATTGTCATGTCATTGTCATTGTCATGTTAGTGCCATGTTATTGTCATGTTAGTGCCATGGCATTGTCATGTTATTGTCATGTTAGTGTCATGTTAGTGCCATGTTAGTGACATGTCAGTGTCATGTTAGTGCCATGTCATTGTCATGTTAGTGTCATGTTAGTGTCATGTTAGTGCCATGTTAGTGCCATGTCAGTGCCATGTTAGTGTCATGTTAGTGCCATGTTAGTGTCATGTTAGTGCCATGTTAGTGTCATGTTAGTGCCATGTTAGTGTCATGTCAGTGTCATGTTAGTGCCATGTTAGTGTCATGTCATTGTCATGTTAGTGACGTATTAGTGCCATGTTAGTGCAATGTTAGTGCCATGTTAGTGTCATGTCAGTGTCATGTTAGTGACGTATTAGTGCCATGTTAGTGCCATGTTAGTGTCATGTCAGTGTCATGTTAGTGCCATGTTAGTGCCATGTTAGTGTCATGTTAGTGACGTATTAGTGCCATGTTAGTGCCATGTTAGAGCCATGTCAGTGTCATGTTAGTGCCATGTTAGAGCCATGTCAGTGTCATGTCATTGTCATGTTAGTGCCATGTTAGTGTCATGTCATTGTCATGTTAGTGCCATGTCAGTGTCATGTTAGTGCCATGTTAGTGCCATGTTAGTGCCATGTTAGTGTCATGTCATTGTCATGTTAGTGCCATGTCATTGTCATGTTAGTGCCATGTTAGTGTCATGTTAGTGCCATGTTAGTGCCATGTTGGTTTCATGTCATTGTCATGTTAGTGCCATGTCATTGTCATGTTAGTGCCATGTTAGTGTCATGTTAGTCCCATGTTAGTGTCATGTTAGTGCCATGTCAGTGTCATGTTAGTGTCATGTTAGTGCCATGTTAGTGCCATGTTAGTGCCATGTTAGTGCCATGTTAGTGTCATGTCAGTGCCATGTCAGTGTCATGTCAGTGTCATGTTAGTGCCATGTTAGAGCCATGTCAGTGTCATGTCATTGTCATGTTAGTTCCATGTTATTGTCATGTTAGTGCCATGTTAGTGTCATGTTAGTGCCATGTTAGTGTCATGTTAGTGCCATGTCAGTGTCATGTTAGTGTCATGTTAGTGCCATGTTAGTGCCATGTTAGTGCCATGTTAGTGTCATGTTAGTGCCATGTCATTGTCATGTTAGTGTCATGTTAGTGTCATGTTAGTGCCATGTTAGTGCCATGTCATTGTCATGTTAGTGCCATGTCATTGTCATGTTAATGTCATGTTAGTGCCATGTTAGTGCAATGTTAGTGTCATGTTAGTGCCATGTCATTGTCATGTTAGTGTCATGTTAGTGCCATGTTAGTGCCATGTCAGTGCCATGTCATTGTCATGTTAGTGTCATGTTAGTGCCATGTTAGTGCCATGTCAGTGCCATGTCATTGTCATGTTAGTGCCATGTCATTGCCATGTCATTGTCATGTTATTGTCATGTTAGTGTCATGTTAGTGCCACATCATTGTCATGTTAGTGTCATGTTAGTGTCATGTTAGTGTCATGTTAGTGCCATGTTAGTGTCATGTTAGTGCCATGTTAGTGCCATGTAAGTGTCATGTTAGTGCCAGGTCATTGTCATGTTAGTGTCATGTTAGTGTCATGTTAGTGTCATGTCATTGTCATGTTAGTGCTATGTCATTGTCATGTTAGTGCCATGTTAGTGTCATGTTAGTGCCATGTTAGTGTCATGTCAGTGCCATGTCAGTGCCATGTCAGTGCCATGTCAGTGCCATGTTAGTGTCATGTTAGTGTCATGTTAGTGCCATGTTAGTGTCATGTTAGTGCCATGTTAGTGTCATGTCAGTGCCATGTCAGTGCCATGTCAGTGCCATGTCAGTGCCATGTTAGTGTCATGTTAGTGTCATGTTAGTGCCATGTCAGTGTCATGTCAGTGTCATGTTAGTACCATGTTACTGCCATGTTAGTGTCATGTTAGTGACGTATTAGTGCCATGTTAGTGCAATGTTAGAGCGATGTTAGTGCCATGTCAGTGTCATGTCAGTGTCATGTTAGTGCCATGTTAGTGCCATGTTAGTGCCATGTAGTGTCATGTCAGTGTCATGTTAGTGACGTATTAGTGCCATGTTAGTGCCATGTAAGTGTCATGTCAGTGTCATGTCATTGTCATGTTAGTGCCATGTTAGTGTCATGTTAGTGCCATGTTAGTGTCATGTTAGTGCCATGTTAGTGTCATATTAGTGCCATGTCAGTGTCATGTCATTGTCATGTTAGTTCCATGTTAGTGTCATGTTAGTGCCATGTTAGTGTCATGTTAGTGCCATGTTAGTGTCATGTTAGTGCCATGTCAGTGTCATGTCAGTGTCATGTTAGTGTCATGTTAGTGTCATGTTAGTGCCATGTCAGTGTCATGTCATTGTCATGTTAGTGCCATGTCATTGTCATGTTAGTGCCATGTTAGTGCCATGTCATTGTCATGTTAGTGCCATGTTAGTGTCATGTTGGTGTCATGTTAGTGCCATGTTAGTGTCATGTTAGTGTCATGTCATTGTCATGTTAGTGCCATGTTAGTGTCATGTTAGTGTCATGTCATTGTCATGTTAGTGTCATGTTAGTGCCATGTCATTGTCATGTTAGTGTCATGTTAGTGTCATGTTAGTGCCATGTTAGTGCCATGTTATTGTCATATTAGTGCCAAGTCATTGTCATGTTAGTGTCATGTTAGTGTCATGTTAGTGTCATGTTAGTGCCATGTCATTGTCATGTTAGTGCCATGTCATTGTCATGTTAATGTCATGTTAGTGCCATGTTAGTGCAATGTTAGTGCCATGTTAGAGCCATGTCAGTGTCATGTCATTGTCATGTTAGTTCCATGTTATTGTCATGTTAGTGCCATGTTAGTGTCATGTTAGTGCCATGTTAGTGTCATGTTAGTGCCATGTCAGTGTCATCTTAGTGTCATGTTAGTGCCATGTTAGTGCCATGTTAGTGTCATGTTAGTGCCATGTCATTGTCATGTTAGTGTCATGTTAGTGTCATGTTAGTGCCATGTTAGTGCCATGTCATTGTCATGTTAGTGCCATGTCATTGTCATGTTAATGTCATGTTAGTGCCATGTTAGTGCAATGTTAGTGTCATGTTAGTGCCATGTCATTGTCATGTTAGTGTCATGTTAGTGCCATGTTAGTGCCATGTCAGTGCCATGTCATTGTCATGTTAGTGTCATGTTAGTGCCATGTTAGTGCCATGTCAGTGCCATGTCATTGTCATGTTAGTGCCATGTCATTGCCATGTCATTGTCATGTTAGTGTCATGTTAGTGCCATGTCATTGTCATGTTAGTGTCATGTTAGTGTCATGTTAGTGTCATGTTAGTGCCATGTTAGTGTCATGTTAGTGCCATGTTAGTGCCATGTTAGTGTCATGTTAGTGCCAGGTCATTGTCATGTTAGTGTCATGTTAGTGTCATGTTAGTGTCATGTCATTGTCATGTTAGTGCTATGTCATTGTCATGTTAGTGCCATGTTAGTGTCATGTTAGTGCCATGTTAGTGTCATGTCAGTGCCATGTCAGTGCCATGTCAGTGCCATGTCAGTGCCATGTTAGTGTCATGTTAGTGTCATGTTAGTGCCATGTTAGTGTAATGTTAGTGCCATGTTAGTGTCATGTCAGTGCCATGTCAGTGCCATGTCAGTGCCATGTCAGTGCCATGTTAGTGTCATGTTAGTGTCATGTTAGTGCCATGTCAGTGTCATGTCAGTGTCATGTTAGTACCATGTTACTGCCATGTTAGTGTCATGTTAGTGACGTATTAGTGCCATGTTAGTGCCATGTTAGAGCGATGTTAGTGCCATGTCAGTGTCATGTCAGTGTCATGTTAGTGCCATGTTAGTGCCATGTTAGTGCCATGTAGTGTCATGTCAGTGTCATGTTAGTGACGTATTAGTGCCATGTTAGTGCCATGTAAGTGTCATGTCAGTGTCATGTTAGTGCCATGTTAGTGCCATGTTAGTGTCATGTTAGTGACGTATTAGTGCCATGTTAGTGCCATGTTAGTGCCATGTCATTGTCATGTTAGTGCCATGTTAGTGTCATGTTAGTGCCATGTTAGTGTCATGTTAGTGCCATGTTAGTGTCATATTAGTGCCATGTCAGTGTCATGTCATTGTCATGTTAGTTCCATGTTAGTGTCATGTTAGTGCCATGTTAGTGTCATGTTAGTGCCATGTTAGTGTCATGTTAGTGCCATGTCAGTGTCATGTCAGTGTCATGTTAGTGTCATGTTAGTGTCATGTTAGTGCCATGTCAGTGTCATGTCATTGTCATGTTAGTGCCATGTCATTGTCATGTTAGTGCCATGTTAGTGCCATGTCATTGTCATGTTAGTGCCATGTTAGTGTCATGTTGGTGTCATGTTAGTGCCATGTTAGTGTCATGTTAGTGTCATGTCATTGTCATGTTAGTGCCATGTTAGTGTCATGTTAGTGTCATGTCATTGTCATGTTAGTGTCATGTTAGTGCCATGTCATTGTCATGTTAGTGTCATGTTAGTGTCATGTTAGTGCCATGTTAGTGCCATGTTATTGTCATATTAGTGCCAAGTCATTGTCATGTTAGTGTCATGTTAGTGTCATGTTAGTGCCATGTCATTGTCATGTTAGTGCCATGTCATTGTCATGTTAATGTCATGTTAGTGCCATGTTAGTGCAATGTTAGTGTCATGTTAGTGCCATGTCATTGTCATGTTATTATCATGTTAGTGTCATGTTAGTGCCATGTCAGTGCCATGTCAGTGCCATGTCACTGTCATGTTAGTGCCATGTCATTGTCATGTCATTGTCATGTTAGTGCCATGTTAGTGTCATGTTAGTGCCATGTCATTGTCATGTTAGTGTCATGTTAGTGCCATGTTAGTGCCATGTCAGTGCCATGTCATTGTCATGTTAGTGCCATGTCATTGTCATGTCATTGTCATTGTCATGTTAGTGCCGTGTTATTGTCATGTTAGTGCCATGGCATTGTCATGTTAGTGTCATGTTAGTGTCATGTTAGTGCCATGTTAGTGACATGTCAGTGTCATGTTAGTGCCATGTCATTGTCATGTTAGTGTCATGTTAGTGTCATGTTAGTGCCATGTTAGTGCCATGTCAGTGCCATGTTAGTGTCATGTTAGTGCCATGTTAGTGTCATGTTAGTGCCATGTTAGTGTCATGTTAGTGCCATGTTAGTGTCATGTTAGTGCCATGTTAGTGTCATGTTAGTGCCATGTCAGTGTCATGTTAGTGTCATGTTAGTGCCATGTTAGTGCCATGTTAGTGCCATGTTAGTGCCATGTTAGTGTCATGTCAGTGCCATGTCAGTGTCATGTCAGTGTCATGTTAGTGCCATGTTAGAGCCATGTCAGTGTCATGTCATTGTCATGTTAGTTCCATGTTAGTGTCATGTTAGTGCCATGTTAGTGTCATGTTAGTGCCATGTTAGTGTCATGTTAGTGCCATGTCAGTGTCATGTTAGTGTCATGTTAGTGCCATGTTAGTGCCATGTTAGTGCCATGTTAGTGTCATGTTAGTGCCATGTCATTGTCATGTTAGTGTCATGTTAGTGCCATGTCATTGTCATGTTAGTGCCATGTCATTGTCATGTTAATGTCATGTTAGTGCCATGTTAGTGCAATGTTAGTGTCATGTTAGTGCCATGTCATTGTCATGTTAGTGTCATGTTAGTGCCATGTTAGTGCCATGTCAGTGCCATGTCATTGTCATGTTAGTGTCATGTTAGTGCCATGTTAGTGCCATGTCAGTGCCATGTCATTGTCATGTTAGTGCCATGTCATTGCCATGTCATTGTCATGTTAGTGTCATGTTAGTGTCATGTTAGTGCCATGTCATTGTCATGTTAGTGTCATGTTAGTGTCATGTCATTGTCATGTTAGTTCCATGTTATTGTCATGTTAGTGCCATGTTAGTGTCATGTTAGTGCCATGTTAGTGTCATGTTAGTGCCATGTCAGTGTCATCTTAGTGTCATGTTAGTGCCATGTTAGTGCCATGTTAGTGCCATGTTAGTGTCATGTTAGTGCCATGTCATTGTCATGTTAGTGTCATGTTAGTGTCATGTTAGTGCCATGTTAGTGCCATGTCATTGTCATGTTAGTGCCATGTCATTGTCATGTTAATGTCATGTTAGTGCCATGTTAGTGCAATGTTAGTGTCATGTTAGTGCCATGTCATTGTCATGTTAGTGTCATGTTAGTGCCATGTTAGTGCCATGTCAGTGCCATGTCATTGTCATGTTAGTGTCATGTTAGTGCCATGTTAGTGCCATGTCAGTGCCATGTCATTGTCATGTTAGTGCCATGTCATTGCCATGTCATTGTCATGTTAGTGTCATGTTAGTGCCATGTCATTGTCATGTTAGTGTCATGTTAGTGTCATGTTAGTGTCATGTTAGTGCCATGTTAGTGTCATGTTAGTGCCATGTTAGTGCCATGTTAGTGTCATGTTAGTGCCAGGTCATTGTCATGTTAGTGTCATGTTAGTGTCATGTTAGTGTCATGTCATTGTCATGTTAGTGCTATGTCATTGTCATGTTAGTGCCATGTTAGTGTCATGTTAGTGCCATGTTAGTGTCATGTCAGTGCCATGTCAGTGCCATGTCAGTGCCATGTCAGTGCCATGTTAGTGTCATGTTAGTGTCATGTTAGTGCCATGTTAGTGTAATGTTAGTGCCATGTTAGTGTCATGTCAGTGCCATGTCAGTGCCATGTCAGTGCCATGTCAGTGCCATGTTAGTGTCATGTTAGTGTCATGTTAGTGCCATGTCAGTGTCATGTCAGTGTCATGTTAGTACCATGTTACTGCCATGTTAGTGTCATGTTAGTGACGTATTAGTGCCATGTTAGTGCCATGTTAGAGCGATGTTAGTGCCATGTCAGTGTCATGTCAGTGTCATGTTAGTGCCATGTTAGTGCCATGTTAGTGCCATGTAGTGTCATGTCAGTGTCATGTTAGTGACGTATTAGTGCCATGTTAGTGCCATGTAAGTGTCATGTCAGTGTCATGTTAGTGCCATGTTAGTGCCATGTTAGTGTCATGTTAGTGACGTATTAGTGCCATGTTAGTGCCATGTTAGTGCCATGTCATTGTCATGTTAGTGCCATGTTAGTGTCATGTTAGTGCCATGTTAGTGTCATGTTAGTGCCATGTTAGTGTCATATTAGTGCCATGTCAGTGTCATGTCATTGTCATGTTAGTTCCATGTTAGTGTCATGTTAGTGCCATGTTAGTGTCATGTTAGTGCCATGTTAGTGTCATGTTAGTGCCATGTCAGTGTCATGTCAGTGTCATGTTAGTGTCATGTTAGTGTCATGTTAGTGCCATGTCAGTGTCATGTCATTGTCATGTTAGTGCCATGTCATTGTCATGTTAGTGCCATGTTAGTGCCATGTCATTGTCATGTTAGTGCCATGTTAGTGTCATGTTGGTGTCATGTTAGTGCCATGTTAGTTTCATGTTAGTGTCATGTCATTGTCATGTTAGTGCCATGTTAGTGTCATGTTAGTGTCATGTCATTGTCATGTTAGTGTCATGTTAGTGCCATGTCATTGTCATGTTAGTGTCATGTTAGTGTCATGTTAGTGCCATGTTAGTGCCATGTTATTGTCATATTAGTGCCAAGTCATTGTCATGTTAGTGTCATGTTAGTGTCATGTTAGTGTCATGTTAGTGCCATGTCATTGTCATGTTAGTGCCATGTCATTGTCATGTTAATGTCATGTTAGTGCCATGTTAGTGCAATGTTAGTGTCATGTTAGTGCCATGTCATTGTCATGTTATTATCATGTTAGTGTCATGTTAGTGCCATGTCAGTGCCATGTCAGTGCCATGTCACTGTCATGTTAGTGCCATGTCAT
The DNA here is from genome assembly GCF_026437365.1 of Eucyclogobius newberryi. Lineage (NCBI taxonomy): Eukaryota > Metazoa > Chordata > Actinopteri > Gobiiformes > Gobiidae > Eucyclogobius > Eucyclogobius newberryi. The sequence goes on from NW_027315790.1 coordinate 626,625, forward strand.
TGTCATGTCATTGTCATGTTAGTGCCATGTTAGTGTCATGTTAGTGCCATGTCATTGTCATGTTAGTGTCATGTTAGTGCCATGTTAGTGCCATGTCAGTGCCATGTCATTGTCATGTTAGTGCCATGTCATTGTCATGTCATTGTCATTGTCATGTTAGTGCCATGTTATTGTCATGTTAGTGCCATGGCATTGTCATGTTAGTGTCATGTTAGTGTCATGTTAGTGCCATGTTAGTGACATGTCAGTGTCATGTTAGTGCCATGTCATTGTCATGTTAGTGTCATGTTAGTGTCATGTTAGTGCCATGTTAGTGCCATGTCAGTGCCATGTTAGTGTCATGTTAGTGCCATGTTAGTGTCATGTTAGTGCCATGTTAGTGTCATGTTAGTGCCATGTTAGTGTCATGTTAGTGCCATGTTAGTGTCATGTTAGTGCCATGTCAGTGTCATGTTAGTGTCATGTTAGTGCCATGTTAGTGCCATGTTAGTGCCATGTTAGTGCCATGTTAGTGTCATGTCAGTGCCATGTCAGTGTCATGTCAGTGTCATGTTAGTGCCATGTTAGAGCCATGTCAGTGTCATGTCATTGTCATGTTAGTTCCATGTTAGTGTCATGTTAGTGCCATGTTAGTGTCATGTTAGTGCCATGTTAGTGTCATGTTAGTGCCATGTCAGTGTCATGTTAGTGTCATGTTAGTGCCATGTTAGTGCCATGTTAGTGCCATGTTAGTGTCATGTTAGTGCCATGTCATTGTCATGTTAGTGTCATGTTAGTGCCATGTCATTGTCATGTTAGTGCCATGTCATTGTCATGTTAATGTCATGTTAGTGCCATGTTAGTGCAATGTTAGTGTCATGTTAGTGCCATGTCATTGTCATGTTAGTGTCATGTTAGTGCCATGTTAGTGCCATGTCAGTGCCATGTCATTGTCATGTTAGTGTCATGTTAGTGCCATGTTAGTGCCATGTCAGTGCCATGTCATTGTCATGTTAGTGCCATGTCATTGCCATGTCATTGTCATGTTAGTGTCATGTTAGTGTCATGTTAGTGCCATGTCATTGTCATGTTAGTGTCATGTTAGTGTCATGTTAGTGTCATGTTAGTGCCATGTTAGTGTCATGTTAGTGCCATGTTAGTGCCATGTTAGTGTCATGTTAGTGCCAGGTCATTGTCATGTTAGTGTCATGTTAGTGTCATGTTAGTGTCATGTCATTGTCATGTTAGTGCTATGTCATTGTCATGTTAGTGCCATGTTAGTGTCATGTTAGTGCCATGTTAGTGTCATGTCAGTGCCATGTCAGTGCCATGTCAGTGCCATGTCAGTGCCATGTTAGTGTCATGTTAGTGTCATGTTAGTGCCATGTTAGTGTCATGTTAGTGCCATGTTAGTGTCATGTCAGTGCCATGTCAGTGCCATGTCAGTGCCATGTCAGTGCCATGTTAGTGTCATGTTAGTGTCATGTTAGTGCCATGTCAGTGTCATGTCAGTGTCATGTTAGTACCATGTTACTGCCATGTTAGTGTCATGTTAGTGACGTATTAGTGCCATGTTAGTGCCATGTTAGTGTCATATTAGTGCCATGTCAGTGTCATGTCATTGTCATGTTAGTTCCATGTTAGTGTCATGTTAGTGCCATGTTAGTGTCATGTTAGTGCCATGTTAGTGTCATGTTAGTGCCATGTCAGTGTCATGTCAGTGTCATGTTAGTGTCATGTTAGTGTCATGTTAGTGCCATGTCAGTGTCATGTCATTGTCATGTTAGTGCCATGTCATTGTCATGTTAGTGCCATGTTAGTGCCATGTCATTGTCATGTTAGTGCCATGTTAGTGTCATGTTGGTGTCATGTTAGTGCCATGTTAGTTTCATGTTAGTGTCATGTCATTGTCATGTTAGTGCCATGTTAGTGTCATGTTAGTGTCATGTCATTGTCATGTTAGTGTCATGTTAGTGCCATGTCATTGTCATGTTAGTGTCATGTTAGTGTCATGTTAGTGCCATGTTAGTGCCATGTTATTGTCATATTAGTGCCAAGTCATTGTCATGTTAGTGTCATGTTAGTGTCATGTTAGTGTCATGTTAGTGCCATGTCATTGTCATGTTAGTGCCATGTCATTGTCATGTTAATGTCATGTTAGTGCCATGTTAGTGCAATGTTAGTGTCATGTTAGTGCCATGTCATTGTCATGTTATTATCATGTTAGTGTCATGTTAGTGCCATGTCAGTGCCATGTCAGTGCCATGTCACTGTCATGTTAGTGCCATGTCATTGTCATGTCATTGTCATGTTAGTGCCATGTTAGTGTCATGTTAGTGCCATGTCATTGTCATGTTAGTGTCATGTTAGTGCCATGTTAGTGCCATGTCAGTGCCATGTCATTGTCATGTTAGTGCCATGTCATTGTCATGTCATTGTCATTGTCATGTTAGTGCCATGTTATTGTCATGTTAGTGCCATGGCATTGTCATGTTAGTGTCATGTTAGTGTCATGTTAGTGCCATGTTAGTGACATGTCAGTGTCATGTTAGTGCCATGTCATTGTCATGTTAGTGTCATGTTAGTGTCATGTTAGTGCCATGTTAGTGCCATGTCAGTGCCATGTTAGTGTCATGTTAGTGCCATGTTAGTGTCATGTTAGTGCCATGTTAGTGTCATGTTAGTGCCATGTTAGTGTCATGTTAGTGCCATGTTAGTGTCATGTTAGTGCCATGTCAGTGTCATGTTAGTGTCATGTTAGTGCCATGTTAGTGCCATGTTAGTGCCATGTTAGTGCCATGTTAGTGTCATGTCAGTGCCATGTCAGTGTCATGTCAGTGTCATGTTAGTGCCATGTTAGAGCCATGTCAGTGTCATGTCATTGTCATGTTAGTTCCATGTTAGTGTCATGTTAGTGCCATGTTAGTGTCATGTTAGTGCCATGTTAGTGTCATGTTAGTGCCATGTCAGTGTCATGTTAGTGTCATGTTAGTGCCATGTTAGTGCCATGTTAGTGCCATGTTAGTGTCATGTTAGTGCCATGTCATTGTCATGTTAGTGTCATGTTAGTGCCATGTCATTGTCATGTTAGTGCCATGTCATTGTCATGTTAGTGTCATGTTAGTGCCATGTTAGTGTCATGTTAGTGCCATGTTAGTGCCATGTTAGTGTCATGTTAGTGCCAGGTCATTGTCATGTTAGTGTCATGTTAGTGTCATGTTAGTGTCATGTCATTGTCATGTTAGTGCTATGTCATTGTCATGTTAGTGCCATGTTAGTGTCATGTTAGTGCCATGTTAGTGTCATGTCAGTGCCATGTCAGTGCCATGTCAGTGCCATGTTAGTGCCATGTTAGTGTCATGTTAGTGCCAGGTCATTGTCATGTTAGTGTCATGTTAGTGTCATGTTAGTGTCATGTCATTGTCATGTTAGTGCTATGTCATTGTCATGTTAGTGCCATGTTAGTGCCATGTTAGTGTCATGTTAGTGTCATGTTAGTGTCATGTTAGTGTCATGTTAGTGCCATGTTAGTGTCATGTTAGTGCCATGTTAGTGCCATGTTAGTGTCATGTTAGTGCCAGGTCATTGTCATGTTAGTGTCATGTTAGTGTCATGTTAGTGTCATGTCATTGTCATGTTAGTGCTATGTCATTGTCATGTTAGTGCCATGTTAGTGTCATGTTAGTGCCATGTTAGTGTCATGTCAGTGCCATGTCAGTGCCATGTCAGTGCCATGTCAGTGCCATGTTAGTGTCATGTTAGTGTCATGTTAGTGCCATGTTAGTGTCATGTTAGTGCCATGTTAGTGTCATGTCAGTGCCATGTCAGTGCCATGTCAGTGCCATGTCAGTGCCATGTTAGTGTCATGTTAGTGTCATGTTAGTGCCATGTCAGTGTCATGTCAGTGTCATGTTAGTACCATGTTACTGCCATGTTAGTGTCATGTTAGTGACGTATTAGTGCCATGTTAGTGCCATGTTAGAGCGATGTTAGTGCCATGTCAGTGTCATGTCAGTGTCATGTTAGTGCCATGTTAGTGCCATGTTAGTGCCATGTAGTGTCATGTCAGTGTCATGTTAGTGACGTATTAGTGCCATGTTAGTGCCATGTAAGTGTCATGTCAGTGTCATGTTGGTGCCATGTTAGTGCCATGTTAGTGTCATGTTAGTGACGTATTAGTGCCATGTTAGTGCCATGTTAGTGCCATGTCATTGTCATGTTAGTGCCATGTTAGTGTCATGTTAGTGCCATGTTAGTGTCATGTTAGTGCCATGTTAGTGTCATATTAGTGCCATGTCAGTGTCATGTCATTGTCATGTTAGTTCCATGTTAGTGTCATGTTAGTGCCATGTTAATGTCATGTTGGTGCCATGTTAGTGTCATGTTAGTGCCATGTCAGTTCCATGTCAGTGTCATGTTAGTGTCATGTTAGTGTCATGTTAGTGCCATGTCAGTGTCATGTCATTGTCATGTTAGTGCCATGTCATTGTCATGTTAGTGCCATATTAGTGCCATGTCATTGTCATGTTAGTGCCATGTTAGTGTCATGTTGGTGTCATGTTAGTGCCATGTTAGTGTCATGTTAGTGTCATGTCATTGTCATGTTAGTGCCATGTTAGTGTCATGTTAGTGTCATGTCATTGTCATGTTAGTGTCATGTTAGTGCCATGTCATCGTCATGTTAGTGTCATGTTAGTGTCATGTTAGTGCCATGTTAGTGCCATGTTATTGTCATATTAGTGCCAAGTCATTGTCATGTTAGTGTCATGTTAGTGTCATGTTAGTTTCATGTTAGTGCCATGTCATTGTCATGTTAGTGCCATGTCATTGTCATGTTAATGTCATGTTAGTGCCATGTTAGTGCAATGTTAGTGTCATGTTAGTGCCATGTCATTGTCATGTTATTATCATGTTAGTGTCATGTTAGTGCCATGTCAGTGCCATGTCAGTGCCATGTCACTGTCATGTTAGTGCCATGTCATTGTCATGTCATTGTCATGTTAGTGCCATGTTAGTGTCATGTTAGTGCCATGTCATTGTCATGTTAGTGTCATGTTAGTGCCATGTTAGTGCCATGTCAGTGCCATGTCATTGTCATGTTAGTGCCATGTCATTGTCATGTCATTGTCATTGTCATGTTAGTGCCATGTTATTGTCATGTTAGTGCCATGGCATTGTCATGTTAGTGTCATGTTAGTGTCATGTTAGTGCCATGTTAGTGACATGTCAGTGTCATGTTAGTGCCATGTCATTGTCATGTTAGTGTCATGTTAGTGTCATGTTAGTGCCATGTTAGTGCAATGTCAGTGCCATGTCATTGTCATGTTAGTGCCATGTCATTGTCATGTCATTGTCATGTTAGTGTCATGTTAGTGTCATGTTAGTGCCATGTTAGTGCCATGTCAGTGTCATGTCAGTGTCATGTTAGTGCCATGTTAGTGCCATGTTTGTGTCATGTCAGTGTCATGTTAGTGTCATGTCAGTGTCATGTTAGTGCCATGTTAGAGCCATGTCAGTGTCATGTCATTGTCATGTTAGTGCTATGTTAGTGTCATGTCATTGTCATGTTAGTGACGTATTAGTGCCATGTTAGTGCAATGTTAGTGCCATGTTAGTGTCATGTCAGTGTCATGTTAGTGACGTATTAGTGCCATGTTAGTGCCATGTTAGTGTCATGTTAGTGCCATGTCAGTGCCATGTCATTGTCATGTTAGTGCCATGTCATTGTCATGTCATTGTCATGTTAGTGTCATGTTAGTGCCATGTTAGTGCCATGTTAGTGCAATGTTAGTGCCATGTCATTGTCATGTTAGTGTCATGTTAGTGTCATGTTAGTGCCATGTTAGTGCCATGTCAGTGCCATGTCATTGTCATGTTAGTGCCATGTCATTGTCATGTCATTGTCATGTTAGTGTCATGTTAGTGTCATGTTAGTGTCATGTTAGTGCCATGTTAGTGCCATGTCAGTGTCATGTCAGTGTCATGTTAGTGCCATGTTAGTGCCATGTTAGTGTCATGTCAGTGTCATGTTAGTGTCATGTCAGTGTCTTGTTAGTGCCATGTTAGAGCCATGTCAGTGTCATGTCATTGTCATGTTAGTGCCATGTTAGTGTCATGTCATTGTCATGTTAGTGACGTATTAGTGCCATGTTAGTGCAATGTTAGTGCCATGTTAGTGTCATGTCAGTGTCATGTTAGTGACGTATTAGTGCCATGTTAGTGCCATGTTAGTGTCATGTCAGTATCATGTTAGTGCCATGTTAGTGCCATGTTAGTGTCATGTTAGTGACGTATTAGTGCCATGTTAGTGCCATGTTAGAGCCATGTCAGTGTCATGTTAGTGCCATGTTAGAGCCATGTCAGTGTCATGTCATTGTCATGTTATTGCCATGTTAGTGTCATGTCATTGTCATGTTAGTGCCATGTCAGTGTCATGTTAGTGCCATGTTAGTGCCATGTTAGTGCCATGTTAGTGTCATGTCATTGTCATGTTAGTGCCATGTCATTGTCATGTTAGTGCCATGTTAGTGTCATGTTAGTGCCATGTTAGTGCCATGTTGGTGTCATGTCATTGTCATGTTAGTGCCATGTCATTGTCATGTTAGTGCCATGTTAGTGTCATGTTAGTGCCATGGTAGTGTCATGTTAGTGCCATGTCAGTGTCATGTTAGTGTCATGTTAGTGCCATGTTAGTGTCATGTTAGTGCCATGTTAGTGTCATGTCATTGTCATGTTAGTGCCATGTCAGTGTCATGTTAGTGCCATGTTAGTGCCATGTTAGTGCCATGTTAGTGTCATGTCATTGTCATGTTAGTTCCATGTTAGTGTCATGTTAGTGCCATGTTAGTGTCATGTTAGTGCCATGTTAGTGTCATGTTAGTGCCATGTCAGTGTCATGTTAGTGTCATGTTAGTGCCATGTTAGTGCCATGTTAGTGTCATGTTAGTGCCATGTCATTGTCATGTTAGTGTCATGTTAGTGTCATGTTAGTGCCATGTTAGTGCCATGTCATTGTCATGTTAGTGCCATGTCATTGTCATGTTAATGTCATGTTAGTGCCATGTTAGTGCAATGTTAGTGTAATGTTAGTGCCATGTCATTGTCATGTTAGTGTCATGTTAGTGCCATGTTAGTGCCATGTCAGTGCCATGTCATTGTCATGTTAGTGTCATGTTAGTGCCATGTTAGTGCCATGTCAGTTCCATGTCATTGTCATGTTAGTGCCATGTCATTGTCATGTCATTGTCATGTTAGTGTCATGTTAGTGTCATGTTAGTGCCATGTCATTGTCATGTTAGTGTCATGTTAGTGTCATGTTAGTGCCATGTTAGTGTCATGTTAGTGCCATGTTAGTGCCATGTTAGTGTCATGTTAGTGCAAGGTCATTGTCATGTTAGTGTCATGTTAGTGTCATGTCAGTGCCATGTCATTATCATGTTAGTGCCATGTCATTGTCATGTCATTGTCATTGTCATGTTAGTGCCATGTTATTGTCATGTTAGTGCCATGTCATTGTCATGTTAGTGTCATGTTAGTGTCATGTTAGTGCCATGTTATTGCCATGTCAGTGTCATTTTAGTGTCATGTTAGTGCCATGTCAGTGCCATGTCATTGTCATGTTAGTGCCATGTCATTGTCATGTCATTGTCATGTTAGTGTCATGTTAGTGCCATGTTAGTGCCATGTTAGTGTCATGTTAGTGCCATGTCATTGTCATGTCAGTGTCATGTTAGTGTCATGTCAGTGTCATGTTAGTGCCATGTTAGAGCCATGTCAGTGTCATGTCATTGTCATGTTAGTGCCATGTTATTGTCATGTCATTGTCATGTTAGTGACGTATTAGTGCCATGTTAGTGCAATGTTAGTGCCATGTTAGTGTCATGTCAGTGTCATGTTAGTGACGTATTAGTGCCATGTTAGTGCCATGTTAGTGTCATGTCAGTGTCATGTTAGTGCCATGTTAGTGCCATGTTAGTGTCATGTTAGTGACGTATTAGTGCCATGTTAGTGCCATGTTAGAGCCATGTCAGTGTCATGTTAGTGCCATGTTAGAGCCATGTCAGTGTCATGTTAGTGCCATGTTAGAGCCATGTCAGTGTCATGTCATTGTCATGTTAGTGCCATGTTAGTGTCATGTCATTGTCATGTTAGTGACGTATTAGTGCCATGTTAGTGCAATGTTAGTGCCATGTTAGTGTCATGTCATTGTCATGTTAGTGACGTATTAGTGCCATGTTAGTGCCATGTTAGTGTCATGTCAGTATCATGTTAGTGCCATGTTAGTGCCATGTTAGTGTCATGTTAGTGACGTATTAGTGCCATGTTAGTGCCATGTTAGAGCCATGTCAGTGTCATGTTAGTGCCATGTTAGAGCCATGTCAGTGTCATGTCATTGTCATGTTATTGCCATGTTAGTGTCATGTCATTGTCATGTTAGTGCCATGTCAGTGTCATGTTAGTGCCATGTTAGTGCCATGTTAGTGCCATGTTAGTGTCATGTCATTGTCATGTTAGTGCCATGTCATTGTCATGTTAGTGCCATGTTAGTGTCATGTTAGTGCCATGTTAGTGCCATGTTGGTGTCATGTCATTGTCATGTTAGTGCCATGTCATTGTCATGTTAGTGCCATGTTAGTGTCATGTTAGTGCCATGGTAGTGTCATGTTAGTGCCATGTCAGTGTCATGTTAGTGTCATGTTAGTGCCATGTTAGTGCCATGTTAGTGCCATGTTAGTGCCATGTTAGTGTCATGTCAGTGCCATGTCAGTGCCATGTCAGTGTCATGTTAGTGCCATGTTAGAGCCATGTCAGTGTCATGTCATTGTCATGTTAGTTCCATGTTAGTGTCATGTTAGTGCCATGTTAGTGTCATGTTAGTGCCATGTTAGTGTCATGTTAGTGCCATGTCAGTGTCATGTTAGTGTCATGTTAGTGCCATGTTAGTGCCATGTTAGTGTCATGTTAGTGCCATGTCATTGTCATGTTAGTGTCATGTTAGTGTCATGTTAGTGCCATGTTAGTGCCATGTCATTGTCATGTTAGTGCCATGTCATTGTCATGTTTATGTCATGTTAGTGCCATGTTAGTGCAATGTTAGAGTCATGTTAGTGCCATGTCATTGTCATGTTAGTGTCATGTTAGTGCCATGTTAGTGCCATGTCAGTGCCATGTCATTGTCATGTTAGTGTCATGTTAGTGCCATGTTAGTGCCATGTCAGTGCCATGTCATTGTCATGTTAGTGCCATGTCATTGTCATGTCATTGTCATGTTAGTGTCATGTTAGTGTCATGTTAGTGCCATGTCATTGTCATGTTAGTGTCATGTTAGTGTCATGTTAGTGCCATGTTAGTGTCATGTTAGTGCCATGTTAGTGCCATGTTAGTGTCATGTTAGTGCAAGGTCATTGTCATGTTAGTGTCATGTTAGTGTCATGTCAGTGCCATGTCATTATCATGTTAGTGCCATGTCATTGTCATGTCATTGTCATTGTCATGTTAGTGCCATGTTATTGTCATGTTAGTGCCATGTCATTGTCATGTTAGTGTCATGTTAGTGTCATGTTAGTGCCATGTTATTGCCATGTCAGTGTCATTTTAGTGTCATGTTAGTGCCATGTCAGTGCCATGTCATTGTCATGTTAGTGCCATGTCATTGTCATGTCATTGTCATGTTAGTGTCATGTTAGTGCCATGTTAGTGCCATGTTAGTGTCATGTTAGTGCCATGTCATTGTCATGTCAGTGTCATGTTAGTGTCATGTCAGTGTCATGTTAGTGCCATGTTAGAGCCATGTCAGTGTCATGTCATTGTCATGTTAGTGCCATGTTAGTGTCATGTCATTGTCATGTTAGTGACGTATTAGTGCCATGTTAGTGCAATGTTAGTGCCATGTTAGTGTCATGTCAGTGTCATGTTAGTGACGTATTAGTGCCATGTTAGTGCCATGTTAGTGTCATGTCAGTGTCATGTTAGTGCCATGTTAGTGCCATGTTAGTGTCATGTTAGTGACGTATTAGTGCCATGTTAGTGCCATGTTAGAGCCATGTCAGTGTCATGTTAGTGCCATGTTAGAGCCATGTCAGTGTCATGTCATTGTCATGTTAGTGCCATGTTAGTGTCATGTCATTGTCATGTTAGTGCCATGTCAGTGTCATGTTAGTGCCATGTTAGTGCCATGTTAGTGTCATGTCATTGTCATGTTAGTGCCATGTCATTGTCATGTTAGTGCCATGTTAGTGTCATGTTAGTGCCATGTTAGTGCCATGTTGGTTTCATGTCATTGTCATGTTAGTGCCATGTCATTGTCATGTTAGTGCCATGTTAGTGTCATGTTAGTGCCATGTTAGTGCCATGTCATTGTCATGTTAGTGCCATGTTAGTGTCATGTTAGTGCCATGTTAGTGTCATGTTAGTGCCATGTCAGTGTCATGTTAGTGTCATGTTAGTGCCATGTTAGTGCCATGTTAGTGCCATGTTAGTGTCATGTTAGTGCCATGTTAGTGTCATGTCAGTGCCATGTCAGTGCCATGTCAGTGCCATGTTAGTGTCATGTTAGTGTCATGTTAGTGCCATGTCAGTGTCATGTCAGTGTCATGTTAGTACCATGTTACTGCCATGTTAGTGTCATGTTAGTGACGTATTAGTGCCATGTTAGTGCCATGTTAGAGCGATGTTAGTGCCATGTCAGTGTCATGTCAGTGTCATGTTAGTGCCATGTTAGTGCCATGTTAGTGCCATGTAGTGTCATGTCAGTGTCATGTTAGTGACGTATTAGTGCCATGTTAGTGCCATGTAAGTGTCATGTCAGTGTCATGTTAGTGCCATGTTAGTGCCATGTTAGTGTCATGTTAGTGACGTATTAGTGCCATGTTAGTGCCATGTTAGTGCCATGTCATTGTCATGTTAGTGCCATGTTAGTGTCATGTTAGTGCCATGTTAGTGTCATGTTAGTGCCATGTTAGTGTCATATTAGTGCCATGTCAGTGTCATGTCATTGTCATGTTAGTTCCATGTTAGTGCCATGTTAGTGCCATGTTAGTGTCATGTTAGTGCCATGTCATTGTCATGTTAGTGTCATGTTAGTGTCATGTTAGTGCCATGTTAGTGCCATGTCATTGTCATGTTAGTGCCATGTCATTGTCATGTTAATGTCATGTTAGTGCCATGTTAGTGCAATGTTAGTGTCATGTTAGTGCCATGTCATTGTCATGTTAGTGTCATGTTAGTGCCATGTTAGTGCCATGTCAGTGCCATGTCATTGTCATGTTAGTGTCATGTTAGTGCCATGTTAGTGCCATGTCAGTGCCATGTCATTGTCATGTTAGTGCCATGTCATTGCCATGTCATTGTCATGTTAGTGTCATGTTAGTGTCATGTTAGTGCCATGTCATTGTCATGTTAGTGTCATGTTAGTGTCATGTTAGTGTCATGTTAGTGCCATGTTAGTGTCATGTTAGTGCCATGTTAGTGCCATGTTAGTGTCATGTTAGTGCCAGGTCATTGTCATGTTAGTGTCATGTTAGTGTCATGTTAGTGCTATGTCATTGTCATGTTAGTGCCATGTTAGTGTCATGTTAGTGCCATGTTAGTGTCATGTCAGTGCCATGTCAGTGCCATGTCAGTGCCATGTCAGTGCCATGTTAGTGTCATGTTAGTGTCATGTTAGTGCCATGTTAGTGTCATGTTAGTGCCATGTTAGTGTCATGTCAGTGCCATGTCAGTGCCATGTCAGTGCCATGTTAGTGTCATGTTAGTGTCATGTTAGTGCCATGTCAGTGTCATGTCAGTGTCATGTTAGTACCATGTTACTGCCATGTTAGTGTCATGTTAGTGACGTATTAGTGCCATGTTAGTGCCATGTTAGAGCGATGTTAGTGCCATGTCAGTGTCATGTCAGTGTCATGTTAGTGCCATGTTAGTGCCATGTTAGTGCCATGTAGTGTCATGTCAGTGTCATGTTAGTGACGTATTAGTGCCATGTTAGTGCCATGTAAGTGTCATGTCAGTGTCATGTTAGTGCCATGTTAGTGCCATGTTAGTGTCATGTTAGTGACGTATTAGTGCCATGTTAGTGCCATGTTAGTGCCATGTCATTGTCATGTTAGTGCCATGTTAGTGTCATGTTAGTGCCATGTTAGTGTCATGTTAGTGCCATGTTAGTGTCATATTAGTGCCATGTCAGTGTCATGTCATTGTCATGTTAGTTCCATGTTAGTGTCATGTTAGTGCCATGTTAGTGTCATGTTAGTGCCATGTTAGTGTCATGTTAGTGCCATGTCAGTGTCATGTTAGTGTCATGTTAGTGTCATGTTAGTGCCATGTCAGTGTCATGTCATTGTCATGTTAGTGCCATGTCATTGTCATGTTAGTGCCATGTTAGTGCCATGTCATTGTCATGTTAGTGCCATGTTAGTGTCATGTTGGTGTCATGTTAGTGCCATGTTAGTGTCATGTTAGTGTCATGTCATTGTCATGTTAGTGCCATGTTAGTGTCATGTTAGTGTCATGTCATTGTCATGTTAGTGTCATGTTAGTGCCATGTCATTGTCATGTTAGTGTCATGTTAGTGTCATGTTAGTGCCATGTTAGTGCCATGTTATTGTCATATTAGTGCCAAGTCATTGTCATGTTAGTGTCATGTTAGTGTCATGTTAGTGTCATGTTAGTGCCATGTCATTGTCATGTTAGTGCCATGTCATTGTCATGTTAATGTCATGTTAGTGCCATGTTAGTGCAATGTTAGTGTCATGTTAGTGCCATGTCATTGTCATGTTATTATCATGTTAGTGTCATGTTAGTGCCATGTCAGTGCCATGTCAGTGCCATGTCACTGTCATGTTAGTGCCATGTCATTGTCATGTCATTGTCATGTTAGTGCCATGTTAGTGTCATGTTAGTGCCATGTCATTGTCATGTTAGTGTCATGTTAGTGCCATGTTAGTGCCATGTCAGTGCCATGTCATTGTCATGTTAGTGCCATGTCATTGTCATGTCATTGTCATTGTCATGTTAGTGCCATGTTATTGTCATGTTAGTGCCATGGCATTGTCATGTTAGTGTCATGTTAGTGTCATGTTAGTGCCATGTTAGTGACATTTCAGTGTCATGTTAGTGCCATGTCATTGTCATGTTAGTGTCATGTTGGTGTCATGTTAGTGCCATGTTAGTGCCATGTCAGTGCCATGTCATTGTCATGTTAGTGCCATGTCATTGTCATGTCATTGTCATGTTAGTGTCATGTTAGTGTCATGTTAGTGTCATGTTAGTGCCATGTTAGTGCCATGTCAGTGTCATGTCAGTGTCATGTTAGTGCCATGTTAGTGCCATGTTTGTGTCATGTCAGTGTCATGTTAGTGTCATGTCAGTGTCATGTTAGTGCCATGTTAGAGCCATGTCAGTGTCATGTCATTGTCATGTTAGTGCTATGTTAGTGTCATGTCATTGTCATGTTAGTGACGTATTAGTGCCATGTTAGTGCAATGTTAGTGCCATGTTAGTGTCATGTCAGTGTCATGTTAGTGACGTATTAGTGCCATGTTAGTGCCATGTTAGTGTCATGTTAGTGCCATGTCAGTGCCATGTCATTGTCATGTTAGTGCCATGTCATTGTCATGTTAGTGTCATGTTAGTGCCATGTTAGTGCCATGTTAGTGCCATGTTAGTGCAATGTTAGTGCCATGTCATTGTCATGTTAGTGTCATGTTAGTGTCATGTTAGTGCCATGTTAGTGCCATGTCAGTGCCATGTCATTGTCATGTTAGTGCCATGTCATTGTCATGTCATTGTCATGTTAGTGTCATGTTAGTGTCATGTTAGTGTCATGTTAGTGCCATGTTAGTGCCATGTCAGTGTCATGTCAGTGTCATGTTAGTGCCATGTTAGTGCCATGTTAGTGTCATGTCAGTGTCATGTTAGTGTCATGTCAGTGTCATGTTAGTGCCATGTTAGAGCCATGTCAGTGTCATGTCATTGTCATGTTAGTGCCATGTTAGTGTCATGTCATTGTCATGTTAGTGACGTATTAGTGCCATGTTAGTGCAATGTTAGTGCCATGTTAGTGTCATGTCAGTGTCATGTTACTGACGTATTAGTGCCATGTTAGTGCCATGTTAGTGTCATGTCAGTGTCATGTTAGTGCCATGTTAGTGCCATGTTAGTGTCATGTTAGTGACGTATTAGTGCCATGTTAGTGCCATGTTACTGCCATGTTAGTGCCATGTTAGTGCCATGTTAGTGTCATGTCATTGTCATGTTAGTGCCATGTCATTGTCATGTTAGTGCCATGTTAGTGTCATGTTAGTGCCATGTTAGTGCCATGTTGGTGTCATGTCATTGTCATGTTAGTGCCATGTCATTGTCATGTTAGTGCCATGTTAGTGTCATGTTAGTGCCATGGTAGTGGCATGTTAGTGCCATGTCAGTGTCATGTTAGTGTCATGTTAGTGCCATGTTAGAGCCATGTTAGTGCCATGTTAGTGCCATGTTAGTGTCATGTCAGTGCCATGTCAGTGTCATGTCAGTGTCATGTTAGTGCCATGTTAGAGCCATGTCAGTGTCATGTCATTGTCATGTTAGTTCCATGTTAGTGTCATGTTAGTGCCATGTTAGTGTCATGTTAGTGCCATGTTAGTTTCACGTTAGTGCCATGTCAGTGTCATGTTAGTGTCATGTTAGTGCCATGTTAGTGCCATGTTAGTGCCATGTTAGTGTCATGTTAGTGCCATGTCATTGTCATGTTAGTGTCATGTTAGTGTCATGTTAGTGCCATGTTAGTGCCATGTCATTGTTATGTTAGTGCCATGTCATTGTCATGTTAATGTCATGTTAGTGCCATGTTAGTGCAATGTTAGTGTCATGTTAGTGCCATGTCATTGTCATGTTAGTGTCATGTTAGTGCCATGTTAGTGCCATGTCAGTGCCATGTCATTGTCATGTTAGTGTCATGTTAGTGCCATGTTAGTGCCATGTCAGTGCCATGTCATTGTCATGTTAGTGCCATGTCATTGTCATGTCATTGTCATGTTAGTGCCATGTCATTGTCATGTCATTGTCATGTTAGTGTCATGTTAGTGTCATGTTAGTGTCATGTTAGTGCCATGTTAGTGCCATGTCAGTGTCATGTCAGTGTCATGTTAGTGCCATGTTAGTGCCATGTTTGTGTCATGTCAGTGTCATGTTAGTGTCATGTCAGTGTCATGTTAGTGCCATGTTAGAGCCATGTCAGTGTCATGTCATTGTCATGTTAGTGCTATGTTAGTGTCATGTCATTGTCATGTTAGTGACGTATTAGTGCCATGTTAGTGCAATGTTAGTGCCATGTTAGTGTCATGTCAGTGTCATGTTAGTGACGTATTAGTGCCATGTTAGTGCCATGTTAGTGTCATGTTAGTGCCATGTCAGTGCCATGTCATTGTCATGTTAGTGCCATGTCATTGTCATGTTAGTGTCATGTTAGTGCCATGTTAGTGCCATGTTAGTGCCATGTTAGTGCAATGTTAGTGCCATGTCATTGTCATGTTAGTGTCATGTTAGTGTCATGTTAGTGCCATGTTAGTGCCATGTCAGTGCCATGTCATTGTCATGTTAGTGCCATGTCATTGTCATGTCATTGTCATGTTAGTGTCATGTTAGTGTCATGTTAGTGTCATGTTAGTGCCATGTTAGTGCCATGTCAGTGTCATGTCAGTGTCATGTTAGTGCCATGTTAGTGCCATGTTAGTGTCATGTCAGTGTCATGTTAGTGTCATGTCAGTGTCATGTTAGTGCCATGTTAGAGCCATGTCAGTGTCATGTCATTGTCATGTTAGTGCCATGTTAGTGTCATGTCATTGTCATGTTAGTGACGTATTAGTGCCATGTTAGTGCAATGTTAGTGCCATGTTAGTGTCATGTCAGTGTCATGTTACTGACGTATTAGTGCCATGTTAGTGCCATGTTAGTGTCATGTCAGTGTCATGTTAGTGCCATGTTAGTGCCATGTTAGTGTCATGTTAGTGACGTATTAGTGCCATGTTAGTGCCATGTTACTGCCATGTTAGTGCCATGTTAGTGCCATGTTAGTGTCATGTCATTGTCATGTTAGTGCCATGTCATTGTCATGTTAGTGCCATGTTAGTGTCATGTTAGTGCCATGTTAGTGCCATGTTGGTGTCATGTCATTGTCATGTTAGTGCCATGTCATTGTCATGTTAGTGCCATGTTAGTGTCATGTTAGTGCCATGGTAGTGGCATGTTAGTGCCATGTCAGTGTCATGTTAGTGTCATGTTAGTGCCATGTTAGTGCCATGTTAGTGCCATGTTAGTGCCATGTTAGTGTCATGTCAGTGCCATGTCAGTGTCATGTCAGTGTCATGTTAGTGCCATGTTAGAGCCATGTCAGTGTCATGTCATTGTCATGTTAGTTCCATGTTAGTGTCATGTTAGTGCCATGTTAGTGTCATGTTAGTGCCATGTTAGTTTCACGTTAGTGCCATGTCAGTGTCATGTTAGTGTCATGTTAGTGCCATGTTAGTGCCATGTTAGTGTCATGTTAGTGTCATGTTAGTGCCATGTCATTGTCATGTTAGTGTCATGTTAGTGTCATGTTAGTGCCATGTTAGTGCCATGTCATTGTTATGTTAGTGCCATGTCATTGTCATGTTAATGTCATGTTAGTGCCATGTTAGTGCAATGTTAGTGTCATGTTAGTGCCATGTCATTGTCATGTTAGTGTCATGTTAGTGCCATGTTAGTGCCATGTCAGTGCCATGTCATTGTCATGTTAGTGTCATGTTAGTGCCATGTTAGTGCCATGTCAGTGCCATGTCATTGTCATGTTAGTGCCATGTCATTGTCATGTCATTGTCATGTTAGTGTCATGTTAGTGTCATGTTAGTGCCATGTCATTGTCATGTTAGTGTCATGTTAGTGTCATGTTAGTGCCATGTTAGTGTCATGTTAGTGCCATGTTAGTGCCATGTTAGTGTCATGTTAGTGCAAGGTCATTGTCATGTTAGTGTCATGTTAGTGTCATGTCAGTGCCATGTCATTATCATGTTAGTGCCATGTCATTGTCATGTCATTGTCATTGTCATGTTAGTGCCATGTTATTGTCATGTTAGTGCCATGTCATTGTCATGTTAGTGTCATGTTAGTGTCATGTTAGTGCCATGTTATTGCCATGTCAGTGTCATGTTAGTGTCATGTTAGTGCCATGTCAGTGCCATGTCATTGTCATGTTAGTGCCATGTCATTGTCATGTCATTGTCATGTTAGTGTCATGTTAGTGCCATGTTAGTGCCATGTTAGTGTCATGTTAGTGCCATGTCATTGTCATGTAAGTGTCATGTTAGTGTCATGTTAGTGCCATGTTAGTGCCATGTCAGTGCCATGTCAGTGCCATGTCATTGTCACGTTAGTGCCATGTCATTGTCATGTCATTGTCATGTTAGTGTCATGTTAGTGTCATGTTAGTGTCATGTTAGTGTCATGTTAGTGCCATGTTAGTGCCATGTCAGTGTCATGTTAGTGACGTATTAGTGCCATGTTAGTGCCATGTTAGAGCGATGTTAGTGCCATGTCAGTGTCATGTCATTGTCATGTTAGTGCCATGTTAGTGTCATGTCAGTGTCATGTCAGTGTCATGTTAGTGCCATGTTAGAGCCATGTCAGTGTCATGTCTTTGTCATGTTAGTGCCATGTTAGTGTCATGTCATTGTCATGTTAGTGCCATGTTAGTGCCATGTTAGTGTCATGTTAGTGACGTATTAGTGCCATGTTAGTGCAATGTTAGTGCCATGTTAGTGTCATGTTAGTGACGTATTAGTGCCATGTTAATGCCATGTTAGTGTCATGTCAGTGTCATGTTAGTAACATGTTAGTGCCATGTTAGTGTCATGTTAGTGACGTATTAGTGCCATGTTAGTGCCATGTTAGAGCCATGTCAGTGTCATGTTAGTGCCATGTTAGAGCCATGTCAGTGTCATGTCATTGTCATGTTAGTGCCATGTTAGTGTCATGTCATTGTCATGTTAGTGCCATGTCAGTGTCATGTTAGTGCCATGTTAGTGCCATGTTAGTGCCATGTTAGTGTCATGTCATTGTCATGTTAGTGCCATGTCATTGTCATGTTAGTGCCATGTTAGTGTCATGTTAGTGCCATGTTAGTGCCATGTTAGTGTCATGTCATTGTCATGTTAGTGCCATGTCATTGTCATGTTAGTGCCATGTTAGTGTCATGTTAGTGCCATGTTAGTGTCATGTCAGTGCCATGTCAGTGTCATGTCAGTGTCATGTTAGTGCGATGTTAGAGCCATGTCAGTGTCATGTCATTGTCATGTTAGTGCCATGTTAGTGTAATGTCATTGTCATGTTAGTGACGTATTAGTGCCATGTTAGTGCCATGTTAGAGCAATGTTAGTGCCATGTCAGTGCCATGTTAGTGCCATGTTAGTGTCGTATTAGTGTCGTATTAGTGACGTATTAGTGCCATATTAGTGTCATGTCAGTGTCATGTTAGTGACGTATTAGTGCCATGTTAGTGCCATGTTAGTGTCATGTCAGTGTCATGTTAGTGCCATGTTAGTGCCATGTTAGTGTCATGTTAGTGACGTATTAGTGCCATGTTAGTGCCATGTTAGAGCCATGTCAGTGTCATGTTAATGCCATGTTAGAGCCATGTCAGTGTCATGTCATTGTCATGTTAGTGCCATGTTAGTGTCATGTCATTGTCATGTTAGTGCCATGTCATTGTCATGTTAGTGCCATGTTAGTGTCATGTTAGTGCCATGTTAGTGTCATGTTAGTGCCATGTTAGTGTCATGTTAGTGCCATGTCAGTGTCATGTCATTGTCATGTTAGTTCCATGTTAGTGTCATGTTAATGCCATGTTAGTGTCATGTTAGTGCCATGTTAGTGTCATGTTAGTGCCATGTTAGTGTCATGTTAGTGCCATGTCAGTGTCATGTCATTGTCATGTTAGTGCCATGTCATTGTCATGTCAGTGCCATGTTAGTGTCATGTTAGTGTCATGTTAGTGCCATGTTAGAGTCATGTTAGTGCCATGTTAGTGCCATGTCATTGTCATGTTAGCGCTATGTTAGTGTCATGTTAGTGCCATGTTAGTCTCATGTTTGTGCCATGTTATTGTCATGTCAGTGCCATGTCATTTTCATGTTAGTGCCATGTTAGTGTCATGTTAGTGCCATGTTAGTGTCATGTTAGTGCCATGTTAGTGTCATGTTAGTGCCACGTCAGTGTCATGTCAGTGCCATGTTAGTGTCATGTTAGTGCCATGTTAGTGTCATGTTAGTGCCATGTTAGTGTCATGTTAGTGCCATGTTAGTGTCATGTCAGTGTCATCTTAGTGCCATGTTAGTGTCATGTCATTGTCATGTTAGTGCCATGTCATTGTCATGTTAGTGCCATGTTAGTGTCATGTTAGTGCCATATTAGTGCCATGTCAGTGTCATGTCTTTGTCATGTTAGTGCCATGTCATTGTCATGTTAGTGCCATGTTAGTCTCATGTTAGTGCCATGTTAGTGCCATGTTAGTGTCATGTCATTATCATGTTAGTGCCATGTCATTGTCACGTTAGTGCCATGTTAGTGTCAAGTTAGTGCCATGTTATTGCCATGTCAGTGTCATGTTAGTGTCATGTTAGTGCCATGTCAGTGCCATGTCATTGTCATGTTAGTGCCATGTCATTGTCATGTCATTGTCATGTTAGTGTCATGTTAGTGCCATGTTAGTGCCATGTTAGTGTCATGTTAGTGCCATATCATTGTCATGTTAGTGTCATGTTAGTGTCATGTTAGTGCCATGTTAGTGCCATGTCAGTGCCATGTCAGTGCCATGTCATTGTCACGTTAGTGCCATGTCAGTGCCATGTCATTGTCATGTTAGTGCCATGTCATTGTCATGTCATTGTCATGTTAGTGTCATGTTAGTGTCATGTTAGTGTCATGTTAGTGTCATGTTAGTGCCATGTTAGTGCCATGTCAGTGCCATGTCATTGTCATGTTAGTGCCATGTCATTGCCATGTCATTGTCATGTTAGTGTCATGTTAGTGTCATGTTAGTGCCATGTCATTGTCATGTTAGTGTCATGTTAGTGTCATGTTAGTGTCATGTTAGTGCCATGTTAGTGTCATGTTAGTGCCATGTTAGTGCCATGTTAGTGTCATGTTAGTGCCAGGTCATTGTCATGTTAGTGTCATGTTAGTGTCATGTCATTGTCATGTTAGTGCTATGTCATTGTCATGTTAGTGCCATGTTAGTGTCATGTTAGTGCCATGTTAGTGTCATGTCAGTGCCATGTCAGTGCCATGTCAGTGCCATGTAAGTGCCATGTTAGTGTCATGTTAGTGTCATGTTAGTGCCATGTTAGTGTCATGTTAGTGCCATGTTAGTGTCATGTCAGTGCCATGTCAGTGCCATGTCAGTGCCATGTCAGTGCCATGTTAGTGTCATGTTAGTGTCATGTTAGTGCCATGTCAGTGTCATGTCAGTGTCATGTTAGTACCATGTTACTGCCATGTTAGTGTCATGTTAGTGACGTATTAGTGCCATGTTAGTGCCATGTTAGAGCGATGTTAGTGCCATGTCAGTGTCATGTCAGTGTCATGTTAGTGCCATGTTAGTGCCATGTTAGTGCCATGTAGTGTCATGTCAGTGTCATGTTAGTGACGTATTAGTGCCATGTTAGTGCCATGTAAGTGTCATGTCAGTGTCATGTTAGTGCCATGTTAGTGCCATGTTAGTGTCATGTTAGTGACGTATTAGTGCCATGTTAGTGCCATGTTAGTGCCATGTCATTGTCATGTTAGTGCCATGTTAGTGTCATGTTAGTGCCATGTTAGTGTCATGTTAGTGCCATGTTAGTGTCATATTAGTGCCATGTCAGTGTCATGTCATTGTCATGTTAGTTCCATGTTAGTGTCATGTTAGTGCCATGTTAGTGTCATGTTAGTGCCATGTTAGTGTCATGTTAGTGCCATGTCAGTGTCATGTCAGTGTCATGTTAGTGTCATGTTAGTGTCATGTTAGTGCCATGTCAGTGTCATGTCATTGTCATGTTAGTGCCATGTCATTGTCATGTTAGTGCCATGTTAGTGCCATGTCATTGTCATGTTAGTGCCATGTTAGTGTCATGTTGGTGTCATGTTAGTGCCATGTTAGTGTCATGTTAGTGTCATGTCATTGTCATGTTAGTGCCATGTTAGTGTCATGTTAGTGTCATGTCATTGTCATGTTATTGTCATGTTAGTGCCATGTCATTGTCATGTTAGTGTCATGTTAGTGTCATGTTAGTGCCATGTTAGTGCCATGTTATTGTCATATTAGTGCCAAGTCATTGTCATGTTAGTGTCATGTTAGTGTCATGTTAGTGTCATGTTAGTGCCATGTCATTGTCATGTTAGTGCCATGTCATTGTCATGTTAATGTCATGTTAGTGCCATGTTAGTGCAATGTTAGTGTCATGTTAGTGCCATGTCATTGTCATGTTATTATCATGTTAGTGTCATGTTAGTGCCATGTCAGTGCCATGTCAGTGCCATGTCACTGTCATGTTAGTGCCATGTCATTGTCATGTCATTGTCATGTTAGTGCCATGTTAGTTTCATGTTAGTGCCATGTCATTGTCATGTTAGTGTCATGTTAGTGCCATGTTAGTGCCATGTCAGTGCCATGTCATTGTCATGTTAGTGCCATGTCATTGTCATGTCATTGTCATGTTAGTGCCATGTTATTGTCATGTTAGTGCCATGGCATTGTCATGTTAGTGTCATGTTAGTGTCATGTTAGTGCCATGTTAGTGACATGTCAGTGTCATGTTAGTGCCATGTCATTGTCATGTTAGTGTCATGTTAGTGTCATGTTAGTGCCATGTTAGTGCCATGTCAGTGCCATGTCATTGTCATGTTAGTGCCATGTCATTGTCATGTCATTGTCATGTTAGTGTCATGTTAGTGTCATGTTAGTGTCATGTTAGTGCCATGTTAGTGCCATGTCAGTGTCATGTCAGTGTCATGTTAGTGCCATGTTAGTGCCATGTTTGTGTCATGTCAGTGTCATGTTAGTGTCATGTCAGTGTCATGTTAGTGCCATGTTGGAGCCATGTCAGTGTCATGTCATTGTCATGTTAGTGCTATGTTAGTGTCATGTCATTGTCATGTTAGTGACGTATTAGTGCCATGTTAGTGCAATGTTAGTGCCATGTTAGTGTCATGTCAGTGTCATGTTAGTGACGTATTAGTGCCATGTTAGTGCCATGTTAGTGTCATGTTAGTGCCATGTCAGTGCCATGTCATTGTCATGTTAGTGCCATGTCATTGTCATGTCATTGTCATGTTAGTGTCATGTTAGTGCCATGTTAGTGCCATGTTAGTGCAATGTTAGTGCCATGTCATTGTCATGTTAGTGTCATGTTAGTGTCATGTTAGTGCCATGTTAGTGCCATGTCAGTGCCATGTCATTGTCATGTTAGTTCCATGTCATTGTCATGTCATTGTCATGTTAGTGTCATGTTAGTGTCATGTTAGTGTCATGTTAGTGCCATGTTAGTGCCATGTCAGTGTCATGTCAGTGTCATGTTAGTGCCATGTTAGTGCCATGTTAGTGTCATGTCAGTGTCATGTTAGTGCCATGTTAGAGCCATGTCAGTGTCATGTCATTGTCATGTTAGTGCCATGTTAGTGTCATGTCATTGTCATGTTAGTGACGTATTAGTGCCATGTTAGTGCAATGTTAGTGCCATGTTAGTGTCATGTCAGTGTCATGTTAGTGACGTATTAGTGCCATGTTAGTGCCATGTTAGTGTCATGTCAGTGTCATGTTAGTGCCATGTTAGTGCCATGTTAGTGTCATGTTAGTGACGTATTAGTGCCATGTTAGTGCCATGTTAGAGCCATGTCAGTGTCATGTTAGTGCCATGTTAGAGCCATGTCAGTGCCATGTCATTGTCATGTTATTGCCATGTTAGTGTCATGTCATTGTCATGTTAGTGCCATGTCAGTGTCATGTTAGTGCCATGTTAGTGCCATGTTAGTGCCATGTTAGTGTCATGTCATTGTCATGTTAGTGCCATGTCATTGTCATGTTAGTGCCATGTTAGTGTCATGTTAGTGCCATGTTAGTGCCATGTTGGTGTCATGTCATTGTCATGTTAGTGCCATGTCATTGTCATGTTAGTGCCATGTTAGTGTCATGTTAGTGCCATGGTAGTGTCATGTTAGTGCCATGTCAGTGTCATGTTAGTGTCATGTTAGTGCCATGTTAGTGCCATGTTAGTGCCATGTTAGTGCCATGTTAGTGTCATGTCAGTGCCATGTCAGTGTCATGTCAGTGTCATGTTAGTGCCATGTTAGAGCCATGTCAGTGTCATGTCATTGTCATGTTAGTTCCATGTTAGTGTCATGTTAGTGCCATGTTAGTGTCATGTTAGTGCCATGTTAGTGTCATGTTAGTGCCATGTCAGTGTCATGTTAGTGTCATGTTAGTGCCATGTTAGTGCCATGTTAGTGCCATGTTAGTGTCATGTTAGTGCCATGTCATTGTCATGTTAGTGTCATGTTAGTGTCATGTTAGTGCCATGTTAGTGCCATGTCATTGTCATGTTAGTGCCATGTCATTGTCATGTTAATGTCATGTTAGTGCCATGTTAGTGCAATGTTAGTGTCATGTTAGTGCCATGTCATTGTCATGTTAGTGTCATGTTAGTGCCATGTTAGTGCCATGTCAGTGCCATGTCATTGTCATGTTAGTGTCATGTTAGTGCCATGTTAGTGCCATGTCAGTGCCATGTCATTGTCATGTTAGTGCCATGTCATTGTCATGTCATTGTCATGTTAGTGTCATGTTAGTGTCATGTTAGTGCCATGTCATTGTCATGTTAGTGTCATGTTAGTGTCATGTTACTGCCATGTTAGTGTCATGTTAGTGCCATGTTAGTGCCATGTTAGTGTCATGTTAGTGCAAGGTCATTGTCATGTTAGTGTCATGTTAGTGTCATGTCAGTGCCATGTCATTATCATGTTAGTGCCATGTCATTGTCATGTCATTGTCATTGTCATGTTAGTGCCATGTTATTGTCATGTTAGTGCCATGTCATTGTCATGTCATTGTCATGTTAGTGTCATGTTAGTGTCATGTTAGTGCCATGTTATTGCCATGTCAGTGCCATGTCATTGTCATGTTAGTGTCATGTTAGTGTCATGTTAGTGCCATGTTAGTGCCATGTCAGTGCCATGTCATTGTCATGTTAGTGCCATGTCATTGTCATGTCATTGTCATGTTAGTGTCATGTTAGTGTCATGTTAGTGCCATGTTAGTGCCATGTTAGTGCAATGTTAGTGCCATGTCATTGTCATGTTAGTGTCATGTTAGTGTCATGTTAGTGCCATGTTAGTGCCATGTCAGTGCCATGTCATTGTCATGTTAGTGCCATGTCATTGTCATGTCATTGTCATGTTAGTGTCATGTTAGTGTCATGTTAGTGTCATGTTAGTGCCATGTTAGTGCCATGTCAGTGTCATATCAGTGTCATGTTAGTGCCATGTTAGTGCCATGTTAGTGTCATGTCAGTGTCATGTTAGTGCCATGTTAGAGCCATGTCAGTGTCATGTCATTGTCATGTTAGTGCCATGTTAGTGTCATGTCATTGTCATGTTAGTGACGTATTAGTGCCATGTTAGTGCAATGTTAGTGCCATGTTAGTGTCATGTCAGTGTCATGTTAGTGACGTATTAGTGCCATGTTAGTGCCATGTTAGTGTCATGTCAGTGTCATGTTAGTGCCATGTTAGTGCCATGTTAGTGTCATGTTAGTGACGTATTAGTGCCATGTTAGTGCCATGTTAGAGCCATGTCAGTGTCATGTTAGTGCCATGTTAGAGCCATGTCAGTGCCATGTCATTGTCATGTTATTGCCATGTTAGTGTCATGTCATTGTCATGTTAGTGCCATGTCAGTGTCATGTTAGTGCCATGTTAGTGCCATGTTAGTGCCATGTTAGTGTCATGTCATTGTCATGTTAGTGCCATGTCATTGTCATGTTAGTGCCATGTTAGTGTCATGTTAGTGCCATGTTAGTGCCATGTTGGTGTCATGTCATTGTCATGTTAGTGCCATGTCATTGTCATGTTAGTGCCATGTTAGTGTCATGTTAGTGCCATGGTAGTGTCATGTTAGTGCCATGTCAGTGTCATGTTAGTGTCATGTTAGTGCCATGTTAGTGCCATGTTAGTGCCATGTTAGTGCCATGTTAGTGTCATGTTAGTGCCATGTTAGTGCCATGTTGGTGTCATGTCATTGTCATGTTAGTGCCATGTCATTGTCATGTTAGTGCCATGTTAGTGTCATGTTAGTGCCATGGTAGTGTCATGTTAGTGCCATGTCAGTGTCATGTTAGTGTCATGTTAGTGCCATGTTAGTGCCATGTTAGTGCCATGTTAGTGCCATGTTAGTGTCATGTCAGTGCCATGTCAGTGTCATGTCAGTGTCATGTTAGTGCCATGTTAGAGCCATGTCAGTGTCATGTCATTGTCATGTTAGTTCCATGTTAGTGTCATGTTAGTGCCATGTTAGTGTCATGTTAGTGCCATGTTAGTGTCATGTTAGTGCCATGTCAGTGTCATGTTAGTGTCATGTTAGTGCCATGTTAGTGCCATGTTAGTGCCATGTTAGTGTCATGTTAGTGCCATGTCATTGTCATGTTGGTGTCATGTTAGTGTCATGTTAGTGCCATGTTAGTGCCATGTCATTGTCATGTTAGTGCCATGTCATTGTCATGTTAATGTCATGTTAGTGCCATGTTAGTGCAATGTTAGTGTCATGTTAGTGCCATGTTAGAGCCATGTCAGTGTCATGTCATTGTCATGTTAGTGCCATGTTAGTGTCATGTCATTGTCATGTTAGTGACGTATTAGTGCCATGTTAGTGCAATGTTAGTGCCATGTTAGTGTCATGTCAGTGTCATGTTACTGACGTATTAGTGCCATGTTAGTGCCATGTTAGTGTCATGTCAGTGTCATGTTAGTGCCATGTTAGTGCCATGTTAGTGTCATGTTAGTGACGTATTAGTGCCATGTTAGTGCCATGTTACTGCCATGTTAGTGCCATGTTAGTGCCATGTTAGTGTCATGTCATTGTCATGTTAGTGCCATGTCATTGTCATGTTAGTGCCATGTTAGTGTCATGTTAGTGCCATGTTAGTGCCATGTTGGTGTCATGTCATTGTCATGTTAGTGCCATGTCATTGTCATGTTAGTGCCATGTTAGTGTCATGTTAGTGCCATGGTAGTGGCATGTTAGTGCCATGTCAGTGTCATGTTAGTGTCATGTTAGTGCCATGTTAGTGCCATGTTAGTGCCATGTTAGTGTCATGTCAGTGCCATGTCAGTGTCATGTCAGTGTCATGTTAGTGCCATGTTAGAGCCATGTCAGTGTCATGTCATTGTCATGTTAGTTCCATGTTAGTGTCATGTTAGTGCCATGTTAGTGTCATGTTAGTGCCATGTTAGTTTCACGTTAGTGCCATGTCAGTGTCATGTTAGTGTCATGTTAGTGCCATGTTAGTGCCATGTTAGTGTCATGTTAGTGTCATGTTAGTGCCATGTCATTGTCATGTTAGTGTCATGTTAGTGTCATGTTAGTGCCATGTTAGTGCCATGTCATTGTTATGTTAGTGCCATGTCATTGTCATGTTAATGTCATGTTAGTGCCATGTTAGTGCAATGTTAGTGTCATGTTAGTGCCATGTCATTGTCATGTTAGTGTCATGTTAGTGCCATGTTAGTGCCATGTCAGTGCCATGTCATTGTCATGTTAGTGTCATGTTAGTGCCATGTTAGTGCCATGTCAGTGCCATGTCATTGTCATGTTAGTGCCATGTCATTGTCATGTCATTGTCATGTTAGTGTCATGTTAGTGTCATGTTAGTGCCATGTCATTGTCATGTTAGTGTCATGTTAGTGTCATGTTAGTGCCATGTTAGTGTCATGTTAGTGCCATGTTAGTGCCATGTTAGTGTCATGTTAGTGCAAGGTCATTGTCATGTTAGTGTCATGTTAGTGTCATGTCAGTGCCATGTCATTATCATGTTAGTGCCATGTCATTGTCATGTCATTGTCATTGTCATGTTAGTGCCATGTTATTGTCATGTTAGTGCCATGTCATTGTCATGTTAGTGTCATGTTAGTGTCATGTTAGTGCCATGTTATTGCCATGTCAGTGTCATGTTAGTGTCATGTTAGTGCCATGTCAGTGCCATGTCATTGTCATGTTAGTGCCATGTCATTGTCATGTCATTGTCATGTTAGTGTCATGTTAGTGCCATGTTAGTGCCATGTTAGTGTCATGTTAGTGCCATGTCATTGTCATGTAAGTGTCATGTTAGTGTCATGTTAGTGCCATGTTAGTGCCATGTCAGTGCCATGTCAGTGCCATGTCATTGTCACGTTAGTGCCATGTCATTGTCATGTCATTGTCATGTTAGTGTCATGTTAGTGTCATGTTAGTGTCATGTTAGTGTCATGTTAGTGCCATGTTAGTGCCATGTCAGTGTCATGTTAGTGACGTATTAGTGCCATGTTAGTGCCATGTTAGAGCGATGTTAGTGCCATGTCAGTGTCATGTCATTGTCATGTTAGTGCCATGTTAGTGTCATGTCAGTGTCATGTCAGTGTCATGTTAGTGCCATGTTAGAGCCATGTCAGTGTCATGTCTTTGTCATGTTAGTGCCATGTTAGTGTCATGTCATTGTCATGTTAGTGCCATGTTAGTGCCATGTTAGTGTCATGTTAGTGACGTATTAGTGCCATGTTAGTGCAATGTTAGTGCCATGTTAGTGTCATGTTAGTGACGTATTAGTGCCATGTTAATGCCATGTTAGTGTCATGTCAGTGTCATGTTAGTAACATGTTAGTGCCATGTTAGTGTCATGTTAGTGACGTATTAGTGCCATGTTAGTGCCATGTTAGAGCCATGTCAGTGTCATGTTAGTGCCATGTTAGAGCCATGTCAGTGTCATGTCATTGTCATGTTAGTGCCATGTTAGTGTCATGTCATTGTCATGTTAGTGCCATGTCAGTGTCATGTTAGTGCCATGTTAGTGCCATGTTAGTGCCATGTTAGTGTCATGTCATTGTCATGTTAGTGCCATGTCATTGTCATGTTAGTGCCATGTTAGTGTCATGTTAGTGCCATGTTAGTGCCATGTTAGTGTCATGTCATTGTCATGTTAGTGCCATGTCATTGTCATGTTAGTGCCATGTTAGTGTCATGTTAGTGCCATGTTAGTGTCATGTCAGTGCCATGTCAGTGTCATGTCAGTGTCATGTTAGTGCGATGTTAGAGCCATGTCAGTGTCATGTCATTGTCATGTTAGTGCCATGTTAGTGTAATGTCATTGTCATGTTAGTGACGTATTAGTGCCATGTTAGTGCCATGTTAGAGCAATGTTAGTGCCATGTCAGTGCCATGTTAGTGCCATGTTAGTGTCGTATTAGTGTCGTATTAGTGACGTATTAGTGCCATATTAGTGTCATGTCAGTGTCATGTTAGTGACGTATTAGTGCCATGTTAGTGCCATGTTAGTGTCATGTCAGTGTCATGTTAGTGCCATGTTAGTGCCATGTTAGTGTCATGTTAGTGACGTATTAGTGCCATGTTAGTGCCATGTTAGAGCCATGTCAGTGTCATGTTAATGCCATGTTAGAGCCATGTCAGTGTCATGTCATTGTCATGTTAGTGCCATGTTAGTGTCATGTCATTGTCATGTTAGTGCCATGTCATTGTCATGTTAGTGCCATGTTAGTGTCATGTTAGTGCCATGTTAGTGTCATGTTAGTGCCATGTTAGTGTCATGTTAGTGCCATGTCAGTGTCATGTCATTGTCATGTTAGTTCCATGTTAGTGTCATGTTAATGCCATGTTAGTGTCATGTTAGTGCCATGTTAGTGTCATGTTAGTGCCATGTTAGTGTCATGTTAGTGCCATGTCAGTGTCATGTCATTGTCATGTTAGTGCCATGTCATTGTCATGTCAGTGCCATGTTAGTGTCATGTTAGTGTCATGTTAGTGCCATGTTAGAGTCATGTTAGTGCCATGTTAGTGCCATGTCATTGTCATGTTAGCGCTATGTTAGTGTCATGTTAGTGCCATGTTAGTCTCATGTTTGTGCCATGTTATTGTCATGTCAGTGCCATGTCATTTTCATGTTAGTGCCATGTTAGTGTCATGTTAGTGCCATGTTAGTGTCATGTTAGTGCCATGTTAGTGTCATGTTAGTGCCACGTCAGTGTCATGTCAGTGCCATGTTAGTGTCATGTTAGTGCCATGTTAGTGTCATGTTAGTGCCATGTTAGTGTCATGTTAGTGCCATGTTAGTGTCATGTCAGTGTCATCTTAGTGCCATGTTAGTGTCATGTCATTGTCATGTTAGTGCCATGTCATTGTCATGTTAGTGCCATGTTAGTGTCATGTTAGTGCCATATTAGTGCCATGTCAGTGTCATGTCTTTGTCATGTTAGTGCCATGTCATTGTCATGTTAGTGCCATGTTAGTCTCATGTTAGTGCCATGTTAGTGCCATGTTAGTGTCATGTCATTATCATGTTAGTGCCATGTCATTGTCATGTTAGTGCCATGTTAGTGTCAAGTTAGTGCCATGTTATTGCCATGTCAGTGTCATGTTAGTGTCATGTTAGTGCCATGTCAGTGCCATGTCATTGTCATGTTAGTGCCATGTCATTGTCATGTCATTGTCATGTTAGTGTCATGTTAGTGCCATGTTAGTGCCATGTTAGTGTCATGTTAGTGCCATATCATTGTCATGTTAGTGTCATGTTAGTGTCATGTTAGTGCCATGTTAGTGCCATGTCAGTGCCATGTCAGTGCCATGTCATTGTCACGTTAGTGCCATGTCAGTGCCATGTCATTGTCATGTTAGTGCCATGTCATTGTCATGTCATTGTCATGTTAGTGTCATGTTAGTGTCATGTTAGTGTCATGTTAGTGTCATGTTAGTGCCATGTTAGTGCCATGTCAGTGCCATGTCATTGTCATGTTAGTGCCATGTCATTGCCATGTCATTGTCATGTTAGTGTCATGTTAGTGTCATGTTAGTGCCATGTCATTGTCATGTTAGTGTCATGTTAGTGTCATGTTAGTGTCATGTTAGTGCCATGTTAGTGTCATGTTAGTGCCATGTTAGTGCCATGTTAGTGTCATGTTAGTGCCAGGTCATTGTCATGTTAGTGTCATGTTAGTGTCATGTCATTGTCATGTTAGTGCTATGTCATTGTCATGTTAGTGCCATGTTAGTGTCATGTTAGTGCCATGTTAGTGTCATGTCAGTGCCATGTCAGTGCCATGTCAGTGCCATGTAAGTGCCATGTTAGTGTCATGTTAGTGTCATGTTAGTGCCATGTTAGTGTCATGTTAGTGCCATGTTAGTGTCATGTCAGTGCCATGTCAGTGCCATGTCAGTGCCATGTCAGTGCCATGTTAGTGTCATGTTAGTGTCATGTTAGTGCCATGTCAGTGTCATGTCAGTGTCATGTTAGTACCATGTTACTGCCATGTTAGTGTCATGTTAGTGACGTATTAGTGCCATGTTAGTGCCATGTTAGAGCGATGTTAGTGCCATGTCAGTGTCATGTCAGTGTCATGTTAGTGCCATGTTAGTGCCATGTTAGTGCCATGTAGTGTCATGTCAGTGTCATGTTAGTGACGTATTAGTGCCATGTTAGTGCCATGTAAGTGTCATGTCAGTGTCATGTTAGTGCCATGTTAGTGCCATGTTAGTGTCATGTTAGTGACGTATTAGTGCCATGTTAGTGCCATGTTAGTGCCATGTCATTGTCATGTTAGTGCCATGTTAGTGTCATGTTAGTGCCATGTTAGTGTCATGTTAGTGCCATGTTAGTGTCATATTAGTGCCATGTCAGTGTCATGTCATTGTCATGTTAGTTCCATGTTAGTGTCATGTTAGTGCCATGTTAGTGTCATGTTAGTGCCATGTTAGTGTCATGTTAGTGCCATGTCAGTGTCATGTCAGTGTCATGTTAGTGTCATGTTAGTGTCATGTTAGTGCCATGTCAGTGTCATGTCATTGTCATGTTAGTGCCATGTCATTGTCATGTTAGTGCCATGTTAGTGCCATGTCATTGTCATGTTAGTGCCATGTTAGTGTCATGTTGGTGTCATGTTAGTGCCATGTTAGTGTCATGTTAGTGTCATGTCATTGTCATGTTAGTGCCATGTTAGTGTCATGTTAGTGTCATGTCATTGTCATGTTATTGTCATGTTAGTGCCATGTCATTGTCATGTTAGTGTCATGTTAGTGTCATGTTAGTGCCATGTTAGTGCCATGTTATTGTCATATTAGTGCCAAGTCATTGTCATGTTAGTGTCATGTTAGTGTCATGTTAGTGTCATGTTAGTGCCATGTCATTGTCATGTTAGTGCCATGTCATTGTCATGTTAATGTCATGTTAGTGCCATGTTAGTGCAATGTTAGTGTCATGTTAGTGCCATGTCATTGTCATGTTATTATCATGTTAGTGTCATGTTAGTGCCATGTCAGTGCCATGTCAGTGCCATGTCACTGTCATGTTAGTGCCATGTCATTGTCATGTCATTGTCATGTTAGTGCCATGTTAGTTTCATGTTAGTGCCATGTCATTGTCATGTTAGTGTCATGTTAGTGCCATGTTAGTGCCATGTCAGTGCCATGTCATTGTCATGTTAGTGCCATGTCATTGTCATGTCATTGTCATGTTAGTGCCATGTTATTGTCATGTTAGTGCCATGGCATTGTCATGTTAGTGTCATGTTAGTGTCATGTTAGTGCCATGTTAGTGACATGTCAGTGTCATGTTAGTGCCATGTCATTGTCATGTTAGTGTCATGTTAGTGTCATGTTAGTGCCATGTTAGTGCCATGTCAGTGCCATGTCATTGTCATGTTAGTGCCATGTCATTGTCATGTCATTGTCATGTTAGTGTCATGTTAGTGTCATGTTAGTGTCATGTTAGTGCCATGTTAGTGCCATGTCAGTGTCATGTCAGTGTCATGTTAGTGCCATGTTAGTGCCATGTTTGTGTCATGTCAGTGTCATGTTAGTGTCATGTCAGTGTCATGTTAGTGCCATGTTGGAGCCATGTCAGTGTCATGTCATTGTCATGTTAGTGCTATGTTAGTGTCATGTCATTGTCATGTTAGTGACGTATTAGTGCCATGTTAGTGCAATGTTAGTGCCATGTTAGTGTCATGTCAGTGTCATGTTAGTGACGTATTAGTGCCATGTTAGTGCCATGTTAGTGTCATGTTAGTGCCATGTCAGTGCCATGTCATTGTCATGTTAGTGCCATGTCATTGTCATGTCATTGTCATGTTAGTGTCATGTTAGTGCCATGTTAGTGCCATGTTAGTGCAATGTTAGTGCCATGTCATTGTCATGTTAGTGTCATGTTAGTGTCATGTTAGTGCCATGTTAGTGCCATGTCAGTGCCATGTCATTGTCATGTTAGTTCCATGTCATTGTCATGTCATTGTCATGTTAGTGTCATGTTAGTGTCATGTTAGTGTCATGTTAGTGCCATGTTAGTGCCATGTCAGTGTCATGTCAGTGTCATGTTAGTGCCATGTTAGTGCCATGTTAGTGTCATGTCAGTGTCATGTTAGTGCCATGTTAGAGCCATGTCAGTGTCATGTCATTGTCATGTTAGTGCCATGTTAGTGTCATGTCATTGTCATGTTAGTGACGTATTAGTGCCATGTTAGTGCAATGTTAGTGCCATGTTAGTGTCATGTCAGTGTCATGTTAGTGACGTATTAGTGCCATGTTAGTGCCATGTTAGTGTCATGTCAGTGTCATGTTAGTGCCATGTTAGTGCCATGTTAGTGTCATGTTAGTGACGTATTAGTGCCATGTTAGTGCCATGTTAGAGCCATGTCAGTGTCATGTTAGTGCCATGTTAGAGCCATGTCAGTGCCATGTCATTGTCATGTTATTGCCATGTTAGTGTCATGTCATTGTCATGTTAGTGCCATGTCAGTGTCATGTTAGTGCCATGTTAGTGCCATGTTAGTGCCATGTTAGTGTCATGTCATTGTCATGTTAGTGCCATGTCATTGTCATGTTAGTGCCATGTTAGTGTCATGTTAGTGCCATGTTAGTGCCATGTTGGTGTCATGTCATTGTCATGTTAGTGCCATGTCATTGTCATGTTAGTGCCATGTTAGTGTCATGTTAGTGCCATGGTAGTGTCATGTTAGTGCCATGTCAGTGTCATGTTAGTGTCATGTTAGTGCCATGTTAGTGCCATGTTAGTGCCATGTTAGTGCCATGTTAGTGTCATGTCAGTGCCATGTCAGTGTCATGTCAGTGTCATGTTAGTGCCATGTTAGAGCCATGTCAGTGTCATGTCATTGTCATGTTAGTTCCATGTTAGTGTCATGTTAGTGCCATGTTAGTGTCATGTTAGTGCCATGTTAGTGTCATGTTAGTGCCATGTCAGTGTCATGTTAGTGTCATGTTAGTGCCATGTTAGTGCCATGTTAGTGCCATGTTAGTGTCATGTTAGTGCCATGTCATTGTCATGTTAGTGTCATGTTAGTGTCATGTTAGTGCCATGTTAGTGCCATGTCATTGTCATGTTAGTGCCATGTCATTGTCATGTTAATGTCATGTTAGTGCCATGTTAGTGCAATGTTAGTGTCATGTTAGTGCCATGTCATTGTCATGTTAGTGTCATGTTAGTGCCATGTTAGTGCCATGTCAGTGCCATGTCATTGTCATGTTAGTGTCATGTTAGTGCCATGTTAGTGCCATGTCAGTGCCATGTCATTGTCATGTTAGTGCCATGTCATTGTCATGTCATTGTCATGTTAGTGTCATGTTAGTGTCATGTTAGTGCCATGTCATTGTCATGTTAGTGTCATGTTAGTGTCATGTTACTGCCATGTTAGTGTCATGTTAGTGCCATGTTAGTGCCATGTTAGTGTCATGTTAGTGCAAGGTCATTGTCATGTTAGTGTCATGTTAGTGTCATGTCAGTGCCATGTCATTATCATGTTAGTGCCATGTCATTGTCATGTCATTGTCATTGTCATGTTAGTGCCATGTTATTGTCATGTTAGTGCCATGTCATTGTCATGTCATTGTCATGTTAGTGTCATGTTAGTGTCATGTTAGTGCCATGTTATTGCCATGTCAGTGCCATGTCATTGTCATGTTAGTGTCATGTTAGTGTCATGTTAGTGCCATGTTAGTGCCATGTCAGTGCCATGTCATTGTCATGTTAGTGCCATGTCATTGTCATGTCATTGTCATGTTAGTGTCATGTTAGTGTCATGTTAGTGCCATGTTAGTGCCATGTTAGTGCAATGTTAGTGCCATGTCATTGTCATGTTAGTGTCATGTTAGTGTCATGTTAGTGCCATGTTAGTGCCATGTCAGTGCCATGTCATTGTCATGTTAGTGCCATGTCATTGTCATGTCATTGTCATGTTAGTGTCATGTTAGTGTCATGTTAGTGTCATGTTAGTGCCATGTTAGTGCCATGTCAGTGTCATGTCAGTGTCATGTTAGTGCCATGTTAGTGCCATGTTAGTGTCATGTCAGTGTCATGTTAGTGCCATGTTAGAGCCATGTCAGTGTCATGTCATTGTCATGTTAGTGCCATGTTAGTGTCATGTCATTGTCATGTTAGTGACGTATTAGTGCCATGTTAGTGCAATGTTAGTGCCATGTTAGTGTCATGTCAGTGTCATGTTAGTGACGTATTAGTGCCATGTTAGTGCCATGTTAGTGTCATGTCAGTGTCATGTTAGTGCCATGTTAGTGCCATGTTAGTGTCATGTTAGTGACGTATTAGTGCCATGTTAGTGCCATGTTAGAGCCATGTCAGTGTCATGTTAGTGCCATGTTAGAGCCATGTCAGTGCCATGTCATTGTCATGTTATTGCCATGTTAGTGTCATGTCATTGTCATGTTAGTGCCATGTCAGTGTCATGTTAGTGCCATGTTAGTGCCATGTTAGTGCCATGTTAGTGTCATGTCATTGTCATGTTAGTGCCATGTCATTGTCATGTTAGTGCCATGTTAGTGTCATGTTAGTGCCATGTTAGTGCCATGTTGGTGTCATGTCATTGTCATGTTAGTGCCATGTCATTGTCATGTTAGTGCCATGTTAGTGTCATGTTAGTGCCATGGTAGTGTCATGTTAGTGCCATGTCAGTGTCATGTTAGTGTCATGTTAGTGCCATGTTAGTGCCATGTTAGTGCCATGTTAGTGCCATGTTAGTGTCATGTTAGTGCCATGTTAGTGCCATGTTGGTGTCATGTCATTGTCATGTTAGTGCCATGTCATTGTCATGTTAGTGCCATGTTAGTGTCATGTTAGTGCCATGGTAGTGTCATGTTAGTGCCATGTCAGTGTCATGTTAGTGTCATGTTAGTGCCATGTTAGTGCCATGTTAGTGCCATGTTAGTGCCATGTTAGTGTCATGTCAGTGCCATGTCAGTGTCATGTCAGTGTCATGTTAGTGCCATGTTAGAGCCATGTCAGTGTCATGTCATTGTCATGTTAGTTCCATGTTAGTGTCATGTTAGTGCCATGTTAGTGTCATGTTAGTGCCATGTTAGTGTCATGTTAGTGCCATGTCAGTGTCATGTTAGTGTCATGTTAGTGCCATGTTAGTGCCATGTTAGTGCCATGTTAGTGTCATGTTAGTGCCATGTCATTGTCATGTTGGTGTCATGTTAGTGTCATGTTAGTGCCATGTTAGTGCCATGTCATTGTCATGTTAGTGCCATGTCATTGTCATGTTAATGTCATGTTAGTGCCATGTTAGTGCAATGTTAGTGTCATGTTAGTGCCATGTCATTGTCATGTTAGTGTCATGTTAGTGCCATGTTAGTGCCATGTCAGTGCCATGTCATTGTCATGTTAGTGTCATGTTAGTGCCATGTTAGTGCCATGTCAGTGCCATGTCATTGTCATGTTAGTGCCATGTCATTGTCATGTCATTGTCATGTTAGTGTCATGTTAGTGTCATGTTAGTGCCATGTCATTGTCATGTTAGTGTCATGTTAGTGTCATGTTAGTGCCATGTTAGTGTCATGTTAGTGCCATGTTAGTGCCATGTTAGTGTCATGTTAGTGCAAGGTCATTGTCATGTTAGTGTCATGTTAGTGTCATGTCAGTGCCATGTCATTATCATGTTAGTGCCATGTCATTGTCATGTCATTGTCATTGTCATGTTAGTGCCATGTTATTGTCATGTTAGTGCCATGTCATTGTCATGTTAGTGTCATGTTAGTGTCATGTTAGTGCCATGTTATTGCCATGTCAGTGTCATGTTAGTGTCATGTTAGTGCCATGTCAGTGCCATGTCATTGTCATGTTAGTGCCATGTCATTGTCATGTCATTGTCATGTTAGTGTCATGTTAGTGCCATGTTAGTGCCATGTTAGTGTCATGTTAGTGCCATGTCATTGTCATGTAAGTGTCATGTTAGTGTCATGTTAGTGCCATGTTAGTGCCATGTCAGTGCCATGTCAGTGCCATGTCATTGTCACGTTAGTGCCATGTCATTGTCATGTCATTGTCATGTTAGTGTCATGTTAGTGTCATGTTAGTGTCATGTTAGTGTCATGTTAGTGCCATGTTAGTGCCATGTCAGTGTCATGTTAGTGACGTATTAGTGCCATTTTAGTGCCATGTTAGAGCGATGTTAGTGCCATGTCAGTGTCATGTCATTGTCATGTTAGTGCCATGTTAGTGTCATGTCAGTGTCATGTCAGTGTCATGTTAGTGCCATGTTAGAGCCATGTCAGTGTCATGTCTTTGTCATTTAGTGCCATGTTAGTGTCATGTCATTGTCATGTTAGTGCCATGTTAGTGCCATGTTAGTGTCATGTTAGTGACGTATTAGTGCCATGTTAGTGCAATGTTAGTGCCATGTTAGTGTCATGTTAGTGACGTATTAGTGCCATGTTAATGCCATGTTAGTGTCATGTCAGTGTCATGTTAGTGCCATGTTAGTGCCATGTTAGTGTCATGTTAGTGACGTATTAGTGCCATGTTAGTGCCATGTTAGAGCCATGTCAGTGTCATGTTAGTGCCATGTTAGAGCCATGTCAGTGTCATGTCATTGTCATGTTAGTGTCATGTTAGTGCCATGTTAGTGCCATGTTAGTGCAATGTTAGTGCCATGTCATTGTCATGTTAGTGTCATGTTAGTGTCATGTTAGTGCCATGTTAGTGCCATGTCAGTGCCATGTCATTGTCATGTTAGTTCCATGTCATTGTCATGTCATTGTCATGTTAGTGTCATGTTAGTGTCATGTTAGTGTCATGTTAGTGCCATGTTAGTGCCATGTCAGTGTCATGTCAGTGTCATGTTAGTGCCATGTTAGTGCCATGTTAGTGTCATGTCAGTGTCATGTTAGTGCCATGTTAGAGCCATGTCAGTGTCATGTCATTGTCATGTTAGTGCCATGTTAGTGTCATGTCATTGTCATGTTAGTGACGTATTAGTGCCATGTTAGTGCAATGTTAGTGCCATGTTAGTGTCATGTCAGTGTCATGTTAGTGACGTATTAGTGCCATGTTAGTGCCATGTTAGTGTCATGTCAGTGTCATGTTAGTGCCATGTTAGTGCCATGTTAGTGTCATGTTAGTGACGTATTAGTGCCATGTTAGTGCCATGTTAGAGCCATGTCAGTGTCATGTTAGTGCCATGTTAGAGCCATGTCAGTGCCATGTCATTGTCATGTTATTGCCATGTTAGTGTCATGTCATTGTCATGTTAGTGCCATGTCAGTGTCATGTTAGTGCCATGTTAGTGCCATGTTAGTGCCATGTTAGTGTCATGTCATTGTCATGTTAGTGCCATGTCATTGTCATGTTAGTGCCATGTTAGTGTCATGTTAGTGCCATGTTAGTGCCATGTTGGTGTCATGTCATTGTCATGTTAGTGCCATGTCATTGTCATGTTAGTGCCATGTTAGTGTCATGTTAGTGCCATGGTAGTGTCATGTTAGTGCCATGTCAGTGTCATGTTAGTGTCATGTTAGTGCCATGTTAGTGCCATGTTAGTGCCATGTTAGTGCCATGTTAGTGTCATGTCAGTGCCATGTCAGTGTCATGTCAGTGTCATGTTAGTGCCATGTTAGAGCCATGTCAGTGTCATGTCATTGTCATGTTAGTTCCATGTTAGTGTCATGTTAGTGCCATGTTAGTGTCATGTTAGTGCCATGTTAGTGTCATGTTAGTGCCATGTCAGTGTCATGTTAGTGTCATGTTAGTGCCATGTTAGTGCCATGTTAGTGCCATGTTAGTGTCATGTTAGTGCCATGTCATTGTCATGTTAGTGTCATGTTAGTGTCATGTTAGTGCCATGTTAGTGCCATGTCATTGTCATGTTAGTGCCATGTCATTGTCATGTTAATGTCATGTTAGTGCCATGTTAGTGCAATGTTAGTGTCATGTTAGTGCCATGTCATTGTCATGTTAGTGTCATGTTAGTGCCATGTTAGTGCCATGTCAGTGCCATGTCATTGTCATGTTAGTGTCATGTTAGTGCCATGTTAGTGCCATGTCAGTGCCATGTCATTGTCATGTTAGTGCCATGTCATTGTCATGTCATTGTCATGTTAGTGTCATGTTAGTGTCATGTTAGTGCCATGTCATTGTCATGTTAGTGTCATGTTAGTGTCATGTTACTGCCATGTTAGTGTCATGTTAGTGCCATGTTAGTGCCATGTTAGTGTCATGTTAGTGCAAGGTCATTGTCATGTTAGTGTCATGTTAGTGTCATGTCAGTGCCATGTCATTATCATGTTAGTGCCATGTCATTGTCATGTCATTGTCATTGTCATGTTAGTGCCATGTTATTGTCATGTTAGTGCCATGTCATTGTCATGTCATTGTCATGTTAGTGTCATGTTAGTGTCATGTTAGTGCCATGTTATTGCCATGTCAGTGCCATGTCATTGTCATGTTAGTGTCATGTTAGTGTCATGTTAGTGCCATGTTAGTGCCATGTCAGTGCCATGTCATTGTCATGTTAGTGCCATGTCATTGTCATGTCATTGTCATGTTAGTGTCATGTTAGTGTCATGTTAGTGCCATGTTAGTGCCATGTTAGTGCAATGTTAGTGCCATGTCATTGTCATGTTAGTGTCATGTTAGTGTCATGTTAGTGCCATGTTAGTGCCATGTCAGTGCCATGTCATTGTCATGTTAGTGCCATGTCATTGTCATGTCATTGTCATGTTAGTGTCATGTTAGTGTCATGTTAGTGTCATGTTAGTGCCATGTTAGTGCCATGTCAGTGTCATGTCAGTGTCATGTTAGTGCCATGTTAGTGCCATGTTAGTGTCATGTCAGTGTCATGTTAGTGCCATGTTAGAGCCATGTCAGTGTCATGTCATTGTCATGTTAGTGCCATGTTAGTGTCATGTCATTGTCATGTTAGTGACGTATTAGTGCCATGTTAGTGCAATGTTAGTGCCATGTTAGTGTCATGTCAGTGTCATGTTAGTGACGTATTAGTGCCATGTTAGTGCCATGTTAGTGTCATGTCAGTGTCATGTTAGTGCCATGTTAGTGCCATGTTAGTGTCATGTTAGTGACGTATTAGTGCCATGTTAGTGCCATGTTAGAGCCATGTCAGTGTCATGTTAGTGCCATGTTAGAGCCATGTCAGTGCCATGTCATTGTCATGTTATTGCCATGTTAGTGTCATGTCATTGTCATGTTAGTGCCATGTCAGTGTCATGTTAGTGCCATGTTAGTGCCATGTTAGTGCCATGTTAGTGTCATGTCATTGTCATGTTAGTGCCATGTCATTGTCATGTTAGTGCCATGTTAGTGTCATGTTAGTGCCATGTTAGTGCCATGTTGGTGTCATGTCATTGTCATGTTAGTGCCATGTCATTGTCATGTTAGTGCCATGTTAGTGTCATGTTAGTGCCATGGTAGTGTCATGTTAGTGCCATGTCAGTGTCATGTTAGTGTCATGTTAGTGCCATGTTAGTGCCATGTTAGTGCCATGTTAGTGCCATGTTAGTGTCATGTTAGTGCCATGTTAGTGCCATGTTGGTGTCATGTCATTGTCATGTTAGTGCCATGTCATTGTCATGTTAGTGCCATGTTAGTGTCATGTTAGTGCCATGGTAGTGTCATGTTAGTGCCATGTCAGTGTCATGTTAGTGTCATGTTAGTGCCATGTTAGTGCCATGTTAGTGCCATGTTAGTGCCATGTTAGTGTCATGTCAGTGCCATGTCAGTGTCATGTCAGTGTCATGTTAGTGCCATGTTAGAGCCATGTCAGTGTCATGTCATTGTCATGTTAGTTCCATGTTAGTGTCATGTTAGTGCCATGTTAGTGTCATGTTAGTGCCATGTTAGTGTCATGTTAGTGCCATGTCAGTGTCATGTTAGTGTCATGTTAGTGCCATGTTAGTGCCATGTTAGTGCCATGTTAGTGTCATGTTAGTGCCATGTCATTGTCATGTTGGTGTCATGTTAGTGTCATGTTAGTGCCATGTTAGTGCCATGTCATTGTCATGTTAGTGCCATGTCATTGTCATGTTAATGTCATGTTAGTGCCATGTTAGTGCAATGTTAGTGTCATGTTAGTGCCATGTCATTGTCATGTTAGTGTCATGTTAGTGCCATGTTAGTGCCATGTCAGTGCCATGTCATTGTCATGTTAGTGTCATGTTAGTGCCATGTTAGTGCCATGTCAGTGCCATGTCATTGTCATGTTAGTGCCATGTCATTGTCATGTCATTGTCATGTTAGTGTCATGTTAGTGTCATGTTAGTGCCATGTCATTGTCATGTTAGTGTCATGTTAGTGTCATGTTAGTGCCATGTTAGTGTCATGTTAGTGCCATGTTAGTGCCATGTTAGTGTCATGTTAGTGCAAGGTCATTGTCATGTTAGTGTCATGTTAGTGTCATGTCAGTGCCATGTCATTATCATGTTAGTGCCATGTCATTGTCATGTCATTGTCATTGTCATGTTAGTGCCATGTTATTGTCATGTTAGTGCCATGTCATTGTCATGTTAGTGTCATGTTAGTGTCATGTTAGTGCCATGTTATTGCCATGTCAGTGTCATGTTAGTGTCATGTTAGTGCCATGTCAGTGCCATGTCATTGTCATGTTAGTGCCATGTCATTGTCATGTCATTGTCATGTTAGTGTCATGTTAGTGCCATGTTAGTGCCATGTTAGTGTCATGTTAGTGCCATGTCATTGTCATGTAAGTGTCATGTTAGTGTCATGTTAGTGCCATGTTAGTGCCATGTCAGTGCCATGTCAGTGCCATGTCATTGTCACGTTAGTGCCATGTCATTGTCATGTCATTGTCATGTTAGTGTCATGTTAGTGTCATGTTAGTGTCATGTTAGTGTCATGTTAGTGCCATGTTAGTGCCATGTCAGTGTCATGTTAGTGACGTATTAGTGCCATTTTAGTGCCATGTTAGAGCGATGTTAGTGCCATGTCAGTGTCATGTCATTGTCATGTTAGTGCCATGTTAGTGTCATGTCAGTGTCATGTCAGTGTCATGTTAGTGCCATGTTAGAGCCATGTCAGTGTCATGTCTTTGTCATTTAGTGCCATGTTAGTGTCATGTCATTGTCATGTTAGTGCCATGTTAGTGCCATGTTAGTGTCATGTTAGTGACGTATTAGTGCCATGTTAGTGCAATGTTAGTGCCATGTTAGTGTCATGTTAGTAACGTATTAGTGCCATGTTAATGCCATGTTAGTGTCATGTCAGTGTCATGTTAGTGCCATGTTAGTGCCATGTTAGTGTCATGTTAGTGACGTATTAGTGCCATGTTAGTGCCATGTTAGAGCCATGTCAGTGTCATGTTAGTGCCATGTTAGAGCCATGTCAGTGTCATGTCATTGTCATGTTAGTGCCATGTTAGTGTCATGTCATTGTCATGTTAGTGCCATGTCAGTGTCATGTTAGTGCCATGTTAGTGCCATGTTAGTGCCATGTTAGTGTCATGTCATTGTCATGTTAGTGCCATGTCATTGTCATGTTAGTGTCATGTTAGTGCCATGTTAGTGCCATGTTAGTGTCATGTCATTGTCATGTTAGTGCCATGTCATTGTCATGTTAGTGCCATGTCATTGTCATGTTAGTGCCATGTTAGTGTCATGTTAGTGCCATGTTAGTGTCATGTTAGTGCCATGTCAGTGTCATGTCAGTGTCATGTTAGTGCGATGTTAGAGCCATGTCAGTGTCATGTCATTGTCATGTTAGTGCCATGTTAGTGTAATGCCATTGTCATGTTAGTGACGTATTAGTGCCATGTTAGTGCCATGTTAGAGCAATGTTAGTGCCATGTCAGTGCCATGTTAGTGCCATGTTAGTGTCGTATTAGTGTCGTATTAGTGACGTATTAGTGCCATGTTAGTGTCATGTCAGTGTCATGTTAGTGACGTATTAGTGCCATGTTAGTGCCATGTTAGTGTCATGTCAGTGTCATGTTAGTGCCATGTTAGTGCCATGTTAGTGTCATGTTAGTGACGTATTAGTGCCATGTTAGTGCCATGTTAGAGCCATGTCAGTGTCATGTTAATGCCATGTTAGAGCCATGTCAGTGTCATGTCATTGTCATGTTAGTGCCATGTTAGTGTCATGTCATTGTCATGTTAGTGCCATGTCATTGTCATGTTAGTGCCATGTTAGTGTCATGTTAGTGCCATGTTAGTGTCATGTTAGTGCCATGTTAGTGTCATGTTAGTGCCATGTCAGTGTCATGTCATTGTCATGTTAGTTCCATGTTAGTGTCATGTTAATGCCATGTTAGTGTCATGTTAGTGCCATGTTAGTGTCATGTTAGTGCCATGTTAGTGTCATGTTAGTGCCATGTCAGTGTCATGTCATTGTCATGTTAGTGCCATGTCATTGTCATGTCAGTGCCATGTTAGTGTCATGTTAGTGTCATGTTAGTGTCATGTTAGTGCCATGTTAGAGTCATGTTAGTGCCATGTTAGTGCCATGTCATTGTCATGTTAGCGCTATGTTAGTGTCATGTTAGTGCCATGTTAGTCTCATGTTTGTGCCATGTTATTGTCATGTCAGTGCCATGTCATTGTCATGTTAGTGCCATGTTAGTGTCATGTTAGTGCCATGTTAGTGTCATGTTAGTGCCATGTTAGTGTCATGTCAGTGTCATCTTAGTGCCATGTTAGTGTCATGTCATTGTCATGTTAGTGCCATGTCATTGTCATGTTAGTGCCATGTTAGTGTCATGTTAGTGCCATATTAGTGCCATGTCAGTGTCATGTCTTTGTCATGTTAGTGCCATGTCATTGTCATGTTAGTGCCATGTTAGTCTCATGTTAGTGCCATGTTAGTGCCATGTTAGTGTCATGTC